>NC_133545.1:36897500-37515000 GCF_048773025.1 Camelus bactrianus | reverse complement strand
TACTTTTTAAAAAACTATCAGTTAGAAAATATTAAAAGTTTAACAATACTGGTGTTCATGGAGATGCAGAACATGGACACTCTTAACATTATATGTTCTCAGCACTTAATCAAATTGTAAAGCATTCCTATCTTACGATCCCATAAGCAGCCTCATTTCAAATATTCCAAATATTAAATATTCTAAACACTGAAATAAGTGTGCAAACAAATACGTACAAGGATGTTAATTACTTATAGCATTGGTTGTTATGACAAAAAGATAAATATAATCTAAACCTTCACTGATGTAGGAATGGCTTAGTAGACAGTAGTCACTCATGATGATAAACAATAAAATGTGCAGACTACTACAAAGTATGAGGAAGACCTAGGCAGATGTCCAAGATATGTTGTTAAAAGAAAGTAAAGTTACAGAATAATACCATTTAAAAAAATACATTGTGTTTTTGGAATTGTTTTCTGGAAAGATACATACAAAGCCACTTACAATCAGTACCAACGAGGAATGCATCTAAGAGAGGAGAACATTTCCTCTTTTCCTGATATACCATTTTGTCTGACTGTGTTACTATAAGCATGTACAGTCGACCTTTGAACAACATGGAGGTAAGGGGTACAGTTGAAAATCCAAGTATAAATTACACTCAGCCCTCCATACACTTGGTTCCTCCATATCCCAGGATTCAGCCAACCACAGATCTAGTAGTAGTGTAGTATTTACTACTGAAAAAAGATCTATGTATAAGTGCAGTTCAAATTCATGTTTTTCAACAGTCAACTGTGTAATTTTTGTGATTTAAAGGGCCCCTCTGCCCATACACATAGAGAGAGCTATCACTTTCAGGAATGTAATCACCAAGAAAGACCTCCTTATTCTGAGTTAAGTGTCTTTAACCAATTGGCCCCCTCAGGTCTGTCTTCTTCCAGACTACATCTTCTCAAATATTTGAAGACAGCTGCCATGAACCTCTCAATCTTCTATTATCCAATTAAATATCCCAAGTTTTTTTTTTTTTTTGCAGTCCTTATGTGAATAGTTTTCAGGGCTCTAAAAACACTCTTTTTAGAATGGCAAGACATTTCCCTGAGGTCCATCTGAGTAGAACAAAGTAGAGTGGATCTATTTACCCTCTTGATTTGGAAATGATTTCAACAAATAAAATTTGTACTATTTCAACCGTAAGATTCTAATTAGTTCTTCTGACAACCATTCAAAACTGTTTGCTGAAAATATAAGCATGGGGTATAGGATTCATGGAAACTCTCTGTACTACCTTCACAATTTTTCTGTAAATCTAAAACTGTCCTAAAAATAAATCTACATATCTACAAACATAATATGTAAGTTCAATTAAGATTTTCCTCAGAAGGAAGTTTTCTTCACGATTTACTTCTCATGCCTGTAGCAATGTATGATTTATTTGAGTTGTTATATTTTCTCATATATGTTTATATCATAATTCTAGTGACTACTAAAACTGAAAAGAAATGTGATAAAACAAATAGTTTTAACCATAAATGTAGGAAAAAAAACTATTTCATGAATATTCAGAAAAACTAATAAGTATGCTTTCTTTGAAGGTTAAAAAAAGAATTGTCAAAATAAAACTTTAGCTTACTTCTTTTTACTGACTTTAAATTGCAGTGGTATATGAAAATTAAACTAAATCAATTTAAACTGAGTTAATTCACAAATATAAATACCTCCAAAACAAGTCCAAATACACAAAAGAGAGATAGCCATAAGAATAATACATTCGATCTTTTTTTTTTTAAGAAAACATCTAAGTTTGGTGCATGTCTCCTTTTTAAATCATAATGCTGAAGTTTAATTACATTCATCTGGAAAACTGATATTACAGTAAATTATTTAATAACTGAATATGGTGTGATTTAAAAACAACTATGATATAATTACCTTAGATAAGTGTTTGTAGATAAGACACACAAAATATCACGAAAGGCCTGTGAATAGAACCAAATCAATGAAACTTCTAAGGAATTAAGTTGACATTTAAAATGCCCTGATTCATTAATATAAACACCCCCACTAGGAAGAAGTCTTCTTATTGTTAAAGTGAGTTCTCAGGAACAGTTTGATCCCAACTCTACCTCAAGCAGATAATTTCCTGAAGTTGTAACCTCTTTTTCCATTAAAAAAAAAAGTATTGGAGTAAATCTTTCAGCTCTAAAATTCTAAGCTTTTATATGTGGATAACTTCTTACTAGAGTTTAAGTTTATATTGTACTGGGAGACGGGTGGGCTGTAGGTGGGGGATTTGCTTCCACAAAGGCGGCAGCTTCCTCCAGGTACTTGGAGAGACTATTTTATCTTGACCTTCCAAGTGAATTAGGAATCTCTATCTACACAGTCTATATTCCAACTTCACTCAAAACTCCCAATTACTATAAAATTAGCTGTGGCATATCTGCTTCCCTGATCTATCTCAGCCTAGAGGGACTGCTACCGAAGCCTTGAGAACACTTATCAAAATGTACCAGATGGTGATGAGGGAGGGAGAGGGGGAGGAGTGAAGGGGAATGTGGACGCCAACTTTGGCCAAAAAGACTTTAGCAGCAATTATACACAACTTAAGATAAAGAAATTAACGGGGAACTTGAAATTTTGCACTCTACATGATACGTGGTTTGTAAAGTCACAGATACATTCTGAAAAAAATACATAGTTAAATTTGGACTCTAATTTTAAATGAAATCTAAGTTTAGAATTTTTAATGTCTCTCACTGATTCAAGAGCATCCTGCATGGAAGAATGTTTCAAGTAACATAAATGAGATTACAATCATTTTGGCAAGCAAAAGTCTATTGAAAGGTATAGATAATAGAATATATTCATTTATAGGAGACTGAGATTCAATATTGTCACAGGAAAATTATAGTAGACATGCCTTCCTCCTTCCCTTCCCAGAAGTGATTCCACACAAGTAATAGTTAAATGAACATCAGAAGTATCCTTGAGATGGAAAATAAGCCACAATAGAATGGTAAAGGCTGAAGGGTTTATGTGGATGCAGAAAGGAGTGAAGCTTTAACAGCCACAGGAAGGCATGTGTGCAAGAGCCTGTTAGTGCACATGCATGGTTCGAGCTGTGGTGTGTTTTGGGGCTAGTATTATGTTTATGAGTCTTGGATCTTAGATCTTAACTTTTTTTAAATAGTTAATAGTAGATCTAGTTATCATTTTCTCCTGTGCTGGATATCTCCCCACTGAATAGTTAATTCCTGCAATAGTCCCTCCAGGTGGAGCCTTGTAAGAATCCCACAATTTGCCATGATGGACTAGAGCAGGCTAGTGGAGAAAATCTGCAACTTGAGATAGGTAGGGCCAGAGCAATGGAGAGCAGCCATCTTGTGTGTAGTTTACCCATGCCTTCTCATTACCTCTATCTGCCCTCTTTCCAAGTGGTCCCTAGGGAACTAGATCAAGGGTAAAACAACAGAGATATAGAGGAAGATGACTTTCTCGGTCATAAATTATTCATAGTCTACGTGAAAACAAAGCAATGAGAAATGTGGGAACTGCAACTACATAGAGAAGATATGCAATTTGACTTTAAATATAGAACACTGGCTTCAACAGGACCAAGCAATAGAGAAATAATGTTACTGCTATCTGCTTAAAAGCACAAAATAAATACACACTGACTTAATGTAGGAAAACTTTAAAATGATATAAATAAAGATGGTTCAAAATTGCTAAAAACTGAGGACCAACTGTCTTTAATCAGGCTTTCAGATAAATCACTCCCAGACCAAAAAAATCTTCCAGTGGTATTTTAAACATTATTTCTTCTATTGTGATAACAGTGTGAAAACAGTGAACAATAGAGAATGATTTTTTTAATGGCTATAAAAATTTCTCCTATTCATTTCTCAGAATGGATCAATATTTCTTTGAATGTGCTTTATATGTGAAGGATACCAACGTGGCCACTGTACTTTTCTTTCATAGTACCTATAACAATTGCAGCTCTTTAATTATTTGGGAAATTATTGGTTTACTCTTCCCTCCCTACTCCAAGACCTTGAGTTTCAAAATAGGGGTGGGCCTGTCTTATTTGTCAAGTGTACCTACAATGTTAATGTAGTTCTTGGTACATAGAGAATAATCAACAAATTTCTTTTGAAAGAAAAGATAAAAATAGCCTTTCAAACTTGGCTTTCAGGGAAAGAAAAACCCGCATATAATACTAGATAAAGAAAAATCTGAATAAAAAAAGTTTTGTAGGGAGGGGAGGAGGTCACCCTAAAAAGACAGAATTCTGAGCTATTAGCATTAATCTAAGTCCTGGTCTTGAACCCAAAAGCAAGCAAAAAAAATTTTTAAATACCTTTTTAAAGATAAAATAAGTAATCATCATAACAACTGGAAGCAATAATGTCTTTGTGTATCTCAGTGGTGTCTGAAATATACCAAATTATTCAAAACAGTCATTTATTAAATTTTACATTAAATGAGGAAAAATCTATATCAAATTAAGTGTCAAAATACAATGTTGTAAAGGTGAAAATATCTTTGTCATTAACAGAATACATACTTATCAAGTTGCATCTTCTAATATAAGAAGCAAAATGATAAAAAAAACAGTTATAACAAGTACATCAAAAAATTTAGTGATAATAACTATTCAACCGAAATTAGCCATGGATATTATTTTTTCCTTTCTTTTGGTTTTATCTTTCCCTTACTTATATAATAGAAAGTTTTAAAATGTGTGTTTACTGATCCCTGGTCCCTAGATTATCATTTCCTGGGCTGCAAAATTCTATTGCTTTCATTTGTGAAACTACAGAACTAACAAGGGAGACAGTTAACCTAAGTAATTACTGTAAGTATAAATAAGTACTAAAATAATATCAGCAGTTAGATAATTCTCATGAATGATGGCAGAGAGTGATTTACCATGTAACTAAATTACATATCTCTCAAAGGGAGGAACCAAGTCATTTTCCTCTCTGTATTCCTATAGCATACTGCCTCACAGATAATTAGTGGTCAGTAATCAATTTTGAATGAATTGGATAGGTAAGAGAATAATACAAGGTTAGTAGTATAACTTTCTTGGCAACATCTTATTTTAAAATTTTATAATATTTGGGATATTTAGTGAAATTTTTAAATAACAAAAATGAGAATGTGGGTTTATTTTTCCTGAGTGGTCCCATACCTCCAACTGATCTAGATTATTACAAGTAATTGAACTGTAATGATAATAATTCACTGTGGGTCATATAGTATGTTATGCCCTCTCCTTGGTAGGGGCCATTGTTTACTGATGTTACACATAAGAAAACAAGTGAGGAAGGCCATATGATTAGCAAAAGTTACCATAAAAATGATAAAGTAAGTAAGTTGGGTGTTTCTGAATAAAAATTTTGAGTTTCAGATTAAAAGGAAAGCTTAAGAGCAAGAACCCATCATATCCATAGAGAAGGAAAAAAAAAGAAATTTCAAACCGCTTTTTCCATGAAGTCAAATTCAGGAGCACAAGTGTAAATTAAAGTATCAAAATCTGTGTATCTTAAGATTCTGGCTGCTATAAGGTCACTCAGGCGTATCTGGAAAAAAATAAAGTAAAACAAATTAAAATTACACAAATAATTATAGTCAATAATAACTGGTTTGATGTAACAATAAAAAAAAAAAGTTTAAAAGGAAGATAAATCCAAGGTACATGGATGCCCCTCAAAGAAAACAAACAACAAAAATACAGTGAACCATACATGCTATGCCCTGAATTACAAAGAAAATAAAAACAAAGAGAAATATCAAGAGAAATGAAAAGGAAAATGAGGTCAGGAAAAATAAGCAGGGAAGACGAGAAGTGAGCTAAAATCAACATTTGCTTGACACAAATCACCATGCAGTTCATCATGAAACTTTTAATCAGATCATTTACCAAGAAAAAAAAATTTCATGTTAACTCCTTTCACTACAAATTGTAAATCATCAGCAAATTTTCCATGTACTGCCATTTTCACAAAGCCTCAGACACTGATCACAATCTTTGGTGCTTCTTGAATTTTTCAGACATACATTCAAGCCATTAAATATGAGAGTTATTCTTCATAAGAATGATAACTATACATACCACTCTGATTTCGTTACTTGATCTCCAAGGCCTTTAAAATAAACACCACTAACCAAATCCAATGCAGAACTCCTATTTTCTACTCATTATTTACTACCTACTTCAGTGAGACAATTATTTTTACACTGGTTTCTCAGAAGGCCAGAAAAAGAAAAATATCTGGCATTAATGCAAATTATTTTATAAGGACATAAATTATTTTATATCAACTTTGATGACTATGGTTTTTATTTACTCATGATTCCCCTTATCTACCAGTACCAAGGATAATTTAGAGCTGACTTAATTTTTCTAATTTACAGTAGGCCTGGTGACTAATAATAATTTAACCAAACCACGTTAGTTGCACATCTGTCTCACAGCTGTCACATAGAAGTCACTTAAGAATACCAAGGGAATGTGTGTGTGTGTTCAGGATTTGTAAAGAGTTGGGTGACAATATGGTGTAAGGCAAGAAAGAAAATCACAGGTCAATTTAGTAGATAAAAAAATAATTTAGAGGGCCTAAATATAGTTTACCATAAAATATATATCCCCTACAGAATAAAAAATTAAGAACAATAAAAAGAACAACAGCAGCAAAGAAACCTAATAAACCACTATGCAGAGGTAACAATAAATGGCAAATAAATCTTTATATTTTGAAATTGTATTTAACATGAACATGTATCCAGGCTCAAATCTACTGGACAGTGATAACACAGGGCCTTTTAGAGAGTAACTACCATAATCCATTGTTAAAGTTGAAGCAATTTCAGCATGAGATAGGGTCCTAATTGGAGAGTGCTAGATAAGGTGAATTTCAGAGTGGGTTATTGTATGCTACACTCTTCTATGCTCATATCCAAACACAAAGTGCTGAAAATAAAAGTTAAATTCATGCATTATTTTCTATTCTCTAAAGAAATTAGTTAATAGGAACTTATGCTTTGAAAAGGGCCATTATTTAAGGTATTAACCTTAAAACAGACAGAAACACCATGCATGAGGGATAAGTGGTCCATATGTTTTCTAGAAGATGAAAAGATAATTTTTATCATTATCTTTATACAAGAAAAACTTCAATAATATCAAATCATTTCTTAATTTTAATCTATGATTATAAATAAAACTATATTGAGATTTTAAGTTCTATATTTCAAAGCTGAGTACAGACTGCTCATATGTTAACATTTACAACAAACTAATAACTTACTAAATAAATTATTTGTATTTTAACCAAAATATAAGCAACTACTTAATATATTTTTTTTCCTGGAAGGCTAAGTCAGAATTCATTGGTACACTTTTTTCTTGGTGGGTTGAAAAAATCACTGAACTGCAGAGTTTCAGTACAGACTCTGCCAGTAAATAACTATCTTGAGACCTTGAAGAAGGCACTTTAACCTCTATAAAATGAAGAGGCAAAAACAGGTGGTTTAAAAGTCTTTATCCAACTACATATTTATAGAAATTTTAATGTTTTAGCTAGAAAGTACTTACATGGTCTGAAACACCTAAAATTTTAGATGTCAGAAATTTCAAAATGATTGTTCCACAAAACCAAGCACAACCTTGAATTACCTAGAATACAAACAAAATAGATAGAAGGCTGAGGAACAAAAGGCCCTGCATCCTGGTAATCAACAAACCTTCAATTAACAAATCTTAAGTGAGAGGGAAACACAAACTTAAAAATTTTTTTAAAATATGATAATGAGAACTACATATTAGAAGCTAAGGGAGACATATAAAACAATGATCAGAACAAAATTCATAACACCAAAAACTTTTATCAATAAAAATAAGAGTAGAGATAAATTAACACTTTGACTCAAATATCTAGATAAAGAATAACAAAATAAACCAAAGCAAACACATGAAAGGAAACACTCAGGAGAATATTCTTCTATTGTATTTACACCTATCTGTATCCATCTTGTTGTCTTTGCATTCCTGGGATGAACCCAATTTGGTAAGAATGGACTATCGCTTATATATATTTATATATACCTATCTGGCTATTCTTGAGTTGTTAACCTTTTCTTTTGCATTTTTATCCATAGAGTGTTTTCAGTCTAGGTGGAATTTAAAATCCATGTTCATGAGTAAGAATAAGCTTAATCATACTGTCCTTGCCTGACCTTAGTACTGAGATTTAGATTACCAGTGAGGTTTCATTTCCCTTCTTGTAAGGGTTCTCATTCCTTATGATACGCACTGAGTTCCTCTTGGTGTTTTTGAGTAAATTTCATAAACCCAGTTTAATATTTACCTCGTAATCAAAAATTGGGATCTCCTATTAAGCACTGAATTTCTTCCTACTGAGGAAAACTGTCAAGTGAATCACTTAGGCCTAAAAGCACTTGCTTAGGCTTTATGTTGTAAATATTTACCTTTGCTAAAGATACATAAAAGCTAAAAATAGAGAATACTTAATACCTAGGAAGGTGAAAAAAAAGAATCTTTCTTGTAATTTACCACATGATAGCAAAGAATATGAAAATTAGATTATGATCAATCCTAAGTGACCATTTTTTCTATATACTGTTTCAATGCCATGCGATGCAGAAACCTAAGAACCTCCTCATTTTCAAGTTTTCCAATTATGACAGAGCAAGATATGCAATATAATCTTTATTCCACAAGCATGTAAGAATCACTTGGAGTAACAAAACAGGTGTCTTTGTAAGAAAAAGTATTAGTTCACAAAATATCTTTGCTTTTTCTTTTTGATTGTCTTCTCAAAAATAGCCATAAGGGGCCAGAATATCTTTTGTGTTGTTTAGATGACTACCATGATTCACTTCTTCCGTTTGCAAGATATTGACAGTATTAATTATATCAGTTTCAAAATACAAATATAAGCTGAACATTCATTATATTTTAACTTTCTCTCTTAGATTTGTTTCTTTGAAATTCTTATGTTGAAAGCTTAATTTTTTTCAGTCTAAAATTGAAAATATTCAAGACAATAAATTTTCCTCTGAGTACAACTTTGGCAGAATCTCCTAAATGTCCACAGACACTGTTCTATTCACTGTCATTTTTCAATGATTTGTAATTAAGATTTTGACTTTCTTTTGAGTTTAATTATTAAATAAAAATCTTTAAATTTTCTGTTGATTTCTTGGTTTACTCTTAAAAAAAAATCATTGTCGATTTTTCTGAAGTAAAAAAAAATCACATATTAGAAGGGTCATGTCAATAACTTAAGTGTATTTTCACCATCGGGGATGAAAGAGTGCTTCCAGCAATGAGAAACTGGCAATTAATTCCGTTTTGTTCTTTTGTATTCTAAGTGGAAATCTACCTTATTATCATACCATAACTTTTCCAGTTTTACCCTATCAATATATGACATGTAATTACACAGTTCTACAACACAGCAGATTTTATTTTTTAATAGGGATACATTAAAGACCCAGAGAAAAAGAATGAATGTCTTCTGCCTGATATTATGAGAATTAGTAGTTGCAGTGCCTACGCACTAATGTATCTATTTTACTTTATAACATAACACATAAACATAGAGGTAACATGGGCCATCCATTTGTCTATTTGAGAAGAAGTCAAACAAAGATCAGGTAGTGGCTGAGCTGAAATAAGAAGGGACTGGGAGATTGTAGGGAAAACATTTAAAGGCTAAAAATAATAGAGGCTAAAGTTGGAAGCTGAAGGAAAGAGACATGATGGGTAAATATAGAAAAAAAAGGGAAAGTGGGGACAGAACTACAGACTGAGTTATTTTGAAGAGAAGGTTAATAAATCTAAAGAGAGAAACTCAAAGTAAATAGAAATAAATTTAAGAGGCAAGGTAGTAGGTGTAAAGCAGAATGAAAGGTAAAGGAAGAAAGGACTGAAGGTAGCACTGAAATAAACTAACCTCTTGAAAATGACTTGTAGATGTCGATAAGGACTATTTCCCACCTTACCTAAGTAGCTATTTGTAAGATTTATTCACTATAAATCATTCAATTTTTAAAGTATGTTATCTGTATTCAGTTTATAGAAAGAAAAAAAATTTGAAGAAATTGTGTTAAAAATGTTGAACCTTACCCAAAAGTGGAGTTCAGATACTCCCAATCTTTGAAGTTTATTTCTCTTTAGAATTATCACCTAAAATGCATGATATAAAATAAAACAATTAAATAAAATTAACATTTATATTTCATATGAATGATAAATTTCAAAAATTACATGGCCACCCCCTTCCATCTTGGCTATTACCAGCCATTTTCCTTCTTAATTGTTGATTTTTCCAAATTTGGACATGGAAAATTTCCTTGGAGTGAGAGCCAAATGCTTTGTAAACCAAAAAGTTGACTCTAGAATCAACTTAATTCCTCAGTGAGTTACTTAGGACATTTTATGCAGAGCAACACTCTGAGGAGGTAGATGGTATGGGGGAGGTATGTCCATACAAATGTATATGTCAGTTACCTAGCAAAATTAGTGGTCTAAAGTAACACGAAAATCCTTCCTCTCCAAACTCTCAAATATTTTAAAATGTTAAAGAAAATGCCTAATTGAATTTATAAGAAAGAAAAGGAATCTTCCAGGTGTCAGAAAAGAAGGTGATTTTAAAAACTAAAACATTAATTAGGAGAGAACCTATGGCAGTCTTTGAGGCGGCCTGTAGAAGGGGGCTACAAATATGGGCTTGTATTAAAAGGGAGGGCAGCAGAAGAGAACTTGGGACTATGAAAGGTAAGAAATTAGAATTAAGACTCATGCATACAGCTGGGGTCCCCCAAAACCATACCCTTAGTGCTATCACCTGAATGTTTATGTCCTTCCATTACATCCATATGTTGAAAACTTGATCCTCAGTGTGACATATTTAGAGGTGGAACTTCTGTGAGGTAATTAGATCATGAGGGTAGAGCCCTCATAAATGGGATTAAGGGCCCTTCTGAGAAGAGACACGAGAGAGATGATGCCTCTCACCAACGTGTGAAAATACAATGAAGATATCTGTCTACAAAGCAAGAAGAGAGCCCTCACCAAGAACCAAGTCAGTTGACACCTTGATGTTGTACTTGCCAGCATCTAGGACTGTAAAAAATAGACATCTGTTAAGCCATCCAGTCTAGTATTTTTGTTAGAGCAGCCCAAATCGACAAAGGCATGCAGGGAATGGAAATACTCCTCCTACTATTTTACAAGTTGATAAGGTATTTGTTTATTACCAAGTTTGTGTTGGGAAAAAAAAAAGCTTCCAACGAGAAACTGAAATCTTAGGCCTGTGTATTTTTTAGATTTGGAGGAGAATTTTGCATCATCTAATTAGTCCTACGTGAGCCAGGATTCCTGAACTTTCAACAACAGGAAAATATAAATGCACCAGATTACAAACTGCAAAACTGTTTGTAAACACGAAATACAAGAAGCAACCCAAATGCCCAGACATAGAACAGTGGTTAAATTATCTATAGAGCATGCAGAGGAGAATATATACTATGAAATTATAGGAAAGAATAAAGATCTCCATGAACAGATATGGAATAATATCCAGGATACGTTGTCAAGTGA
Source organism: Camelus bactrianus (assembly GCF_048773025.1). Classification (NCBI taxonomy): domain Eukaryota; kingdom Metazoa; phylum Chordata; class Mammalia; order Artiodactyla; family Camelidae; genus Camelus; species Camelus bactrianus. The sequence continues at coordinate 37,503,371 of NC_133545.1, read as the reverse complement.
TACCCAGGATAGACTGATAAATCAAAACACAAAACATAGTGGTATGCTGCCTTCATGTAAGTGAGAGATAATATTTAAAATAGATTTCTGTGTAAAATGTCACCATTTTACCATCCCTACTGAATTAATGGATCTGGTATCAAGCACTGATGGCTGCTATCATAAAACCAGAGTCATCAGATAATATGTGCCTCCTGATTATAGACTTGCCAAAGGGATTAAATCAGAACCTGTCCAAGTTTTAGACCCAATAATTAATATATTATAAATACAGAATACAAAGGAAGATGTAAAGCTGCACCATGAGGACTCCGAGAGAAAAATCAAGACCACAGAACCCTTCACATGTTCAATGGCCCAGGTTCTTCAACAAATAAATTTTCTGGGGGAAAAACCAAGGAGACATATTGAAAACCTGTAGCTAAAAATAAAAATGTAAATGCTGAAACTATAAAGAAAAGTTTGATGTGATTACCATAGTCAAGACAGACACTACTGTTTTAGAGGAGTGCAAGGGAGTCATAACTGAGGCACGTTACAGGGAGGGCTTCTAGAATGGTTAGAAAAATTCTAGTTTTGACTTGATGGTAGTTTAAGGATGTTTGCCAAATAGTTCATTTATCAGTAATTATCAGTACTGGTCAGAACTAAGTCAGTATATAAAACATCTGTTTTAAGAAGTTTCCTATATCTGTGTTATATTTTAAAGTAAAAAATGTTTTCATAAAAAAAGGTGGATGAGCACACTATTATAAGTCCTCTACTTTGTAACGCTGGAAAAATTTGACAAAATGTTGAAAAGAAAGAACCTATGTCTTTTGGGAGAGAGAAAGAAGAATACTTACTATGAAGCAAAAAAAGAGTTGTGGGGGAAAAAAAATTAAAACTTACATCCCAAAAGATTCCACCAATGCACCATACATGGAAAAGTGCTGTATTTTGGTATTTCTGTAGTAAGTGTCATTTCTGATTATTGTGGAAAGAGAACATCCCAGGAGCATTCCAAGGGGAAGAACATTCCAGGTTCTGGCTTATGAATACCAGAAATGTGATTATAAGGTAATAAAACTGATTTACTGAACCACCATTCCAAATACAACTGCAAATGAATGTTATTTCATCAAAGTAATTCACATGAGGAAACTATATACTTCTCTAATTATGTTGTCATTGCTCAAAACAGTTCAGAACTCCTCTTTACTAACAACTTTCAGAGAAAGTTGCAAGAAAATTGGTCTTATTATTTTATTGTCGTGCCATATTTTGATCAAGATCTGTATTACCCAGCCCAATCACCCATCTTTTTCACAAGAGTTTGGTCGTTTCCAGAAATCAAATCCACCCTTGAAAGATGAAGATTTGCCACCATTGAGGATATTCAAAAGAATGTGCCACCGTCTGTGAAAGCAATTCAGAGGAGTTCCAAAAATGCTCTGGGCAATGGTAGTGTCACTTCAATATGTATTTAGCCTACTTGAAGTGACTTCTGAAAGAAATAACTAATTTTTATCATAAATTAAGGCATACTTTAAAAAGTAAGCCTTATTACCTTATGAGTTTAAAAAAAATTTACTTGGGCATTGCCTTAAAAATGTAAACTTTCATTATATTATTTTTCAAGGATGAGACAGGGAAAAAGCATTATCTGGGGAAAATTTTTCATGTGAGTAATAATCCAGAAAGGGCCCTGTTTAGTCTCCTAAATCTATGAGATGGGTAAACTGCTATTTGACAGGTTAAAAATAAATCTTCATGAGCTTAAGAAACACTTACCAATGTCATTAACAAAGATGAAGAATAATAAGACGATAAATACATTGGATTTCCAAACATCAACACAAAACAAAGGAGAACTGAAATCTAAGAATTGAAGGAAAAAACACATTTTATAGTCATTAGACAGCATAATGTGTCCTTTTCTGCAGGGATGTATCATTTCTAATACAAATTATATTTGCATAAATAAGATTAAAAGATAGATCTTGACCAAGTGATAACAGAATTTCAACATATTTATAGATTCTAAGTATTTTCAACATCATAAATACTATATAGCAGAATTTAATTTTTTCTCTATTTGCAACTTTGTAGAAATAAAATAGAAAAAAAACTATTGTTTCTATTGATTCAATAATGGAGAAAGACTTATAAGTCTTAGTTTTCTAATCTTATTTTTTGTTGAACTACTTGAATATTTCCATCACTAATGAAGGTTTATTTTATGTTCTTATCTAAAAGATTTTTAGTTTTTATTTTCCTAAGGGAGATGTGTTTGGAGAGTAAGATAAAAACAATAATGCAAAACATCAATTTTACAGAGTGTTACACTCATGCGACGTGTTAAAAATCTCAAGCCTCAGGGAGAAAAGGCAGTTTCAAAAGTAGTGACAATAATAATAAAACAAAAATTTTTAAAAAGTTTCAGAGAATATAAAACATCTATAGTTAAGAGTATAATCTGCTATAACATGGCATCTGGTTATCCTTCTAAATATTGTCAACATCATATGTATTAAATACAACTTGAGAGGAGGTATATAAAACAGAATCACTTCTGTTTTATAAACCCTGAGATCTTATTTTAATATATGACTTAAAAATATTAAGAATGTTACCATGTTCATATAGATGATCTTCTGAAATTTGTTTGGCTCAATGTACCCCACAACATACATAGGAAATAATGAAGCTATCTGAAATAAAAATATAAAAAAAGCAAAAAATAAAATGTAGACAAGCATTTCACTATTCATAAGCATAGTAAATATAAGAAGAGAGTTATATTTCCAATAATGATAGTCACAGTAATGTGAGTCAGCCTTTTCACTGAGAACTACAATAGCTAAGAAAAAATATTTATATGTAAGCCACAGATTACTAAGAGGGCAAAAAGAATTGGGAAGCTAAGACTAGAGAAAAGATGGAAATCTACAGAGATGAGCATAACATTTTGGGTCATTTTTCTCCCAGAGGCATCTGCTAATTCTAAAAGAAGCGGATGCCTGCCAGCTGAGAGGCAGCTGAGAGATTTCTACAAGCTTAGCAGTCAGGGAAACCCCAAAATGGGGTCCCTGCTAAGTCCCCAAGCTTTAGTTTGTACTTCAAAGGGTAATACGATAAGAGAGAACCAGAAATCAAAGTAGCCTTGGGAAATACTGAAGCTCACCTTTGAATTATCTCAATCTCTGATTGCATGAGTGATTAAAGATTGTTAGTCCCTATATTTGCCTATGGGAAGCAATTCTAATTTTCTCTGAAAGAAGTTTGTATCATCTTAGTCTCAAATTAACTCTACAATTGTTCATATACAATGTTCAATACCACATCAAAACTAATCAGATGTAGGAGGAGATAAGACACTACCACTAAGACAATAGAAACAGACCTATGAAGACTCTACATCTAGTTTAGGGGTCAGCAAACTTTTTATGTAAAAAGCCAGAGAGTAAATATGTTATAATTTGTGGGCCACATACAGTCTCTATTGTATACTCTTCATCTTCTATACTCTTTAAACAACACTGTAAAACTGTGAAAACTACTCTTAGCTCACAAATCACTCAAAAATATGTCTGGATAAGTTTGAAAATTCCAAGAGGCTACTGAAAGCCACACACACACACAAAGAACAAATTAAAAATGTACAACAAGTATTAGAATGATCAATAATAAGTCAAACATGGGTTTAAAAGCAGGTTAAATATAGCCAAACAGAAAGTGATAAATTGGAAGACAGGTCAGAAGAAAGCATAAAATGGACAAAAGGATGAACAATATATGAAGAACATAAGAAATGTAGAGCACATAGTGTAAAGACCAGATTTCAATCTCAGAAAGGGATAAGGGAATTAAGTAAAAGCAATTATTTAAAGAAATTATATCTGAGAAGTTCCCAAAATTTATAGAAAAAAAAATCAAGAACTGATTCACAAAGTATGAGCAGCCTCCAGCAAGGGATAAATTAAGACAAACAAAACCTGACCACACTTAGGAATATAATGTAAAAACTGCTTATAACCAAAGGTAACTACAAAACTCTTTAAAAGAGTCTGAGACTAACTGACTTTAAGATTTACTATAAAGCTGCAGTAATTATGAGAGTATGGCACTGGAGAGGAAAAACAGACAAATTGATCAATGGAATAAAATAGAGCCCAGAAACAGATCCACAAAACTACAGGCAACTGAGCTTTGACAACAGAGCAAAGTAATTCAAAGGAGAATTGACAGTCTTCAACAAATGGTGCTCAAAGACTTGGACACTCACACATTAAAAAAAAAAAACAAACTACAGACTTAACACCTTCCAAAAAATTGACTTAAATGTATCTTAGACCTAAATGGAGAACATGGACAAAAAACTTCTAAAAGATAACAGGAGAAAATCAAGGTGATCTTGTTTAAGGATGAGTTTTTAGAAATACCACCAAAAGCATGATCCATGGAAGAAAAAACTGATGAACTGAACTCCCTTAAGATCAAAAACTCCAGCTCTGCAAAAGACACTATTAAGAAAACTAAAAGACAAGCAAGGTATTGGGGAAAGATCTTTGCAAAACCCACATTTGATAAAGGTCTGGTATGTAAAATATACTAAGAACTCGAAAAACTCAGCAATATGAAAACAAATAACCGAATTAAAAAAATGGGCAAAAGCTCTGAGCAAATAACCTAACCAAAGAAGATATACAGAGGGCAAATAAGCATATGTAAAGATGCTAAGCACAATACTCCACTAGGGAACTGTAAATCAAAGCAACAATGAGATACTGCTTCTAACATATCAGAATGGCTAATATCCAAAAAAACTGACAAAATTGGCAATTTCTTACAAAACTAAACATCATCTTACCATACAAACCACCAATCACACTCCTGGGTATTTACCCAATTGAGTTGAAATCTTACGCCCACTCAAAACCTTCACTTGGGGGGAGGATATAGCTCAAGTGATAGAGTGCATGCTTAGCATGCATGAGGTCCTGGGTTCAATCCCCAGTACCTCCTCTAAAAATAAATAAAACCTAATTATCTTCCCCCACCACCAAAAGAAAAATAATTAAATAATACAATAAATAATATATTTCACACCAAAGACTAGAATCACCAAAGACTAGAAGCAACGATGATGTCTTTCAAGAGATGGATGGATGATGTCCTTCAAGAGATGGATGGATAAACAAACTGTGGTATATTCATACAATGGAGTATTATTCATCAATAAAAAGAAATGAGCCATCAAATCATGAAAAGACATGGAGGAACCTAAAATACACACAGCTAAGTGAAAGAAGCAAGTCTGAAAAGGTGACACACTCTATGATTCTAACTACATGACATTTTATTTTGGCTGTATTTTATTACATTAAAAATTGTAGAGCTCTGCTGTGAATTACAGTGTTAACATTTCTTGTACTAGTAGAGGGCTGCATTCACAATAATTATGTCTGGGCCCAGGAATTCTTTTTTTGGGGGGGCCTCTGAAAAGTCCCATGCAATTTAACATTCAGCAGTAACCAGATTATGCATTTATTATATAAGTACAACAACAATGGATAATTCATTCAAGAATCCCAAAGAGATGTTTGATTTAAAGAGGTACCAGTTGAATATGGTAATACTTTCAAGTAATAACCAATTTCCCTGAATATAGTTTTCTAGAACTTTTTTTATAGCTTAGTTGCTTGGGCTTAAAGTACAGTTTCTTAGAAAACAATACTTTAAATTCAAGTCCATTCAATGGATGCTAAAGGGTCAATGCTATCTCCACCCTAAAGAAACTTACTTGCCGGTGGTGTGGAAAAGAGCAAAGACATAGATAGCTCAGCAAATCTCCTTTCAACACAGTATCAAGTACCTCACAGAGCAAGCTCAAGCAAGCCCATCGAATCTCAGAGTCAAAGAATGCATAAATTGTTACAAGTTTGTTTATTCTATAGATCAACTACCCAGAATTCAGGAGTTGGTGCCTAACAAACCTCCTGTCATTTCTTTTTCTCCCAGCATAAATACCTCACTACCCACCTCCTCCACAAAAATAGATGGGGATGGCATAAAGTGGTTCCAACTAAAATTCCAGCTAATGGATAATCAGAACTTTACTGGATTTAAGAAATTTACCTCTTTTTATTAAGCTTAGAGTCTCTACCAAGGACTCCTGTATTATTTTTTTCCAGTTTTATTGAGAGATAAGTGACCTATAACATTGTGTTAAGTTTAAGGTGTACAACATATTGATTTGACACATGTATAAATTTCAATATGATTACCACTACAGCATTAGCTAACACCTTCATCATGTCTCAAAATCCCCATTTCATTTTTGTGGTGATAACATTTAAGATTTACTCTCCTAGCAACTTTCAAGTATATAAAACAGTATCATTAGCTATAATCATGCTGTGTGTTAGATCCCCAAAACTTATTCAACTTCTAGCTGCAAGTTTGTACCTTTTGTCCAATGCCTTCCTATCTCCTCTACCTCTCAGGTCCTGGTAGCCACCATTCTCCTGTTTCTACAAGTTTTACTTTTTTAGATTCCACATACAAGTGAAATAATACAGTATTTTCTTTCTCTAGCTGACTTATCTCACTTAGGATAATGCCCTCAAGGTCCATCTATGTCCTGTGGCAGGATTTCTTTCTTTCTCACGGCTGAATAATACTCCATTGTATGTATATGTAGCACATCTTCTTTATCCATTGATCTGTTGACAGACAGGTTGTTTCCATACCGTGGCTCTTGTGAATAATGCTGCAATAAACATAGAAATGCAGATATCTCTTCCATATTCTGTTTTCATTGCCTTTGGATATTTACCTAGAAGTGGGATTGCTGGATCACATGGTAATTCTATTTTAAATTTTCTGAGGAACTTCCATATTGTTTTCCATAGTGGTTCTACCACTTCACATTCCCACCAACAGTGCATACGAATTCCCTTTCCTCCACATGCTCACCAACATTTGTTTTCTCTTGTCTTCTTGATATTAATCTCTTATCAGACATATAGACAAGTGAGATTGCATCAAAATAAAAAGCTTCTGCATAGCAAAGGAAACACCAATAAAGTAAATAGTAAAGAAGGTATACAAATGGCCATTAAATATATAAAAAAACATTCAACATCACTAGTCATCAGTGAAATGCACAACAAAACCACCATATTATATTATCTCACAATCGTTAGGATGGCTAATATCAAAAAACAAACGACAACAGGTATTAGGGAGGATGTGAAACAAAGGGAATCCTTTTACACTGTTAATGGGAATGCAGAATTGTGCAGCTGCTATGGAAAACAGTATGGAGGCTTCTTAAAAATTAAAAATAGAAATATGGTATGATTTAGTATTTCTACTTCTAAGTATTTATCCAAAAGAATGGAAAACAGGATCTTGAAGAGATATTAGCACTCTCATGTTCACTGTAGCCCTATTCATAATATCCAAGATGTGGAAATAACCAAAATGACAATCAATGGTTGAATGGATTTAAAAATGGTTTATACACATACAACAGAGTATCATCATCCTTATAAGAGGAGGAAATTCTGTAATATGCAACAATATGGATGAGGATATTATGCTGAGTGAAGTAAGCCAGTCACAGAAAGACAAATACTGCATGATTCCATTTATCAGAGATAATACTCAAACTCACAGAAGCAGAATAGAATAGTGATTGCCAAGGGCTAGGGGGGAGGAGGAAACGGGAAGCTGCTAATCAACACACATAAGATTTCAGTTATGCCAGATCAATAACTTCTAGAGATCTACTATACAACATTGTGCCTGTACATAACAATACTGGACTGCATACTCAAAAATCTATGAAAAGTGTACATCTTATGTTCACTGCTCTTGCCACATTACATACTCACAAATAGACTTAAAAAAATTTAAGGCCCGTTACATGAAAATAGAAGGACTACACAATAACTGTGCATATAATAATGTTGCATTAAAATATTTAAAGCAAGAGTTCACAGAACTAAAAGTAGATACAGCAAATTACTGTTATAGTGGAAGACTTTAACAATTATTCTTCCAGTAACTGAAAGCAAACAAAAGTAGTAGAGACCTAAAAGATTTGAATATACAATTAAACTCTGCCTAACATATCTATAACCACATACCTAACAAATACAAAACAACCAATCTTTTTAAATGCAACAAAAATAGAAAATACCTGGGAAAAAATTTAATGAAAGATCTATATGATCTCTAAAAATTAATATAACATTATTGAGAGAAATTAAGAATTAAATAACTAGATATATATTATGTTCTTTGATCAGAAGACACAATATTTTAAGGATCTCAAAAATTTTTATTTACTGAAATCACATTTTTCATCAAAGTGAAAGGGAAAAGAGTATGTATGTAAATTTGGGAATGGGGACAAGTCTAGACCATAAGTTTTAAGAGGTACTGGGTAAAAGAATACAGTTGCTTTCTGCTTGTCTCCTGTTGAGTCCAGTTCATTTAATGAAACAGTTATAGTTGTTAAAAGGAAGTTCATAAATTCACTTTGTGAGGAAAATTAATCTTGACACTAATTATGAAAAATGTATCATATAGATTCTTATACAGAAAAGCAATTATGTAATAGAGGAGACTCAATTAATTATAGTTTAACAAAAGGTACAGAAGTATTCTTTAAATGTGCATTTCTTTTATTAATGCTGTGTTAAAGTTGGCGGCATTTTAGCAAGCAAATAACATAATACAGCCAAGTGTGTAGCCTTCAAGAGAGGAGTTCAAAGACCCAAGAGATGCAACAAAAATAAATTGGAAGTGTTGGTGCTCTGCAGTTAGGCAGACTTAATTTTAACTTAATCTTTGAGCCTTAGTGTCTCCATCTGTAATTCTAAGTTAATAATACCCGTCTGCCTAGACTCCTTGAGGATTAAATGAAATAAACTATAATACTGAAGTCAGGCATATATTACTTTCCCTTTCCTTCCTTTCATAGACTAATATTGTTAGGATATGCAGATCTAGACCACCCTTCTTAAATATCACCTTTATGCTTTGGCTAAGAAAAATACTTCACAGGTGAAAATTCTGCTTAATTGCCAAAATGTTGCTACTTGAATCGCTGGTTGGAAAGAAAGCTCTCTCATTTAGAGTCGACATTCTGCTGTGAAAATGTAGAAAACTGACTGACTTCTATTCTTGCCTCCAGATGATTTCATCAAACTTCTGTGGATACTAGCCTCAAGGTAAGTAGGTCTGAGGGTAGGTCAAAATTTGCTTCTAGGAAACAGTAAAGATTTTTAAATCTGTTCAAATGCTTAGACCAATTTTGCTCCTGAAATCAGATATGAGTGCAGACGTTTTAAATAAAAATTAGTATAAGAAATAAAATCATAAAACCCTTATGTAAGCTAATTTTTGACTCTGTTATTTAGTTTATATATATAGACTTTAAACTATATTTTAACCACTGTGGCCACAATAGAGACTGTCAAACTAACAGGGAGAAATCAACTTGTAGACTGAGTTTACATTAGAAGATGCTAGGTCAGACAAAACTTTCAGAAAGAGAAGTTGACATTTTTAGTAAGAGCAGCTGCTTCTATGTCTAGGAGAAGAAACATCAACTCTTCTTGGAAAAAACCACTTTGGTGACCTCTTTTAGTTTGCAGATCAAAGGCAAATAGGCATTCACTCTTCTTAAACAAAAGGTTTATTTGGCTTGACAAAAATTGTCCTTCCGACCCTTGGTGTGTGAAATTTGATGTTCGGTAAAGACAAAGGAACTGGGGAAAAAATTCATAAGGAATCAGGAATCTCCTGGGGGAAAACCTTTCTGAGATTCACCAACATTTGAACATCTTCAAGAAACTAATATAATCCTAATTTGGCAAGACAGGACCCCAAGGACCTTGAGAGCAAACACACTGTGTAGGTGAGAGACCTTTGAATTTGTGAGCTCACTCAACACCAGAACCGTAGAGTCTTTTCTTAGGAGAAGGCTAGTTGTGCCCATAGCATTTAGCTGGTGCTGAAATTCCTGATGACTCAACTCAGCTGTCTCAGCACTGCAGACATGCTATGAGACATTCACATGAAAGAGACTGGTGGCACTCATAAGTGAAAGCATGGAGTTCAGGTCAGTTTCAGCATGAAGCACCTGGCATCTATGGCTAGTAGCAGTTTTCTGTCTTCAAGAAGATGAATTTGAGTTCTTGATGTCATTGCCAAGCAGGGGGTCTTAAGTTCACACTTGGCCTCAGGTTCATTCAGAAAGCTGTAGGACAGCTTCAGATATTTCTCTTCATTGGGAACTCTTAAAGAAGTCTACATAGTTGCCTTACCCCAGGTGACAGCTCAAGAGCAAAGAAAGAAGACTCACATCATGTAAACGTAGACGTCACCTTGGCTTAGGAGCTCCGTAGGACACGGAAAATTCTGCAAGGGAAATGACACTTAAGAGTCGCCTCACTTAAGGAAGTCCAAAGTCATGCATCCCTTCAGGAAGAGCTTCACCTGCAACTCCTCCCACTCGGATGCAATCGGGCAATCACCAAGTGATGTGCCTCGTCCGCATCACGGTCATGCCGCACTAGCAAGTTTCTTGGGGAAGAGAGCTAGAAGGTAAACTGAGGGTCAAATTCTCATGCAGAAGGGGAAAGTGTTTTGCTAAACAGAAGTGTGGTGGCATCCACTGTGTACCCAGATTCCTGAATCTTCCAGATACAAGTAGTTTCATCTCTGGCTTCAATGGTGAAGCAAAAACATCTAGTCCTGATCCTTGGCCCAAATTAATGGCTGAAGGGTTTATCATTGAAAAAGAAACTCCAGGAAGGGAAGAAAATAATCTTGTTATAAGAAGGAGGAGGGCATGGAGTCACATTAATTTAAATATTAAAAGAGATGAGAGATGTGGCTTTATACATTATCCCAAACAAAGAAAAAGTTTTATAAAGAAAGAAAATGAAAAATTCTAGTTTTATATAAATATATTGATACTATCTCTTTCAGAAATAATCTGTATCTTTATTACTTCTGATTTTATAACCTCCTTCCTGCAACTATCCATTTTGCTTTCCTTAGTCATAACAATCTTTCCTACATAAACGGGAATTCTCGAATAAAATGTAAGAAAATAGAACATATTATAAATTAAAATTCAGTTTCTGAGTAAGTCACAATTTTTCAGTTTCTTAAGAATGATAATGCCTAAGGTCTTCTAACCTCCTAATAGTCTAGGTTTCTACAATTGTCACTTGTCATTTTTTTCTCTTTAAAAGATAGCCAATCCTTGACTCCTTCACCCTATTTATCAGACAATATGTGCAGAAGACATGAACTAATTTTAACCTAAATCTATGAAAAATATAATCAAGAATATAAGTCTTAGACTACTCCCTGAAAACAACTTTGAATTACCTTTATGTTAGCATTAAAAACAAACACACACACAAGCAAGCAAAACTTTATACATTAGTTAAGAAAACTAAAAGCTGGAAGTTATGTCAGCTTTATGGCAGTATGAGACGCCCCTCTTTTCTGCCTCCATCTTTTAACAACTAAAATTTGGCATCCACCCATGAACAAAAGTGCTTCTGTGGGAGTTGTGGGATCCAGCATGATACACCAAAGGCCCCAGGAGGAGTTGTGCCCACCTATGTATCAGGTAATAGGCAGACAGACCTCAGCACAGGCTGCGGAATAAGCAGGAGCCAGTGAACTGGCCCCAGTCCCTCTCAGTTATGGTTGAAGAAAATATGGAGAGTGCTGACTTGGGCAGACACTCACAGATAAGAGAGCCTTTGCACAGTCCAGTCTTCCCGAGGAGAGGCTCAAGCACTTCATTGGAGGAAAAATATATATACAAGTTTGGATGCACTGGAGAGCGTTAAGAGGAACTTTGCCAACACTGCCCTTCCCTCAAGGTGGCACAGTGAAAGCCTGAACTAGCCAGTGGCAACCTCTCCCACACTGGGGAAAGGAAGAATGATGACTGTGTGCCTGGCCTCCACAGCTGTGCAGGACATTGCTGGGAAAAAAAATTTCTCTCCTGCAGCACTCAGAGTAGTGAGGTGGGATCTCCTTGACTGGGGAAGGTAGGAGACTGAGAAAGAGGCAAATAAGAATATTAGAGGGCATTTCAAAAAGGATGCAGTTCCTCTGGTTGTGTTCAGGAAACCTGCCCACCAGCTGCTGAGGAAAGCCAGCAGGCACTCTTGACACCTTCTGAGTGTTAAGTTCACACTTCCTTCGACTCTGCCACTGGCTCCTTGTGCATGCTCCTGAGTGTGGCAGCAAGAGCACGCTCTGATGGATAAGCGCATATGAAAAACAAGTCAGGGTCTGTGGGCATGGGAGAAACTAGAGCTGTAGCACCACCTTCTGGAAGCAAAAGAGAGGTTTACAGCAGTCAGCCTGCTAAGATCCAGAAAAGACATACAAGCTTAATAACTCTGCCACAAAGAGGGAGCAAGAAGCGTGAAGCAGGTATGTCCATATAAAGTCAGAGAAAACCCAAGATATAAGTAGGGTGAATGAAGACTATCTCCTATCTGAAGGCAATTAGTAAAAAAATGAACTGCTACTTGAAATGCAAAAACAGCAACACGAAACTTCAAGGAACATGAAGAATCAAAGAAACGTGACATTACCGAAAAATCTCAGTAATTCTCCAGTAACTAAACTCAAAGATGCAGAATTCTATGATTAACCTGAAAAAGAATTCAAAATAGCTGTTTTAAGGAAATTCAATGAACTGCAAGAAAACACAGAAACACAATTCAATGAAATCAGGAACACAATACATGAACAAAGTGAGAAGATTAACAAAGAGATAAAAATCATAAAACAGAATGAAACAGATTCTGGAACTGAAGGATTCAATGAATGAAATGAAAAATGCAATAGAGTATCAACATCAGAATAGACCAAATAGAAGACAGAACAGTGAGTTAGATAGGAACTGTGAAATACTCTATCAGAAGAGGACAAAGAAAGAAAGAATGAAGAAAGCCTATGTGATCTATATAAAAACATCAAATGATCAACTATCAGAATCATTGGAGTTCTATGAAAAGAGAGGGAGATGGGGGCAGAAAGTTTATTTAAAGAAATAATAGCTGAGAACTTCTCAAACCTAAGAAGAGATCTGGACAACCAAATTCTCAAACCTAATAGTCCATTATTGCAACTGAATGAGACCTTCTCTAAGACACACTATAATGAAACCGTGAAAAATAAAAGACAAAGAGAGAACCCTGAAAGTAGCAAGAAAAAATATATTGTCACATATAAGGAACACCCATTATGCTATCAGTATAGTTATCAAAATAGTATGGTACAGGCTTAAAGATTAACATATACACCAATGGAACAGATCAAGTGTCCAGAAATATACCCATGCATATACAGTTAACTAATATTTGAGAAGGAAGCCAAGAACACTTGGGGGAAAAATAGTGTCCTTGATAAATGGTGTTAGGAAAATGATATTTACATGAAATTGGACTTCTATCCTATACCACTCATAAAAATTAACTTGAAATGGATTAAAGACTTAAATACAAAACCTGATGCCATAAAACTCCTAGAAGAAAACATATGGAATTAGATCCTTGGCATTGGTCTTGGCAATGCTTTTTGGATTGTGACATCAAAAACACAAGCAACAAAAGCAAATAGCAAGCAAGACTACATCAAACTAAAAAGCTTCTGCTTTTTCAGCAAAAGAAATAATCAACAAAATGAAAAGGCAACCTATGGAATGGGAGAAAATATTTGCAGATCATCTATCAAATGAAAGATTAATATCCAAAATGTATAAAGAACTCATACAACTCAATGACAAAAATACTGGTTAAAAATGAGTAGGAAACAATAAATATTTTTTTGAAAGAAGATATCCAAGTGGCCAACAGGTACATGAAAAGACACTCAACATCACTAATCATCAGGGAAGTAAAATCAAATCCACAATGAGATATCCTCTCACACCTGTTAGAATAGCTGTCATCAAGAAGACAAGAGAAAACGAATGTTGGTGAGCATGTGGAGGAAAGGGAACTCTTGTGCACTGTTGGTGGGAATGTAAAGTGGTGGAATCACTATGGAAAACAATATGGAGGTTTCCTCAGAAAATTTAAAATAGAATTACCATGTGACCCAGCAATCCCACTTCTAGGTAAATATCCAAAGGCAATGAAAACAGAATATGGAAGAGTTACCTGCACTTGTATGTTTATTGCAGCATTATTCGCAAGAGCCAAGGTATGGAAACAACCTGTCTGTCAACAGATCAATGGATAAAGAAGATGCGCTACATATACATACAATGGAGTATTATTCAGCCATGAGAAAGAAGGAAATCCTGCCACAGGACACAGATGGACCTTGAGGCATTATGCTATGTGAGGTAAGTCAGCTAGAGAAAGAAAATACTGTATTATTTCCCTTGTATGTAGAATCTAAAAAAGTAAAACTTGTAGAAACAAAGTAGAATGGTGATTACCAGGGGCTGGGGGGTGGGGAATAAGAGAGATGTTGGACAAAGTGTACAAACTTGCAACTAGAAAATGAGTAAGTTCTGGAGATCTAACACACAGCACAGTCATTTTAGCCAGTACTGTATTATAGAATTCAAAGGTGCCAAGAGACTAGATATTAAGCGTTCTCACCACAAAAATGAAATAATAATTATATGACTTGACAGAGGTGTTAACTAACACTATGGTGGTAACCAAGTGGTAATCATATTGCAATATAATAATGCATCAAAACAACACATTGTACACCTTAAACTTACATAATATTTTATGTCAATTATTAAACAACAACAAAAAAAGAAAAAACTCTAAAAGCCTGGTATATCTTTTGAATGGACAGAAAATCATTAAGGTGATATCAGAATTACCCAAGAAGGTACTCAAACAGTTTCATCAGCACCACTAAATTAGTACATTTGCTTGCAAGGAAAAGATGTACATTAGAAATCTATTCTACTATGTTGGCATATGCAAATAATGAAAACCACAGAAATTCTGTGTTAGTTATAGACCAAATATAAGGAAATAAGGCAGAAGAGATATTCTAAACATGTTTTAAACATGCAGCACCAATTAAGTTGAGGTTATAATTTCAGTCTTTGTAGACAAGTGGCAACACAAGGAGTCCTGGCAGAATTCTTCATGGCCGATAAAGAATATTTTATTATCAGTGTTTACTAGTTAGGTGGAAAGGAATTCTAATGAAAAATCATAGGAGGAAATTTCATCAAAATTGACCTTTTACTCTGCTTCCCCAGCTCAGTTTCTTGCCATTGGTTACTTAGTTGTTTGGTGAAACAGGATATGGCCTCAATTCACTCAAGTAATACCACGATTAAAGCTCTGAAAATGATGTCCAGTAAGATTTTGCTCTTCAGACAAAACGGCCAACATTTAGCTGGAACAGAAGCAGAAACCTCCCAATTTGAAGAGTCAAACTGGCCCTTACCATATTGTACAGCTTGGCACCCAAAATGATTCCTCAAGTCAAAGGAAAATCTACAGGCAGATTTACAGAGATCATCTCAAATACCAATAGGAAAAATTATGAGTTAAAATAAGAGGAAAAAGTCTTTTGAATGCTGATCTTTCCTATCTGCCTAACTTACCAACACATTAACAGAAGGTAGAATTACATGATTAAAAAAACCCACACATATGTATGTGAACTTTATAATTATTTCATATTTTTAAAATCTATTAGGGCACAAAATGACTACATTTTAAAATTGCTATGGAAACAGCCAAGTACATATTGCATTCAACTTAAATTAGTTTAAAATCATCTCACCTGTGTAAAAAGTATAAACTGAGCAAATTGCCAGGGAAGCATAAAAGCAACATTGGAAAGGCAGAGTGCAACAAAAAATCTTCTACTGTTGTTCAAGGTCCTTAATGGAGAGAGTTGACACCAATAAGTTTTACCATAAAATTGGCCTATCATTGAACAGAAAGACTAGTTGCAAAACGTTAAAATCTAATGTTGCCCTTACCTTTGATGTAAGACAACAAAATACAGTTAACTTTTAAAAGCTCATTAAAAATAACTTAAAGTATTTGGATTCCAAAAATGCTTATTATAAAACAATCAAAATTAGGGATTTAAACAAAATGTTGTATCTAGTTTATCAGTAAGTATTTTAAACATATAGCACAGGGAATTACAGTCATTATCTTGCAATAACTTTTAATGAAATATAATCTGTAAAAACAATGAATCACTATTTCATACACCTGAAACTAATATAATATTGTAAATCAACCATATACTCAATTAAAAACTGTAACTATGTATAAAATTAGAAATTTAGTACTCCAGCAAGAAGGTCAGAAAACAGAATGTGAACTGTCTTTGCATACCTTGAGATATTTACCTATATGAGCAGCAGTAGTTTTCATGTAACACTACTTTTATGTTTCAAAAAGCAATGAAGAGAAGTATAAGTGCTGGTGAAATAATATGTTAACAACGATAAGAAAAATTTAAAGAGATTTTAAACAATCACTTTAAAAGAATAATTCTGGAATACAGTTAAACTACTGCATATTGAAGTTTAAACTGTCCATCCTGCAATTATGAGATATATTAATAACCAATACCTTTTACCACAGAAGATTTTACTATCTTTTAGAATATGAAAAAAAAGAAATGCAAACATTTTGTGTATATTATAAAACTGTTCTTTTTATAAAGGTTGTATTGGATTGTGATAAATCCTACTACAGTATATAAATTTTCAAAAGAAAATTTTTAATGTTCATATTGTTAAGTAGTATTATCACAAAATATACTCATTAAGTACTGTTATCTTATATTTATAAAATCCAAAAATAAACTTTCATGTAGGTAACAGACCAGAAGTTAGCTGTTCCCTTCTCGAGCTTGGTAGCCATGCAGTATGCCTCTATTTACTTTCTTCACGCTGACATACAATGGTGTTAAATGTCTGCATGGCAGTGTGCTAGGTGTTCCATGGTTAAAGAGAGAAATGTGGCTGGTCTCTGTTTCCAGTGGCATTTTAATATATTAAGTGTATATTTAGACATTTGAATATGTGTGTTTTATTAACAAATTTATAGTTTTAAAAAAGAAAGAAGATGTACATAAATGATTTTAATATAGGCAGAACCTGACAGGTACTAGGAAGTAAAGTATGAGGTTCTCTGGGAGTTTGGAGGAGACAGTGATCAGTATTTCATTCAGTGAGAAATCTCATGAACGTTCTATGAAACCTATTTCTATGATAAAGTTATTTATAATATTCTACTATTTATGCTTTTGTTGTTTCTCAGACTTCTTAAACTTCTGAAATGCTTATAAAATTAACCCCACCTAACAAAAAATGCGTCTAGGGAAAACAGCTAAGATGAAACTTTGGTTGAGCTTCTAGAAATATCAGTAGTTCAGAAATACTCATAAACATATTATAGATAATCCTTATCTAGCTAACCTAACATTTTTCAAATTCATTTGTGCATAGCATACTTTTTTCATGCTCCATCAAATCCACAGGTTGGAAAACAAAGTCAGCATACAAATGTGTTGAAGGAAAAAAAGTAACAGTTTCTCAAAAACCTTTGAGCCTTTACCAAATATATATTAACATACACATTTTGATTTTTTAAAACATAATTTAGTTATCTAAAACCTGTAGCCTAGGCTCTTACATAAAAAGCAATTTTTCAATAGTAATTTTAGACTTTTTTAAACTGGAAACACAATTTAATTTTGAAGTAAATTTTTTTAAATAGAGCCTAAATTTAGTAATTATAACTTGATAGGTTGATGTATTTTTAAGACACTTATGACTTATCTACATTTGTTCTGTAAATAAAAATTACCTGAGAATCATAGTTAAAATGTACATCTGAAGTACCAGAAATGGATATGAGAAACTTTCCCGGAGAGGTGGTGTCCACATCACCCGAGTAGCCTGAAATCAATAAAATGCTTACTTTACCTTATGTTCCATTGCAATAAACATCATTAATTTAAAAATCATGGATGGGTTGGTTTTAATAATTTTAATACTAGGGTCATTTATTTCTGAATGCCTAGTATAGCTTTTCAGTTTTTGGAATTCTCCTAACAGCACATAGCCATTAGGTAGAGAGCCATTAACTAGCAAGTACAGACACAAGTGAAAGATATCATCAGGCCAAACATAAAGAAACCCAAAGGACAAACAAGATGATAGGTATAGAAGCAGTGAGGATTCTGGAAATGACAAACCAGATCCACATTCCAGCTCTGCAGTGATGACCCTGGCATCCCAGGGCTTTGGGATGTATACATGCTCAGAAAAACATCTTAAACAAATGTCACCAAGGGCATTCACAAACACCAAGAGAGTTTGTACAGGACACAAACTCTTAAAGAGTAAAGACACACATCACAAGTAATGAAGATTGTCTCTGAATTTGTGAAATAAACCTTTGAAAGAGTTAACTATAAATTTCTAAAAACAACTAAAAACTGATTATTTCCAAAACACATGGGCGAGAATATTATAAAATTTTATATCAAGAATCTGAAATTCTACAAAGAATCTAAACTCTTATAACCTTGCAAGAGTCTTAAAATTTATTGCTCCTCTTCCAAGAAACCAAAATTATAAACCTTAGAAGATGAATTATGGAATGTATAAAAAGGTCAACTCATAATGTCAGTCGTCTGGCATACTCAAGGAAAAGGTCTTGTCTTTACACTAACGCACTGGTGACTGACAATGTATTTGTTTGCTTTAAGTTAATATATTTAAGATACTTATGTATAAATTTTTATGATTCCCTTGTCTAATTGATTTTTAAGTTAACAAGTATCTACCTTTCCCAATAGTAATAGATAAAGACTTCTATCCCAATAACCTGTGCCATAACATATTACATACTTCGTTTCCAAAAACTAGCAGTCAGATTCTTCCACTTTCCACTGCCATATCCTCAGCATCTAACACAGGAGTCTGGCATGTGTCCTGTCCTCGATATTTCATTGACTGAATCTATCCTATTCATTCAAATAAGTTTCCATGAGCTCTTTTAAGGTGGATCATGTCTTGTTGGGCTGAATTAGTTAATTTCTATTTTGCATTCAGCATTTAGTGTTATTGAAAGGCAACATGATATAATAGAAGGAGGTGAGGTTTTAGAGCCAGACCAATGTAGAATAGGAAACCCAGCCTTATCACAGAGTAAATGTGGAATCTTGGATAAATAACTTAACTTACTCAAGTCCAAACTTTTATTTCATATCTTCTACTGTGAGGATAACAACTACTCTGACAAAAAGTTTGGTAGGAGTAAATGAGATAATGTGTATGAAGTGCCTGAATTCAACAAATACAGTATTTTCTTTTTCTACAAAATATATGTACTGTATAAATATATATACTAAAAACTAGACAAGATATTTCAAATCATAAATTCTAATTGTTATGTAAAAATGTGGATCAACATGATTACAATATCAGCTTACAATACAAACTTCTTTAAAATATTGTGAAGTCCTAACTAACATGCAATTAAATATAGTTTTGACAAATTTCCTTGTTCCTGTACCTCTCCTTCTATTACTTAAACATTATTTTCTAAAAAACAAACCTCTCCATGGTTGAAAAAGTAGCATAATACTGTAATTAGACCTCCAAGGTGAGTCCCACTGTAAAAAAAAAAAAAGTATATAATCATAATTCATATAAAATATAGGGAGTTCTTCACAAAATTATCTTAGATTTTAAACTGTCATAGTACTAAATCACATAAAATAAAAGCAAAAATTTTAAAGTATCCATGTTGTAGTTGATGTTTTAATCTTGAATGCACAAGCATACAAAGTGTCCATATAAAGTAATCTGAATCTTACAATTTCTCATATTTAAAATATTTTCTAAGTTAAAATATTAGGTGTGAACATAAAATAATTTTTAACAAACAGGCCAGCACTTCAGAGTTTATATTGCATTTTTTTAATATTCTGAGTAGAGGCAAATTTTTGTCATTCCCAGTTGGATTTCAGTGACTGAGAGATGAAGACAAGAGTCTAACAGTTTCATTTAGTAGTAACCGAACCATCTAAACTACTGCAAATATGCTTTTGTTGGAAGCCCAAAGAAACAACAATGTGGAACACAAAACTCAGATCAAGGATGACTGATAATTATCAAAGATTAAGAACCATCTCTTAAAGTTGCCTTTTCTTTAAAGTATTGTTCACCATTGTATACACAGCTTCACACTTGTAAGACAATAAATATTGGTTGAAGGATTGAAGAAAGGAAGGAATGAGTTCAACAAAACAAGCAAAGGAAAGCCAATGGGAAGTAATTTACCTTTAAGAGATTTTTCACTGAAGGAAATTCAAAGGACGTACTTTGGAAAAAAAGAAATTGAGAGGAGGAAGGCATGAGAAGCAAGAACAAATGCTGCATATAGACACTAGGAACATGTGGATAAATCTAAGGAAGTTTGACAACATAAAAAAAAAACAACAATGACTGCTGTAGAGGGTAACAAGGTTACTAAACTATGGTCATAATTCTAAGATTGAGGGGCTGTTTTCAAGTAAAGTGTTCTGAAATTTGTTGCACTGATCAGAAGAAGGGGAAGGATATCAATTAATTCTAGACTTGATCAAGTTAGAGATGCATGCTAACCATTTATCATTAAGCACCAAAAGAAAAGAAATGGAATGTCTACCTTCCAAGTTAATGCCAGTCGGGGAGAATGGCCAGGGTAAGAAATGCAAAATTTCCCTCCAAATTCCTATTTCTTTTGTTTCTTATATGCCATGGTTTCTAATTTCCTCACAGTTTTGGTGACACTTTTATAGCCAACATATGTTACATTTACACATCTTTCTTAAAGACTGGAGACTTATAATATATTTGATATTCCAGAACTTTGTAGCCAATTTAGAGAATTACCACCTTTTGGGTAGCTCTCCCAGTGAAAAGCACTAGTTTTTAAAATGTCTTAGTCTTGTGTAACAT
This sequence comes from Camelus bactrianus, assembly GCF_048773025.1. NCBI lineage: Eukaryota > Metazoa > Chordata > Mammalia > Artiodactyla > Camelidae > Camelus > Camelus bactrianus. Next base: position 37,482,361 of record NC_133545.1, on the reverse strand, counting down.
TTTCCATATTTGAAAAAGCATAAGTAATACAACCTATTTTCAAAGATAGAAATTTTTAAAGCCTGTATCATAATCTCAAAGTAATCCTTTTCTCTCAAAATACTGATGAGCTTATATAAATACATTTTTCTTACATGGCATACATATAGAAAAGTGCATAAAAATTTCTAGATAATTTATAGAACACTTATAAAGCAGGATGTCCTTATAATCTCTGTTAAGTCACTGAAACAGAAAATTGATCACACCCTCAGTCCTCCCTTGTCACCCCTTGAGACAGCCACTATCCTGAGTTTTGTGATTATCAATATAACTGCTTCTGTAAACATATCAGACTATCATTTACTATATTCAAACTTAACGCAAATGGAAGTTTGCAGCATTTTTTAAAATTTTGTGCCTGCCCTAATTCTTTCAACATTGTATTTGTAAGATTTTTCCATGTTGATGTTTGTAGCTATAGTTCATTCATTCTCATTATTGTATAGTATTTCACTATATTAATAAATCTACAATGTGCACATTTCTCTGTTGAAGGACATTTAAGTTGTTTCTAGTTTGGAGCTATTACAAATAATGCTGCTTTGTTCTTATACATATTTCCTGGTAAACAACGATGACTGCTGTGGAGGGTAACAGGGTTACTAAACTATGGTAATAATTCTAAGATTGAGGGGTATACTTAGGTATATTTACTTAATTCATTTTTTTAGCTTCATCTATTTATTTATTTATTCTTATTTTTTGTTGAAGCATAGTCGATTTACAATGTTAGTTTCAGGTGTACAGCAAAGCGATTCAGTTATACACATACATACATACATACTTTTTTTTCAGTTCTTTTCCATTAAATTGGAATTGCTGAGTTATAAGGTCAATACATCTTCAAAATTACTAGATAATGCACACTGTTTTTCCAAAATAGTTGTACTAATTTACATGTTCACTTACCAAGGATAAAAGTTCCTTTTCCCAATCTAGTAGATGTGAAATAGTATCTCATTGTGGCTTAAATTAGTATTTTACTGATAATGATGGTGGTCAATTTTACATATGTATTATTGGCAGTTTGGAATTCTTCTGGAAAATGTCTGTTCATAAATATTTTGCCCATTTTTCAATTGGATTGTCTATCTTCTTAGTTTTTTCCTACTCCATGAGAAATTGTTTCGTATTCCAGCACCTAGAATAGTGCTTCCAATCACAGCAGGCATTCAATAAATATTTATCAAATGAATGAATGTAAGTCTGGATACTATGCTGGATATATGCTTTGCAATATCCTCTCACAGTTTATGGCTTATCTTTTGATTCTATAATATCTGAGGAACTTAAATTTTTTCCATCAAATTTATCAGTTTTTCCTTCAGGAATGGATTGTGTACCTTGTTCAAGAAAGCCTTTCTTATTCTAAGTTACTAATGATTTTCTCCTATGTAACATTCTAAGCATTTTACAATTTTACCTTTCATATTTGATCTTTTAATCCAACGAGGATTTATTTTTTTAAGTTCTGACTTCTCTTTGCTCCATATCTCCCAATTATTCCAACACCATTTATTGAGAAGCCTATCCTTACCCACTGATCTGCAATATCGCTTTATCACAGAAGTGTATACAAATGTACATTTCTGCTTCTGGGCTCTACTGTAGTCCAATGATCTATTTGTTTATCCCTATGCCAATATCACATGGTCTTATTTACATTTGTTTTATGATACAGTAATAATTATTTACAAAACAGAAACAGACTCACAGACATAGAAAACAAAATTATGGTTACCAAAGGGGAAAGGGGCAGGGAGGGATAAATTAAGAGTCTGGGATTAGCAGATTCAAACTACTATATATAACCCAGATAGACAACAAGGTCCTACTGTATAGCACAGGGGAGCTATATTCAATATCTTATAATAACCTATAATGAAAAAGAATATGAAAAAGAATAGATACATATATATGTATAACTAAATGAATATGCTGTACACCAGAAACTAGCACATTGTAATTCAACTATACTTCAATAAAAATAATTGTTGAAAGATTAAATCTAGATTTTTAACTTTAAATGTTATGCAGTTCAAGGATAACATTTAAAGAAAGCTAATGATTCAGATAAGAATGTATTCTGCTGTAAGAAACAGAAAATCTGACAAAAAGTGGCTTAAATAATATGGATGTTTATTAAATTATTCAACAAGAAAATAAAAGATAAGTGCTTATTGGCATTTGTTCAGCAGCAAAAGGATGTCAGGGCAGACATATGTGCTATGTTTATGGCCTTTCCCTCATGATCACAAAATGCCTGCAGCAGCTCCAAGTATCACATCCAAGTAAAAGCAGGAAGAAACAGAAAGAGGGCATCAGAATCTAACGTTTTGTTAAAAAGGCAAATGCTTTCCTGGGTGTAACCAAGTCTGATTTTACTGGAAAAGCTAGCTCGTATGGCTTTCCCAATGTGCAATGGAGATTGGGAAGCAGAATACATGACTGTCACAGTCAACTTCAAACTATCACCTGAAATTAGATGTTCTGATACCCAAACAAAATTGCGGTGCCATTATCAAGAAAGACATGCTATCAAATGTGTCTGCCACAAGTGGTACACATTTCCTTTTACTGCTTTCTTAATTTCACACATACAGAGATTAAAATTAGAAATAATCTGCTACTAATGCCAAACAAAGATCCCCTCTAATGTTACAATAATTTTACATGTGATCTAGAGGTATTTTCACTAAAATCTTTGTTAAGGAATCTTAATGAGCTCAAAAATACCCCCACAAGGAAAAAGGGGAAGATTTTAAGATATATTAGTGACAACTCTAGTTTTTGGCTGCATGATATTTGGCTAAGTTTCTGAAAAACATAAAATCTACACAGTTTCCTACTATTAATCAATGAATCTCATTAATTATGCACTTGATTTAATCAATAAATGTCATCAAGTCCTTACAATCCCACTGAAAGATCTTTTAACACAGTAGTCTTACCTCAAGTATGTACCATATGCGAAGAACAATCCCATCATCATTCCATTTAAAATAAAAATCACACCAACATAAAAGCAAGCAGGGTCTCCCAATCCTTTAAAAAGACAGATTGTTCAACATTTAATGAATAAATGACTATATAGCAATTGGGTGCAATTATCTCAATGCTTTGTAATCAAGAGCTCATGAACTTGTAGAAAGCATTTGCTTTTCAGATTGCTGCTCTATTAATAATTACATTAGTGCTTTCCCCTTCCATGAGGTGTTGTTAGTTACATTTATACTTTATATTTTATTGTAGTTACATTTATAGTTTTCCCTATTATAGTATTATTGGACTGTTACGATTAGTTGGTGCTTCATTTTATTTAGGTAATGCTGCTGTTGTTCAGTATCCGGAACTGTCTGTAGTCACTTGATAAATTACAAGACAAAATCCATTGCATTATTTTTGTTTTTTGCTAGATAAAATCAATATATATATATACACACACATATATGAACACACAATCTACTAGGTGCTTTACAATTATCATCTCACATAATACTCAGAACAAATCTGAGTTTACTTGGTATAAAAACACGTTTTTTAATGGTTGAGAAAAACAGCATAGAAAAAGTAACTTGCCAAAAGTTATTTAGCCGTAACTGGTGCAGCCAAGGTTGGAAGGCTAGCCTTTATTCTACTCCTCTGACCATTCCTTTTCATTTTGTCCTAATAATTTCTCTTTCTTTACCAACCGCCCTTTAATGTTGGACCACCTTATCCTCTTCCATATGCCCTCTTCTCTTCTCAGTCTGAATATTCTCCTTAAGGAAATTCTTCCACTTCCATGGCTCCAATTATCATTTATATACAGACGACTCCAAGTGCATGTTCAGATGAGAACTTTCTTCTTATTCCTGTATGTGCATATGCAGGTAGCCACTTGACATCACCACTTTGGGGTCTCTCAGAGACCTCAAATTAATGTAGCAACTCAAACCTGCTACTTTTAAAATGTTTCTCACCATTCTGAATGGAGAAACTCAGTTATTTAGGCCAGAGACCAGTGTTTCATAATTTCATTCTCCTTCCCCTCTCCTTTCAAACAATTATCAAATCTTGTCAGTTCTGTTTCCAACTATCTGCCAAATCCATTCATTTCCTAGTTACTTTTCCTGCAATCATTTACTGAGAGCACAGTAATTTCCTACCTGGCCTCACTGAATTAACTTCTGTCTTTTACTAATATATTTTCCATATAACTGCCAAAATAATGTTTTAAAAATAAAAATCTGTTAAAATTCTTCAACGAATACATATAAAATCCTTATCAAGTAAATCATCCTTCATTATCTGACCCTTGCTTACGTTCCAAACATCATTTCACATCATGTTTTCTTCTAAATTTCTCTGCTCTAGAAAGCTTAGCTTTCTTTCAGTTCTTTCTTGCCTCAGGACTTTGGAATTAGCTGGTCCCTGTTCTTGAAACACTTCTCCTAACCTCAGCAACACTATTTTCTTACCTGTAGTATCCACCACAGTTGTAGCCACTAACATCCCTTTTACTTTGTGAATTCTATGAGGGTAAGACCCCATGTTTACCTGGTTTATCTTGGGGTCCCAAGTGCCAACACTAATCTATCACTCAGTGGCAACTTAATAAATACCATCAATGTATATATATGAGGTGATTTTTTTCCATCCTTTGGAAAAGGTTATACCTTCTTTAAAATTTTTTTTAAAAGTTTGTTTATTCATTTATTTATCTTCAATGGAGGTACTGGGGATTGAACCCAGGACCTCATGCAGGCTAAGCAGGAGCTCTCCCACTGAGCTATACCCTCCCCCAAGGTTATACCTTCTAAGCTGATTAAGTCTCTCATTTTATGAGGCATTTTCTTGTTTCCTTTTCTTTGTACCAAAAAAAAAGTCTAATTGCCCTCAAATATCTTCTACCAATGCTGTTTTAGATGTTATAAAGATCACCCGAGGGAATCAGTAAAATTGTAAGGAAAACATGAAAATACAGACTTAGGATATATTTAAAGATCTGAATGTTACTGTACACAAGTCTACAAATCTATATAATGTAGAGAATATGAAGAAATAAAAAAAAACTATGTGAGTGTTATACAAGTAGATACATGTGATTCTGAACAAGAGTTTCAAGGGACAGCAGTATACTCAGATTGCAAATAGTGCTAAATTGAAAACATCTTAAATAGAAGTGACAATTACAGAGCCTGGAAAACTGTTAGAGGATTCTAAAAGCAGTTCCTGGACAAAGATACCGATGTAGAAGAGATATGTGAAGAGTTTGTTTAGAACAATTCATGAACTGTGAGAGCACTAAAAAGCAGAATTTCTAATGTAATCTATTATCATATATCTGATTTTAAAATATGTATAACTAAATTTTTAATTAACTATTACAGGTAGAATTCTGATTGTTTTATCTACATCCCCCAAAATTATGTATTCATACTGCCCCAAAGCTTTTTTTTGGTACCTCCTTATTCTGAAATGGAGGAATGACTTACAATCAGGATGGCCTTAAATTGCAGTATATTAATATTGAAATTAAATTCCAAAATAATACTCATATTAGTAAGTTACATAGCCTTCTCAGAAGATTACTATAAAGGGTAAGTACTCCTTCAGGTGAATCAGTTCTAGAGTGTTTTTAAAGAAAAAAAAATCAATCACAGTAGTTTATAATAATTCTTAAAGTGAGTCATAACATTATAAAATGTTTATGTAAACATTACTGACAGTATAGCAGCATTTTAGGAAGAAACATGCCTTCACAGCTTTGAACTTCATTTAGAGGTTCTATTCTGGTCACATTCCAGCAGGTCTTAGTTTCTAACCCAAATAAATTCATTATTCCCACACATGTGCGATACCAGAAGGCTATAATCACCTACAAAAGGTAAAAGCAAAAAGATAATAGAGACAAATATATTATCTTCATAATTAAAAATTTTCCAAAATACCACTTTCTGATGGTTAACTTTAACATTATAAACTTTGACAAATTTATTTAAATCATTTTATGTGGGAAACGGTCATTTTAAATTATACCTATACACATACACTCTATGAAGTTGTGTGGTACTGAGTAATACATATTTACAAAATTTATGTTGTGATCAACATCTTTGTAATATACTTTTATAATCAACTCTAACATAATTAACAGCAGCAGTAAAATCAAGCATAAAGTATATAATTAAAATATGATGGTAAATAATAGCAAACTACAAAGATTTACAGAAATATTTCATAACATTTCACTTATTTTCTTCATAGTCTAAAAACCAACTCATTATAGTCTATAAAACCATCTGTGCATGGAATAATAACCCCTGTGCTCATTAAATGACCAAGCAGACTTAATTACCTGATCCTTCCCAATCTGAAATTTACTTTAAAAAGTTTAAAGACAAGGGAAAATAACAACAAAAAAAATGCAAACAAAATGCTCATGCTTGGGACATTTTTCAAAAACTAATTTTATAGATTTGGGAAAAATAATGCAAGATCACTGGGGATAAAAGTTAATAAAGAGTTCAAAGGGAAACTAAAAATCATCTAGAACTAACTACTTTTATATTTTGGTGATCATCTCTCCCTAGGCATATGGAAACAGGTAGCTAGAGTTTATTCACTATGTAATATTATGTATCATAAGATGTTCATGTAATATACATCACTAAACAATATCCTAAACATCTTTTCATATCTATTACAGATTTACTATTTTATCAATTAATTTTATAAAACAGACATTATGTTAAAATAAATTTTAAACATGCTTGATAAAATAAACATACTTTGTAAAATGAATTTTATAAACATGTGTGAAACAAATGAAAAAACAGGAAGTCTTTGCAAAGAAGGGGGGAAAGCCAGCAAAGATATAGAAGATATAAGGAAGAAATAAATAAAAATTTCAGAACTGAAAAATACAGTAACCAAAACTAAAATTCAACAGTGAACTTAACAGCAGAATTAAGGGGATAGAGGAAAATAATCAGTGAACTGATAGAACAAAATGAAATGTCTCAATCTGAGCAACAGAGAGAAAATAGACTGAAAAAAAAATACAGTTCCCTAGGGAACCATGGGACTCTAACAAAAGATCTCACATTTGTGTCACTGGAGTTCTGAAAAGAGAGGAAGAGGAGGAAACCAAAGCTGGGCAAATCAAAAGTGAGATAAAACCTAAGAAATCCATACCAAGACATATCACACTTAAGAAAATTTTTAAACAGCATACTTCTGAACACTTGTGAAAACTGAAAACAAACAAACAAACAAAAAAAAGTAAGAAAGAAAGAAAAAAGTCCTGCATTCTGAAAGTAGAAGGATGGAAAAAGATGTGTTGTGTACATTAATCAAAAGAAAGATGCTAATATCAAAAAAAGCAGACTTCAGAACAAACAAAATCGAATGCAAAGGGGAGAGGGTTTTCATATAACGACAAAAATCTAACAAGAAGATATAGCAATACTAAATGCATGTGTACAAAACACACAGCTATAGAATATGTGAAGAAAAACTGGTAAGACTTACAAGGAAAAATGGACAAATCCACAATTATGGTTGAAGACTTCAGTATCCCTCTCTCAACAACAGATACACTGGAGAACTACAAAACATTGATTAAAGAAATTAAAGGTGACCTAAAGAAACAGAAAGATATTCCATGCTCTGGGATTGGAATAATGAATATTGTCAAAATGGCCATACTACCTAAAGCAATCTACAGATTTAATGCAATCCCTATCAAATTACCCAGGACATTTTTTCACAGAACTAGAACAAATAATTCTAAAATTTGTATGAAATTACAAAAGACCCAGAATTGCCAAAGCAGTATTGAAGAAAAAGAAAGAAACTGAAGGACTCCCAGACTTCAGACAATACTACAGAGCCACAGTAATCAAAATAGCATGTATTTGTATAGTATCTGTATTTGTTACAGACATATGAATCAATGGAACAGAATACAGAGCCCAGGAAAAAACCCACAGACCTATGGCCAATTAATCTTTGACAAAGAAGGAAAGAATATACAATGGAGAAAAGACAGCCTCCTCAGCAAATGGTGTTAGGAAAACTGGGTAGCAGCAAGTAAATCAGTGAAGTTAGAACACTCCCACACACCTATACAAAAATAAACTCAAAATGGCTAAAAGACTTAAATATAAGACAAGACACTATGAACATGTTAGACAAAAACATAGGCAAAACATTTTCTGACATAAATCTTAGCAATGTTCTCCTACAGCAGTCTACCCAGGCAATAGAAATAAAAGCAAAAATAAACAAATGGGACCTAATTAAACTTACAAGCTTTTGCACAGCAAAGGAAACCATAAGCAAAACAAAAAGGCAACCAACAGAATGGGAGAAAATATTTGCAAATGAAGAGACCGACAACAGCTTAATTTCCAGAATATATAAGCAGCTTATACAACTTAATAACAAGAAAACAAACAACCCAATCAAAAACTGGGCAGAAGACCTAAACAAGCAATTCTCCAATGAAGACATACAAATGGCCAATAGGAACATGAAAAAAAATGCTCAATATAGCTAACTATCAGAGAAATGCAAATCCAAACTACAATGAGGTGTCACCTTCACACCAGTAAGAATGGCCATCATTAAAAAGTCCACAAACGATAAATGCTGGCAAGGGTGTAGAGCAAAGCGAACCCTCCTACACTGTTGTTGCGTACATAGTTTGGTAGAGCCATTATGGAAAACAGTATGAAGATTCCTCAAAAAACTAAAAATAGACTTACCATATGATCCAGCAATCCCAATCCTGGACATATATCTGAAGGGAGCTCTAATTTGAAAAGATATATGCACCCCAATGTTCATAACAGCACTATATACAGTAGCCAAGACATGGAAGCAACCTAAATGTACATGGACAGATGACTGGATAAAGAAGATGTGGAATACTACTCAGACATTTAAAAATAATAAAATAATGCCATTTGCAGCAGTATGGATGGACCTGGAGATTGTCATTCCAAGTGAATTAAGTCAGAGAAAAATACCATATGATATCACTCGTATGTGGAATCTAAAAAAAATAAAGACACAAATGAACTTACCTACAAAACAGTAACAGACTCACAGACATGGTAAACAAACTTTCGGTGATCAGGAGGCAAAGGGGGTGGGAAGGGATAAACTGGGAGTTTGAGATTTGCAAATACTAACTACTATATATAAGATAGATAAACAACAAGTTTATTCTTTATAGCACGGGGAACTATACTCAATATTTTATAGTAACCTATAACTAGAAAGAATATGAAAATGAACATATGTATATGTATGACTAAAACATGCTGGACACCAGAAATTGACACAATACTGTAAACTGACTCTATGTCAATAAAAAACAGACCAAAAAAACAACAGATAATACTACACGGGAAATCAGTGAGTGCTGAGAAGACATCAAGGCCACTATACCACTATCATCCAACAGGATCTAATCAACATTTACAAAATACTTCATCCAATAACAGCATAATGCACAATTTTTCAAATGCCTACAGAACATATTTCAAGACATATGCTATTCTGGGCCATAAGACAAACCTCAGGAAACTTAAAATAATTTAAATGATACAAAGTGTATTCTCTAACCACAATGAATTTAAGCTACAAACTAACAACAGAAAGATAAAAAGAAAACCTCCAAACACTTGGAAACTAAAAACAAATAAACAAAAAACTTAAAAAAAATCCACAGACCAAGTAGGCAGTTGCAAGGGAAATAAAATATATTAAGTTGAATAAAAGAGAAATACAAGGTTTCCAGGTCCAGCACCTAAGAAGCTTGTAAGTTGCCACTCCGTCTAATAAGTAAAAAGTTGAACAAACTGGAAAAATCAACAATTCTTCTTAGATCCATAACAGAAGTGAGATTACAAGGTAAACTGCTCCCCAAACTGGAGAGATTGACAGGCAATTAAAGAGAATCACAAGTTACTGGAGCAGAAACTCTCATGGAAACCAGATGGAGAGTAGGAAAACTTAATTGTAATTGATGAATTGCTGGAGGCACAGCAAGACAATTCTGAGGATCAAAAACTCCAGGGAGACCCCATAATAGGGAGGGTGCCCACATATTTATGATTTTCAGCTCTAGGAGATTACCAGGTTCTCACAGTAGAAATCAGAAAAAAACCTCCTGCTTCTGACAGGGGAAGTGGTGAGGGGATCATTTTGAAACACACCAGAGCATTCTGCTCTTCTTAAGAAGGCCTGTCTTTAGGAGAAACTATTCTACCAGAGACTAACCTGCTGGGGTTTTATCAGAGCCTAATGTGCAAGTCCCCTCTAGCTGTCCATGTGAGAGAAGGGAAATATCCAAATCCAACCCACTCTAGCCATCCTGTTGCACCTAAATGGGGAGGGGAAAAAAAAAAAAACTAAACCTGAGAAGCACTTGTTAAGTTCACAGTCCAGAGGTACAGGTTCATAAAAGACTGAGATGTAATTATAGGATTATAGAATGCTTCCCTTACCACCACACTACTAAAGGACTATTTACAGCAGTTCTTTGTACCCAGTACATCACTGTCCAGCTATTAAGAAAATACTACAAGGCATTCTAAAAGCCAAAAACATAGTCTGAGAAACAGAGCAAGCATCAGAACCAGAGTTAGATATGGCAGGGATTTTGGATTATAAAATTGGGAGTTCAGGAAAAGTATGATTAATATGCTAAAGGCTCTAATAGATAAAAGTAAATAGCATGCAAAAACAGACAGACCATGTAAGCAGAGAGAGAAATTCTCAGAAAGAACCAAAAAGAATTGCTAGAAATCAAAAACACTGTAACAGAAATCAAGAATGCCTTTGATGTGCTTATTAGTAGGCTGGACTGGGCTGAGGAAAGAATCTCTGAGCTTGAGTGTATCTCAATACAAAACTCCAAAACAGAAAACCAAAAATACAAAAGACAAAAAAAAAAAAAAAAAAAAAAAGAGAGAGAGAGAGAGAATAGAATATCCAAGAACTGTGGGACAACTACAAAAGGTGTAGGACACATGTAATGGGAATACCAGAAGGAGAAAAGATAAAGAAACAGAGGGAACATTTGAAACAATGACTAAGAATTTCCTCAAATTAATGTCAGATACCAAACCACAGATCCAGAAATATCAGAGAACATAAAGCATGATATAGGCCAAAAAACCCCACACCTATAAAATAAGAATTACATCTGACTCCTCTTAAGAAACCATTCAGTTAAGAAGAAAATGAAATATTTAAAGAGTTGGGAGGGAAAAAAACAATCTAAAATTCTTTATCATGTGAAATTATCCTTTAAAAGTGAAGGAGAAATACTTTCTCAAACAAGTCAAAATTGAGGAACTTTGTAAAGATGTTCTTTAGAGAGATGGGAAAGATACAGATCAGAAACTTGTATCTACATAAAGAAAGAAAGCATTAAAGAAAGAATAAGACAAAATAAAAACTTTGTATTTTTCTTAATTGATCAAATGTATAACAGCTTTGTTCAAAATAATAGCAACAGTGTATTCATTTATGTATTGTTATGTATGTATGTATGCTTATGTATAAATGACATAAACGACAGCAATTATTCGGGGGTTGGGAGGGAGGAATTAGAATTATTTTGCTATTATAAGGTATTCATACTACCCTAGAAATGGTTTAGTGTAATTTAAACTGGTCCTGGATTCACTGTAAATGCATATTGCAAACTCTAGGGCAATCACCAAAAAAAAAAAAAAAAAAAAAAAAAAAAAAGAAAGAAAAAGGAAAAAAGAATTATAACTTTAATGTTAAGAAAGAAGAGAAAGTGTAATAACATAAAATGCTCAAATTAGAATCACAAAAGGCATAAAAAGTAGAATCAAAGTAGGAACAAAAAGCCAGGGTAAAAACCAGAAAAAAATGGTAACAAATACAGTAGACATCAATCCAACTCTGTCAATAATCATTTTGAATGCCAATGATCTAAACACATCAATCAATAGACAGAGACTGTCAGAGTGGATCAGAAAACAAGACCCTGTCATGTGCTGTCTACAATAAACTAACTTTAAATATAAAGACATATGTAGATTAAGAGTAAATGAATAAAGTAAGATATACTATGCTAACACTAAAAGAAAATCAGAGTAGCTATACTAATTTTATACAGAGCAGACTTCACAGTGAAAATGTTATCGAGGTAAAGAGTGGTGTTACATAATGATAAAAGGACCAATTCTACAAGAAGACATAGCAATCCTTAATGTGCATACATCTAAAAACAGAGTATCAATGAAATCAATAAGCCTCTAGCCAGGTTAATTAAGACAAAAAGAGAGAACACAAATTACTAATAACAGAAACAAAAGAGGGGACATCACTACAGATCCTGTAGTTATTAGAAGGATAATAAAGAGTTAATGAACAACTCTATGCCCACAAATTTTATAACCTGTGAATCACTTCCTTGAAGTGCCACAAGAAGAAATAGACAATCTGAATAGGACTGTATCTAGTAAGTAAATTTAGTCAACAATTACTAACCTTCTAGATCAGAGAGCACCAGGCCCAGATCGGGTCACCACTGAATTCTATCAAACTTTTAAAGAAGAGTGTATACCAACTCTCTAGATTCTCTTCCAGAAGACACAGTAGAGGAAATACTTATGAACTCATTCCTTGAAGCCAGAATTACCATAATACCAAACCAGAAAAAGATACTACAAGAAAACTACAGAACAATAACTTTCATGAACAGATGCAAAAATCCCCCCAAAATAGCAAATCAAATTCAACAATGTATAAAAAGAATCATACATCATGACCAAGTGGGACTTAATGCACATATATAGGGTTAGTTCAACATTTGAAAATCAATTAATTTAATTCATCATATCAACAAGCTAAAGAAGAAAAATTACAAGATCATATCAATAGATGCAGAAAAAGCAACAGACAAAATCTAACACTCATGATTTAAAAAAAATTCTCAGTAAACTATGACTAGAGGCATACTTCCTCAACTAGATAAAGAGCATCTACAAAAACCCTACAGCTAAAATCATACTTATTGATGAGAAACTTGAAGTTTTCTCACTAAGGAACAAGGCAAGAATGTCCCATCTCGCCACTCCTCTTCAATATCATATTAAAACTCCTAGCTAATACAATGAGATGAGGTAAGAAAAAAAAAAGTATAGAGATCAGAAGTAAGAGAGAAAACACTTTGTTCACAGATAACATGATTGTCTATCAGAAAATCTGAATAAATCAACCAAAAACTCCTAGAACTAAGAAGCTATTATATCAAGGTTGCAGGATACAGTTAATATACATAAGTCAATCATCTTCCTACATATCAGCAATAAACAACTGGAATTTGAAATTAAAAACACAATATTTATCAAAAGGAATTTAAGACATGTTCACTAAAAACTACAAAATAATAAAAAAATTATACCTAGTATGTACCAGAAAATTATCATTTAATTCATTCAACAAATATATTGAATTAATTCTATATTCCAGGCACTAGGCACAGTCATAAACAAAAGTCCCTGTTCACAGGCATTGAATAATAGTAGGAAACAGGGTCATTAGTAGAGAATAAAAGAGGGAAAACAGTTTGGGAGAACTGGAGAGAGAAGAAATGAAACAGGCATTAAGGACAGGAGTTAGCAAAACTAAGTCAAGGGCTAAATCAGGACCTGTGTCCTATTTTGGTGCAAGTTTTTTACCCTTCCCCCCAGCAGTTTAAGGCTTTTTCCCCATAAGGAATACAAGGGAGAAGGTTGCAGGTAGAGTCTCATGCCTCTCCCTAGGTGGCTCCCCCAGGCTTTGCCGTAGGGGACACTTCCTCAGGACTGTTGATAATCTTTTGTCAGCACCCAGTCAGATCTGTGGGGAAAACCTGCAAGTGACTGTAAATTCCCTTATATCTGCAGTCCCAGGGGTTATACATTCTCTTGTTAACTCATGCTAGGCACTTCCCAGCTGGTGAATAATTTGAGCTAAGTTCTTTATTCCGGTGTCTAGTGGCAGAAGACCCACGTAAACAGATGTTTGTGCTCCCTGTTCTTCTGGCAGGCACCTTTTTCCTTTGACTTTGGGTTAGCTGATTGCCCTACTACCTCAGCTCCCTGATGGTTTCAGGAAAAGTTATAATTTTGCAGATTGTCCAGCTTGTGTAGTTGCTGCTAGGCTGGTAGCACTGGTCTTTCTGACTTTCTACATTCAAAGGAAAGCTGATCTTATATGATTAAATCGGGCTTTCTACCTTTTCAGTGCTCATACTTGGGAAGCTGATTATAGCTGAAGAAACCAACTCTGCTGGCTGGTCTCATTCTAGGTTCAAGACCATGAACCTCAAATGAAGCCCTTGGTGCTACCCAGGAAACCCACTTTGCTTCCCAAATTGAGTCATTCTCCCATATCAGAGGTCAGCAAGCTTTCACTAGAAAGAGCAAGATAGTAAGACCTAAGGCTTTGCGAGACACATATAGTCTCTCTCTCATATTCTTTGATATATTTATATTTATCTCTGTGCATATATGTATTTACATTTAAAAAGCCATCATTGTACTTCATCATATTAACAGAATAAATGAGAAAAACCACATGATTATCTTAATAGATGCAAACTACAGCCCATGGCCTGTTTCTGTACAAACTGGAAGCTAAGAATAGTGTTCACATTTTAAAGATTTGTTAAAAACAACAATAACAGAGACCATATGTGCTTCATAAAACCTATAATATTTCATATTTGATATTTTGCAGAAAGTATGCCAACTCCTGATGTAGGGAAAAAGCATTTGTCAAAATCCAACATTCAAAATAAAAACTCTCAGCACACTAAGAATAAAGGTGAATTTCTTCTACCTAGTAAAGAACATCTCTGTAAATCTACAGCTAACATTGCACTTAACAGGGCAAGACTGAATGCTTTTCTCCTAATACTGGGAATCAGAGAAAAGTATCTGCTTTCAACATTCTTATTCAACATTATAATAGATATCCTAGCCATGCAAAAAAAAAAAAGAAATAAAAGGGACAGTTTGGAGAAAGAGAAATAAAACTGTCTCTATTTGTACTGACATAATTTAGAAAAACTCCTAGAACTAATGATTTTAGCAATGTTACAGATTGAAGGTCTTTAAATTGAGGAGAGGAACTTTTGATACTCTGCTTAACTATAAGGATGCATACAATCAATAAACTTTAAAGGTCACCTCCTTTCTATATCATCACTGTGCTTACTTTCTATTTTTACATGATACAAAAAAATCCATCCACAAATATTTGTCCCCAAATATTGCTCACCTCTGGATAAAGATGGAAGCGTTTCACTGTATTAATTACAAGGGGATATTCAGTGAGCCTGTCATTCATAATCATCCACAGTCCTTCCAAAAATGAAGGCGCTTCAATAATGGTCTTGAAGTAGGAATAATAAAGTCCCTTTAAAAGAGCACAAATTGTCAATGTAAGTAAACATTTGAAAATTTGTTTCTGTAAATCTTTTTGAACAATTTCTTCTGAAAAAAAGAAAATGGTAGCAAGACTTCCTAATTTCTCCTCACTATTGCATTCTTGGACTCAAAAAATCATACATCTGCAGGTTATTACTGTGCTATTCTTTCATATTATCTGTAGGTTTGAAAGAGTTGGAGGGGCGGTTAAACATTTTAAGGAGGTTTTCTAACCATACCTTAAAGTATGTATATAATATATTTTTAATTCCACCAAGCTTGATTTTTATCCCCACATCATGAGATGCTTAGACTAGGCTGAGATCTGATGAATTCTGGCACAGACGTGACTTTATGTCCTTGTACATGTACAATTTTGCATACAGAAAATTACTTCTCTTTCTCCAACTCTTAAGAAATAAATAATGATCATAAGCATCATGAGACGTAGTTCATGCTTTCATCTTACTTCGTAGCTCCATCTATTGGCTCTGTATAAAGTGAAAGCTAACTAAACGTCAACCGACTGTTGTTCACGACACAAACGCTGTGTCCTGAAAAAGGGATTATTTTAGTGCATTATTCCAGCATGTGAAATAATGACTTTATTAGACCAGTAAAAGTGCTGTATAGCTAAAATTCAGAAGTTAACAAAAGCACGTTGTTTCAGATTACTTCATCAGTTTCCTGCTTTCCTTCCTAAAAAATAAAGGGCCACACAGTTTGTAATACATTCTCCTCAAAAAACATTAAAAATAATCTTCAACTCTATACTCACTCCTGCCTCATACAACTACAGGTACTTTACTTTTGATAGTTTAAGCAACACTAGTGACTACTAAATTAAAGATATGTTTCAGCTGGTATCTGAAAGAGCATTTCCTCATAGTTTTGATTAGTAACAAGAGATCATATAAAGATTTCTGTCTTTGGCTTATGACAGAAACAAGGCAATACTATGAAAGGATACCTAATATGCATGTCTGTATTTAGAGATATATAAAAACATATAAATCTTATTAATAACAGCTATTACTTTTGCACCAGGTACTATGCTATGTACTTCATTCAGTATCTTCCTTCATTTTTAATAAAATCCTGTAAGGCTGGCATTATTTCTAGTTAACAGATGAGACTGAGAATCAGACAGGTTAACTAACCAGTATCACACAATGAAGCATAGAACTGCCATTCAAATTTAGTGATCTGTCATCAAAGCTCAGACTCTGCCATAGCTACACTCCTTATTTAATAATATTTTAATGCTCTCTTTGGAAGTAATACCTATATTAAAAATTCAAATGCTTTACAAATGCTAACATATCCCTTTCTTCAGAGCTTTAAGGGGCTATAAGGTGAGATTCAAAAGCAGTGGCTGAGATAACTAGACTAGGTAAATTTGTAGACAGGGAGTCAAATAAAAGTCAGCAGGAGCTAGGTGAGTGGGGGGGCTAAGTGTTTAACAGGTACAGTTTCTGTTTGGGATAATAAGAAAGTTCTGGATGGATGGTGGTGATGGTTGCACAACATGAGTGTTTTTAATGTCACAGTCATATCATTTGCAAATATTTTCTCCTGGTTCAGTAGGTTGTCTTTTCATTTTGTGGATGGTTTCCTTTGCTTTGCAAAGTCTTTTAAGTTTACTTAAGCTCTATTTGTTGATTTTTGCTTTTACTTCTTTTGCCTTAGGAGACAGATCCAAAAAACATTGCTACAATTCATGCCAAGAGTGTTCTGCCTATGTTCTTTTCTAGGAGTTTTATGGTCTCAGATCTTACATTTAGGTCTTTAATCCACTTTGAGCCTAGATTATAGCTTGACAAATAGTGCAGTTCACCAAAAATTCATTTCAGTTCCTAATAAATTTTTACCTTATAGACTTAGTATTAAACCACAAATTCATTCATTAGAAGAAAGAACCTAACCATTTCAGTGCGAAAAGTCATCTCCCGTTCCAAAGATGAGAGGTGAGAAAAATGACGATCATTTTCAAAAAGTGTTACCAAATGCATCCTAGGCAAAAAAAAAGAACATGTTTCAAAAAAATTACTAAAGTAACTGTTATGAACAAAGTATGAAAACCATAAAAAGGAAAAAGAATAAATTTTTATAATGAATACTGGGATAATTTTATAATTTGCTTACTAACTTGTGTATTTTTAGGCATTTATATGTTAGCATTAGCACATAGCTGAAATTCCTGCACTCTTTGGTTCTTCATTGTACATCTAAAACTCCTGCAGGTATTTTTATCCCTCCTCCCACTCCAGGACTCTAAATCAGAACAGAGGCATGTTTTTGTTAAGTTTCACAAGTTATTCTAATGTATGAGGTTTGAGAAATGCCTCTAATTGCTGAAAAGCTTTGGAATATAATTTTAAATAAAATTATCTTAGATTAAAGCAATTTTTAAATAAGATAATACTACATAAAATGCCAAAGAACACCAGACTGTACTTTAAGATATTTTATTAATGCAACTCAAAAAAACAGCTGTAGGGACTGAAAATAGGAGCATGTGTGATAAGTAAAATTAGTTATAGTCAGTAATTACACTATCCTTAATTTATATAGTAAATGCTCTCCAATGAAATAGAAAATAAAGCAAAATTCCATATAGTAAACCTGTCTAACACTCACCTTCATTTACATGTAGGACATATGCCAGGGTACCAATAGCTGCAGGAAATGTTTCTGATCATTACAGCCTTAATTTAACATTGAAATCTCCCTGCAGACTAATGGTCAAAACATTACGTCCCAACAGGATGTGGGGCAATCTCATTCATCCCAAGAGTCGAAATCCTTGAGCTCAGTTAGAAATGAAGATATGTCAGAGGAAAAATACTATTTTACATACAGTTTTTTTTACAAATAGATCACTTGTATAAAATAATGTGCATGTGTATGCACACTGAAAGGCTCATTTAATTCTGTACTACCATTAGAGAGTGTTTATCTTCATTTCTACCTGATTTCCAAATGACAGGTGTTAACTAAAACTTTATCTCTAACTTTACATCACTAACACTCAATTACTATAAAATAAAAAATTTTTACATGAGATAAACATGCAAAATACATTAGAAAATCTAGGTATTTAAGAAATATACTGGTGAATCCTTTGGTAAAGCAAAAATATTTTAACTCATAAGTTACTATTCCCCTAATGCACCCATTTATAAATGCTGTTTCACATACAAAGTTTCATATGTAAGCTGGTGCACATACAGATGTTCTATACACATACCAAGCAGTTATTATTTTATTATATGCAAACAGTGATAGCAATTTTTAATCCAAATGTTTTTATTTATTTCAAATTAGTCTTACCAGTGCAAAACTCCCACAAAGACAGCTGAAAAGAAAAAAAGAAAAAAGTCATTAAAAGCTGCTTTATTATAGTATACCTCTAAAACAAGTATTTAATAATTTTTAAAAAACCACTACAATGTTGTAAATTCCCAGTTATGCTTCTCCATCCTTTTTTCCATATTCTTACCATCCTGAGCTCATTCCTACTACTCTTCAATATTCTTCCGAAGATTTACTTGTTTTATACCAAGATCAGCAAACTTTGGCCCATGGTCTTTTTTTGCATTGTCTGAAAGCTAAAAATCCTTGTTACATTTTTTAAGGGTAGTAAAAATAAGAAAGAAGAATAGGTAACAGAGACTGTATGTGGCCTATGAAGCTTAAAACATTTACTACCTGGCTCTTTATAGAAAAAGTATATACTTACTACGTATGTTAACTTTCTATCATAATATACTCTGAACCACTTTAAAATTAAATCTATACCGTCCCTCTCGACTTGAAACAGATGCCCCTCTGATAGGTTTCATTAATTGTTAAGATACTCAGAAAGTGTCCTATTCGACTGTATTTATATCCTCTTTCTTATTCTCCAATTATATAAACTGGCAAAAACTCTTAAAAATGATATTTAAGTAAATGATCAAATATCCTACTAAGTCCATCTAGCTTTCTAAAAATCCTCACAAGATTCTCATGTCTCTCACTGCCTCCTTCCCTTACCCCACATTCCACACCTGATAAAATGGTTAAGGTATAACGATGCCAATATTGTAAACGCATGAAGTGCTTATCTCCACTCCTTCCAAAGCTGGGATACAAAGCCTATCTCCTGAGCCCCTGTATCCTGTCTCTGTCAAGCTCACCTCTGAAAGTGACCCAACTTTACTCTTTACTGAGACAAAGATCATTTGCTGCAAGCACTCCTAACTTCTCTTATGTCCACTTCAACATTTCTCTATACAGTAATCCTTGCTTTTCTAATCTCTGTCATTTCAGAAGAGGAAGCATCTTTTCTCTTTTCTACAGTTAGCTTCTCAAATTTGTGCCTTTTTAATTCCACCCTTCCCAATTATTCCAAGACTGCCCCATCAACCATTCCCAACTCTTGGAACCTCAATCGTACTGTCCCCTTAATCCTTCCCTTTAGCCTTCGATTTTCCTAAGCCTTAGGACACTTCTCTAGATCTAGAAGCTCTTCAAACTAGGAAATATTCTCTCCTCCACCCCCTGCCATTATTTAATAAGATTCTTAGCCACCTTCATTTTAATAAGTTCTTGTAACTCTTTTAAATGACCAATGACCTTCAGTTATCAACATCAATAGCCTCTTTCAAGTCTCATGCTTTTCAATCTCTTTGTAGCATTTGACCAGATTCCTGGATTTCTTCCTGTGTCATCTTCCATCACACCAACTCTTCCAGTTCTTCTATTTTGCTGACCATTTGTTTTTACATGCTTATCTATCTGGCTTTTCCTTTCCTCTCATCTCTTAAAACTAAGTATGGGGGAGGTGTTTCCCAAGTATCTTTACTTTGCCCTCTTTCATCTCTTGGCAATCTTACTCAATTTTTATTTTTTTTAAACACACTTCTACACAGATAATTCCTAAATCTATAATCCTCTTGCCTGAACATTCTCTCTCCCTTCTCTTTTCACTCTTCTACCTCACCACCTACCCAGCTCTCTCAATGTTTCCATCAATTCTCACCTCTGTCCTTTCTTCCCCATTCCAACCGTTGCTACCTTCTTAAGACCACTATTGCCTGGATTCTAGTATTCAATCATTTTTTTCTGCTTCTTTTCTCAGTTTATATCCAGTCCATTTTACATACTGCTGTCAACTTAATCTCTCTGAAGTACACTTCTGATCACGTCACTCTATTTAACAATCATTCAATGCCACTGTTGGAATATACTAAACATTATAAAATTGTTCACTTTAAAAATGGTTAACTTTAATGAGGCATTTCACATCATTAAAAAAATTATTTTCCTAAAGAAAAGAATCAATCAGTGCCTTCCTACAGAATAACGTTCAAATGCCTTAAACCCAGACTTGAATTAGATTCTCCGTGGCTGGTCCCAGCCAATCTTTTGAACTCCCTATTTCTTCTTTTTTGTACCTTTTTGTACCCTTACTTTCAGCCTTCCCTTGCTTTTGTATTTTCTTACTTCCATGACTCTGATTATGCTGGTGTATCAGCCACTTACACTTGTCCTCTGCTTCACACGTCCAAATACCAGTTTTTGTCACAATTCGAATCCCACCTTTTCCTAAAAGTCTCCCCTGATCTCATTTCCCACTTCCCATCCTAAAGTATTAATTCACTCTTTTCAACTCCCATAGCACTTAATATACTCAGTCATCATTTCACCCAACATTCATTGAGTGCCTTCAATGTGCCAGTAGAGGGCGCACCAGAGCTTGTGTTTAGGATGCAAAACACCTAGGTATCTAACATTATGTTGACTCTGGAGTGGGATGTATGTGTTGCCATAATTAGACATCTGATAAAATCTAAATATGAACCCCTATCTATTTTTTTCTCAAGTATTTCTAAAACACTCCAAATGTGGAGGTTCATTCTACTTTAATATCAGCAGTCAACTTAGGATAGAAAAAACCCCACAACTTACATTAAGAGATAGTTATCTATGTTTCAATTTATATCAGCAGCCAGTCTGAGCAAGGACTGGGCTCAAAATTGATTTTAATGAAACAGCAACATTTAAGTTACCTCTTCAGGTATATAAGATGAGGAATGCAAATAAGAAGAAAATTTCCCAGTGTAGGCATCGAAGCTCCTCAGCAAGATGAAAGTCAATGAATACAAACATGGGGAAATACATTGCCTAACTTGACCTTATTTCCACTATTAAAGTTTCTCAGCTAATTAAAAGAATCGATACTTTATTTTGCTTTATTCAAAGTGCAGAAAAAATATGTCTAAATCCCGCCCCTAAGAGCTAAACAATCGTTTTCACAACTTGTGATATATGGCTGCCTTGATTATGATGACATTTTGTTGGTGACACATGAAATGATCACTATGTCTGAAAACCCTGGGGAAAAAAAAAACTAAAAGGGCTTTGAATTCTTCTCAAAGATTTTCCAGAAATTACACCTTGCCATTATTCCTGCTAGGCTTGCCTATGAAACTGATCTTCAAGACTCACCAAAACCACTGCCAACCCGAGGCTCAGAGGGTCTGAGAGTCCCTTGTGTGAAAGCGGGAGTGCACTGGCCCAGAGCCGTCGGGGCTCCTGCCGACGGCTCTCCCTGGTCGGCTCTGCTCACCTATGCAGAAGGTGATCCTGCCCGTGAACTGACGTCTCTGCAATAGATGCACCTTGTCGCGGAGTTGCTCCAGGAAACAGCTGAGGAATTGGAAGCGGTCCAGAACAAGTGTCTTTGAGACCACCTCCAGCTGCATGCAATTCTGCGCGTTCAGGTTTCGGGTCCTTCGCGGCGAGTATCTCCGGGCGCCCCCTGGCAGGTTCCCCCCGCCTACAGGCAAAGGCAGCTGGGGCTTTTTCACCTCCTCCTTCGGTTCCTCCTCCAACTCCGGCTCCCCAGCTCCGGTGGCCCGGCGCCGCCGCTTATACTGCATGGAGCGGGGTGAATGCAACGGCTCTGAAGCCGCTTCATTGAGCTTACTCCTCGTTTGCCCGACCATTTTCTCATAGTCCCTGTTCGGAGGGAGCTGGGACTGACTCCGGCAGGGGCCGGCCGAGTTGGGCGAGGTCCGCAGGGGCCTGGTTCCCAGGCCCGCTCAACGACTAAACCCCGCCGCCGTTGCAGGCCGCCTGGTCGTCAAGGCGACCGCGAAACCTGGAGGGGGGGTGGGGGAGACCCAGGCTGCCCCGCGCCGCTCGTGCGCCGCCCACGCGCGCCTCGCCACGCGCGTCCTCCCACGTGCGCCGCCCACCGCCGCCCAAGTGCGCAGGCTCTGCGTGCCGCTCGCGCCTCCTCCCACGAGCGCCGCCCAGCTCGCCGCTTGGTATCGCCCCCTGCTGGCGGACAAGTATGAGGAACTTTCTTAGAGTTAATAACTTTCTTCGAGATTAGTGTTAGCTTCGTTATTTTTACCCAAAAGTTGCCTGTCTCGAGGTGGTTGAAGGGAAAGGACAATTAATTGAAAGAAATCACCACAGAAAGCGAGGGAGAGAAGTGAGCGCCTGCGATGCGCCCGGCACTTGAGGAGCATCTCACCTGGTCTCCCTCCAACACGTTGCACTGGGCTTTCAAGAGTCCGTCTCCCTCGCTGAGGCAAAGGTCCGAGGCCACAGGCGGCAGGTGCAGAGCCGGCGTGAGCCGGGTGAGTCTAACCCCAGAGCCTCAGGTTGACGCGAGTTCGGTGACGTCGCCTTTGAGGACAGCGTTTACTGACCCATCCTTGAGGTAAAATTATGTGTCCCAAACACGGTTGCTCAGAATTCCTCAGCAGCTGAGTGCGGAGCTGTGCTCAGCCCTCTCACGTTCCTGAACCAGAAACCACCCAGGACCTCATGATTGGGGAGCTCTTAGCCGCACAGACACCGCACAGCCGCACATGGTGCCGCAGCGGTGGGCAAGGGCCGTGCGCATTTTCCGTGTCCTCCGCTGCAGGCCGTGCCCTGGGGCCCACCCTACTTCTCCTCCCTTCTGTTTTACATGGGTCCAACTCCCCAAGCCCCTTCTCCCCCATCTAGTCTACGTTACGGCTCACTGTGGCCAGGTTCATTTTCCTGATGCAACACCGCTCAACAATGTTCATGGCTCCTACTGGCCTGCAAATAAAATGTAAACGCCTTGGGCTTGCTCATCAGTGCCTTCAGTAATCTGCCCCAATTGCCTCTTCAACTTTAATTTCCCACATCCCAGACACAAATCTTCCTTTCCAGTTTTTCCGACTGGATCCATGGTGAGAGACTCCGTAACTATCCCTTTGCTCATCCTGAAAAACTCTCCTGGAGCTTTCTGTCCAGCTTTCCCTGCCCGTCTCAGTTCCATCACTTTCCGTGCGCCAGCCCCAGCCTTTTCTCCAGCCCATGTTACTTCCTCTACTCTGAAGGTCTAAAGCAGGTACCAACAGTACTAGTCATCTTATCACTTATTTAAATTAAATAAATGTTGTTATTAATCTATTGGTTTGTAAGATTTTTTCAGGGAGCACTTTTACATTCCTGGCACTGTGTTGGGTGCTTAAAATGTTTTCTTATTTAATTCATGTAATAACTTTGTACTAATTAGGAAACCCTGGATCAAGGATGTATTTGCCCAAGTTTCAGCAGGTAAAAAATCGTCCACTACTGAGTTTAAAATACAAGGTATTTATGGGTGGTTGATAGAAATATATTATTGAATAAATATGCAAACTTGAAATAAAATACCTTATTTTTATATGAGTATTTTAATACTGTTTTTGATCAAGTGGGGTGCAATTATTGTTTTCCTTTTTTATTAGAATTAGATTCACAAAATGAATTGAGATTTGCACCATTTTGTCTGCATTAGGACAGCTGATTCTGGAGCCTCTTTTTTTTTTCTTTAATCTTTCAGTTTCCTTTATTATTATTGGTATATTTACATTGTCTGCTACTACTTGTATCAATTTCGGAGAAATTTATGTTTTTCCATAGACATTTCAAGTCAGCTGAATTATACACCCTGCTTTTACTGATATGATACTGAAACTGATATGGCCATCTGTATTTTTTTTAAAGAATCCATATTTGCCCAGGGTTTATCCTTCAACTCTCTGTGATTCTAATAGATGTGTTTATTTTAAGCTATATCTTGTTGAATTTTTAAAAAGATAATCTGAAGATCTTTGTTAGTAGATTATTCATTCAAGTGATTTTATATCTTTGTTTTTCATGAGAAGTGGGTATTTTTGTGGGAAGTAAGGAGTGGCTGCTACTGGAATGTTGACCAGATGTTTTCAGTGACATTTTCTTATAAAACTCTGAACTGAACTTTCTGATTTTGATTTCCCTCTCTTCAGTCTACTTTGCCTATTTCTTATGTTTCTCTTTTTGGTGAATTTGTTTGTTTCTTGGAGTTTCCAGTTCTTCAAGTCACTCTATGTCTCACAGAATAAAGTATATTCTTACCCTTGGTCTAGCACTTGCGAGTACGAATCTGGTCATTTTTGCTATTTAAAAATATTTTTTATAAGAATCATTGTACTATTATTTATAGAAGTGAAAATTAGAAATAATCTGTAGATTAAACAAAATATTACAGAACACTTATACAGTGAAGCATTACTAAATTGACTAAAATAATTTTGAATAGGAAAATGCTCATGATACAGTGTTGAAGGTAAAAGAGGCAAGATATGTATGATTCAGATATATAGTATATACACAGAATTAACTATGTTCCAGGCTACATTCTAAATCTTTTACATAGAGGACTCATATATGGAAGATTATCAGTGTGTGGCCTTGAGCTAGTAACCTAGCCACTCTAATTTTTATCTCCTCATCTGAAAACTGCTAAAACACCTAAAACACTACATGCTTAATGAAAGAAAAATTCCTATATCTTGCTCAAGAGTGACCATATTCAGAATATACTGATGAGTACCACTTCCAGTTAATGTTTTGCTCACCTGAATTTTTCTGATTAAATTATATGTTAGTTCTATCATCAAACAGTAATATGAGTTCTGGGTTCCTTAGTTAATTTAGAAAACTAAAAGACATTGCCTAAATAATTATGCATTCTCTTAGGCGAGGAATAGATTGTGTGTGTGTGAAGGAAGATGTGACACTTAGTTTTATTCAGTTGAATAGAATCATGGCATGTTTTCATCTTTAGTAACTTCTCTAACAGTTTTCACTTATTTTGACCTAGTTATTTGAGCTATATTTCAGCTACGTGCTTATTAAGGACAATGACTTAAATCCATGTGCCCAATACTTACTATGTGATGAACTGACAGTTAAGAAAATCATTGTTTTTGTTTTTGGTGGGGGAAGGTAATTAGGTTACTTATTTATTTATTCTTAGAGGAGGTACTGGGGATTGAACGCAGGACCTCATGCATGCTAAGCATGTGCTCTACCACTTGAGCTATTCCCTCCCTCCTCAACTGACAATTAAAATAGTGTAATTTGATATAATGCACTATATTATTGCATTATCTTATACTCTTTGAAATAAAGATATCTCGTGATATAGCAAATTATTTCTCTTACATAGAGATTTCCCAATCTTTTATATCTAAAACTTGTCTTTGTTTTCTTAGTCTTTTTGTAAAGCAATTTGTTTTACCAAAAAAAAAAAAAAAAAAAAGGCAGTGAAACTATATCACCAGCAGATGGCAGTAATGAATTATAAATCAGAATTTTAACTATTCAGGTAATTTTTAAAAAGAAAAAGATCACTATTCTTGTAATAGATCAGTTTAATAAATATGAAATGTAGAGAAATTCCAAATGTAACCCTGCATAAAAATAATTACAGAGCATATTTCATATATCAAAATAATTAAGATATTTATTTTGGCCAGTGTTTGATTTTCTAAATAATAATGACTTTGCTTTCATTGATTCAGATACTTTTTAATCAAATTTAAACATTTTAATTTTGCACAAATGCCTAGATATAAATTCAAGTGGTTAGTTTAGTTATATCTGTATCTAGTTTGGCTATATAGATTAGGAAAGATAGAGGTAATTCAGTGAACATCATTTTGGAAATGTTAAGTTTTCCACTTATAATTTGATAATTTAAAATACCAATTTCATTTTAACTGACAATCTGCTAAGAGATGGGTTTCTGTTGGTTTTGTTTCACAGTTTCTTATACATTAAAGTGCTTTTTTCTCCTCTTATGGTGCAGGGAGTTGGAATTGACATCCAAATGTTTATGTATCTCTAGTATCATCATTAGTTAGTCCCAAAGATGGTAGCAAAATTCTTAGGAACTCATAATTATGCTAACTATAATTGAATCACATATCCAAGATTTTTAGAGCATTTTGATTTAGTAATTTTATTCATTCCAATTAAGAAGTTTTAAAAAGATGAACTCAATGGGATTCATTTTTATACTTCTGTAAGACTTCCTGTAAGTTTACAAAGATGAAAAAGTGTATGTTTAATTGTATCTCTGTTTTTGTCTCAAAAATAGAATGATCATGGGTATAAGCTTTTTGGTGGCTATTTATTTTCTAACTGGTCTGTTTTTATCTTTGAAAGATCCTTTCAAATTCTTCTTTAGTAAGTTGCTTCCACTAGAAGAAATGTCTTTGCACATGTATATTTTATAAAACAACTGCATCAGTCTAAAACCACTATGTATCTTGGATTGATTCATTTTTAACTAGCGCATTTGCTGCTATTGAATTACTTTATAGAGCCTGTTTAAATTCTAGTTGGATGCAGGGGCTTTTTCTTAGGAGAAATTGGAAAGTCCCCAAGTTGTCATGAAGAATACATCTTGAATGTCAATGCATCTGTGTGTGATGCTTTGCATAACACTGTCTTTTCATCCGTAGGAGAAAAGGTATCTATAATAAATTGGGATTTCTAGGAGTTCTATTCTACTTCCTGGGTCCACGGGGGACCTATTCTCCTTTTAAACTGGAGCCCTCTCAGCCACCCAAACTCAGTTTAGTTCCCCAAACCTATTTCAGATGAAATGAGACCCCCTTAACCTTGAACAGCCTTATATAGGCATGTTTCATTCAAAGGAAAGGAGGTAATCCATTAATTAATTGGGAGAATTCCTTCACCGCCTACATGGGAAGACTGCCCAGTTGCATAATGTATGCATACTGATTTGAGGAGAAGGGTACTCAGTAACCACTGTTTAATGACTTAACCAATCTGTACGCAGCCACATACATGTATACATATACCACACCCCAAAAATCAATTTTTCCATAAACCCAATGATGATAGTTCCATTAACAAACTCCAGCATATTGACATTTTTAAAACATTTACCACCAAAGTAACTAATACAAGAATTATTACATTTAATATAAATAAGCAGATGTCTTAGAATATATTAAAGAATGAACTGTAGTGTATATATATGGGAAGGTTAAATGCAAAACGTAGCAAAAACAAATGATACATAAGGCACCTGTGTGCTATGTTTTATATCACATAATATTTCAGATTGACTTGAGATTTAACTTTATGACAGTGATAGAAATATCACAGCAGGGTCGGACCCAATATGTTCTGGGCAGTACTTCTCTAGGTCTGATTTCTTCAACTATGAAATAAAGACTTTGGACTACAGGCCTTATTAAAGTCTTTTAAACTTATTTGATTCTAGTTAGTATTTGTACATACATTTAGGTGGCTGGAAAAATATACCTGTTGAGTTATACCTGTTGAGTGCCCTGTATCAAACTCCTTTCTTAACAGTACTTCCCTTCTCTCCTCATCTATCTGCATCTGTGTTCTGATTCCATCCTGATGGTCTTATTCACTGCAGTCTACCCCACATTTTATCCCCCTTCCTCTCCTCAAGTTGCTACACCTCTCACTGCCAACCCAGAGGAACTAAGCCTAGCTCCAGCCCAGCCCCAACCTGGCCTCCACCCCATCCCTGATCTCTCTTCCTCTGGTTCTTCCCTGATTCCCTGTCTAGTCTCTTAAGTACAGTGGGCTTCATTGTTCCTATTCTCTAATTACTTCTGTCCTTTAGCAGCCTAAATGGTAACTAAAGTACAAAGGGAAGGGGAAACATCCATAAATAAGTAGTAAGTGTTTATATGAAGACCGCCAGGCTCCTGCTTTGGGCAGCAGAGTCCTGCTTTCACATAGATATTGACCAATCCTTCAAAGGTAAATGTGGAACTGTAAAATTTCCTTCTCTGCTACAATCTGAAACTCTTCTCCAGACACTTACCAGTGGCAATATAAAACTCATTAGGAGAAAAATTGTTGAGTTATGCTTTTATGTTTCTTAATTGAAGTTGTGTACCTGGATAGAGTAAAGACAATGTAGACTTTAAAATTTTTTTCTTAAAATGTAGAAATATTTGTTATAGGAGTTAGCACAGCATCTTAGTTATGAGTTCAGACAGGATTTGAATCCTGCTGTCTCACTTACTGTAGGTTTCTGAACATTCAATTTCTCTAAGCCTCAATTTTCTCATACTTCCAATGGGAATATTAATAGCTTCTACCTCATAGAGTTGTTGCAAAGATTAAGTAAGGTAATGTGTGTAGAGTATATAGATGTAGTGTTTTATAAAAGGTAGCAACATTACCATATCAAGGCTCAGGATGGAGAAGGAATTATTTATATCATCTTTTTCTTTTCCCGGGGGTCCAAAGAACCAACTACAATTCTTCCTAGGGGAAACAAAAAGGAGGAGATAAAAATAAACCAATTTAAACTGAGAGCCTAAAACCATGCAGTGCTATCTAATAGGCAGTATTAGCTTCTTTTTACAGATAAAAAAGAATTTTGAGTCAGGAAGAAGATCCTAGACTGCTCACTCTTAACTCACAAGATCACTCCCCTGGGAGTCCTCAAAGTTGACAGGTTGGGCCCTTAAAAATGGAAATAAAATATTTTCTGGATAGCTTTTTTATATTTTAAAGTAACAGCTTTAGTGAAATGTAATTCACATACCATAAAATATATTCTTTTAAAGTGTAGGATTCAGTGACTTTAGTATATTCACAATGTTGTAGAACCATCACTGCTATCTAATTCCACATTTTCACCATCTTCAAAAGAAACCCCATACCCATTAGCAGTCATTTCCATTTCTCCTTCCTTCCAGCCCCTGGAAATCTGTTTTCTGCCTCTCTAAATAGCCCTCTGCTGGACATTTCTTATAAGTGGAATCATACAATATGTGGTCCTTTGTGTCTGGCTTCATTCACTTACCATAATGTTTTCAGGGCTCATCCATGTTTACATTTATCAGTAGTTCATTTCTTTTTATAGCTAAATAATATTTGATTATATAGATATACCAAATTTTATTTATCTGTTTACCAGTTGATGGACATTTGAGTTATTTCCACTTTTGTGGCTATTATGAATAATGCTGCTGTGAATATGCATGTACAAGCTTTTATGTGGACATATGTTTTTTTTTCTCCTAGCTGTATATGTAGGAGAGGAATTCCTGGGTCATGTGGTAACTCTATGTTTAACCTTTTGATGAACTGGTTTCCAAAGTGGCCACATCGTTTGTATTCTCACAACCAATGTACAAGGTTTCCAGTTTCTTGCCAACACTTGTTATGGTCCATCATTTTGATAATAGCCATCATAGTAGGTGTGAAGTGGTATTTCATTGGCTTTTTAAAATTAATACAGTTTATTTCTTCGAATAGTGTTCGATTTACAGAAAAACTGAGCAGAAAGTACAGGATTCCCATATATCCCTTCATCCCCACTGTTGTACACATTTTCTCCTGTTATTAACATCTTGCATTAGTGTGGTACATTTCTTACAATTGATGAACTAATAATGATACATTATTATTAACTAACATAACTCTAGTTTACATTATGGTTCACTCTGAGTTGTACAGTTTTTTGGATTTTGACAACTGCATCATGTTATGTATCCATCTTATATCATACAGAATTGCTTCACTACCCTAAAAAGCCTGTGTGTTCCACCCATTTATCCCTCCCTTTTCCCAGACCCCTAGAAACTAGTGATCTTTTTACTATCTCTATAGTTTTGGCTTTTCCAGAATGTCATACAGAGTGACTGTACCATTTTGCATTCTCTACAACAGCAAATGAGTTTCTGTTGCTCTTTATCCTTGTCAGCATTTGGTATTGTCAGTGTTTTGGATTTTAGCCATTCTAATAGGTATGTAGTGTGATCTCATTGTTGTTTTAATTTTCATTTCCCAAATGACACATGATGTTGAGACCTTTTATATGTTTATTTGCCATCTTTATATATGTTTTGGTGTGTTGTCTGTTTCAGATAGATCTTTTTGCCTGTTAAAAAACTGGATTGCTTGTTTTCTGATTGATGAGTTTTAACAGATCTTTGTATATTTGAATACAAGCCAATTATCAGATATGTGTTTTGCAAATATATTCTGCCAGTTGTGGCTAATCTTTTCATTCTCTTAATAGTGTCTTTCGTAGACCAGAAGTTTTTAAATTTGAATATAGTCCATCATACTAACTTTTTCTTTAATGGATCATGCTTTTGATGTTGTATCTAAAAAGCCAACATTACCTAGATTTTCTTCCATTATCTTCTAGGAGTTTTATAGCTTTGCTTCTTATATTTAGATCTTTGATCTGTTTGGGGTTGATGTTTGTGAAAGGTGCCAAGTCTGTATCTAGATCCATTATCTTGTATGTGGATGTTCAGTTGTTCCAGCATAATTTTTAAAAGAAGATTATTGTTTTTCCACTGAATCGACTTTGTTCCTTTGTCAGAGATCAGTTGGCTGTATTTATATGGATTTATTTTCTGGGCTGTCTGTTGTGTTTGTTGATCTACTTGTCTGTTCTTTCACTGATACCATACTGTCTTTATTAATATAGTTTTATAGTAAGTTTTGAAGTTGAGTACTGTCAATTCTCCAATTTTGTTCTTCTTCAGTATTTTGTTGGATGTTCTGGGTCTTTTGCATATAAACTTTATGATCAGTTTGTTGATAGCCACAAAACTTGCTGGGACTGTGATTGGGACTGTGTTGAATCTATAGATCAAATTGATTGTCACTATTGAGTCTGCCTATCCCCAAACGTGGAATACCTCTCCATTTTTTTAGATCTTCTTTAATGTCATTCATCAGAGTTTTGTAGTTTTCCTCAGATAGATCTTGTACATATTTTAGTATATTTATACCTAAGTATTTCTTCTCTTTTTTTGGTGCGGACATAAATGGTGCTGTATTTTTCATTTCAAATTCCAGTTGTTCATTTCTGGTGTATAAGAAAACAATTGACTTATTTATATTAACCGTGTACCCTATAATCTTGTTATATTTGATTATTAGTTCTATGGTTTTTCTTGGAAGCATGTTAATATTCTACATATTTTTTAAAAAATCAGTAAGAATTAGAGAAAAAAATCCTTAAAACTGTAAGCAAACTGAACAAATGAACCCAGTTGTATTGCAAATGAATAGCATAACTATATAGGAGAGAAAAAAAACTGATCTAAGTAACTGCTAAACATGTCATTTAACTATTTACCCTTAGTTGAATAGGGAACGAAACAACTGGAAACAAATCCTGAACTCTTTGTAGAAGGTTTATTGTAGTTGTATGAAAGAAGTAATATGAAATTATTTGGGGTGTATGGTAGAATTGAGTAAATAAGTATGTTGATGCTCTTGGTAGCCAGGATTCTCACTGAGGAAGAAAGCAAATACAGATATGAACTGGGGCAAAGCATGGGGAAAAGGACCCTATTGGAGTACATTGAAATTGGAGATATCCGCATAAACTCATGATTTCTAATACGTTTTATACACAAACTCACACACATACGTATATTTGAATGTGTGGGTTTATATACGTATATGTACTCCTAACTCTGTTAGCTGAAAAGGTATAGAAACATCCCCAATGAACACATCTGGCACCCAGATATTGGTTACTAATGCAGTTCCCCAGCTAAAAGGAATCTGGGGTCCTGGTAGAAATTGATTCCAGGGCTAGGGCAAGAAAGGTACAAGTTGAGCCTGGAACAATGTACTAAGCCAGAAAGTTAAGAAGTGCTAAGGGAAATAAAAGTAAATTTGGGCATGTCAAGAGGACACAGGATCCAACTTAAGGGATTCCCAATGACCAAATCTGGGATGATTTGAACATCAAGATAACTAAAGATAGTAATAAATTATAAGCCACTGAAAAATAGGAGTTCTTTTGTCTTAAAAGGCAAAGGCTGAGGAACTATCAGTACCAGATTAAAGGATACTAAAGAAACATGACAACTAAATGTGTGATTCTGAACTGGATCTAACCTTCGTACTGAAGGAAAAAAAATATGCTAGAAAGGACATCACTGGGTCATTTGACAAAATTGAAGTACAGATGGTCGATACAATATTGTACGATTGTTAAATTTCCTGAACTTGCTAACTGTACTGTAGCTCTTTAGTGGAATCTTCTTGGTTTTAGGAAATATACTTTGAATTACTCAGGGATAATGGGGCATGATATGTGAAGCTTACTCTCAGATGTTCAGAAGAACAATTTGTATGTGTATGTATGCTTGCACTCCTCAGTATGAATGCAAATGATAAATGGGGCAGAAAGTTAACAATTGGTGAATCTGAGTAAAGAGTATGTGGAGTTTCTTTATACTATTCTTGCAACTTTTCTCTAAGCTTGGAATTATTCCAAATAAAAGATTTTTAAAAGATTGGTGTTTGGCATGCACAAAATATTAAGGGTAATAGAGCAGACTTCTGAAAGCAGGTTTGATAATGTCAAGTGTTTTGAAGGACTATTATGTGGAAGAAGGATTAAAACTTTGAATTTGGCTAATCTTATTTTGTGTCAGCCTGCTTTGTGTAATATCATTACAGCACATCTAAGAGCTCATGACTGGAATGAGAGGCAGGAGTTCTTTAAGCTTTATGGAGTCTTCAGTATCATTCAGTACAGAGAGGTGCAAAAAGACCCACGATTCTAGGGGTTCATGAGGTAGAGTGAATGAGTGAAAGGTACTGGGTATAGGAAAATGGGAACTGGTGCCAACTTGAGAGCAATGTCTTCTCTACAGACTTTCATATGCAATTAAAGACAAAACCAAAACCTTGTGTAGCACTCAGGGCTGTGTCTGGCCTGGGCGTGGCCAATTGTGACCCCTGATCTTACCTAATCCTCTTTTTTTTTTTTTTATTCAGGTAAGGAAACAGGTACCAAAAGTCACGAAGTGTGTGAGATAATGAAAGGTGTAAATGTGTGCATATATATCAAAACACACCATATTTAATGAAAGAAATTATTATCCACACATTTGTACTTCTGTACAATTTGGGGTAATATATAATTTTAAGCTGTTTACAAATAACATGTAATGCTTCAAATATTACATAATGTTGATAATACATTTCTAGCAGAAATAAATATATTGCACTTAAAAAGAACTTCATTAGATGTTACTTCATAGTATTAGGCTTATAACTTCTTTTTCATAAAACATTTCCCATGCCCTTCCCCCCACCCGCAACACACACACACACACATACACACACACACTTCATTACAGTGACTGTTCTCACACAATTCATTAAGCAAATGAACACAGCAAACAGCAGAACTGTGATAAAGGCTACTAAAGAGGCTATATCCAATTTTATCCTTTAGGAAATAGAAGACCTTCTTTTAGGTTTCTGAAACTAAGAAAAACAACAACTGAATACAGGATTTTAATGTACCAGAAGTAAAATACAACAAATTGTATTTTTTGTCCAGATGTACTATTTCACCAAAATGTTCTTATAATCAGGGGAGGGATTGGAACTTATCTAATAGAGGGACAGAGAAACAAGGGCCAGAAAATACTTACGGACTATTTGCCTATCAAATATTTATAAATGAACCTCTGCATAGTTAAGCATGCTGCAGAAAGCTAAGCATTGGAATATTTTATTACTGGCATCGAATAGTAGTGAAGAAATAATGTTACGATTTTATAAAATTTTAAGAGTTTTTAACCTTCCCTTTCCTTGTTTACATAAAATCCTTACATTCTGAAATAATATAAAAATTTATAAAATCCGTCCTCCACCTAAGTCCAGCTCTCTAAAGGAGCCAGCTGAAAATCTTTTCTGTTCAGTGCTTTATTTATTTCTGTCCAGTCTAGATTTAGAATATAATATTGTTTTGTTTGTAATAATTAATTCCATACACACTTAATAATGAAAATAGTTTTCCTTACTTAGTCAATGTGAGTAAAAATATTGTCTTTCGTGCCATATTTGATCTTGCAAATTACATAACTGAATCTTTAACTTTACTGAGTCATGGCTTGAGTTTGAATTCATTTTCAGTGGAATGGTAAAGTCACTCCATTTACTTTATTTGAAGCTCATTTTTCTCAATATAATTCAGCTTAAACATAAGCAGGACAGCCTGAAAAGCTAACGTGAAAGTCAGAATTGGGATAAATATCCTAATACCACTATGAAAAATTCATAGGCAGTATGAGATAAGTATGCTTTGCTTCTAAGAATACTTATTTCTTGGGCTTTTGGAGGATTTCCTTTTTTTACCCCCAGGGTGGGGATATTGTGGCTGGAGAAGTGCAAGGACAGAGATGTGGGTAAGGGTGGGGAGAGGAGGTTTTGGAATACCCCAGAAGTGAGTATGACTCCTACACAGATGCTAGATGATGAAGCATCATCAGGAAGCTTCTTAATATCTCCTCTGTGTGTCCAACTACTAGAAATGGTGGTAGGCCTTTCAGACAACATGCCATTGTTATAAACTCAAAAGGACCAGCAATGCAATATAAATTAATTAACATAGAGCTTGTTACCTAATAATTTGTGATGTGTTAGATGCAAGCTGGATATGTTTACCTTTATACTGCCAAGTTTGGATAGAGGAAGGGGGGATGAGTTACTAAGTAAAAGAAATAATTGAACTTAGTATTGTTGATACGTATTTTAAAAACAAATCACACATGTAGAACCTACTAAGTTATGAATTAATTCTTTTGGGTTAGATAAAGCCATTCTGGCAGGGCCACTTTTTAGCAGCACTACACATTAGCCATGCTTTTTGATACTGTGATATGCCTGCAGGAACCTTTACTTTATTCCAAATATACTATAACTCATGCTCTTTTATTATTCAGTTGGCTTTCCCACTAAATATCTAGTTTTTGCAATTGCTTTTGGTAGAAGAGATTTTAGAGTTTAAATCTTAAATACCCAAGGAGTTATCAACAAGCAGAATAGCTCAGAAATACCCTGGTGGTGCATATATCTACCCCTGGTTCCCATGACTAGAGTAACTGATTAGGTTAAGCTCCATTTCACTTGTGCTTCTTCTTTCTTGTTCAAATAATACCAAATACTTTAAAAATGTATCCAATTTAGAATTTCAGGTATGATTTTTTCCAAGATGTTTTAGTCTTTGCTTTTCTCTAAGCGTGCTACTTATTTTTAGTCTTATATTGATGAATTCAAAATAAAGTTATGAAGTCAGGAAATACTGATATAAAACCATATTTAACAAAAATATATAAACCTACTTTGAGACACACCAATTGGGCAAATGTAAAAATAGCATTAAAATGATCCTTTCATTCTTATTGAAAAGAAAATCCAGATATGGATTCACTTTAGTAGGCCAGTAGTTTATCAGGGTATTAAGTAGCATCATGTAAAATAGTATTTACTTTTGTTATTCCTGCTTTAAGCAGCAGTACTCTGTATTAAAAGGAGCACTGACAACAGGTCAACTATTAAATATTAAATCCCTAGTCCATGCTCTACGGATATCTACTTTAAACATTATACATAACTGCTTTTTTAAAGAAATGCACATCTGTGCTGTGTTTGAAAACGAACTACCTGTGGCTACTATAGTATAACATGCAAGAAGTTAGAAATAAGCCTATAGTGTCTACCACAGGACTTTGAGATGTTCTGTTAACACAGCTGGAGCCTCTCCGTAACTGAACTTTGGGATGCAGTGGAGAAAGACAATTGCAAAGTCCAACAATGACATCACGTAGGCAGGCTATGCCATTTGCCTTGTTTCATAGGCTGGAAATGCCCAAGAAAAGCATTTGATATGGAAAAGCCTAACATTAAAACAGCCGAATAAAATCCCACTTGAGTCTGATGTGATAAATACATTACATTTACTTCCAAATACACCTCTACTCTCAGCAGCAAGATTTCCCATCTTTTTGAATAGAATCAATATTTTGTAGTCAGAACAGAGTAGAATGAATATTACATAAAAATTAAATTAAGAGTTTTGGGGAACTTTGTGAAGAAGACAGGTTAAATCTTGTAGCTAGAATGTATTATGTCTAGAGTTGAAGGACTATAAGCTTCATTAAATCTCTGTTATTAAGGAAATGCACTGTTGCAAAATTCCAAATGTACTTCTCTGATTGTAAATGCTTATTAGATATATATGGCTCAAAAATAATACAGATATTATATATAATTACAATATAGTTAATTACTATTATAAATATTAAAAGAAGGCTTAAGAAGATAGCATGAGTTGAAAATAAAGTCGATAAATGCTTTAGATTTACTTATAAGCACTGCCAATGTTTAGTCAGGGTGTCACTGAGTGAAGATGCAGTTTCATATTATGGATCTATAAAAATGGTAGAGTCACTGAATATAACACAGTAAGAAAAAAAGGACAAATCAGATATGTGGACATACAACTTTTCATAACCATAGGTCAAGTGGTGGCTGTATGGGCATTTAGAATGGTCATTCATAAATCCTTGTCAGTCAGTGGCAGCAGATAATCAAACAACAAAGCAGATTTATTGAGAATGAGAATTTGGCCTGGTGCATTTTAACATCCGTAAGGTCTCCCAAAGCTGAAGTAAAAATGAAGGAGCTTTTGGTACCCATGGCAGAAAAATTCCTTTCAGAATAGGGCAACCATATTTTATTGTAGCTGTGAGTCTCACATGTCATTGTGTAGAGACTTTAAAGTGTTCCTCAGTGAATAAGGTCAGTGGTATATTTAGAATGCAGCCCAGAAAAATAAAACCTCAGTTTTACAATATAACATATAGAGCTTCTTGCTTCATAATTGTATATGGAAGATTTTTCCTACATAAGTGTCAAGTAATTGCAAGGAAGAGAATTAGGAAGAAAGAAGATAAGACTGTGAAAATGAACTTGTCAGGTACTGGCCCTTCAATATTACAAAAAGAACTTTATGAAGTCATTATCACCTATTCATCCACAAAATAGGGTGCTTTAGCATTATCTCAGCTCCTTCTCCAGCAAACTAACACAAAGGAAAACTAAACATGCTTAAACTACAGCACTACAAATATTTCTCTATTGGCTCTCATTTCTACAGGGAGAAATGGACTTAAGTTAGTCATTATGCATTATGGTAGCTATGTTATATAGTATTGCCTCTTTGAAGGTTCTTGTAATCTGTGGGAAGTAGGAAGAAAACCTATACACATTGATTTTTTTTATACATTACTGCATCAACACAGCATTTTTAACCACTAGGAATAATGCACCTTAAGATTCATCTGCCTTGTATTATTAAACTTTCTGGTTAAATTGATATCCTATTAGTTGCAGGACTTAGGCTAGCTAAGAACTTTACACTGATTTTCTCTCGAACCCAAGAGCTGTCCCCCATCTGCAGATGAATCCTGGTCCATGGTGCTTTCCCTCAGTGGTAGGTTTTATTGTGAGTCCAGCTCTCCTCTTGAATAGGTCCCATGTCTCCTGGAGAGCCCCTGCTCCAACACCCCACATCCCACCCACCCAACCCTGTCCTATATTTCCATACCCATTTTTGCACATTCTGGATCTGGATTCTCCTATCTTTAGAAGAGTCATACAAATGGCGTCATCACAGCAGAGGAATGGCGCAGTCCTTGGATAGCAGCATAGGGCCCCTGCTGAAAGTAGTGATGGTAGCGGGGCATGTGGAATGAGGGGAATGTCGGGCCACTCCCCTGCATGGAGCTGGCAATGGCCGATGGGGTCAGAGGCATCCCAAGTCGGCTATATGGTGGCAGAGAGCCCTGTATGGGGTGAGGAATGGGTGTCGCTATGGATGCTGTGCTGGTGCCAAGAGCAGTCAGGGACTGTGGGTGCTGAAATCCAGGAAAACTGGATGAAGATGATACCCAGGAGCTGAGAGACAGATTATCAGATGTTGTAAAAGCTGATCCTGAAAGGAAAACAACTCATTAGACTGGAAACTTTCAATATGCAAATCAAGAATTACATTGTCTATAAGGGTCGATTTATTTTTTAAAAAAATATAATCTTCAGTTTAGAAAGAGAAACAGGTCAACCATAAGCATATCTACCTTTCCAGATACCATTTATACCATATATAGAAGAGGGAATTTAAATAGAAAAAGTCTTAGTTCATTAGATGATTTGCATACTCCCCGAAAGTGGCCAGAACACCTGCACCCTTCCTGAAGGTAATGACCTGATTCCCTTTAAAGGAGTTCCAAATAGCTGATATCTCTTCTAACGTCTCTAGCATCGCCATAAGTAAGGCTGGACAGACAGGCGTCAACAAAGCTACCTGGTTTCCAGAGCTGCTGTGAGACACCACAAGAGTGTTTTTCTTTTTTTTTTTTTTCTTTTTTTAACTTCTATAACTCTTTTCTCTCTTTCTCTCTCTCTCTTTTTGGGGTGAGGGGAGTAGAATGAGAACATTCACTCTGTTCATTATGTTTAAGACAAACAAAATCCAAACGCATTTTAATATGCCAACTATACTCGGAAGTTGAAATGTGGAAACAATAAAAAGCACTGCCAAAAATAAATAATAAATCCTTAGAAATTACTCTAAAAAGAAATGCATGATACTTACTTGAAGTTTTTCACACAACTCTATTGAGAGATGTAAGGAAAGATTTTAATAATTGAAGACATATGCCATATCTTGAATGAAAAATAGAATGTTTTTTAAAAGGCAGTTATTTCCAAATTATTTTATTGATTTAGTGTAAAACCAATGAAATGCTAATGTTTTTCCCCCTTCAACTTGATTCTCAAAATTAACAGGACAAATTATAACAGAATATTAAGATTTTTAAAATTGTAACAAGGATAGATTTTCCCTACCAGATATAAAAACATTACCAAGTTATAAAAAATAAATAATGCATTTATGAAAATAGCATAGTCCTGAGCAAAGTTTAGAAGCCAGATCAGTAGAAAATAATAAATTGTCATAAAACAAAATAAAATATATATGTAATTATATTTATCTAATACTTAGTGTATAATAAACACATCATTAAGAACTATCAGGAATGATAGGTTAGCTTCCATAATTTTTTATTAAACATTTGACAAGTTGCAAGAGTCTTTCTTACCTCACAACATCTAGAAGTTTAAACAAGAGTTGACACTGAATTTCCCAATTGTATGATTACTAGTAGCTCATTTGGATTTAGTTATAAGAGATGTCCTGTGTTTTGACTGTTTATGCTATTCCATACAATGGACATAAAAATATGACAGAGACCCTCCCCATACGAACATTCCTGTGCCCAGGCACGTGCCTCTGGTCTCTTTTCTCTGGCCTCCCAGATGCAGAGGGCTCCTGTCTCCTTGCAAAAAGATGAGCGTTTTAGAACTCCCCTACTCTCACCACCAGGGCCACCACCTCTACACAATGCACTTCACTAGGAGAATCTCCTTTTTAAAAGTGTTTTTCATTCTAGTCATTGATCCTAAATATTCCTGATGTAAGTAAAACAGATACATTCCCTGATTTCCAGATTGTAAAACTGAGATTCAGAAAGCCTAAGGGACCGCCCCTGAAGTCCAATAGCTCTTTGATAGTAGATCACAGACAAGTAACTCCTGGGCCCTGACTCAGAGGCTCAATGTCCTTTTACTGGAAAACAAACCACAGGAAAACTTCTGGCAGCATAATCAGTTAAGACATAAAGGCAAAATAATGATCAGCCTCAGGCTGTCCCTTCCTGAAGAGGCTTCTGAAATACAGTCTCTCCCCAGAGGAGTAGTGGTCTCCTCACCTTCCTGCCTTTATTCTCCTTTGGGTGCTCTTGCTCCCAGCAGTTGCACAGCAGCCCAGAAGCTGTCTTACCTCGATTCTGTGTTGTCTGAACCTCATCCCCCAGCACATCCTCTTCTCCTCCATAGGTACGGATGGGTGAGCGGGCATAGGAATGCTTTTGAATCAGGCTCTCCACACTTTCCCTAGGTTAGAGAGTGATACATCCTGAGTAAACTAAAAAGTACTCCAAAAAGGAGAGGAGTATTAAAGATAATTTACTAGTCATTAAAGTCATTTTCTCAACCAAAAGGCAACGACTTCAGGGAAAGACAACGTTCAAAACATACATTTATTTCATTGTAGACTCCTCAGAAACATGATCTCAGGCATACAAATACAAGAAACCTAACTGGATAGGACAGAGACAATCCCATGAAATCCTACAAAATGAGGTAAACAAGAAGCTATAAAACCTGACCATAGAAACATGGAATTTAATGATGTGAAAAAAATGATGGAGTACATTTACTATCAGGAGCTGCAATCTTGTGACTGCATCAGCTAATGCATACAAAACAAACTCACCTGATACAAACTGCACTGACTGAACATTTGATGAAATGTTGGCCCCACATTCAGTAATTAGTCATACAAAGACTCACTTTTTACTAATAAACATAGTAAATACCTAGAGTATATGACAAAATATGGATAGACTCGATAATGGACATTTTGAGATTCTTGTTGCTTTTAGACTGAAAATTTACAAAACCTGTGAAGGACACATAAATGGCCACTAAGGAATTTAGGCCCCAAAATAAATTGGTGCATTGTCTTTGTAGATGGTTTTTCTCTTGCAGCATAGTCTAAAAACTAAAGAGTGCAGTTAACTCTAAAAACAAAAATTTTGGTATTGGCCAGTTTGACCTGCTGCTATTAAGGGGGGGAAATAAAGAGTTTAACCAAAAGTGCAAGTTGGTAACAGGTAAGCTCATATAGTACACATCTCCAAGAAAAGCTGTGGGCTAAAGACTAACATTGAATTAACCACCAAAGGACAAAAAAGGGATTTTTAACAATTGTGTTAAATGAAAGACAAACCAAATACCAAATTTCATATTGAGGGATAAGGCAAACAAATAATATGTCATAATAACTTTTCAAAGTATAATACTTGTCAACAGTTCACATAGATGTACAGACTTTGTGAAAAAATACTTATAGTGAATTTGGTGTTCGAGAAAGCTTGTATACTCATACAGATTAAAGCATTTTGTCATGTAGCATGTGAATGAAGACTTAAGGGTATGCCTAAAAGAAAAAGATAATTCTAGCAACTATCCAAGTTATATCTTTGTTCCCAAAAGGTTTTAAAATAGCATACAGTATCATCTCATGTAGTCAAAATGACTGGGATGAGACAGAATCTAGATCCAATAGATTAACATACAGCTGTTTTAAACATGAGGCCATTCCATATTTATTGATATGGAATGATCTCCAAGATACAGTAAATGAAAAAAGTTAAGAACAGTGTATAAAGTATGCCACCATTTGTGAATTTAAAATATAAAAGGAATATGTATGTTCATATATGCCTGTATATGCATATTTCCAGAATGTTCCAGTTTCTAGAAAAAGAAGCTGCGTAGAAGAGGTTGTTTCTGTAGGGTGGAACCAGGTACCTGAGAAAATGGAGTGATGATTCCCAGATTTGTCTTGATTCCCAAATTTGTCCCAAATACACTTGGGTCACCTAGGGCTCTTTTAAATATATGTATTTT
Source organism: Camelus bactrianus (assembly GCF_048773025.1). Classification (NCBI taxonomy): domain Eukaryota; kingdom Metazoa; phylum Chordata; class Mammalia; order Artiodactyla; family Camelidae; genus Camelus; species Camelus bactrianus. The sequence goes on along the minus strand of NC_133545.1, from coordinate 37,440,122 downwards.
GAGGTAAAATTAACATATAGTAAGTGGCATATATTTAAAGCATACGATTTGATCAGTTTGGGCTTATGTGATGACCAGTGACACCATCACCACCACAAGTGAGATAACACATGTATCTAACACTTCCAGAAGTTTCTTCATGCCCCTCATGGTCCCTGGTTCCCACCCCAACAAACTTTTCCAAGGAAACCACTTGTATGATTTCTGTTCCTACAGATTAGTTTGCATCTTCTAAAATTTTGTAAAAATGAAATCATACCTTATATGTACCTTTTTATCTATAAAGGCTTCTTTCATTCAGCATAATTATTTTGAGATTCATTGTGTTGGACACATATATCAATAGTTCATCCTCTCTTACTCTGAGTAGCATTCTGTTGTATGGATATGCTATAACTTACCTGTTCACATGTTGATGGACATTTGCCTTGTTTCTAGTTTTCAACTGTTACACATGCAGCTGCCATACATACTCATGTATATTTTTAAATGGACATATGAGTCCATTCTTTTGGGAAAATGCCTAAGAATAGAATGACTGGATTGTATGGTAGGTATATGTGTAATTTTTTAAGAAAATGACAAACTATTTTTCAATCAGTTGTATCATTTAGCACTCCCATCAACAGTATATGAGAGTTCCATTCCTCCACATTCTCACCAACACTTAGTATGGTCAATCTTTTTAATTTCAGCTATTCTAATACACGTATACTAGTATCTCATCATAGTTTTAATTTGCATTTCCCTAATTACTGAAATGTTTCTCATCTTTTTTTTTGTGCTTATTTGCTTCTATATATCAGCTTTCATAAACTCTTCAAATATTTTGTTCATTTAAAAATTATTGTTGTTTGCTTTTGAGTTTCAAGATTTTTTCATATATTGTAGACATTATTCCTTATAGGATATATGACGGGCAACTATTTTCTCCCAGGCTGTGCCTTGTCTTTCATCTTTTAATGGTGTCTTTTAAACAGCAGAAGTTTTTAATTTTCATAAAGTCCAACTCATTGTAATTTTATGGATGCTTTTGTGGTACTACCCAAAAATTGTTGTCTAAACCAAGACCATGAAAGTTTCTCTTAATTTTTTAGAAGTTTTTATAGTTTTAGGTTTCACATGATCTAAAATTTGTCTTAGCTTTGCATATAGCATGAGGTATGGATGTGTGTTTATTTTTTTGCTCTTGATATTCAACTACTCCAGCACAATTTTTTGAAGACTACCCCATTTCCACTATTTAATTGAATAACCACTATTAATACTGCATCTTTGTCCAAAAAATATTTTCCCTATTTTTTGCTTTCTTTTAGGTTATATTTTATGATTTCACTTGACCTCTTTGTTGATTTGTTTGTTAGATATAACTTTCTTTTGATTTTTAGTGGTTGACTTAGTGTTTATAGTAAATATCTTTAACTTATCACAATGCACTTGGCAAGTGATATATCACTTTAAGTATAATGTAAGACTCACAATAATGTTCCTTTTTCTGTCTTCTAACCTTTGCACCATTCTTGTCAAACATTTTACTTTTACATAAACCCCCTCACTATATTGTTATTGTTATTTTTGTTTAAGCAGTTAATTACATTTTTAAAAGATTTGACTATTATGAAAAAAATTCAATCTACTTATTCTTGTAGTTACCATTCCCACTATTTTTCCTTCCTTTGTATAAATCTAGATTGGCATCTGATATACTTCTCCTTCTATCTGAAGGACTTCTTTTAACATATCTGTGGTACAATTTTGTGTGTCTGAAAAAAAAAGTCTTCAATTTACTTAAACATTTTTGCTGCGTATAGAATTCTAGGTTGATAGACTCTTTTTTTTCTTCCTGTACTTATAGAAATGTTGCTCCACTGTCTCCTCATTCACTTTGTTTCTGATAGGAGATCTGCTGTCATCCTTATCTTGTGTAATATGTCTTTGATTCCTTGGTTGCTTTCAATATTTTCTCTTCAGCACTGGTTTTGAACAATTTGATTATGATACACCTTGGTGCTATTTCTTCATGCTTTTTGAGCTTGGGTTTGTTGGCCCTCCTTGAATTGTGTGTTTTTAGTTGTCATTAAATTTGGGGAAAAAATTGAACATTATTTCTTCAAATATAATTCTTCTCCTACTTCCCCATCTACCTTTTGGGGGCTCCAATTACACATATATTAGACTGCTTAAAGTTTACCTACAACTTACTGATATTCTTCATGTTTAAAAATTTCTCGTTGCTCTCTGTATTTCATTTTGGATAGTTTCTATTGCTATGCCTTCAAGTTCTCTAATCATTTCATCTACAGTATCTAATCTTCCATTAGTCCCATCCAGTGAAGCCTTCATTTTATACATTGTAGTTTTCATCTTTAGAATTTTGATTTGGATCATTTGGAAATCTTCCATGTCCCAATGTTATTTTTGACTATATGGAATGCAGTTATAATAACTGAATGTCCTTGTCTTCTAATTGTAATATTTGTGTCAATCCTGGGTTATTTTCAATTGGCTAATTTATCACCTCATCATGGGTTATATTTTTCTACTTGCTTGCATTTCTGGTAATTTTTAACTGGATGCCAGTTGTGAATTTTATCTTGTTGGTTGCTGGATATTTGTATACTTTTATAAATATTATTGAGCTCTGTTCTGGGATACATTTAAATTACTTGGAAATAAATGATCTTTTGGGGTCCTGCTTTCAAGATATATTAGGTAGGACTGGAACACTGTTCAGTCTAGGTCTAATTTTTTTCTCATTACTGAAGCAAAACCTTTCTGAGTATTCTATCAGATGCCCTGCAAATCACAAGATTTTCCAGTCCATTTTGTTAGAACAGGTATTATTTTTATCCCTGTGTGAACTGTTTCCTCCAGTCTTTTCAGGTGCCTCCCCCCACCCCATCTCTGGTAGTTTCCTCACATGTATGTGCTGGTCAGGTCTCAGCTGAACACTCAAGAGGGACCCCCTGTAGATCTTTAGAGTTCTCCTCTCCTGTGGTCTATCCTGTGGATTCTCACTGTTTGGTCTCATTGAACTCTCAGCTCTGATTGCTCAGCTCAAGGAGTTTGCCAGGCTTTGCCTCTGTTCTCCCTGTGCCAAGTTCTAGATACTCTCTCAGACTATAGGCTGGGGTGATCATAGGGCTCATCTCATTTGTTTCCCATCCCTGGAGGATTATTTTCTTTTGTCGCCTTGTGCTCAGTATCATTAAAAAAATTATTTCATGTATTTTATATGTTTCTTAGTTATTTAAAGCAAGAGATTATACTTGGTCCTTGTTGCTTTACCTTTATCTGAAGCAAAGTCCCTCCTGAGGATCTTCTAAAAATTCCAAAACCAAGCCATACCCACAGACCAGGTAAACCACAATATATGGGGGTAAGACATAGGCTTCAGTAACTGTCAAAGCTCCCTATGTGGTTCTCCTGGGCAGGCAAGTTTAGGAGTGGAGGTGTGTGGTGGCTACCTTTCTCATATACACCTCTACACTGTTTGAACTTTGGGCATATTTATTCAAAATTAATTACGAATTATAAAATACCATGAGAAATGGTAACCTACCAATGAGTAAAAAGAGAAGAACTGATAGTCTAACATTGATACTTAGGGAACTTATAATGAATTGATAAAAGCGTGTCATTATCATGCTAATTTTTATATCAGTGTAGTAAAATGCATTGGAAGCAATGTGGTCAGTTGGAAATATCATTGGCTTTAAAAGTCATTCACTGAATGGCTGAATGGATAGATGAGTGTGTGGACCACATAAAACCATTTTCACATTCTAGTTGTGTTACTTCCTTAACTTTTCATCTGTAAATTGGGAAGTCATTCATTCATCAAAAAAAAAAAAAAAACCTATTCTGCACCTTTTATGAACAAGGCAATATTCTAGGAATTGTGGAAACAATAGCAAACAAAACATAAAAATCCCTACCTAATAAAAGAAGAGGCTAGAGCTGGGAGGGAGAGAGGGAAAGAGAGAGAGAGAAAGAGAATGAGAATGAGAATGAGAGAGACAATGAGAAAAATATGTAGCATATTAGATGATGATGATAGTGCTATGGAAAAATAAAAATAAAGCAGCAGATGGTGATAAGAACTGTAACTACGAGGATTAAACAAGATAAGGCATTTGAACTGCTCAAAACAGTGTCTGGCATATAGGAGGTACTCAGTAAATATAAATGCCGTATAAAAGTATATCTAAAGCAGGTAAAAAAATTATTCTCTTAGATGACACTTTTCTCCAATTTATTTTACCCATCTGAATAATCCTAATTCAGAATAGTGTGATCCAAACAGGGGCATTTTTCTCAGTGATTGACTGTTAAAGTCAGCAGAAAACCTGACTAGGATGTTATTTGCAGTTCTGTTATAAAATTATATCTACCATAAAAGATAAAATGTTAAGTGTTAGTGAGTCCATTTCACCTGTTTAAAAGTATAACCTATTTTAAAAAATCCCTGAACAAACTTGTTGAATCCCTTGAGTTGGACTTGTTGAAATGAAAATATTTTATCATTTGCTAAGAGGTACAAGTAAATATATTAAATACAAAAGTTAATGGAAAGGATAATTTGTCATGACATGGGTCCTAATTAATCTATTTGCCAACTGCCATGTATTTTAATCTTTATATGCCCACACTCTGGTAATGTTGGACCCCTGCAGTCTTAACAGCTGAGTCACTTACTCAAGGACTTAATTCATTACAATATTAGAAAGTGACTGTCTTTTTTGGATAAGTTGAATCATTAAGAAAAAAGTCAATTGAGATGAGCAACCCTTAATAAAATGATGAGTATAACATACATTTAAGCTGATATCCTTTTAGTCTGAGCCATGTGTCATACTGTTAATATTTAAAATGAACTTAGAAAAGAATTGGCTGGTTATTCTCACATGAGGAAAGAATTTGCTTCAAATATCCTAGAAATATTTTCACTTTGATAAAAGAATGAGTGGGCTGAAGTTATGGATGGTTTATTTCTAAGGTATATTCCTCTGCCCATCCTAGGCACATAAACTACTTGATCCAAGCATTTAATTTCAAAAGCAGAGTGCAGTATCTGCCTCCCTAAAAATATCCTTATATAAAATCATTTAAACATTTTTCACATACACACAAGAAAAATCATTGTTTAAATAACACAATGAATCACTGCCTTGTGAAATATTTCGCTTTTCTATGAAAAGTACATTATATTCATTTTGTCCTTGGAAGATCACTGCCATCATTACTTATTCTCGTCTCTAAGAGGGAGAAAAAAGGGATTTTATTGAAGTGATTTACTTGTGTCAGGCCTGGAAGTGAACTGAAAGCAATGGCAGTTCTTATATAAAGGATGGCATAATTAAGTTATTGCCTTTTAAGTGATTGAAAACAGTGGTGCAAATCAGGGCCATCGCTTCAAAGATGTTACAAAGAGTAGACAGCTCATGTTGTTTACTTTATGCCTAATCCCTGTTTCCAGCAGAATGAAAAGTGCAAAGAATTTGTTTAGCCTGGAAGCTTATTGTGAGGATTTCTAAAATACTGTGCCCTGAAAAATAAGGGATGACTCACCAAATGAATTAAGTGACTTAAGCATTACAAACTAGGACAGTGTCTTGTAATGCTCAGTTTTGTTACATCCTAAAGCAAGAGATAGTAGTTTTAGTAGCATTACTTTAGATTTTAATAGATAAATAAAATGAGTACCATTTCTAGACAGAGTACATCATTACCTTGGTATCTATAAGAGATCTCTTCTGACTGTTAGTAACCATCATTTCCAAGAATAATATACGTGTGAGAGACATAGTCATAGCCAGAAGATGGGCAAGATAGAGGGTAGCTTCAATGATTATGTTACTTCTGCCAAAATGTTCAGAACTACTGAAAGTCATTTGAGGAATTTGTCCAAACTCTAGATAAGCAAAACAACCTGCTCTATCAGTGCTGAACTGAGTTCCCTTCCTCTGTCTCTGAAACTAGAGTGCAAATTTCTCAGTGCTCAAAAAAGTAAAGCTTTCTCTTTTGCTTCACATTCTCCTTTGCATCATTACTATACCTAATATATTCCTCTTTTAACGCACTTACCTGGGTGGATGGCAGTTACGTGTTTGCATGACTGTCTCTACCACCATACTGTTGGCCTCTGAACAAGGGAGAGAAGAATGCTTTATCTAGGCAGTGGTTCTCAAATGTTAATCTGTTATGGAGTGAGTGTTTGTGTCCCCCAAAATTCATATGTTGAAATCTTAACCGGCAGTGTGATGGTTTTAGGATGTGGGACCTTTGTAGACAGTTAGGTCTTGAGGGTGGGGCCCTCATGAATGTAATTAGTACCCTTGGAAGAAGAAACAAGAGAGCCTGCTTTAGCTTTCTGCTCTTTGGCCATGTGAGGACACAGCGGGAAGATAGCTTTCTGTTTACCAGGAAGCAGGTCTTCACTAAAAACTGAATCTGCAGGCACCTTGATCTTGAGCTTCCCAGCTTCCTGAACTGTGAGAAGTAAACATCTCTTGTTTAAGCCACTCACAGTCTATGGCATTTTTGTTATAGCAGCCCAAACAGACTAAGACAGTGTGTATCAAAATTATCTGGAGGGCTGGTCAAAACACTTTGATTCAGTAAGTCTGAAGTACAGCCTGGGAATATGATTTCCAGTGTTTTTCCATGTGACGTTTATGCTGCTGACATGGAGGCCACACTTGGAGAACCACTGTCATAATGTAATGGTTACAGTGTGTTTGCTGGAAGCTGCTTAGCTCGAATCCTAGCCCTGCCACTTGCCAGTTGTGTGCTTGTGGGTAAATCAGTTCAATTCTCCATGCCTCAGTTTTCTCTTCTGCAAAATGAGGTTATTAATATGACCTAGACCTTAGGTTTATTATTAAGATTTGGTGAGTTAATACACATAGAGAGTTTATATTGGTACGTGGCATTTAATTTATTAGTCTTACTTAATTTATTGAGTCAAGACTTCCAGTCACTGTAACTTGCCATGTTTCATTTAAACCGTCCTATAATATACACGTCAGAGAGAAAATTAAATAAAAATTGTTATTTAAATTTACATTTTTTCTCTCTTTCTAAATATAGACCTAGGAAAAAACCTGTGTTTAGGGAGAAAATGTCAACTCCATTAAAATCAAATCTAATTTATAGGAAACAAAATATTTAAAGTTGTCCTTGCTCATCAGTTTGCTCATGTATACATCATGTCTTACTGCACCTTTGTAACTCCTTGTCACAATATTTTTCTAAAGATTTATGCAGATAATATTATAAATTACTGAAAGACAACGTATCAATATTTGTAGCTTCCACAAAGTACTTAATAAATGAAAACTTTAGATAATATAATTGCAGATGAATTATAAATCATTAATTTTAACTTGAGAACAAAAATATATTATGCAATCCATTTTGGAAAAACAAAATAACTCTAATCTTTTTGAAAGCTTTTAGATTTTAGTTTATTTTTATTTATTTGACTTAATCCTCCTAATTTTTCTTTTCAATAGTAATATACATTTCAGGTTTTATATTGCTATTAGCAACTTAAGTAAACTGTACCACTGGGGGGAAAAACTATTGTGTTTAGTTTCTTAAGTCTAACCATTGTGACTAGAGCAAAGGTCTCATGCAAAGTACGCATCATTCAGCCTCTGAATAAACTTTAGTAAATTGTGAGGCAGGGAACAAGTATTCTTCATACACAGATAGAAACAAGAACAAGCAAGAAAAAAAGGAGGACAAATTACAAGTATAAGTCAGTTGTGAGTAACTGCTACTCAAACTCACTGGTTTGTTTGACATTGTTTTGTAGTATAAATGTTTCCTCTTAGAAGCAGTGGATAAATGAATAACATTTTAAAAGCAGGAACACAGCTTCCTAGTGAAAAGAATTTTGTGATGACTACTTCTATAATTTGAAAAAATTAGTTGTTAAAAATCACCCCTTTTCGTGGTTGTTGTCAACAGATTATTTTATTAAATCAATAGATTTTATTTAAAAGCAGACTTTAATTTGGTTACCAAAAAGTTTACTTTCATTTCATCTATGCAATCCCTTATACTAACTCTATCTTCATTGGAGATGATAAAAAAGATGTTTCTTTACTAAGAAGCTGTGCTATCATATTCCTTCTCTGTATCTGGGCTTTACTTTCTCCTGTAAGATGAGGGTTTGGTAGGGAAATGGTAGGCTGGAATTAGATGGTTTCTAAGACTCATTATGGCTCTAACAATTTATGAATATATAAATACATAAACAAAATTAAAAATTAAAAATAGCTATTTTGAAGAAGTCCTGTACTAGTTGCAAAGAACCCTGAGTTCTAAACCCAAATCTACTAATTGTGTGATCTAGGCAAATCACTCCCTAGACCCTGGTTGCCTCATTGGTATAATGACAGATATAAACTGGATGGCTCCCCAAATCATTCCAGCCTCAAAATAAGTAAAGCAGAGACTATCATTACTAGCTTTTGCCATTTGCTTTCCATAGTATTTTTACTTTCAAGTAGCCTGCCTCTCATCTGGTGGCTACCCTTAACTTCCAGGTGATTTTTGGTTTGTTTTTTTAGCAAACCTTATTGAAATTATGTTTCACTTTTACTTTATTACAGAAACTGCATAATCTACTTTGTAAGAATCTCCATAACAAATATAGTTGTATTTATGAAAGATTAAGGGAATTAGCAAACTAAGTTATGAGCCATAGCCATTTCAATATGCACCTGTTTTCTCAGCCAATACAAGCCCCTGTGTGTGTGTGTGTGTGTGTGTGTGTGTGTATAACACACATATATATGTATAGGTATACATATATGTATATATATTTCTCTCATATATATATGAGATATATATATAGATATATATATATCCTTTGCATAAATCTTTTTGTTTTCCTTAAGATAGACTAAAAGACTGATATGAGAACTTAAGTTGTTGGTTATTTGGGTAACAACTACTAAGATGAACTAATCAGTTCATGATATGTTTGACTTCTTAAGGAGCCCTGAATGTCATAATATTCTTTTTCCCAAAGCTAGTCAGATTGCTTAGAAGAAAGCCCAGATAGTAGGGGAAGGTGAAGATGGAGAAGAGAGATGAACTAAGTACACAAAAGTATACTTCAGAAAGTCTCATTCTGTACCAAACCTAGATAAAAAAGTGACTAATATGTCCAAGATGCAAAGGTAGAAGATTTTTTAAAGAAATGCATCTTGTAGGACATCTACAGAGAGTACTAAGTGTGACATTCATTCAGTTGTAGCATTGAGTGTATCAAAATAGTGCAAGTGCCAGCTGTCTGGATGGGACTGTTGAGATAGTGAAGGGAAACCCACATAGTCCTCATATTTCATTACACCATGAACTTACTCCTTTCTGCTCCTAAGGTTATCAGCAGAGCTTTTGACAATTCAAAAATTATTCCACTGACAAGCTCACTAGAATTTAGTGCAGGGAGAGTCTTGGACTCCAAGGACTCCTCATTATAAGGAAGCATGAGGTACAAGAGGAGCAAATGAGTAATGTTTCAAAGGACTGATGCCACTTTGTTTCTGTCCCTTCATATCATCTGTAAGTGAAAGAAACAAGAAGGCAACACATCCAGATAATCCTCCTCTGGGAACTGGGGATCCCCTTCTGCCCTTTGATCAGGGACAATAAGAACAAAGGAAAAAGAAGGAGATCTTTTGATCATTCCAGAAAAAAGACTAAGTCACTTACATGGGAAAGAATATTAGATTGTCATGAGAGTTTGACAGCTACACTTTATTCCAGGAGACAGTAAAATAACCACATATTTAAGATAAGGCAGGAAAGAAAATGTAAGGCAGGGACTGTATATCAAGTCAAACTGACTTTCGTTAATGAAGGCCATAAACTGTCATGTTCATGCAAAAGACGAGGAATATTGGTCCCACTAGCCTTTCTTGAGGAACCAGGTAGAGAATGATCTTCAGACAACCAAAACACTGGAGAGACACTGATATAAGAAGCATCAGTGGGCATTAAAAATATATTTATTTGTAGAACTAAGACTAAACCATAGTTATAAGAAGAAAATACAGTATGTAATGACTATATTACCTGACAAGGCAGATGAGATACAATTCTCAAAAATGGAGGGAGAATGGAGAAAGATGATAAGTAGAATAAAGTTGCTGATAATCTATGTTTATTAACTGGGATTAAAGGGATATTACTTCAAATGCTGAAAAAAGAAGTAGGGGGAGGAAAAAAATAAGTTACTAGTTAAATATTGTTCAGAGTAGGGGACCTAAATATTAGAAACAGGGGAAGTAGGAGTTTTTAACAGATATTAGCATAAAGGAAAACAGAGCAAGAATATGAATTCTTGCTAGTTACCAAAAAAAAAAAAGATACAAAGAAAAAGGTTGCTAATAAAATAGACTACACAATAAACAATTAGTTATATAAAATACCTGTATATCTATTTAAGTAAAACAATATGACACAACTGAACCCAAATGCATTAATAGATACATTACATATATATTATGTACTTATGTAGTACAGATGTACATATATGTAATATAACGTTAACATACATTGTTATGCAAAAAAACAAGGTGAAAATGTATAGAGTATGTTAAAATTTTAGAAAAAGAGAAAGAAGAAAATATAAGCAGATACATGTCTATATAAAAATAGATAATGGGAGAACAATGCTTTTTTTTAATGGTTACTTAGAGGAAAGAAATAGGGTGGAGGATCACTATAGAATTTTGACACCTCTGAATAGGCTGTGTTCTATAGATTTGTCTTGAAACCATGTAAATTATTTATTAAATAGTCATATAAGAAAATTATACTTTTTTAAAATTCCAAAAAATAAAAAATACAAATAAAACAAAGAAACCTAAACGTATATCACTGGGTTAATGGTATGACTACAAAAAATTTAAAAATTTAAGAAAACACTCTAGTAGAATCTACACTAGGGACAAAAAGAACCACAAAAAGATTTTAAACTATTTTTAGTTGTCACATTGTTGGAGGTATATTGATATGCATATTCTGAGATTGCTGTGCTTTTGTATACTGTGAGATAAAGCAAATGAGCAATGATAAGATATTCTATCAATTATGGTTTTATTGAGAACTAGAGGCTCAGTATGAGGGAAAAGAGATACAGGCGTAAGGCAAGAGAGCCCATGTGAAAACCTTATCGTCCTGAATTGAAATGGAGAGTGTGAGTATGAGCTCACGTAGGATTTTATCTTTAAAGTGCACATGGGTGTGCACAAACATACCCTTCAAACTGAGAACAAGACTACCTCTTGAGAGGGGGCTTCTGCGAGGATTCTGAGAGGCTCACATTTGACTTATTTAAAGTTTAAGACTGGATTCTTATACATTTTAAATATCATATTATTTTTCTATTTTAAAGTGCAAATTTGGGAAATATTTTTAAAAGTATTTTCTAATCCTTTAATAATAAACTGGATTATGCTTTTGGGGTCTTTCCAACACCTACTCTCCCAAGTCCCTTTTATATTGTTCCCTAAAGGACTTGAAAGTTTCTAATACTCTGAAAGAGAAAAATAAATCATAACCTGTTTTTCAACCATTCATAATAGTTGAGGTACAAGATTAGAAAATGGCTAAAAATAACATAGATAATTGAAATCTACAGAATATTAAAAAGTATGCATCTCCAAGTTGTTACTTTGTCATCCTACTCTGTCATCTTTCCTCTGGCTTTTGAACTACAGGTGCTAAAATGACGCTAGGGTCATGTCTCAAACCACCACTGTAAACATAAGAAGGATAAGGCATTGACAGAGATCAGATCTCTCCAGCTTTGTCAATTAGCATCACCGTGTGGGCCTCAAAATGAAATTCTGAGTTTCTTCATTTTAAATAACATCCTAAGGAGATGAAATTTCTAGGTAGGAATTTTCCTTGCTGCCAATATTGCCACAGCCCCTTAAAGCTCTAAGCCTGGGATCAGCAAACTTTCTCTATAAAGGCCAGTTAGGAAATATTTTAGGCCCTGTAGGCCTTAGGATCTCTGTCAGATATACTCAGCTTTGTCATCGTAGCATGCAGGCAGCCACACACAGTACATAAACTGAAAAACATGACTGTCCTCCAATGAAACTTTAGAGACAATACATTTTAATTTTATATTATTTTTGCATATCACAAAATGTTATTTTTATAATTTTTTCAACCACTATAAAATGTGGTTAGCTTGTGGGCTGTACCAAACAGGTAACAGACAGTAGTTTGCCAACCCCTGCTCTAAGCTATTTATCTGACTACAGATGGGCCCCTTCCACCCTGCGCTGCTCTTCATGAAAAATTTACTGCCTGAGAAGCTCTACAAGCCAGCGTAGAGCTATGTTAGAACCAAATACTACTTTATTTCTAACACCAGAAGTCATTATGAAAGACCTAGGACTTATCCATAAATTGTGAACCTCTTTAGCAAATCTGCCAGAATGCTTGCTCCTCCAAGGCTTAATGTAGATAAAACTAAAAGTTTCCAGAATATCAGATTTGTAACTTTCTTTCCTGAAGTTTCCTTCTTCATCTAACTAAACTAATAGTCTTTGAGCTCTGAGCAAGGCCTGATTCCCACTGGACTTGTTTTCATGTGTTTGAAAGTTTTATTTAACGCCAGGGAGCTTTAAACATATTTTATAGAGACTCAGTATGAATTCTGAACAAATAAGGTGAGATAAGCCTGTGTGTTTAATTCTCTACCCCACTGACATGACTGAGAAAACAAGGGGAACTTAGGAAATTAGGGAAGTGCCAAGCGCATACTTCAACATTTTAGCCACTAACAGGAAATGAGTGAGGGAAGCATCAACCAGCGTGCAGTTTATCGCTGTACAGGGAGGAAAGCTACCTGGGGAGGCAATAAATGAAAAGAACTCTGTCATAACTTCAGCTAACCCCATCTCTGAGCAGCAGACATTAACGATAAAGGCAGATCTTTCAACATTTGATGGGAGCAGATTCTCACACTGTTGGAGGCTGTGAGGAAGGAATCCCATAGCAGCATGTGCTGGGCTAGCACACTGTATTTTTGGTACACTGAAGGGTGTGGGGCCAATGACCACGACAGACTCTGAAGGAGGGCCATGAGGTTGCACTGCTGTGTGTGGAGAGGGAACAGCTGATTTCTAGCTGCTGAGGCAGACGGGGTAATTTAATCAATGCAGAGTTAAAAGTCCCTCTTCCAAAGCTATCTCCACCTACCTACAACAACATCCTAACCCAAACAGAACAATTATATTTGACATTGGCACAATTACAATAAATTTAAATTATCACCCTTTCTTCAGTCTGTACCTGAAAGATTAAACAAAAATCCACATGGTTTTATTCAAAATTAATCTCAGCTCCTAACTCTAAACAAACACATCCCATTCTATACATGAACTAGAGAAAGAGAACTGGACATTAAAAAATATTCAGCAATTCAGAAGAAGAAAACTAATTTTAAAAAACGGAGTAAGTGATCGATTTTGGAATTGACTTATTCCAAGAAACAGGAAGAAATATTTCAAGTCTCTAATTTGTAGTTTCAAATTTTCAAAATGAGATTTAAGACCTTGTATTAATAAAGCAGGGACTAGCAGCCATGAAAAGGAAACAATCTTGAAATGTAGAATTATACCTGGGAATGACAAAACAATAATCACCACACTTTAAAAGAACTCAATAAGGAGAGCAAACAGAATACTGGATGCTGCAGAAAACAGAATCAGCAAATTAGAAGATTCATATGAGAAGTTCTCCCAATATCAGAGTAAAATGTTAAAGAGATGAAAATTATTAAACAATAGGTAAGAGAAATAGGGAATAGATTCAGGAGATGTAAAAAAAAAAAAATATATATATATATATATATAAAATAGGAGTTTTGGACAATCTGAATAGAGCAGACCAATTAGAAGCAAAAAGAACATGGAAAAGGAGGGAAAAAAGAACAGGAAGAAAAATTTCCTGAGATGAATACGATTTGAGTTTTCAATTTGAAGTTATCAATTATATTGTAAATATGAATTTTAAAAATTTACAACTGAAGGAATACTAGAACAGTATTCTGAATTTCAAACAAAATTTTCTGAAAGCATTTTATCAGGCAGGAAAAAAAGGTAAATTTCCAACAAAGTAAAGACAGTGAGTTTGGCGTCAGCTTTTACTCCACACTATTTAAATGCTAGATGACAAAGGAAGGTTGAAAGGGGTCTGAGGAGAAAGACTATGTCCCTGGTCAAGTTTATATATAATGGCAACAGATCCTCTCAGATATACAAGAACTGATATAGAAGATGACCCACATATTCTTTCTCAGCCAGTTATTCAACAACTGAGAATAAAATCAGAATACAGTTCCAGTATTTAGAGTATAATAGAAGAAATAAGCATTAAAGAATGAAATGAGTGTGATTAGAATTAAGTTTAAATGATTGTGGTTGATGTATTATGATCCTTACATTAACATTAAGAAGAATAATTGAAAAAGAAGATAAAGAAGGTTCATGAATAAAAATCTGGATTTGAAATCCCAAATGTATGGATTGAAGGAAGGGCAGTACAAGGAAGAATCATATACTAAGTATCTCCTATTTAACAAAAAAAGAATTTCTATGTGTAATTTCATTCCTGACAATAACAGAGAAATATCAATTTACAATTATGTCTTTCAGAATTTAAAAGCATAATTATATTAAAAAGAAATATAATGAACATTAGAGAAAGGACTTTGGTTTCAAACAGACTAACCTGGGTGTGAAGTTCAGCTGTCACAAATCATGTGAATTTGCATTAAATATTAATCTCTTTAAGCTTCAGCTATATTACATCTACAAAATAGGGATGATAATCATTCTTTATCATAGAAGTATTTTGAAGAATAGCTGAAATAAAATGTGTAAACTGTATGTCACTGCCTGACACATGGTAACTGTGGAATGTTAACCATAATAAAAGGGGGTACTTGATAAGTATAACAAAAGATAAGAAGAGAAAATAAAAGGTAAAACAAATAGCTGAACTAAATGGAAAGCAGAAACAGTTAAAAAGAAACAATACCAAACATATCAGTTGTTGTAATACTTGGAGATGGATTCAATTTTTCTAATAAAACAAAAGACCTTTCTATTAAAAGACCTTCAGACAAATTTTTAAAAATACATATATTCTGCATGCTATTTTTAAAAAGACACGTCATTATTTACTCAACAAATAGGTGAATGTTTACTGTGTACCAGGCACTAGATTCTGGGGATATAGAGGAAACAAAAGACAAAGCCTTGGACCAGTAAGATATTGGGGGCCGCATGTTCCAGGCAGAGGGTAAGTGAGTACAGAGGCCCTAATGCTGAGATGGGCCTGGGCATGTTCAAAGAAAAGTGAGCAAGACAACGGCTGAGTTCAGGGAGATAACTGGGAGGGCTGGGATCAGATTATATAGGATCTTACAGGCATTGTCTGGACTTTGGATTTTACTGTGAATGGGAAGGTGAGTCATTGGAGATCTCTGAGCAAGATGGATGTGGTCTGACTTCTTTCTTTGACAAGATCATTCTGATTGGTGAACTGAAAATGGACTTAACAGTAGTAAGAGTGGAGGTAAAAAGATCAATTAGAAAATTAATGTAATAATCTAGGAAAGAGATGATAATAGTAGCAGTGGAGATGGTAAGAAGTAGTTGGACTCCTGTGGATATAGTTTGAAGAATTAGTTGACTGGATAAGGGAAGTGAGAGAGAAAGAGGAGCCAAGGGTGACTCCCAGGCTTTTGGCTGGAGCAGTGGGAAGGATGCAGTTGAAAAGGGAATTAAGCAGAACAGGTGTAGAAAAGTGTGGTTGAACATCCTCTTGTGGATGTGTTAAACTTGTGGTACCCCTAGTGGAGAGGGAGAAGTAAAAGAAACAGCCAGCCAGGTCTTTGACTCTAGAGAAGCCAGAACCAGAGACATAAATTGGATAGTACTCAGCACTTAATGGCATTTAAAGGCATAAAACTGGGTTATATTACTGAGGGAGGAGATATGGACTGAGAGAAGGTCCAAGGACTAAGGCCTGGAGCACATAACTGTTTATAGACGGAGGACAAGAGAAAGAACCAACAAGGGGATGGAGAAGGAATGACCAATGGAGTAGAATAAAAACCAGATATTGTGAGAGGTCTTGGAAGCCAAGAGGAAAGAGAGAGAGAATAAACAATAGTGTCAAACCCTGCTGATAGGTGAAGGAAGATAGTACTGAGAATTGACCATTGGGCTTAGCAATAGGGAGGTCACTGGTGGAGTAGTAGGGGAGAAGGTCTAAAAGGCAGGGTAGAAGACTCAAAGAGAAGAGAGGAATTGAGAAGAGAACACACACAAATCCTTTGAAGGCACTTTACTATAAGAAGGAGTAGAAAACTGGGAGAATCAGTAACTCAGGAGACACATGGCATCATGAGAAAGATGTTTTACTTAATGAAAGAAATGTCAGGATATTTATTTGATAATGCAAGAGTAAGCAGGGTCTGTTGGCTGCAGTGATAAAGACTGTTACAAATTAAGAGGCAAATTAAAAAAAAGCAAAAACTATTAAGGTATAGTTATATAAGATTAAACAGTAGAACTCAAGTCAGGCATTAAATGGGACAGAAGTAAATGTAAATACTTGACTGATAAACTACAGAACAAACTAAGAAAGTAGTTAAATTATTCCTCAAAAGAGTACTGCATCCAGATGAATTTATGTACAAGATTATAAATTATCACTTCTTTGCTGTTTAAACTGATCAAATAATTAAAAAGAAGGAAAAAAGTGTCAGTTCATTCAAACAAACTAGCAGAAACCTGATACCAAAAACTGACAGAGAAGGAAAGAAGAAACAAAGGAAGTCTCTGTTATGAAGACTGATACAAAAAGTCTTAAGTAAAATACTGGTAAGTTAGATCCAGCAATGTATTACAAGAACAAGAGATAAAATCCAGATAGGATGTAATCCAGGAATACAAGGAAGGCACAACATAGACAGTATGACTAGAATTAATCATATTGTTATTTAAAAGTAGAAAAATAATTAAAATTGTCTTAGTGGGTGTTAAAAGAGCATTTAATATAAAGTCAATTAATATTCAGAACAAAAAGATTCTTAATTTAGGCATGAAGGGTATTCCTCAGTATGATAAAGAATATCAATCTGAAACCAACAGCCAACAGAAACCATATATAATGATAAAGCACTAGAGGCATTACTAAATAAGTCAAGAACAAGAGAAAAATGCTAACTATTATCATTAACTTTTTAATGGAGTCCTGAAAATTTTAGTCAGTGTAATAAAACAAGAAAACGACATTGTTAAAAGCATAAATGCGAGAAGGAAAAAGATAAAATTATCATTTTGCAAATGATATAGCAATCTAAGTGGAAAACTCAAGACTAAAAGGAAAAATTTTTAAAGCTGATTTTTTTAAGTTCAGTAAAATGGCAGAATGCCAAAGACATACAAGAATCAATAGCCTTTTACAGACTAAACTAGACAGAGTTCTAATTAAAAATTCTGTTTTCAAAAACCCTCTCCCCACAAAAAAACCCTCTAGTACAGGCTAGATAAACGAAATGTAATGTGAGCCACATATGTAATTTTAAATCATCTAGTTGCCACATTTAAAAAAAGCTGGTGAAATTAATTTTAATATTTTATTTAACCCTTTATGTGTGCAGAAGATTATTTCAACATGTAATCGATATTTTAAAACTATTATTGAGATATTTTCAGTCTTTTTTCATATTAAACACTCAAAATCACTGTTTGTTTTTTGTTTTTGTTTTTGTCTTTGTTTTGGTACTTACAGTGCATCTCAACGTGGAATAGCCACATTTCAAATCCTCACTAGCCATCTGTGTCCAGTGGCTATTGAACTGGACAATGTAGCTCTAGTAAATCTAGCTATGTGCCTAAGAAAATATGTGCAGGACTTAAATATTTAAAAATACCAAAACTTCTAAAGAATATAAGAAGAGGTTTCAGTAAAAAGATAAACATATGAAAAAAAAGGTAAACATATGACATATTCCTAGAAGGAAGTCTCAATACTTACAGATATTAATTTTCTCCCCCAAATTATTATATAAATTTAATACAAGCCCAATCAGAATTCTAATGACAAAATGATTGCAAAGACTGGAAGCATATATATGTCAAAGAATGGCAAGAAAATTTGAAAATGACATGTAAAAATGTTTGGAGTTTGTCATATCAGAAATCTAACTATCATCACATATGTATGTATTGTATCAGTTTACAAAAATTGTAACAGTACAATATTGGCAGATTGATAACAAGTCTGTAAAAACTACTATAGGTAATAGTTTATCATATACTATTAGTTAAGTATATGATAAAGAGGTAATTATAAATAAGTGGGAAAGGAATATATTAATAAATACATGGTGCTAGGGCCACTTACAAAAAATACACAATGATGTGTCTATTTTATATCTCATACAAAACCAATACTGCATGAGTTAAATATTTAAACAAAAACCTAGAAACCTAGAAAGCAGTAAAGTGATAAAAAATCTGTAGTCTAATATTTACATATTTATGTAACTTTAGGGAATATCTTTTTAAGATCAAAATCATAAAGAGAACAAATAGATTTGGTGATGAAATATTCTTTTTATCAAAAATACAAGTAAAAAGCTAATTTCAGACGGGTAAAATGATTCCACATATATGAACAATAAAAATATTAATACATAAGTAGCTTTTATAGGTCAGTAAGAGAGAAGATAAACAATCCAAAAGAAAAAAAAATGGGCTAAGGACATAAACAGGTCAAAAAGAAAAACAGGTCATACAAAAAGAAAAATACAAATTTTCACCTATCAAATTGGCAAAGATGAAAAGATGATCATCCTGTTTGCCAAGGGTGCAAAGCAGTGGACACTTTTGACCATGACATGGACAACCTTTCTTGAAGGAAACTTGGCAGTGTGTATGAAGAGCCTTTAAAACATGTATATATTTCCATTAAATGCAGTACCTAAACACAGAGTTAAATAGACATTACCAGGGGCTGGGGAGGGGAGGAGTGGAGAGTTGTTGTTAAATGGGTACAGATTTTCTGTTTGGAACGAAGGAAACAACCTGGAAATGGATATGGTGATGGTTGCATAACATTGTGAATGTACTTAATGCCACCGAATGAATACACTTAAAAATGGTCAAAATGTGTATTTTACCACAATTTTTAAAAACCCCATCACATGACTATAAACATTTATTAAGCCATTTTACCACTGTTGAACATTTAGGTTTTCCCCAATTTTTAATAATTAAAAATAACATTACGGTTAAAATAATGTATACCCTTTTACCTAGCATTTTTGTTAGTATTTATCTATGGTAATAGTAAGTAATACATGTAAAGATACACATTTTTCCTCCTGGCACTGTTTGTAATAACAAAAGGTGGGAAACCTAAATAACTAATATATAAGATTGGACAAGTAAATTATTGTACACAATGGAAAATTAGGCAGCCATTAGAAAGTTATACTACAGACATACTGATATTAACAGGAAAATGACTAAAAATAGTATGTGTGGTAATCTTTAAAGGAAATAAATGTTTGTATGTGCATAGGAAAGTATCTGGAAGAATATATAGTAAGTTTTTGCCAGTGGTTATCGCTGAGTGAATGGGATTTTGTTACTTTTCTTATGCTCTTTTTCTTTCTTTTCAGTATTTTTCTGCAGTGAGCATGAACTCTATTTGTAAAAAACAAAACAAACAAAACAGCCTAACAGAAGAAACTTAATTTTCAACATTTAAAAACCCTCCTAGTCATTTTTCCTTTCTCAGAGGTAACACCGTGACTTCGCTTACTATACAAAGTGCCCCTCCCCCAACCAAGTAAAAAAAGAAAAATGCCAACTGACAGACTGTCTGTAGGTTATTTATTATATGGCACCAGCAGATAATTCTTTCCCTGAACTAAATAACTATAAATTAGATTATATTAAGAAATCCCTATGGGATTTTGGTTTGCTTTTTAGCTGTCCATTGTAGGTATATGTGCAAAGCATCTAATGAAAGTACCTTCTACTTTTGCTAATGAGTTTCCTTTTACGAATGAGGGAGATGCTGTCCCTGAGAGTAAGGCTATACATGAATATGTGAGACACTCAGCTGAATGGAACCTCATAAAATGAAAGCAGGAAAACCAGAATGTCTTTAGAGTATCTCCAAAGCTTGTGCAATTGTAGAAAGAATAACAGTGTGAGTTTACAGGTGTAAGGCAAACAGATATAGTCCTAAAGGCATTTTTGTTTGGGTGTCCAACACAGTAGTTGTAAATCTGGAACAGGAAACTTGAAATCATTAAGGTCACATATTTATAACATCGTATTCAATTAGGTTAGAAAAGTGCAATTTCTGTCATCATGTCATAAAAAGATGTGTTTTTCTCTCAGATCTCTTATTTTTAAAAAGCTCTCTATATTGTTACAGATAGGGCTGTTTTCAATCAGTTACAAGGAGCAATTCAATTACTAGATGGTTTAGTGCAGTAACTGACTCCAGACTAATTTAATTTCTTTAGGTCTCCAAAGATCAATTGATCTGATTTGTCCTATCCCCAAAGGCTGTTTAGGAAAAATTCAGACTTAAATATCTGGAAATGAAATCCAAAACCCTTGGCCAGTTTCACACTACTTAGGTCATCTTGCAAACTTCCAGCTAGTCACATAAGATGCTCTCTTGGCCCTCAGACCATTGAAAGCTTCTTAGCTTCATGTACATGTGAATGTTCCCCACATCAGGATGTTTATTCAATAAGAGGAAAATGTGGCTGCATGCATTGTCAAATCCATCGTTCTAAAGGGCAGTCAGTCTGGGTACTTGTATCTCACGAGCACATGAGCTACTTAAGGAGCTATTTTTACTCTAGGAGTAGTTTATTAAGACTATTAAAAGTAGTCTTAGATGAGGTAGTTGGTAGGCAAATCACACAAAGATTTGGAGATAAAATACGCCAGAGGGCTGATGGCTAGGGTACCCCACTTGTTAGTAAAGATTTCAGGCCACATAAAAGAATAAATAAATACAGAAGATGAATAGGTCTGAGGATCTAACATATAAAATGGTGACTATAGTTGATAACACTGTATTGTATAATTCAGATTTGCAAAGAGAGTAGAACTTAGATGTGCTGACCAAAAAAACCCAAAAAAACCCAAGACAGAATTTTACGTATGTTTAAGGGATACAAGTAATCAGTTAGATTTTTAGTTGAAAAATCTTCTCTTTGAAAAAAGCATTTTTGACATTCATATTGGGCAAACTGTGGATCTCAGTATAGCCGTTACTCATCACATAGATGGTTTCACACTGTGTGAACCATTTTAATCAAGTAAAAAGTGGGGTAAGTTATACGCACCTGATTGTCACTTGCCTTCTTAAAGGTCCTGAGACCTTTAAGTCTGACAGCTCTCCTATTAAATATAAGCAGTCCACTCTATAGGTTAAAATATCTGCCTTGAATTATATTACCTCTCCTTGTTTCAAAATTCCAAACTACCTTTATAGTCTGTTAGCAGATATATCTACTTCAGAAGGCAAAAGCTATTAAGATTCTGTTTCTCTGCAGATTGCCACTCAAGTCCTGAAGCTTAATGTCATCAAGAGGACTGAGTCTTTGATAACAAAGAAGGCCTATATTTTACAGTTGAATAAATGTCCTGACCAAAGAAACCGCTTCACTCAGAATTCAAGTGTAGAATAGACCCAGTTGCAGCAGCTGTCAAAGCTTGAGCAGTTGCTTATCTGTCTACGGAGTTTACAACTGGAAGGGAAGGTGGGGCAGAGAACTAGAGACCATACAGAGTATTTACTAACAGTGCGGACCTGACAGCAAGGGTGTTCTTTGGCACTGGAAGGAGTGTGTTCTTACAAACTCGTGCTTCTCTTTATCTTATCTGGTCAAAAAAGTAAACAGAAAATTCTCATTACCTCTCAATGTCAGTGAGCCTGGAGGAGTCCCGGAATCCTTTGGCAAAAGGGTTACTGTCTATTTTCAGCTTGGTTATCTGGAAAGGGAAGAATGGGCAACAAAACAGTATCATTTCTGAGGTCAAGGAAATAAATCAGGGATAAAAAGTTTGTTCACTTGCCACCATGGCATCACAGGTGTATCTTAATATCTCTCAGTGCTGTGAGAAAGGTTGAAATTGGTAGAGAAGTTCACAAGAGGGCTAAACTGGGTGGGATGGTCGGGGAAGGCCTTAGAGAAAAGGAAGTATTTAAGGACATGCTGGAGGCCAATTGATAGAGGCAGTTGGAAACGGGGGCCTTTCATGAATAGAGTGGCTGCTGTGTGAAGTATTTAAGAAAGAAGAGAAAAGCTAGGGCTCCACTGGGGAATAGGGAAGCTGCCTGGAAGGTCAGCATTGGTGGGTATGGGTAATAAAAAAAGAACGTTGCCTCATGCTAACTAGGCAGCCTCATTTGTTAATACCATGGGCACCTATATATACCATAATGGATATCACAATAATACTTCATGTTCAATACTATATTGAAATACATGACCTAAATTCATGATATAAAGCTTTCAGAATATAAATTTACTCCTGTTCCCCTTCTCATCTATCTAAATTAGAATCATATTAGTGGCTCTTTGTTATCCTCCTATACAATGTTATTTATAGACTCTATGCTTATGTGGAAAAAAAGATTTCTTAATAAGAATCATAGTCTGAAGTATTAAGTATCTATGTTGTACTAGTCATAATCCCAAATGTATTATTAATGTAGAAAGATCCATCAAAATATATGCACTGCATCTTCAAATAAAAATACATTAGGTTACAAAGTGAATAGATAGATAGATAGATTGATTGATTTTTTAAACACTAATTAAAAGATATTGACTTGAAAAATTCCTGAGTGTTAGAGCCGAAAGGAACAGAAGAGAATTAGGACACAGCTAGTTAGAATTAGAACCACAGACACCTTTAAAGAGAGTCGTATCTCATTTGTATCAAAACAAGAACCTACATTAATCTTTAGAGGGAGAGAGAGAGAATAGTCTTAACTTGAAAAAGAAGTTGTAGGTTGAGAGAGGTATGCCCTCCTTTTTCAGAGTAAGGAGTAAACAGAATCAAAAATAGATAAGCAACTTTTCCTTTGATCAGTGTAGCTATTAATTTTAAACCATTAACACCTAAAGAATTGCTTTTGTCAATATAAAAGAAATTCATTTTTTCAAGTCTTCTTAATATGAGTTAACCAATATGCAGTCTGCAAGGAAGCTATTTACCTCACTTAAATAGAACTTCCCGCACTGTCCTGACCAGAGAGACTGCACTTGTTGTTAACACTGGCAAGTTGTAAGACTGATTCTTTGATAGTACTAGTTTCTAAGGGCACTTAACAGTACCTCAGAAATACTCATTTTTTAGCCCATGAACATTCCCTCTAGAGCAGCCAAAAAATAAAGTTGCCAATTTCCTTTTCAGCTTAGTTAATGGAGAATGGTAAACAGCAAAGGAAATAAGTTAGATAAGTAAGAAACTTTCTCTTAATGGACAGCAACAGGACTTTGGGTATGCATGGAAAGAAATATACAGAAACCGCTGAACCCTAATGTGTGGCTAACAACAGTTTGTAGGGAAACTTCTCTCACACTCAGCCATCCCTTTAACGGACATGGATTTCTAAAGGGCAAAGCCTGTTTCAGCCATTCTTTCAGACTAGGATTTGTTATTGAAGGTCAGTTTTCAGGGCAAAGGCAAAAATTTTTATTTGTTTGAAATAAATTATAAACATCTCCTAAGGCTCATGCAATCAATATATTATAAGATTATAAAACGACAAGATTTTTAAATCCTCAAAGACAGGATTTCTTTGATTGTCTCTATTGAATAATTATAAATGAAAATACTTCAGATTTCAAAAGTGCTTTATAGTTCATGAAAACACTTTCACAATAATTCATCAACAAAAATGAGAACATGTGGTCCCTGCCCTAATGGAGCTTAAAATTCCAAGGAGCAGGCAGAGGGATACACAGCTTACCAGAACTGGAAATGATTTAAGTGCTACAAAAGAGGATGGCGTCACATCCACTGCAAAATTAGTGACTTTAAGAGTGAACCAAACCCAGATGAAAGTTTCAAACTGAAACTGTGGAGTTAAGGCTTCTTTCAAGCTTAATTCCTGTAAGTTCATTTATAAAATTAGAAAGTGAATGGATTTGCCAATGGATAAAATTTTCTGCAGACATGTTTGGAGAAACTAATTTTGAATGTTTACTCCTTTTACAGCCATCCCTCTAAAATGTGAACCACAACAAGCTTTGTCTGATTCTTTATAAACTAGAAGAATAGAAAGTATTATGTTACAATAATTAAAGAAAAATCTTTGATCTGCTTTGTCCTTGAAAAGGATTTTGAAAATCATATTTGTTGTTCTTCGTATTTCCAAAAGGCAAAGATTAATTGGCTCAGAATATGATTGTGGAGTCGTCGTAGAGACTAAATACTCTTAAGGTGTGTGTGTGTGGTGTTCAATTGATGTGTCACTACCATATCTAATATTGCTGCCATTAACTCTGATGAAGTGAATCAAATTCAATGCAAGTTTTCAGATTTCTTTGGACTTTTCTTTAATTTATTAGAATTTTCTCTTTCCACTATCTTTTAAATCCCTCTTTCATAATCCCTAGGAGTATCAATGGTTACTTTTTTCTTTACATTTTGATATCATTTCAAACTGTAGGAAACTTTCAAGAATAGTACATGATGCATTCATACATCTAGACTTACCAATTGGTCACAGCAATGATTTACCTTTAGTGTGCTAATTAGAAAAGGAGCTCAAGATAATAACCAGGCATTTACTTTCTCCATGGACCATTTAATCTAATTCCAGGGAAAATAATTACTTTTGGAAATCAGAGGAAAAAAAGCTGAATGGATGTCTTATTACTAAAATTGTATAGGGGCCCTGAACTAACACTGCAGTCTTGAACAGACTTTGTGGAGTATTGATTAGCAACACAGGGACCATGGGTTAAACTTGTTAATGAGCCCACTGCGCTCACTGTGATACCACTAGACTCTGAATCTATTGGGGTGTCAACAGTAAGCACCCTGGAAATGTTTGTTGAACTTTGCTTCAGGAACAAGCAGTCTGAGATATGATTTCATATTTTTACCAGTTATAGACTAGGTGAAATTCTTCTTGAGTTTACATAAAAAGTGTTTCATTTTGTTTCCTAATTTTAAGGCAAAGTAATTTTTAAATAGCAAAGTTTTAACATTCTAGGTAATTGTGTATTTTTAAAAGGTTAGGCATAGATTTTATTCCATGGATATTTAAATAAAAGTCAGCAGTAACACAGAAAGAAATTCATTTTTGCAGACATAGTTTTACATCCCTTTATGAAATTTGGGAGAACTTAAAAAGTTACATATTTGAGAACTGATGAGAGAAAAGAGCTGAGTTGTACACAGTGATTTCAGCTGAACATCATTTTATTTGTGCCCTAATATAGAATACCTGCAGCTTGTAACACTGTTGAACAAAATCACCCATTTCAAAGGTAAAACTGAAAGAAGAATCCAAAAATAGTCAACTACCAAAAATAATACATAGAGAACCCATGTGAAATCACAAGTATGGTATTATAATTCAATAATAAATTTTAAAACCAACAGTGTTTTTCATTTCATGAGGGAAAAGCATTAACAAGGATGGCAGTATGTGCTTAACAAATCCGGCAGTTTCATGTATATCTACATTTATGCAAATCACTGACTAATTCCGGTCAAAATACACCCTGTTTTCTTCATGTATTATCTTAATGACATAGAATATAATGCATTTCCTAACCAAAAAGTTCACTCTTTCAGCATCTCCTTTATCTGTAGATAAATGTGTGCATAACTGGAGAGCAGATTTTGACACTGCCAGCTACACCAAAGAGAAAGGGACTTTTTCTAGTAGTTATCATTCTATGTGATATCACTGGACTCTGAATCCAGCTAGGGTTCCCAGCTACAAGGTGAAATTGGCCCTCAGAGACCATTTCTCCAATTATCAGGAAAAGATCTGTCCAAAGGCATTTAAAAATGAAACCTGACCTACACTTCAACTCTACAGCAATGGCCTGCCTGCTCAAAAACAATGTATGACCTTTAAATCTTAAATTATAAAATAGTTTGTTGAAAGTGTAATGTATTTAGCTTTAATCTAATAATGTAAAGAAATGCTCATTTCCTCACAAAAACCAGAGGGAAAAAATAGCAAAAACTAGGGGGGAAAAATGTCCCATTTTCATTACTTATAAATAAAACTACCAAACATAATAAATGAGAAGCTTTTTCACAAATCTATTAGAAACTTTGATTTTACTTTTAATAGACATGAAAATAACATCCTATCCGAAGTTTAAGAGTGATAAAGTTGATCCTAATGTGAACTTTTAAATCTTCTTTCTCTCTTTGCTCTTTGTTGAGCATGGAAAGATTAGGTACATATTTAATTTGTTTATTTCCTATATATTTATTTTATTATATGCTTGTTATAGGTAAATCAGTTGGCAAGCATGGTACAGCAGTGAGAAAGCAATAAATGTGGGGAGGCCTAGAAAGAATAAAGGATAACTTTAGAAAATTGTATAAGACTAATGAAAATACTAACCCCCAAGTTGATTTATTCATGCCACATATGTTTATTGAACATGAATTTCAATTGATTTTATGAGGTTTATAAACCATTTGCAAGACTGGCTTGTTAGTATACCAAATCAAATTTTTGACTATTACTTGAATTTGAAATACATACACTCAAACTCAGTGCAGGATCTATTGACAAAATTCCTTCTGAATTTAATCACTTCTATTGAGGGTTATTTAGCAATGAAATGGTATACGAATTATATTTATCATTACACTTAATGATTCAGTGAAAGCTAGCTTGACACTACTGATAGATGGATTTTGAGCCCGTTTATAACCTTAATTTGAAATAAACTTTTTTAAGAGGAGCAACTAGTTTGAGATGTGTATTTATTAGTATCTTAACCTATTTTAATCTTGCAACATTTTCAAATTCAGTTTCCCAAACTTGACACTGTCAGTGGTCACTTTCTTGGCCCTGCAGTCTAGCACGATGCCACCAAAAAGGAGGAATTAAGATTCAGATTATGGTTTTGTCACCTACCAGATTTGTGACCTTTGGCAAGCATATTAATCACTCTGAACCTCAGTTTCTTCATCCACAAATGGGGCTCATAGGGCCTTCTTCAGGGGATTAGTGTCAGAATTAAATGAGATACTGATTTAAAATGTAGAGAAATTTTTCTAAATTAAAAGTAGTAAATCCAAACCACAAACCTTAGGTAGATACTAGTTCAGAGTGGGAAAAAAAGTTAAAAAGATATTTGTTGGTCCATCCTGGAATTTTTCATATGAGCTCAGTTTTAGATGTGATCAAGATTTGTGCTTACAAAATAATCTTAATGTTGGTCTAGACTTGTACAAGTACTTACAAGTACTATCACGATGCATGCAACTTAGTTTCAAGTGATTGTGGGAAGGGGGAAAGTATACAAATAGAGATTGAGAAATGGGGGCAAGGGAGGTAAAGCAAATATGGAAAAATGTTATGTGTTGAATCTGTGTGGAGCATACATGTAGTTCATTTTACCATTTGTTTAACTTTTGGATATTTGAAAATCTTCTAAATAAAAAGTTGAGTGGGAACAAAAGAATTCAGTGAGATAATGTCACTAAAGCATATGGCTCCTATTAGATACAGCTAATGCCAGTAGTTATTCTGACTGCCAGTTTAGGATGCTTACCATCTTGCCACACTGGCTGCTATCAGTGTGAACAGCTCCCTGCACACAGCAGGTAAGCAGTGAGGACTTGAATAGGAAAAGAAATGAACATAAAGAGATGAAACCCTCTAAAAAGGCTTTCTTGAGTCCATCAAGGTCATGAGCTGAGAGGAGATGAAGTTCTGCTTTCTTGGGGACACCAGGCACCTAAAGCTTAGAGGTTAAGAACACTGACTTTTAAAACTAACCAGCTGGATTCAGATCTGTGATGGGAGCAGCAAGATCACATTGGATGAGTTATTTAACTCCATGCCTCAATTATTTCAGCAGTAAAATGCAATTTAAAAAAACTTGTTTCTATCTCATAATATCATTGTAAATATTAAATAAGACAGTGCACTTTAAATGGTGTCTTGCACGTAGTAAGTACCCAAATATCAGCTATTATTATAAACATGTAGGTAATAACCTCCTATTTCAGTGCACCATGATATGAGAGGTCCTGCCAATGTTTATTGAGGACTGCTCCTTCACCAGTTAAACCAAATCTGAGGTATTATACTTAGAACTTCCCTTAATTTCATTCTGTCTGTAATTTTCACTAAAAAACCCAATTTACCTATTCTTGCTTTGGTTCTCTTTACAGAGAATTCTGATAAAAGCAATGAAGTTTCCACATGACAAGTTTTTATTTCATTCTCAAACATCAGGGTTTCTTGCATTAGTATAAATCTAATGTTTTATAGTATAGCTTTTATAGTATAAAAGCTACAAATTCAGTTGGTGAAAATTAAATGTTTCAAGAATCTTTTCTGAACCTGTGATATCTATATTACACGTGTCCTTAGATAAACTAAAAAAATGGGATTGTTGATGTCAGTGTCCCAGATTCTAAGAGAAATAGCACTAGTGTTTTTGGCCTTTGTGGGCTCCAGTCTGTACCCAAATTTTTAGCTTGGGCATTTTCTGAAAGTTGCCACTCCTGTGTTGTTATCTCAGGGATAATTAAAAAGTCATAGTACTTAGCTTTTACTTAGAGATGATTAGCATTTTAACATTTATGCATTCCTTTATCTCATTTAAAAATATGCCACTAACATTTAAAAATCCAAATGGTGACAAGTCCTCTTTGGACATTGCAGAGACAGTCCAATAGTAAGCACTTGCCTTATTGATAGAGTACCTTACAGTTTCCGAAGGCATGATTATGCACAGGATCTCATTTGACTGTCACAGCAGTTCTCTAAGATGGTCCAGGCTGTCCTTAGCCCCAGTTTACAGGCAGCCACAGTGGTAAAGTGAAATCCACTCAAAGTCGTAAGGAGATTATAGGTGATTATGCCTTACAGACACATACCCACTCTGGCCGTGTTTCCACATCCCTTCCCTTGGCTCCCATTTCCTCATTGTGTGGGGCTACCTAGGCGTTCAGCTTCATTTTCTTGCTTTTCCTGAGAGACTCAACACCATCCCCCCTTGGTTGACAATCCCACTCTGCACTCTGAGCCATCTATCAGGCAGCACCTAACAGCTATTCACTCAGAATCCAAAATATAACAACATCAAGACATGAGGAGAGCAAGAGTCCTGGCTGCCTATAACTAATCAAATAAAAGCAAGATACAAAACCCAGAGAGGCTACAAACAACTGAATCTGTCAAGTAAACGGACAATGTGAGTTCCTTTTACCAAAGTACAGTATATCAAAATGAATTCTACTTCAGGTCCTTTCACACTGTAGAAAAGGTACTTATCTCTCAGCTTCAACATCTTCACTAAAGAATGTTACTATTACCCCCAGCCTTCAAGATTACACTGATCATGAAAGAAGGATACATGGGGAAGTATCTAACAGTACCCAGTTCTTAGCAAGACTTTGATAAATATTTATTGACTTGGACAAAACCTTATGGATGAAGAAATGCATAAATTTTAAATACAATGTACAACAGACAGTAGAAAAATATATAACTCAATATTATAAATTAGATGCCTTGATGTTAATTAAATACACAACTGCTTACATAGTACAGTTTATAATCTAAAGAGGCATTTAAAATTATTCTACTAGAATTATCTCATCTAAATTACAGCTGAATAAGCCTCACAAAATAGCAAATATATTAGTAGTTTGGGCAGTTGGTTAGACTATGTGCTAATTTAGGAGAAAAACTGAACTTCTAAATTTTATGAAGCATTGAGTGTATGGTTATGTAAGTCATGAGGCTCTACCAGGAAGAGGAAAAGGAAGCTGGTAATTTTCTCAGGAAGAAAATTTGAGAAGGCAGACTAGGGCAGGTTTGGGTGGGAGAGTAGGCAGTGAACAACCTGACCAGGAGTATGAAGAGTCTAGAAAAGATGTTGTAATACAGACTTTCATAACCTTGAGCCTTGGTCACTCAACACACTTGGAGGTCCTGGGGCTGAGTCTCAATAGCCTTCCCCAAAATGAACTTATATTTGGGTACTGGGATGGTCCTTTTCTCCAAGAAAATAAAAGAATCTCCTAAATCATTATCTTATTCAGGAAATAAATTGTGATTGGTACACTCACCAGTTGATTCTGGTAGGCAGTGACTGCCGTAAAAACTGTTTCTGGAAAGATGAATGTTCTGAATTCTTCAGATTTCAGATTGAGCAATGAGGCTGTGTGGTCTTTCTTCTTAATAATGTGCACCCGTGGCTGGTACTTATGCATTGAGTTCAAAATTATCTACAACAGGAAGTGGGAAGTACAGTACTGAATTTTAACTACTTATATTGCTAAACAGGCCAAATTACAATAAGGCAAAGAACAAACCATAAAATCTACAGTTTCAAATTCACTTTTAGGATTAGGATCTACCCTTTCCATTCTTCAGGCAGATAATTTCCACAAGATACTGCAGAGTCATTGTTGTGAATCACATCTTACCAGAACAACTACAAGTAATACAGTGCTTCAGGTGTTTCAAATGTCCTTTCTAAAATTATGGAGGAAAAAGTCATCTGGAGGATGTTTATTTTTAAAAAAAACATTTTTTATTTGTTAATCTGGTTAGACAAAAGGCTGTATGTCTTTAAATTTCCTAACGTAAGAAATTACATATTCTGGGAGACCAGACTGTTATTTGGGGCAGTGGGGATGGGAGGGGAGGGGGATAAAATAATTTTAAAGGCAGTGTGGTATTAGATAGACCTTTGTTGGATACTGAATCTGCTACTTTCTGGCTCTTTAATCTTTGGCCAAATGATCTCATCTATCTAACCTCATTTTCTTAAATGCAAAAACAGTATTAACCTTGTAAGGTTGTAGTGAGTATCAGACAGTGTAATCCATGTAAATCACATAGCAAATAGGAAGTGCTCAGTAAATATGAACTGTATTGTCATTATCATCGTCATCATCATCATTTCCGACAGCCTCACTGATTCCTGACTTCTGGTTACAAACTACATAGGAATGATAGTGATGGCTGTCTTCCCTTCCATAGCTAACAAATGTTGCCCAATACTTATAAATCATTAATATACCTTTGTTAACAAGGCAGTATTTTTCATGTGTAATTTAAATAAAATATAATAATTTATCATTATGAAATTTGAGCAAAAAAGTTTACTTTCAGATATAAAAGATTTCCCACATCTCCCCCCCTGCCACCCAGACAGCTACCTAATATGCAAAATCGAGTATGTCTTTATTGGCATAACAGAGCTCACATTGCACACCCTTCACCCCAAGGGCCCAGCAGAGAGCTGGCTCTCAGGGGAGGTGTTTGAGAAATGCTATGGCAGGGCCAGGGTCAAAGGCATGCAGCGATGTTGCTCCCTTGTTTTCTTGGCTAACTTGGATGTGGTGGGTGAATGTTCCCACTGGTTGACTTTAGCAGAGTTAAATACTAGTCATTATGGGATAACTGATACAGAGCAGTCTCTTTCTATGCTGAGATATAAGCCAACCTAAAGTTACAGGGCATTAACTGGGATTGAATTTTGAACATGCCATCTTTTTATGATCCAAAACCTGAATAAGGATTATTAAAACAAATGAGAGCTTCAAATGAATCAAAATAAATTTTTAAAAAAGTCAACTCTGTATAATGCATTTATTCAAAGGAGTTCAAGATATCTATGCTCAGTCATAAAAGTGGAATAAATTGAAGTGACAAAAGCAAACATTTGTCTCCTAATACTGATATAAAAAAAAACCCTGAGCATTTGTTATATGTTCTACTAAGAAGATAGAATCTTCAAATAACACACACACACACACACACACACACACACACACACACACAAACATGCATGCACCATGAAAAAGCCCTAAGCTTTAAATAAGTTCCCTTCTTTCTTACATATACCACCCCCAGGTTAATTTCCTTTGGAAAAGGGTGCTGGACAGACTCAGATCCCAAATTGAGTCTCAGACCCCAGTACTCCTTGAACCTCTGCTCAGGCTTTCATGAGGCTAAGGAACACAAATAGAAGTGTGGACTCTGTTTCATTGAAGAAATAAATTCCTGGAAATAGAAATCTTCCTGTTATAAAACTAAAAATGCATCTCTAAGAGAGGCTTCTTCAGGACTGATTCAAAAACTTAGCTTAACAACACAGGATCTAAAAATATTTCCTTGTATTTTTCAGAACATACTACTTTTAGTGACAAAGGCCTATATTAAATAGTAAAATTTTAACGCTACTATTTACAATAGCAAAGACATGGAAACAACCTAAATGTCCATCAACAGATGACTGGATAAAGAAGTTGTGGTATATTTATACAATGGAATACTACTCAACCATAAAAAGTAATAAAATAATGCCATTTTACAGCAACATGGATGGCCCTGGAGAATATTATTCTAAGTGAAGTAAGCCAGAAAGAGAAAGAAAAATAACGTAGGATACCACTTATATGTAGAATCTGGAAAAAAAGAAAGACAAATGAACTTATTTATAAAATAGAAACAGACTCACAGACATAGAAAACAATCTTATGGTTACCAGGGGGGAAGTGGGAGGGAAGGGATTAATTGGAAATTCAAGATTTGCAGATACTGACTGGTATATATAAATTAGATAAACAAGTTTATACTGTATAGCACAGGGAACTATATTCAATACCTTGTAGTAGCTTATGGTGAAAAAGAATATGAAAACAAATATATGTATATTCATGTATGACTGAAGCATTGTGCTGTACACCAGAAGTTAACATAACATTGTAAACTGACTATATTTCAATAAAAAAAAGTTTAAAAAAATTTTAATATTAAAATGGATATTAGCAGCCATCTAAGACTTAAACAATTCGTCAAGGTCTAATCTTGGCATAATCAGACTAAGAATCCAGAGCTCCTGAAATACAGCTTAGTGCTGTTCCCACCCATGAAGCTGATGCCAAAAGGAAAACATCAATTCTGGACAACTGATCTCAAAATGAATTCTCAAGTCTTTATGGAAAGATCTAAACAGTTATTCTGAAAGCTTCACATATGGAAAATAATAGAACCATAAAAAAAATTTCATTTCTCCCTGCAAAGATTTCAGTGGAGTCCAAGAAATTTTAATATGAATGATATTAAGAATGATCATGGGCCTACAGAAAATGTCTCTCAGATACTTCATAAATTTTAACCTGAGAAAAAAATCTATGAATGGAAACACCTTTTTAAAAAGGGACAATTATGCCAACATCCTTGAAGGTAAAGTTATCTTTTCCAGTGCATCAAATAACAGAAACCTGTTACCCTACTTCCAACATCCCAACAGTACAACCAGCAGTCATGAGGAAACCCGGTTACTCTGAGTTGGTTGAGACTAGCAAGGTCTCCTGTGGGCATACAGATGGTAGCAAAGCCTGAGGGGATTCATTTGGTTCCAGGTTCAGTCCAACCACTTGAAACCATGTCTAGAACTCTCTAATTTATTTTTAAAAACATGGTTACATGTAGATAATAAAAGTTTTGAAACTCTTCTTCTGAATTGCATAAATCCAATAAAAACCAAAACCAAACAAGAGCCTTAACAAATGGGATAAAAGAGAGAATAATTATATCAGATTATAATCTAAGCCAAGGAAAGAAACTGTGAATATACTAACGTGCTTTCTGGCAATCAAGGCAAAAAAAAAAAAGAAAGAAAGAAAGAAACAATATTCTCATCAAAAAGAAGTACGCGTGTCTCTCTAAAGTTTTCTTTGCATAAAATCTGAAACAATTTTCTAAAAGTAAATCTTTATTTAAGAGCACTAAGTAACATCACAGATAGTTCCTTATCAAATGTATAAAAGCCTATGTCGGTGGATATTTGTTCTGTTAACTGTTAAGAGCTCAGAATTCCAATTTCTCTTATTTCCACGTTTTGATGAACTACTAATTGATGCAAAATCAAATTGCTTTGTTTTTAATAGCAGGGCTTCTCTCTGCTTTAATATTCATAAAACTCTCTACAGAGGAGATACATGAGTTAACAGCATTTTTCCAAATTTATTTAGACATAAAACCCTTTTTTTCTAATGCTCCTCACAAGAATGTGTTTTATAGAACACACTTTGGGAAACCCCTATAGTAGATCTCAGCTCCATTCCCTTTATGCTGTGTTATCGTATAGACCACTGATAGAAATTAGATGTTTAACCCAAAATGGGCTGTAGTTGCTTTCAAAATGCACGTTCCCTTTGTTCAGTTGGTACAAGTATTAAAGCAGTTGCAGAAATGTTAGGAATCCATGGTGCCATGGTCCCTGACCTCTCTGCATAGAAATGGAATACAGCATCCTTGTAAATGACCTCTTGACAATAGCAGTCAGCATTCCCTGAGAAACACATGAATGTTCTCTTAGAGTGACTTAGACTTGGAGGATGGGAGGGGGAGAGGCAGAAGAGGAAGAATCTTTGAGGGAGGAAGTTTTATGTGATTTCTCCATTCCATTCCAGGGAATCTGCATAGTCCAAGGCATGGTACTTACATGGCCATGTTGATCCAGTTCATTGTTGGTGAGTTTCACCTTTTCAAAAGACACCATCTGTTTGAGTAGTTGCTCACCAGTAAAAGGAGAATCTGGGTGTACATACAGCCTAAGAAAATTATGAGAGAATTTTACTGAGACTTTTTTTTTTAAATCTATTCTCTGTGGGTTATAAAATATTCTGATTCTAAAGAAACAAACAAACAAAAAACTCATATAAATGGTGAATTTTATTTGCCTCATATAATCTCAAATTTAGTAATACAGCAATACCAAAATAACTCTAAAACATCTAAATGTGTTTCTTTGTGCATCAGTGATTTAAAAGGGGTAATACTTAATATATTTTTGATTATTTACTGAGCAAGCCATTTTTTTTTAAAGGTGAGGTTTTTCCATTTATCTAATTGACTACTGTTCTGCTTCTGTCAAATATGAAATCCTATTGTTGTAGATATTTTCAAAAGAAAGACTAGGTTATACTAAATGCCCAGTGAGTTCCTAGTATAATCATTGCTAAAAAGCAATGAAGACAAAAGAATTTAGAGAGGAAATAATTCTAGATACTCTATTCATTTATACTTGAAGGTGACTCAGTTTAAAGTTTGTGTTCTTTATAAACACAAGACAGGGTTATCTTAATACAGTGATCTGGG
Source organism: Camelus bactrianus (assembly GCF_048773025.1). Lineage (NCBI taxonomy): Eukaryota > Metazoa > Chordata > Mammalia > Artiodactyla > Camelidae > Camelus > Camelus bactrianus. Next base: position 37,404,668 of record NC_133545.1, on the reverse strand, counting down.
GAACTTTTTAATATTCCACAGATCACATAATCTGTTGTTTCTCTTGGTACCTTAAATATTATCGCTTTCATCATCACCCAGTTAAGCGCTTACTAAATGAAAGTGAAAACAAGCTGAGTAAGCTTCAGATTATTCAATGTATTTGTTTGTAAACAGCCTAAGGAAAAAAAAAAGGCTTTGCTGGGAAAAAATGTACTTGTCAAGTATTTATCATTTATTGATCAGCTACTTAAGGCAGTCTTTTACTCACTCACAGTTAAATGCTGGAATTTGTTCTACCTGCAAATGTCGCACTAAATACAGCTCTTTATAAATCCCAATCCTTGTGTCCACTCAGCATAAGTTTTTCTGAAATTAGGGGAGATTGTAGAGCTAATGATAAGAGAAAGAAATATCCTTGATTTAATGAAATAAATTCCCTTATCCATGCAACAGTTTATTTATATCTATATTTTTATAGGATCCTTGTAACTATAATTAATAAATATTATGGTTGGGGCAAAGGCAAGGAAAAAAGTCAGAAAACCTTTTTTTGCAATATTCATGTAAAGAACAAGATGTGTATGTTGTGGTTTGTTACACAGAGGACCAAGAATAGAAGAATTGAGTACACATGCTGAAACTCACAAGGTCCGCCAGAAGCAAAGCACAAAACAGGCTGACAGCGCTAAAGAGTCTTACCAGACCCATACAAGAACTTTAAAGGCTTTATGTGTTTGTCTGCCTGTGATTTTTTTTTTTTTTTAGGAGTTTTCAAAATTGCCTTTCAATTGAAGCTTTCTTTGATGACATAACCATAATAGCTTTTCAAATGTCACCCCTCCAAGGCTATAACTTTATAGGTGCAGTTGTTCTACTAATCAGCACCACATCCTACCCATTCCTCCAGAAAAGGTTAAAAATATTTAAAGTCCTAGAAGCTAATGAGATGTTCCCTCTTTAAGTATCAGTTCACTATATATGATAACATTGATAAAGATAAGTTTATTTAAATATTGACTACTTTTAAAAAAGGAAATGTTCTACATGAAAATATAACATTATTTAGATCGTGTATAATGTCTTGTCCATTATTATGATCAAATGATATTGCCAAGCCTTATTCCTTCTGATTAGGAATAACTGACTGATGAACTTCAGTCTGAAATAAAATGCTTTAAAGAACTAGAACCACAACGAATTTCTACTATCAGACAAAAATTATCACCTCCCAACTTGTTCACCTTTCCCATATGGAGCTAGAAAATACAGCACTATGTCTTCTAATAACAGAATAGTTGCTTATATGATCTAGAATATTTCTATCCTGTAATGAACAAATTATTTTTATCTATTATCAATATAAATAAGTTGAACTAGGATGAATGAAAAAGCATACAGGAAGCCCCTCCTCTCTCAAGTCCCCTGAGACTTAAAATTCCAGCAATAGCTTAAACATGCTTCAGTTAAGATAGTGTCTTGGTACATGCTTTCCTTCTCCAACCAGAGCAGATTAGTAACATAAACAAGGCATGTCATATTTCCAACTGGCCTGCACCAGTTCCCCATACCTTCAGATAGAAGGGAAATGTATGCTAAATAAGAGTGATTAACTTCTTAAAGGAAAGACTTAGAAAAAAAAAAAGAGAGAGAAGGGGGCTTGCTTATAAAAATGGTTAGGAATCTGCTAAAATACTTCTCTCTCTTTCTTCTTTCTTCCTCTCTCTCCCCTTTAAAATTTTTTTAAATTTTGGAAGGAAGCTCTAGGGTAATGTGAATTGGCTAGTTAATAATAAACAGTAGAGAACACTAATCAAATTCATTTTAATATCTACTGGAAATTGTAAATCTTGCTTAGTTTTTTTTTTAATGAGTGACATTTAAAAAAAAATTTCTTAGTCCTGACTGTTAGTATACTGATTTGGAAGGTCTGGGAAGATGTCCTTCCTAGTCTCTTGTGGGAATGGAAAACTCTGGGAGGCTTCTTTTAATCTCTTCTCTACTGTATTTAACATACTATAGGCTCAGTGATGTGATCAACTACTAAGTAAGCTTAATATTCCATCTGAACTGTATGTGTAAATTGTCTGTGTTGATTCGGTGCCTTGACTTAGACTCCAAACTACACTACTTAGGAAGAGACAGCCATAACTTCCCAAGTTCTTAAACCTATACATTTAAATAAATTCTTAGTTCTGATATGAACTTTCAATCAATTACTAAAAATTACATAGTCATAAAACAATTTTAAAGCTTTAAGGCCTGGTTTTAGAACATTTATGTAAAGTCAGTTAATATTAAAGTATGCAGCTAGATTCTTGTACTTCAGCCATTAGTATTCATGTGAGTAAAAACAAGCTATTTTTTTTTCCCTCCAGAAAATTCATTTGGGCAAAGCAGCAGCAAAAGGTTTGCATGTCGTTTTTTAAACAGGGCTTTCCTGGAAAAAGATCACCAATAAATAGCACAAAAAGAAAAAACACTTTTTGTTTGGATGTATTGAGTAATTTTTCAGTAAGAGAATATTAAACTGATGTTGAATTACCTTCATCCACTAAACTTATTATGGAGAGGGGAAAAAGAAAAGAGTTTATCTTACTTAAAACCTCTGAGCCTTTTACTAGTCAAAAACAACCACATTTTACCAAAATGTTTATTGTGTGCAGTTATAACCACATTATAACAAATGTTTACTATAAGCAAATACTTTACTAAAATGCACATGTCTGAAAAGGATTTTAGGGTAACTACTTCATCAGTAGGTTTCATGTTAGCCAAACAGAAATGATAGGTGCCATATGAAATGGGTCCAGATTTCCAATATTCCAATTGAAATTTAAGGAAAACTTTGAAATGAATTATGAGGAAAGATAAAATTAAAGACAATATTCTGTGTGCAAACTCTGCTTTTCTCAGAGCCTAACCCATATTTTGTATAGTTAATCCTGGAGCGCCTGGGCTTGGAATGCTCTCTTACCAGAACTCATGGCTTTAAAAACAGACCTGCTTAACATTCAAACAACCAGGGCCAGAGACATTCAGCCAGCAAGGCTAATACACATTTTGCTCAGGCAGACGGAAAATCTGGAGGCACAAACCTGGCTGGCAGTGGCGGGTCTGCTTTGCCAGCCACCAGCCAGGAGGACCGGTGGTAGGCATAGCGGTACCTCTTGTTGTCCACTGGGACGATGTCCATCAGGACTATGTACTTGGCCTCAGAATCCACACCGGAAAAGGACACCCGGATGGTAGGAAACATCCTCCTGACACAATCAGACAAAGAGAATTAGCCTGAATTAGATAGAAAGGGAGAAAAATTTTCTGCCTTCCCTTCCTACCCAGCCCCAAACCCTTTTTGTTTCCTGTAAAGCAACAGAGACGTGAATAAGGAGACTGACCTTCTCCCAAGCCTAGATAATCTTAAGTGTCACCTCTACAGGAGTCCTCATTAATACCCAAAGGTCTGTGATTAGGGAAAATCCTGTACTACATCATCAAGCCCATTACAAATCCCGGACCTGAAGTCTGCAGAGCAGACAGAGTCTGGAAACCTTGCGTTGTAGGGAGAAAATTCTACTGCCACAGAAAGCAAGAGAGGGGTTCTCAGGCTGGGTTTTGGGAGACTCTCTGGGGTGCTAAGGGCTGCAGCGATCAGGTGCCAAGGGCCACCAACCCCCAAGCCTTTGCCCCAATCCTGGGGAGCCGCCCGCCCGCACCTGAGACTTCTGCTGGCCCCGCCCGGCTGCAGTGCCAAGGGCTCCACTGTACCAGTGCTCCTTCCTACCGGGAGTGTGATCGTTTCAAATTTCATTGCTTCTCCCAGATTTTAATTTTCATTTTTAAAGGGAGCTTCTGCAAATTGAGGCCAGTAAAAGAGAAGCCACCTGCCTCTCTCATGGCACCCAGCTGCACGCGCTATACCCAGGCAGGAGTTGAATTCCGGCTTTCTGCCAGATGCCGACCCTGCACCCAAAAGCCGTCCCAGGCTGCAGGGGAGGGCAGAGATTCCCCCATCGGCGCCATTCTCCAAAGGCTGGGGCGGGGCTTCCCACAGCCAAACCTCAAGAAAGCAAATGCTTTGACATCTGTCTCAGCAGCTTTTTCCAAAAGCAAGTCAATGGAAAGAAGCCCTCTTTGATTGAAGCTTCCTCTCTCAAGCTCAGGACCAGCATAGTTTCACACTGTTCCTGGATACTCCCTATGACACCTAGGGCACCATTCCCTTCTCCCCACTCCTCACCCCACAAGGCCCCCTGCTACCTGCCAGACTTGGTGATGATCATCTCTGTGCCCAGCTCATGGAATTTGTCCCAGAGCTCCTTGGTCTCCAGGCTGCAGGCAATTTTGGCCATTTCTTCACTGGGGATGATCGGGGTAGTGGGGATCAGTGGCTCGGTGCACAGAGAGGAGGATGGGCTGCTGCTGCCAGCGCCGCTGCCACCAAACTCCCCATGAGCATCTAGGCTGGTCAGCTCGCTGAGGGGCTGAGCGCAGGATGACTTCTCAACAAATTGTTCTGCAGGCAAAGAGAATTGAGAATGGCCGCTAATGCTGTCAAGCAAAGATACAGGAAGGAAAACAACTAAAATAGGTACCTGGATTTGACTTCGAAAAAGTTACACTTGATCTCTAAGAGGGCGGTGATAACCCATCACTATATAAATCAAGCGTGAGATTCCTGTGGACATGGTTCCTGCTTGCTTACTGAACCAAATGAGAAAGTTCTAGAACTATGGTTTGTTACTATTACAGAAACTCAGTTTGGAGAATAAAAATGTGAGAAGTGGATAAAGGGAAAGGCAATGATCATGAAGGATTAAAAGCAAGCATTCCTCTGGCTATCTCTCCCACATCCTAGACTTCACCGCTTGTCAGATCTAGTGCCAGTCCTCCTTCTTTGACCAAAAGGAGATACTTTTCTCCAGGGAGACCAAGGGAGTGAAGAGATCATCACCTTCCTCACTTTGAGAACTTAACTTTCCCTCCTGGAGCCCTCTCTCCATAAAAGAAAATGAAAAGGGGGTTTAGTGTGTGTTGCGGGAGAGAATGTGATTTTTAAAAAACTAAGTCACTCACTTCTATGCCTGGCTCTCAGTTTCCTAGGCTTTCAGATGTTAGACTAGAGCATTTTTATAATACCCCTCCAGCTTAATTAAGATCTTATGAGACTAGTATATTGCTTGTTAAATCACAGGAGTACTCCCTCGGCCAACTTTTTGGACAGTCTGGAAACAATTACTTAAGGGGTGATGTGTGTATTTCTCTTTCTCTCTCTGTCTCTCTGTCGCTCTGTCTCTCTCAAAAACATTCTGGAAATGAGGAAAACAACCACAAATTCAGACTAGTGGAGTATTTAAAGTAGGAATAACACTTTGCCATCCACCATCAGGCTGTAATACCACTGCCTACGAACCAAACATTTTCTTCCACAGCTGATAAGGGCTTGGGACTACAACAGTCACTTTGATGGAATACAGGGGGAGTTTTGTAATTGTCCCAATTATCTTGCATCCCTTAAAAAAGAAACTACTTGAATCCACAATGTGAAACTGATCTCCAAACAACTCTGTTGTAAGTGCCCTCAAGGAACTGAAACAAGTTTCATGTGTGTGTGTGTATACATATATATATTGTGTGTGTGTATATATGTGTGTGTGTGCATACATATATATATATGGTGTTTTATTTGTCTTTGACTTGGGGCAGGCAAGCAGGAAATAGAGAATTTTTATCTTTTCTTCTCTTACAATAATAATCCAACTCATGGAAACATTTTAAATTAAGAATAGTCAAATTAATTATCTTACTCTTCTGTTTCCAAATTCAAAGAAAGAGAACCATGTCATGGTAAAATCATGTTTTCTCCTAATGCTTTCAGAAACATATTCACGTAACATCTTTATAGGGAATTAACAAGTAGCCTGAAATATTTTCTGACAATTGAAAAGGGCAGAGTAACCAGTGTGTCAGGTTGGGAAGTGGTTGAAAAAGAAAATGATACAGAAATTCCCCAACACAATGTTATATGTCAGTATACCTCAATTAACAAAAATTTTTAAAGAAATGTTCTAGTGGTCTGAGGTGGCTCTTCTAAATAGACTTAATGTGTTTAAATAAGCAATCATGAGACACTTGTGAGCCTCTCCCTACAGTTTCTTCAGCATCTCATTAGTGTTTCAAGGTACCACATTCTCTCTTAACAGGTATTTCACTTGCTGGAATCCTTGGCTTATAGTCACTAATTTGTGCTCTGTTGAACTGGCCCGTGAAAGGGAATAGAATGCTTTCTGGTTCTTTCAAAGCCTGTCTCAAAAGCTCGAGGAGGGATGCTCTTTTTAGAGACTGGGGTGGGGGTGTGGGCGCTGTGGGCTGGGAATGGCTTTATAGTTTAGAATTCAGAGGAAGGTGGTTTTTCCTCAGTAAAGTAGAGAAGAAAGCGACGTTGAAATGACGGTGGAGCTGAAGCTGGCATGTTTCCCAGTCTGCTGTCCGTACTTCTGTCAGAAATTTAAACCTGAAATCCTCTTTTCATGCTAGCTACTAAACTATAATGGGGGCATTTATAAAGAATTTGGAGGCCCCCTAAATAAAATTGGATGGTGTTGGGAAGCCCCACAAACGTAACTTTGAAATTGGTAGCTAGTTTTTTTCTAAACAGTTGTGGTTTGTCAGACTGGTTGTTTTTATTTCTTTGGCAGGTTTAGGTTTAGATGGGAGGGTAGGTGAGGAGTCAGGGAAGGGGAGTGAAAACCTTGGAGGAGAGACTTTCTGACATGTTTCCTAGAGATCTTCTTGTTTCCTTTTCCTTGGTTCTGAGTTGCTACAGTGACTTTAGTTCTCTCTCCTCTCTCTACCCAGGCCCCATATTTTTCATTTCTAACATTTCATCTTTCATATTATTGTTGTTTCAGATGTGAGATATTAAAATGTTGGGAAGGACAGGGAAAAGAAAGAAAAAAATTGGGAACAGTTAAAAAGTTTTAAAAATTATTACCCTTAGTTTGCTATTTTATGTTTTCCACTGTTTTAGGGCTACCAGATGATCAGGATGTATAATAATTATTACCCAGGGACTCAAGAGGTGATGACGAGAACACTTCTTTCTCTCTCAGTTGTGAAGGGACTTTGAAACACTTATCTCCAGCAGTTTCTTTTTCACACAAATCACTAGTGCTAAGGGGAATATAGTCCCTTTTCTCCCTTTACTCCGAGCATAGTGTCTTCTATAAATGGTAAAGTTGTTAAGTAAACAGTATAGCTAAAAGTTGAGGAATTTGGGAAATGGTTACTGGCTAATGTTTTTGCCAACCTCCACTGAAGTGACGGCAGTTATAAAATGATGTCTTACTGATAAGTCTAGAGCTTCTGTGAAGAAAATGGTTAACGCAGGGAGAACTGGCTTATTCTACGGTACTTGACAGTGGTTTTAAGGAGCTAACTCTGTGTGGTCTAGCTATTCAAGTCGGGGGGAAAAACAAAATCAAGCTAGTTTCTTGTGAAGTCAGAGTCTCCTTGGTTTCAAATGCACAAGCAGGTGTTACAAGCATCATAAATCCTGTTGAGTCCTAAAGGGGGGGATATTATTTATCCGTAAGTGTTTTTATACCCCCAAAGTTACACACACTCACACACGCATATGTCCAACTTGACATAGGGATCCTAGGCAAATAGGTAGGGAAAGCAGCTAGCAATTTGCGAGATGCAAAACCAGTTGCATTTAACAGACTATGTAGCCCCCAAAGAATTTGGGCTGAAAAGAAAAATGTCTCACCTGCAATGCATGGCCAATAGCTTGAGGATCAGAGCTGCCAAAAGCCAGCCGGGAAAGGTGGCCACTTTTGACGGAGCGACAGACAACTGTGCAGCACTCCCACCCCTGCCCACCACGGACTTTCAGGCAGCCCGACTTACCCAGGGGTTTGATTGTGTTCTCCGTAGCTTCCTTCTCTTTGGAGCCGCCGCTCGACATCAGCGCGGCGATGGAGAAGGCGTTGGCCCTGGAGGAAAGCTGGGGCTTGGGCGATGCCGTGAACTCCATGGCCCCCTGTGCGCGGTCCCGGCCAGGGACCGGGCCTGCCGAACTGCCGTCCAGCTTCCCCAAGGGAGACAAAGACCAAAACAGCGCAAAGTTTCCGAATGCAGTCACAGGGGAGCCCGGGACTCCAGATGAGTCAGCCCCAACCTTCCAAGAGCTCCACACTGGCTTCTCTTCTCCCCCACTGCAAGAGCCCTGGAGCCGCAGAGAATTTGAACTAGCCGGAGAAGACGAGAGAGGACCAACCACGGGCTCAACCAGGTGCGCAAGCACCGAGGCGCTCCGCTGGACCACAGGCTACGCCGCCGTAAGCTGAACACGAACATCAACTGCGCAAAGCCCAGGGGTCCAGCAGCACCCCCTCCGCGTGCTCCCTCCCTCCGCACGCTGGGGACTGTCGGAGCGGCCGAGTGCCGCTGAGACGGGCGGATGCCTGGGAGCCCGAGCTTGGCCGTGCGAGCGCGGCGGGGCACGGAGGACACTGCGCCCGGGCGTTCGCAGCCCTGCGCCTTAATTTGCTGGCAGCGGCGATCCCGGCGGCCCGTAGCCAGTCAGCGCCGCCACACGTCACCGCTTCCTGATTCCACCGCCGGGGGCGGGGCAGCGGGCCGAGCGGGGAGGGTGCACCCTGGCCGCGGCGTTCGCGTGGCCTGGCGCCCGTTCGGGGAATGGGGTGCCACCACCAGGCTGGCGCAGAGGCTGCGGATGCTCCCTGCCTGGTCTCGCAGTCCCGGGGTGGGAGGAAGGTGCGCGCTGTCGGGAGGGAACATTTTTGTGGCTGAGACCTGGAATCCCACAGTGGCACAGTGCAGGAAAGGAAACCTCAGGAGTTCTTGCTGCTTCTATTCTTTTTGTTACTGGTGCTCAAAGTTCCAAAAGAAAGTTGGAAAGCGCTAAATAGGGCAGAAACCGGCGCTGCAGAGCCGGCGCCAACGGACCAGATCCTATTCGCGCTGCAGCACCCAGGACTTGGTCCCCTCACTCGTTGGGCTCCAAAATCTGACTGCTAGGCAGTGGGGCTTGAGAGACGCAGCTCTGCAAAAGATACGCTAAGGGAGGGCTGTGAGTATTTTGCAAATGATGCTCTCAGAACTACGGCTGCTTCCGCACACCGGGGCGCCTCTCACTCGGGGTTCCTACTCTTGAGAGGAACTCTGGAAGTAGGGCCTCGACCGAAGGGAAGGCAAGGAGCGAACGCGGTTCCGGGGGTGAGGCACCCTGCTGGGACCACGCGACGCGCAGTGGGAGAGTGCGAGCCTTAAGGCGCCCGGGCTTGATGGACACGGAACCTTAGCCTTCACAAACTCAGCTTCGACCAGGACTTCCCACGGCCTGATGGGGGTCGTCCTGTTGTCCTTGTTCAGCTTGAATAACTCAAATTCTCCGAATTCGCAGGGTAATCCGCTTCACTCGGAGCCGTGTAAACTCAGGCTGACACATACACTCAAGCTGTATATGTAAATATTTGCGCTCCTTTCCAGCCAGTCGGTCTGGCTATTACAAGCCTCTTGGTGGGTCTCAAAAGGAAAAAAAGGAGGAGAAGGAGGAGAAGGAAAGAAGAAAAAGAAAAAGAAAGGAAAAAGGAAGGAAGGAGAACAGCCCTGGTTTCCCACCAGCCTTTTTCTCTCTCCACTGCACACACATTCCTCATCCCCTGAAATAAACTTATGAGGAAAAAAACCTGAAAGTCAAAAGTGGAAAAAATGATGACACCTGGGAGACTCGTGACTTAATGTCTTGTCATCGTGTATCAATAGTTTCTAAAAATGTACAACATGAAGGTGACTAAGAAACATTCTGGTATCAGTCTCGATGTACAGAATGTGTATGTGTAAATTCGAGGAAATTCGTAAAACCATAGATTTTTATGCTAGAAGAGATTTACACCTTCGTCTAGCCCATGTCTATTTGCTTGTGAGAGAGAGAAACCCGGACCAGCGTGCCGGAGTGGCACATCTCCCCTACAGTGGGCACAGCCTGCTCTAGGCGCAGGACCCGCACTCCAGGCCGAGACCTTGATCACACCCCGAACTCTGCAGCTGTGCCTGGGCTATTCACGGGAGATCGACAGTAGAGTTAACGCCGGCTGAACGCTGCATGCTTTCAGATTAAACCGCGGTAAGAATAGAGGCTAAAACACCGCATGCGCCTGAGGATCCGTTTCCATTCCTTGGTCCTTTGCTGTTTTGGGATAACTCAGACCCAACCTAGACCCGATCTAGACCCTTGGGTTTATAAAGCTTACCCCCAACACACACCGCACCCCATTTCAATAAATGCAAGTGTGATATTTCTCTCATTTGAATGTAAGGCTCAAGTTGATTCCTTTCCTGTGTCAAATGCTTAGAGTTTGGCCAGGAAGGAGGATTTCTGTCAAGAAGTTGTTTCTTTGTGTTGGGGTGGGGGGTGGGGGGTGGTTGTGGAAGGGTGTTTGTTTTTGTTGGGTAATGTTATGGTTAGTCCAGAACTTTATGCTTCAACTGGGCGTCGAAGGTCATGTTTGCTGGTTTTAGTTTTCAAAAATGTATTGTGGAATTACACTTAAATTAAAAAACAAAACAAAACCTTAACATTGCATTTCTACCCAGAGGTAACATCGTATTTTTCTTAAAATTGTCTTAATGATTCTGAGTGGAATTCGAATAATTTTATGACAGGGACGTTTTTAGAAAAAGTGGCAGAGCAAGGGGAAATATGATTTGCCCCCAATCAGTTTCCATTTCTTTTTCCAGTTGCCTACACGACCTTAGGTTCTGGGTTTCTAGTTGGCAGCGAACTTCGACTGTTCAGCCTGCTAAAGGCAAAACAGGAAGCTAAGCTAGGGCACAGAGGCAGGCGGCAAATCAGAGGAACTGAAAAGGCTACTTTAAACAAATCCGGGCAGAAGAGGTGAGCCGTTTGGGAATCCCTAAAAAGTGATGCATCTTGTTGGTGATGAAACCGCGGCAATAAAATGTATACTACAACATAATTATCGGGGCACACTGTCCCTTCTCTTCGATTTATTGTCTTTGCAAATCAATAGAACGGGGAGCCGGTGCCGGGCAGAGAGGTTCCGTCATAGGGTGATTGAAAGACCACCCGAAAAGGAGATCGCCCAGTTCTGAGGTCGCTTCAAAACCCCAGTGTTAGAGCGGGTTAACAGGTGAAGCCAAGGGGTTGGAACAAAGCAATCACATTAACACTTCCCTGCAGGCTCTTCTTAGGCTGCCGACAGGCGGGCGGACGCTACTCACGGATACCAGAAAGTGCATTGGACTTGGAGAAGGCTTTGAATCTTGACTTTAGTCCGCTTTAGCCCCGAAACTCAGTGTAAGTTACCTAAATTTCTCAAAAATTCAATTTCACTATCTACGTTAAATTGCGGCCAATACTTTATTCCTATCTAGAGAATGGTTTTGTGGATTAAATAAAATAACGTGCATAAAACGCCTAAACAGTTATAGCAATATAAGTAAAGCATAAACACATAATTTTATTAAATTTAATTTTTTATTGCAGTTTCGCTATTGCAGAGGCGTATCTCGCATGCTCATGTAGAGTTAGCTGCGTAGACAATTTTGGAATGTACGCAGAGGATTGGGGTCCTCTGTTACATTACATCGTCGTAATGGACCATTATTTACATCTTGCTAAACTTCAGCGCCTAGGAAGTAAAGTTTGGGGTTGTATGTCTGAATTTGCTTGTACGGAGTTTGATTATATGGAGGACTCGAAGATGTCTCCTTATACATGCCACCCTTTCAAATTCTAATTTGTAGCCCCTGAACTCAAAAGTTGGTCGATCCCAGAACTGTTCTGGAAGAAACGATTTCCCGATTTTGGCCAACAGTTCCTGGCTTAATGAACGTTACAGCTAACGCGGAACTCTCCACTGACAGCAGTAGAGACCCGCCGCCCGCGCTGGGGACGAGAGCGGCGCAGGAAGCCGCGGGATCCCGTGCCAGACCTAGAGCGCCTCCGGGTACCCGAGGGCGAGAAAGGAGATCCACTTTTCGATGCATGGCAGCTCTACTCCTAAATGTGCCCCGAGATCCCGTCCCCATCCTCTCTTCCGCTCTTTCTGATAAACGCCTTAAAAGCAAAAGTAATCGACTTCGGTGCTTTGGATTCCTGAATTCGATTTACCAAACAGGAAAGATACGAAGCAGCGTGGGGGAGGCGGGCCTCAGCCCCTTGGAGGCCACGGCTACAAGTCCCGGGGGCGCGCCAAGAGCAGAGCGCGTCCCCTCACCGAGTAGGGAGCGCGCAGCGCGACCTCGGATTTCACCGCGGGGCGAGAGGGCGGGTCTGAGCCATTCCTCGCAGCAACCGGGCCAAGGTTCAAATGCACTCCATGATGGGGTTGTTTTCTTGAACCCAAGCGGCCCCCGAGAAGTGCCCGCTCCGGCCCAGGCCTCAAGAGCGGGCCCAGAACGTCCAGTGTTTGAGCCCACCCTGGCGTCCCGAGGGCCGGGTCTTTCAAGGTAGCCTCACCCAATTCCGGTTCTAAGGGCAAAGCTGAGATGAGCTCCTCGAGGGGCACGGCCAGAACACGTCGTCTGACGGTCCCAGTGTGTGTGTGTGGTGTGTGGGGTGTGGGGGGTGTGGGTGTGTGTGTGTGTGTCCCCGCGCCCGCGCGCCTGTAGAGCCCGGGACTTGACGCTCGCGCTCAGCTGGAGAAGCCAGGAAAGGATTGCAGTGAGGCCTTAAGGCAGATCACACCCATCTCTAGGGCCCACGTCCTCAGGTAGTGAAGGCAAAAATCCTTCAGGGCCAGAGTCCCCAGCAGTCTTACATTCCCGGCCAGGCCTCAGGCTCGCGGAGGCCTGCAGCTGTGGGTGCGCTCCACAGCGCGCGACCCCAGAGGCCGCCTAGCTTGCCCGCTCCGGGCCTCCTCCGGTTCCCAACGCGTGGCTCCCCTGCGCCTACCACAGAGGTCAGCAGCAGAGCCTGGGAGCCTCCTCACGGGCTAATCCCTCAGTGCTGTGACTCTCCCTCTCCTTCCCTCCACCACTGGCTTCCCTGTACATCTCCCAGGAGCTGGCGATTGCAAGGACCTGCCCTCGAGGCCCCAGGCCTCCTCCTGACCAGGGAAGAACTCGTGCGCTAGGGTTGGGGGCAGCGTGATCCCAAGAACAGCAAAGAAAGATCTTATCTGACCCTGTAGCAAGTCTAGATCACTGTCTCCGGCTCCTCCTATACTACCCCTCTTCCTCCACCGCCCTCCCTTCTCCGCCACACGTGCTCTGGCCCCCTTCTCCAACCCTCCTTCTGGGACATCCCAGCAGCCTTCCCTCTCTCAAATGCCGTGCTGCTGACGGAGCCTGTCTTTAATACTTAGACGTTTCCTACATCGTAATTTTTGCATGAATTTCGATCGTTTAAATTACTGCAGTAAGATATTACTTCTTGATTACTTAGGGGTTTTTTTTGTTGGCACCCTCTAAAATTTTAGGATCTTATCCTAGTCTTAGCAGGGTTAGGAAGGTTAAGAATTTGATGGAAATTATACTGATAATAAGCAGTAGAGATTCCCACGCAAATCTCTAGCTTCGAAAATATCACTCCTGCCATTACCTCTCACGCTGGATTGATTAAGCTTAAGTGGGAAATCCCACTAGAAGGAGGAACAGGAACAGAGGACAGCCCCTGCTTCAGGATGAGGTCCTCTTGGCCAGGTGCCCTGGCCCACCGGTGTGAAGGTTTGGGCCCTGTGTGGATAGGGGACGCCACAGCCAGACAGGTGGCCTGAGCGCACTTCTTGAGCTGTGGTTTCTTGGGTGTTTAAAACAAACTCAAAACTAAATGAGACAACTTCCATAGAAGAGTAACCATAGATGTCTTGCCAGAACCCTTCCTCTTGCAAAGTAGTGTCAGTTTTGGAGATGTCGCCTAATTAAACTTATATCGATTGCTGGATTTCAGAAGGTAATCCAGCCCTCCAACAACCAGCTGTGCCCTACATCCTAGGTGATTGCTGGAGCATGTCCTGCCTTTGATTTTCAGAAGCCAGGGTGAGCTGTTTGGTGACAACTTGTCCGTGTCCTTATCAAGAGGTTTGGGAGATCTAGATGGGGAAGACAAGACAGGAAGTATTCCTTCAAGGTCTCCACCGCAACCCCCACTGCAAGTCTCCCCAGAAGCCATCAGTTGAAATTCATCTTATTCTCTTTCCTGAGGAGGGCAAAATACACTCAGTAAGGGCTTGGGTGCCTATTCCCAAATGTCAGCATGCTTCAGACAACTTGAAGCATGTGTTATATAAGGGAACAAAGATGTATGCATCTAATGAAAGATAAGGAATGCAGACTATTTGTTCATTCATTCAGTATTACCTAGTACTTATTCTGGGCTGGGTACTGTGTTATGTTCCAAGAATAGGCCAGTGATCAGAATCCTAAAATTCCTGCCTCATGCAACTCAGTCTGTTGGGAGACACCAATAATAAGCATGTAAAACCACACACACACACACACAAACAGAAATTGTGATAAAGACTTGCAGGAACAAGGAGCAGAGATAGCCAGTTCAACCTATTTATGGGCATTCATTCATTCTGGGCAAGGCACTGGCTTATTGGGATAGGGATGGTGTGGGACAATTTGCATATGATCCCTGCCCATCAAGGATTTAAAATCTAGTTGGAGATGTATAAAAGAGCATCCATATGAAAAGTATATATTACATTTTCCTCAACACTGAGCTAAAAGAACTTAGGCTGTAAGGGGCAGAAAGGCAGACTAAACAACTTTAATAAAAAAGCTTACAAAGGAACGTGTTAGGGCCTGGCATTAGAATTACCTGTTTGGAGCAAACTGCCTCTGTTTCTACATCTGTAAAATATGGTTTTACTGATGATAGTACCTACATCAAGAGCTTATTGTGAAGATTAATGTCCGTGTGAAGGCAAAATACTTCATAGGCATTACTACTGGCCAACTCTGGAACCTGGGAAAGCCTTTTTTTAAAATTTAATACAAATTACAAGTTTGTAATTGATACAAATTAGATCTGATGGAGAAGTATGTTCAAGAGCCCCAATTTTCATCCTAGAATTGTTAGGAATGTAAGAAACAGCTTTCTCTCTGGGGTCTGTGAGAAGCTCTGGTTCTCACTTGTGTTCTGTGGTGTAAGAGAAACCCATAAGCTGCCACAAAGAAGGGGCCAGGTCCCTGGGGATGCTCAGACACATGGCCTCTCTGCTAAGAATGCCCTTCCTAGAAAAGCTGAAACTCCACCTTTCAGCCTGTGGGCTGCATTCCTTCCATTAACTCGTGTAGTTTGAGGGCATTTTGTGTACATTTCAAGTCCTGGATACTAGTTTTTCAATACATTACAAAGAGCTCTACTGAGCACTTAGTATGTGCCAGGTGCTGTACTAGGCTTTCCAAGAAATATATAAGGTTGATAATAATATCAATCGGGTAGCATTATCATGTGCATTTTAAAGTCGTAGAAAATGAGGCTGGGAAGGCAAAGTAACTCACTTGATCTCGGGCACACGGATAGTTTCATGGTGGAGCAGGAGGCAATTCTGGGCTGTCTGAACCAAGTCTTTTCGATCCGCAGTCTCAACCTCCAATCCATATCCAATTCTTTCAGTAACTTGGTTAGTTTCTGGTACTGGAAACAGGGATTTCAGAGGAAAGGGCTGCTTTTTCTTAGTCTGTTTGTAAATAGCAGCCCCAGAAACCCGTAAACACATGCCTGTCTTTGTTGTCAGCCCACCGGGACCCAGAACATTTTTCCTCCAAATGTCGGCGCGCAAAGCAGAAGGCAGGCCAAGTAAAGGTATTTCGATGTCGCACACGGACTCTGGGCCTAAGCGGTCTTTGTCGTTTTTTTGTTTTTGTTTTTTTTGTTTTTTTGTTTTTTTTTTTTTCTTTTCTGGGGATAATTACCGAGTAATGTGCAAGTTCCGCGGAAGCAGCGGGGTCGGCGAGGGGAGTGGAGGTGGGGCGGACCCTGGAGATCATGCACAGCTTGACTAGTGTCTGCGTACCCCCAGGTATAGAAGGCAGACTTCCAAGTTTTGGGTATTCGAAGTTTGTCCTTTGCTGGCCGTATGATCCTGGGCTAACTGGACTGCTCTGAGCCTTAGTTTCCCTAATGTGAACGAGGAGATTCGCACAGTGTCCGGCGCCGCCTCAGCTCATTGGGAGCGGCGGCCCCGGTTTGGACGATGCGATGGCAGGAAGCAGTTACTTTCAGCAGCGGAGAGTCGCGGACTCACCGAGCCTAGCAGCTTGCAAGATTCACTCTAGTCTCTCGGGTTTGGGCTCCGCTGGTTCTCTCCCATCAACCCACTCCATCCTTAGCGGCTGTCATCGGTCCCAGACCTCCACCTTGGAGAGGCCATGACAACCCAGAGTAAAGCAGACGACAGCGCAGTACCCCCGGCTCCACTAAATTCCACTGCTTAATGACTTTAGAGGTGGACTCAGATTCCTAAAGACGCCTCCTAAGGAGACTTTTTGTAGAAGTCTCTGCGAACGACTGAATGGTGGAGAATCAGACCCAGACCCGCTTCTTTGCTGGCCGGAACTCGGCCACCCTCCCACGCACCCGGCTCCAAACCAGGACCCGAGGCCAGAGACCATGCCCTCAGCTCCGACCGCCTCAGTCCCTGGGGCTGGGACGCAGACGCCCAAGTTAGAGCCCCCGCCACTGCAGGTCCCTGCTTAGTCGGCGCGGTGACCGTGGCGCTGGCGGCGGCGGCGGGGGCCTTCCCTTGGCTGCCCCACCATTTAATCAGGGCTATTATCAGACTCGGCTTGCAGGATGGCGCCGGCCGAGCTTTACCCCCATTAGCGCAGGGCAAGGTGGGGGCTGGGCCCCCAGACCGCCGCCTGTCTGGGCGCAGCTGCTGCACTTCTGGGGCGCTTTGAGAAAGGCCGAGGCGCGGTGTCTGGCGGCGGCTTGGGTCGACCCAGCCCTTCTCAGGCCGACAGTTTATTAGATTTCTATTTCCTATCTCCCAACTCGACCCTTACTAGCTCTTTGGCATTGGGGCAAATCACAGCTTCTGAGTCACTTTCTCATCTGTAAAATGGGTCTGGGTAGATACTTAAGGTCCGTGTGAAAATAAACTAAGATGATGCGTGTGAAGTGTTATGCGGACAACCTGGTGCACAAAAATGATGTTAATACTATTATTACACTAGAATTGTTTCTGCCTTTTAAATTTACTTTTTAAAATATTTTATTCATTTAGTTTGTGAGTTTTTCTGTAGGGGGGTACTGTTTATTTGGGGGGATAATTAGGCTTATTTAGTTATTTTGATGGAGGTACTGGGTATTGAACCCAGGACCTCCTGCATGTTAGGCATGTATTCTGTCACTGAGCTATACCCTTCCCCCTGTATCTGCCTTTTGTTTTAAAGCCTCCTCACACTTTAATTTTTAAAAGGAGTAAGGAGACCTAAGTTGAACATTTCATAGAAGTCCAAAGATTACTTACAGACTTACTGGTTTTATTCATGACTGCCTGGTTCAAGTTTCACCTTTGCCATTTGCTGTCTGTGTGACTTTGAGCACTTCACGCCATCTCCTTGTGCCTCTTTGCCTTAGCTGTAAAATGGATGGAATACTAACACCTGCATTATTGGGCCGTTGGGCACATTAAATGAGATGATGTATGTAGAATGCTGAGCTTCCTTAAGCACAGGTTATTTATTCATTATTAGCAAAATGTTTTTTACAAACAATGTACTTTAGGTTATTTGTTAAAATCTCCCTACAAGCAAGCAACTGTCTCCCAATGTGAAGGAATATTTATATCGGGGTGGGGGTGTTAGGCTTAGGGCTGAATGTCAGGGCCAGAAACGCTGGGAAAGGGAATCAGACCATAGTGTCTTCCTACCTCCAGAATTTCCTCTTTGCACTCCCATCGCAATGCCCTTTCAACACGGTGCATTTAAAGATAGAAGTCCCGACAGCAAAATCAGTCACCATTATTTTCAGGTGGCTGCTAAAAAGTAGGGTCAGCATGCTGCTGGCCATGTCCTTGAACCAAGCTGCCTGACTTCAAATGAATGCTGACCCTCTGACAGGAGCTCTGGTTAGAAGTAGGAAAGCTTTCTCATTATCATTGGTTTCCTAACTTATGAAATTACACTCTTTGAGTCATGGCTTTTTGGCAATGCTTGTGAAGCCCACACAACTCCTCTAAGAATTGAACCTGAATTCTGCAGCATGGCCTCATTGGGCCATGCACATGGAAGAAAACTTGGAGTCCTGCTCTCGGTGTCAAGGATTTGACTTCCATTAGGGTTCCTTGTCATCTGGGTTGGACAATAGTCATCTTTGGATTTTAAGGTTGACAGGCCTGTAGGATTGATTTTAATTTTAGGGGGGCAGGGGAGGTGTGAGGGGAGGGGAGGGGATTTACATATAACCAGATAAAATGCAAGTGTTTGAAACAAAATTTTAAGGAAAGGGGGTTGAGATAATGTGTGCATCAGTTAGAATTCTATGTTGCAAATAATGGGAAATTCTTTTCAACCTAGTTTAACAATAAAAGGAATTTGTTGGCCCACCAACTTAAATAGTTTAGGTATGGTTTCAGATGAAGTGTGATCCAAGGCATGAAGGAAATCTCTTTTTCTCACCTCTGGCTTCTTGGTGTTAGTGCTAATTTTTGACAGGCTTTTTCCTGGGGTCACAAGATGACTGTCAGCTGGTCCCATGGCTACATTCCTCCTTGTTTGCACCTATTAGGAAATGGTCTTCAGTAGCACCTGCAGAGAAAGGAGTCCAAAAATGTCTTTAACATCTCATTGGCCCTGGTTTAGATCATGTGGCTTGAACCCAACCTATGATCCAAAGGACTGGGGTACACTGAGTGGCTTGTTTGGGAGTTTGAAACCCCTGGAGTTTGGGGGTAGTGGAAGTCCTCTCAACCCATGTGACTGAAACCAGGAAAGGAGTGACTTCATTAAGGAGAAATGAGATTACTGTTGGCCACACTGGAGCTTGGGAAACCTTGCTCAAGAAGATTTTTTTCTTTTCAGGAAAACTGGGTTGTGTTTCTCAAAAGAAGCTTTGAGAACACAGGTTGCCTTAGATATTGCCTGCTTTTGTACATCCTTCCACTCACAATATTTTTTTAACATTCTTAAATTGTTTTAAAAAAAATCAAAAGAGGAATAGTATTTTGTGACATGTGAAAATTATACAAAATTCAAATTTCGGTGTCCACAAGTAAAGTTTTATTGCAGAAGTTAGCAAACTTTTTCTGTAAAGGGCCAGATAGTAAATATTTAGGCTTGCAGGCCATATGGTCTCTGTCACAATTATTCAAATCCACCTGTAAAATAATAGCAGCCATAGGCAATATGTAAACAAATAAACGTGGCTGTGTTCTGATAAAATTTTATTTATAGACACTGAAATGTGAATGTCACATAATGTTCATGTGTCACAAAATATTAGTTTTCTATTGATATTTTTTCAACCATTTTAAAATGTAAGGACCATTCTTGGCTAGCAGGCTGTGTGAAAACAGGTGACTAGCCATATTTGGCCCACGGGCCATAAGTTGCAGACCTGCTTTATTGTCTGCCTTTGCAGGACAGAGGCAGGGCTGAGTAGCTGTGACAGAGACCACATGGCCTACAAAGCCTAAAATATTTACTAGTTGGTCCTTTATTTAAAAAAAGTTTGCTGACACTTACTCTGGAATGGTACTTCTCATGCTTTAATTTGCATATAGAGCCCTTGGGGATCTTGTTAAAATGCAGATTCTGATTCTGTAAGTTTGGATCAGTCTGCATTTCTTCAAATTCTGAGGTGGACCACATTTGGAGGATTTTTCAGTCCTTTTTGGGGGACTCTATATCAGAAAGCAGAGATGAACTCTTCTTGCCCCACTCCCACTTGTAGAATTATAATAATTTTCTCAGGGGGATGGGGTTCTTGCATATTACACAAATAGATTCTTTTTGAGAAAATAGTGGTTCTTTTTGAGAATCATTGGTGTAGATGCTTTAACAGAAATTCAATGATAAATTTATTGAGGACTAGGGATTAGCCAAACAGTTGACCTCAGAGCTGGTGAGAGTTTGCTGGCTTTTTGCTCAATAAAGGATTATTACCTATAGATTACTTATTTGTTGATTAATCTTCAAGGAATGACCACTGGTTATAGGATCTTGATTCCACATGAAACAGTGATTTAAGCATATTGATTGCTGGCTTACTGGCACCCTCCCCCTCCATTTTCCCCATTTCAGTTATGCAGTTATGAACTGCCAGATATGTTGATGTAGAGATAGATTTAAAGTGCAAGGACTAGGATTTTATCTGTTCTCCATGTAGTAGTGAGGTAAATTTTCTATAAAACTCCATTGAACCCTTTCTTTGTTGACCTCCTCTTTCTTTCCTCCCCTTATTCTTTCCTTCTCTTCCTGCCACCTGTCTTCAGGTTTTTATCTTTATTTCCAACTTTAGTAAACTTCTCAAGCATTAACCTTCCAAGACCATGCAACTTTTATATTAGAGCTAAGAAAAAAAAGGGGGAATGGAGAACCTTTACCAGACATGGGATTTGGGGCTTACAAAACATGAGGACAGCAAAGAGCAGCCAACCTGAGAGCCCTGAAGAGTGGAGACTGAGCAGCTGTGGAAGTAGAACACTCTCACCCTTAACTGAGTGGGGAATCTGCAGTGTGATGTATAATGTGTCAGACACACTGTTCAAACAGCATTCATGATGCTGTGGATCACACGAGTAGAAAAGCACTACTTGTTTTCTTCTTTCAAAGCCAGCTTTCTAATTCAATCTTTGCACTTGGTCATATAAGCCAGGCCTGTCAGTACTTTCTGCTTCTTGTGGGAGAGTGGCAGGACACTGGGGAAAGGAAAGGTGGGTGGAAGTGAACATTCCATTTACAGTCTGCAGAGGAGTGTAGGGCATGTTAGGGAACTACCGATCTATTATTAATTTAAGTTTTAATTGCTTCATATTGGACCCTAATGGGCATTTTTATTTTTATTTAAATTAGCAGAATTTCTTAGGAAAAGAGAAAATCAAGTAGATGAAAGTGAATAATGATAATTTTTAGAAGGGCTATCTTGGATGTTCTCATTTAAACTCTTACTTAACAAAGCCATAGTGATAGGTGAAATCAATTTTCTCCTGCTAAAATAAGAATCAAAAACAAAAAACCAACTCAAAAAACTAACTTGCCAGGGTTGGGTACAGAGGGCCTTCCATTCTCAACTTGATGCTTCCCATAAGGCAGAATGATTAGCCTTCTAGCTTAAAAGGCCACAGAAAAAAGAAATCTGAAAATGAAAATCCCCTTAGACTTCTTAGAATAAATTATGTGGATTTGCTAAGTACACAGACTGGCCCTTTTAAAAGGGAGATAACCACTATTGCTTTGGAAAGAGAATCCATGAACCCAATTACAAGTCTTATTTTACATTAGTGACTTTACACCAGTAAAAATAACTACCTTGGGTCCTTCACAAGGTGTTGTTTTAAAATAAAAACCAAATGAATTTGGAATCTGTTTACATTTCAAAGATAAAGCAGCAAAATGCAGTAAAGAGCCTGCCAGACCAGGAGTCAGAAAAACCAAATTCTCCTTACTTCTGAGTAAACTCAGCAGGCTATGAGCCTCAGACTTTTTCATCTATGAAAGGTAGAGAAAAATGTCTACCCCGCATTATTCATGGTATTTTTTTCCTATTAGTTAATTATGGTCAAATTCACCGCACTTTTATGAGGCACAAGCGAAATTAAAAAATGTGTAATTTCCCTTTTAAAAGTATAAATTCTAACAAAGATATTTTGGAAGGTTGAAATAGGTTTATTGAAACTATGAAAACATTTACATGACTATTTAATATCAAATTATGTTCCACTTTCCTTTTTCCTCCTCCAGTGTCAGTTTTTTGAAGTAAAAATTATATATAAAGTATTAGAAAGGGAAGAAAACTGATCTTTTTGATGATAGTTTCTGTGGTAAGCAGCCTCCAAGATGGCCCCCAGTGAACACACCTTCTGTCCTGGTATTACATCCTTGGGTCCCCTCCTATATTGTTCTGAGGTTGGCTTTTGTGACCAGCAGGATACAACAGAGGTGATGGTGTATCATTTCCAAGATGAGGTTATAAAACACTGAAACTTTCATGTTTCTCTCTGTCTCTGTCTTTGATCTCTCTCTCTGCCATGTTATGAGCAGCCCTATATAGAAACCCATATTCTTGGTAACTGAAGTCTCCTGTCAACAACCAAGCTTAGAAGCAGATTCTCCAACCCAAGTCAAGCTTCTAGATGATTTCAATCTTACCTAACAGCTTGAGTGCAACCCCATAAGAAATTCTTAGCTAGAACCACCCAGGCAAGCTCCTCCCAAATTCCCCACCCTTGGACACACTGTGAAATAATAAATGTTTGTTATTGTTAAGATGTTAAATTTTGGGGTAATTTGTTATGCAGCAACAGATAACTGATATAGGTTTTAACAGGAAGAGAAAATGTCAGAGATGCAGGTGATGAATTCTTTTTAACTAGAATTTGACCAAGAAAGCTTACTGGGCACACATTTCTTTGCTCATCAGTTTAGCTTTGATAAGGTGTAAGAGGCAAAATTTCAATATATTAAATAGTAATTTAATCTAATGAAGTATGTTTTTGACATTAATGTTGCCCTTGACAAATCATAGCACACAGTTGAGGCAACTGCAGCATGATGTGAAGAGAAGTTCACTGAGAAGCAACATGGTTTTGTCAGGCTCTAGTCAGGAAAACAGCCCAGCCAGGTAGCTCAGTAGAGGGAATTTGAGATGGTGTTCCAGTCACAGAGATTGAGAAGGCTAAAAAGCCAAAGAGTAAATGGGGAAATAACTCAGATTAGCAGTAATAAGAAGTTGCTTTCACTCCTGTGACTGGAGAAACTGGGAGCTGTCATGTGCCAGGGACTGGGATGACAATGCAAGCTGACACCACAGAGAAGAAGCTCCACCAATGGAGATGCTGCCCTGAGTACAGAGAGATGGGGGAGAAGTGCTGTGGCTCTGCCCCCTTCATCGTCCACCAGTCCCACCACTGGCTGGCCTAACCAGAATCTACTTAGAAACAGAACCTTGGAAATACCATTTGCCAGAGTCGTCCCCTTGTGAAACAGAGCAGGGAAGTGTGAGAAATGAATCTGAGAGCAACGGGAATGCAGCTGGCACAGTCCACCTCTTTTGCTACTCAACAGCTCTTTCACATTCCTACTGATTTTTATTTCCCAAACATCGATCTCATGCTTCTATCATTCATACAAATAAAAACTCTCACTTTTCTCGGAAGGGGAGACACAAAGTCACATTAGTCATTTCAGAGTAGTCCATTTCTACCCATTTCAAGGTCTAGAATCACCAGGTGATACAGTTCTCCCTTTTAGGATCAGATGTGACTCCTATAGTCTGGTAATTTATAAATAAGGAGTCATCAAAATTCCCTACATAAATAATAGAGGAATAGAGGAGGAGAAGGAATAGAAATTATTACTTGTGTGTATTTATATTATACTATATTATACTGTTATATGTTGTGTATATATAATAATAAAATATGCATTATTACTATAGTCCTCATTTATATAACTAGTTATCAGACCATGTTAATATCTGTCACTTTCTTCTACCACCTGCTACCTCCTCATGTTCCCTTTGCCTTCAGCCTGCATCTCAACTAGTCAGGGATTTTTTATTGGTGGGAAGATCCAAAGTTTCATTCTTGAATTTTCTGGAGTCTTAGTGCTATTGCCTTTATTGAATTGCTGTAGTCTTCCATTAAACTCAAATAGAAAAAATAAGAGTTATCCCAGGGAATATCGGTTCTGGAGAGTTCTCCATGTCCCATTATGTAGCAGCAACCCAATTTCTCTTTGGTAATTGGAATCTGATGCCTCAACCAGCATTGTAACCCCTTTTCTTCCTGGTGGTTAAGGGCCATGAGGAACACAGATTCAGAGCCATAGTCAATAGAATCATTGCTCTGTCTCCTAGAGGAAGCATTTCTCCCCTTGGAACCAAGGCCTCTAAATAATCATAGCCCAAGGTCTTGGGAATGGAACCCTAACATTCTTCAAGGGGATCATTAAGGGTAGAGGGGCCATTCCTCTATATCTCCTACTTCCATCCCTTGATGTCTGGATCTCTGTATTATGGCTATTAGAGAAACAGCACCATATATTGGTTGTGGTTCAGAGTAGGTATTCTATTGTGTAGGACAATATCTGCAGTAGATAGAATAATTTCCCACCTCCAACCCACCCCAAGATGCCCACATCCTAATCCCTAGAAATCTATGAATGTGTCAGCCTGCATAGCAAAGGAGAATTAACATTACAAATGGAATTAAAGTTGCTAATAAGCTGTTCTTAACATAGGAAGATTAGCTTGAATTATCCAGATGGGCCCAATGTAATAAAAAGCATCCTTAAAAGTAGAAGAGAGAGGTGGAAGAAAATCAGAAGAGTAGATGTGATGATACAAGCAATGTTATAATAATGAGATCTGACACTAATAATGAGACTCAACTCGCCTTTTATTGCTTTGAAGAAGGAGGAAGGGAACCATGAGCCAGGGAATGCAGACAGCCTCTAGAAGCTGGGAAAAGGCAAGGGAATTGAGCCTACTCAGAGCCTACAGAAAGAAACACAACCCTACCAAAGACTTGGGTGAAACCTGTGTCAGACTTCTGGGCTACAAACTGTAAGGTGATATATTTGCATTGTTTAAGCCACTAAGTTTGTGGTAATTTTTTATAGCAGCAACAAAAATACTAATACAGTACCTTAGTCTTGCAGAGTGTTTTTCTCCCAGCTAGTGCTGTGGCTGAATCTGCAGTAAGCCATTCTACCATCTGGCCAGATGCTTCTGAGTGATGGGCTATATTATAAGATCAGTAAGTTCCATGAGAATGATTTCACTGCTGAATTTTTCTCGCTATAAAATGAGTTCCTTGCTTAGAAATGTAATGGTCAATTAATTCCACAGATTGTGGTGTTGGCAGAGGCACTGTAGACAGAGAATGTAAATCCATGGAGTATCCAGAGCAAACTGGATGAGGTTAGGCCCATGATTAGTCTCTCCCTATATCACCATGACTATTTGGTACATAGGTCCTCTGACGGTTTTGCATATGGGCCCACTGAGCAAGCAAGCAAATTTCATCCACTGAACAGCCCATCTTGTCCACCTGAATGTTAAGAATCTTCTCTGTAGGAGATGCCCTTTGAAGAGCATTCACCCGGGACTCAAATATCTTCACACTCTATAGCCATTCTAGGCAATTCACCTGTCTACTCTATATACCTTCTTGTAGTCAACCTCATTCTTTCCAAGTCTTTGATCAGCTGGGCAACTTAATTGCTATCTATGAGTAAGAGTAGATCCATACTCAGGACCTCTCTTCTTCCAGGCAAAGTGGACAACCAGATGTAACACTAAGGTTTTTGTCACTGAAAGTTCCCTTCTCCACTGCCTATAAGCCCACCCTAGAGTGTAACTTTCAAGGTGGCAGTTAGAATTCTCAGTTGAAACCAGCTTGTCATGCAGTTTTATATGTAAACCAGGCCCAAGTGTTTTCTTCTTTCGACAATTGCCAACAACAACTTCCTTCAGCAAGGAATCATAGGGGACTCCTCATGAGTTCCATAGAATTGGACTGGGGGAGAAGTGGTGATGCATTGAGCAAAGCGCCTAGATAGTGTAGGCCAACTACCTGTTCCAGCATTTAACTTGAGCGTTCCAGACCTGCACAAGCCCAAACTTATAACATATCACTCCCACTTGATGATGGATTATTTTCAAGTCCACCCTAATTTGTGGTTTGACGGTGTCCTCTACTTAGGTGTAAAGTCTCTTCCAGGGCCCAGTAGTAAATCAGAAGCTGTTCTCAAAAGGAAAATATGAATAGAGTGAAACATGGCAATATTCCAAAATTCAGAGGTCTGTATAGGATCTTTCTATTGTGTCTTACTGTTGAGCCATACAGCATCCTGACTTGCAGCAGGTACATTCAGCACAAACAGATCTGAGAGGTCAGAAGATCTGAGTTTCAGAGCAGCTTGTACCATACCTTGGAGAAACTGAAGAGCCTCTGAAAACTAGCAATCTAAGGGGTAACTCAGTAAAAGACTTGGAGCAGCAAATTCCAGTGAGGAGCATATTGCTTCTAAAATGTAAAGAGGCCCACTAAGCATTGTGTCACCAGCAGAGAATCAACTTGGTTTTCATTTTCACCGAAATGTTCCATTTGTCTTTTACTAACATGTTCCTGAACATCTAAAAATATTATCAAGGGGCAATCCCATGAACTTTTATGGAATATAGCTTCTACTTGCTGAAGTGCATGTGTCTTACAAAGGCATCTAAGACACTTGCTCTTATTGCTTACCAGGTCCAGTCAGCATGATGTTCTCTGGAATGTCAAAATGAGCAGGGACCTAGTGGACAATCCTATGATAAAGAGCAGGAGAGTTGACATAGTCCTGAGGCAAAACACTGAAGGTGTACTACTGTTCCTATAAGCTACTGCTTCTGATTGAATCTACTAATTAATATAGAAGAAAAAGCATTTGTCAAATCATGAGTTGCATAAGTGCCAGAAGCTCTGTTAAATTTTTCCAGTAAATAAATACACATCTGAAAGACCAATTGCAATTGGTACACCATTTTCTTAATTTAACAGTAATTTCTTTCATTCTCCAAATGGAGTCATTCTCTATCTGGCATTTGCACTGGTCAAAAAGAGATGGGTTAAAATGGAAAGTACAGGCAACACCACCCCTGAACCTTTTAGGTCTTTGATGCTAGCATTGACCTCTGCAATTCCTCCAGATATGTGGTATTATTTTTGGTTTATTATTTTGGTTGAAAGGGATAATTCCAGGGACTTCAACTTGGCTGTTCCTACATTAAGTCAGGAAGCCAGTGAAGATATTCTTCCAGTTCTCTAGTATTATGTCATTTCCTGCTATGCAGTCTCTGAGAAAATAGCCACATAGATGGGGAAGCAGGCCCTCTAGGCCTGTTCTAAGACTCACTGGGACCTAAACTTCATTTACCACCTCAGACTTCCATAAACCTCCCACTGTATCCAGTGGATCACAGTAAAATGTAAACTCAAAGCCAGTGCCTAATAAGTCCTGAAGTGTTGGTATTACTGGCTTTTTTCTCTTTCTGGTGTTTTGAGGGGATGTGAGCGGGAAATTGAAGAAAACACTGTCAGACCATGTTTATAACTGTTCATAAAGGCTTTACAGCATTCCTTTCACATTTCTGGTGGGTTTTAATAAATAATCAAAGGAAATGTATGTAATGCTTTAGATTATAGTTTATTTATAGTCCTTATCTGTGCCCCTTTTCTTGTACCATAAAATTATAAGGCCATAAATGTTCTGATGGATCTCCTTTTTAACGCTGTCCCGAGGAGCCCCTGCAGCCAGGCTACTTTATGATGAGAACCTATCAGGCTTGGACAGGTCCTTGTGGCTAAATATTGGGCAGTGCAATGGAAAAACTTCAGTGTGTATTATGTCTGTTCCTTGGGAGTATAATGAAGTCTCATTGAGGTGTAGCAATTTCCCTCCCTCCCTTCCTTGTGCATAGATAGAGTGAGCGCCTCCAGGTGTTGGGGCTGCATAGCTGGCTCAACAGAGGCTCTGTCTTCTTGGGCACACAGTTGTGCATGAGGGGAAATGGTTACAACAAGGTTGTATGTACAAGAGTCGTGGAGGAGGTGGTGTGGGAATGTTGCCTGGGAAGGTTTCCTGGAGAAGATTTTGAGGGATGAGTAGGAGTTGACAATCCAGCTAACTAACAAAGCCAGCTAGAATTGATGAAGCAAGAGTGTCTTTCTCAGACTGGAAAGGGAGAGTTGGGAAATTGAAGGGAGGCTGGAGGAAGTAGTGCTTATGTTCCACCTCATATACTATCAGGCATGCCATCCACATCTTTGTTTAACAATTTAATGAGAAGTAAAAGCATGCCAGTGTGCATGTGGCTACAGTAGACAGTCATTTTACACATATGGGCATGAACTCCAAACAGGAAATAAATGACTCAAATCACATTAATAGTCATGTGGTCACAACGCGCTTGGGCCTGGAGCTACCTGAAGAAAGAGATATGACTTGCCCAAAAGGCTTACATTTGAATAAAACGCAGATGCACTGTGGAAAGTCAGGCCATCCCACTGTGAGAATCCAGGCAGTAACAAGATATCATACTCAGTCGGGGCTTGTCTTCCTCAAGGTCTGGGTCTAGATGATGCCTCAAAAGTAGGCGAGTCATTTCTGCCGTGCCTGGAGCAAGGTGCTGTGTGGACGTCTTCTCTAATCTTTTCTGATGACAGGCCTGGTGACCTCTGGTGGCACACAGACTTTTTAAGGGAAAAAAAAATTATAAAGTGCAGAAGCCTAAACAATCCTGTTCCCAGGATTAGCAGACCATGTCCAGCCTTCACCTTGAATTCTTCATCTTGCTCAGTTTCCCATTAACATGAGACAAGGTATTAAAAAGGTCGGGGTTTTGAGCCAGACCAGAGTGCTTGGTTCTTTTTTTGGGTCTATCTTTGCAGTAATTAAAAGCTTCACTCTACAAGTTCATTTGCAGCTCAAGAGGCCAAAAAGGAAATTTAAAAGTGATGTTCAGAGGAACATTTTATGGGCTGGAGAGGGGGGCTCATGTATTAATGTGAAGCTACCTGTACCTAGTCCCCTTTCAGTAGCCTGTCAGGGCACACAGCCTTCCTTATAAGATCTGACAAGCGTATGTTCTAGAGGAAACGGAGGGGAAGCTCTCCGTTCATATGACTAATTAGACGGACTTCATGCTGGGTTGCTCTTTTTTGATGCAGGTCCTGGTCCTAATTGTCAGTTTGTTCCTCAGAAAGTCAGGTTGAGTTCAAATGCTTATGTGCCCTGTTTTCTTTTAGCATTCCTGACCTGAAACTGATGCGGGGTGACAGGGAACAGACGGGAAAGAGACTCCTTGTTGCACTCAGAGTAAACCTTTTCAAGTTCCCCACTAGGAAGACTGGACCACTAGCAGCAGCTTCTACCCGCTGCATTTATCAATTAACATGGCTCATACCAGCTGGGAGTTCTGCCCAGGCGCAGGCAAACCTCTGTGATGGGCAGCTAAGCCCAAGTGAACAGACCAGAGATGCCTATTGCCACGTCTGCTTGGACAGTTCTCCAAAGGCCAAGGCAGTTACTGGCACAGACACAGCAATGTGTTTGGGGATAATCTTGGGAAATGGAGTGTGAGAGACTGACTGCAAGAATGACTGATTCTCCACCAGGCCCTATAGCTATGCCCTTTGCAGTTCTCCTGTCAAGAGTGGGGTCTATTTCCCCACCCTTAAATCTGAGCCGGCCTTTTGACTTTCATTGGCCAATTGAATGTGGTAGAGGTAAGTTTTTGTCATCTCCAAGCCCAGATCTTGAGAGGCCTGAGCACTTATGCCCTATCTCTTGAGACAGTGCTATGTACACAAGAAGAAGGATGAGAGATCATCTGAAGCAAGGCTGAAGCATCCCCACTGAGGCCATAGTAGGTCATTCTGTGCCCAGCTGACCCACCACCTGACTGTGATGCATGAGCAAGCCCAGCTGAGATCAACTCAGCTTGACTCAGACCACAAGTACCATCTGGCCAAACTGTAGACTTACGAGTGAAAAAAAAAAGCTTAGTTTTTAAGTGATTTAGCTTTGAGGTGTGTGTTAGTTCAAGTTATCTGAGAAGCAGATACCAAGATGGAATTAGATGTACAAGAGATTTACTGGATGAAATGCTGCTGAAGGATAAAGAGAAGGGAGACAGAAGTTGGGAGCCTTCAGACTTAGACTCAGGTCTGTCCTCTGTGGAAGACAGAAGGAAGGAAGGAAGGATTGAGCAGTTAGAGTGTCAGGCTGCAGCACAGGGCTAAGAAAGTTCTGGCTGGGGAGTTTTTGAGCCAAAGTCACTGTGAAAGGAACCTCGTGTTTCACAGGAGTGGGCCTGCATTACCATGCTCACTGTGCTCAGTCATTGGAAGTGTGAGTCATTCCCTCGTTGACTTGGGGATGGGTCCAGAGGGGCAGCAACCAGGGCCATTAATCAGTTATACTCCCCACAGTAGTAGATCTGAGCAGCTTAGGTTGGTTTGTTACACAGCATTATTGAGGCAACAGATCATTCATACATGGGGCAAATAGGTTTCTGTTCCACCAGAGATTTTTGTTGTATCCTGAGCTTAACCTGTCTTCACCCTAAATATGTCTCTTTGACTAAAACTAGAGCAGAATCTTTTCATTGAATAACATCAAAGTTTTTAAGGGTTTTGGCCAACCTAGACCAAGACTGTCCTGACAAAAATGCAATAGCCTCAATATTCTGTTCCCCTAGAGGGCATTATTTTGTTTGTTATTTTGCCCAGGAAGGTGTCACACAGTGTCCTCCATGGCATGCCAGGAGGAAACAGAGTCCTTGGCTAAAAGGCTTTTAATTACCTAGATTTGAAGTTGGCTTCAAACTGTGAGATAAAATTTATGGAATATTGTTGTTGATGACAAATCCTTTACATATCTATGTGGCCTAGATTAGCATGCCTCATTATTATTGTTTTTATAAAAGCAATTTAATTATTCAGCATTTGTAATCACTATTATTAATTAGTTTTTATAGATATCTGGGAAGAAGATACAGCCTCAAATTCAATTAACATTTATGGAGCTCCTTTTATTGCTGGGCACTTTGCCAGGGACATTTTATTGAATTCTCACCAAAACCATGGGAGGTGCTTATTATCTCCATGTGTCTCAGTGATCACCCTGCTGCTAATTGGAAGAGCACAGGCTTGGAGTCAGGTCCTCTGACTTAGTAATTCATGCATTCAACATTATTCCTTGAACATTCAGAGTATTCTAGGAGCTGTACTATTTGATAGTAATACAAATATAGTTCCTGTTCTCAAATTATCCACAGATTAATAAGTGAGCACGTATCATTGTTCTTCTATACCTCAATGAGGGGCATGCTGTGACTGAGAGAAGCACAGGGCACTTTAGAGACCGAAAAATGGAACCTGTTTTGGGCTGAATAGTGTTCTCCAAAAATTTGTATGTTGAAGTCTTAACTCAGTACTCAGATGTGGCTGTATTTGGAGAGAGGACCTTTAAAGAGGTAATTAAGGTAAAATAAGGTCATAGGGCTGGGCCCTAATCCAATAGGACTGGCGTCCTTATAAGAAGAGGACACGTGCACACAAAGAGGAGAGACCATGTGAGACACAAAGAGATGACAGCCATCTACAAGGCAAGGAGAGAGGCCTTGGAGGAAACCAGACCTGCTGACACCTTGATCTTTGACTTCTAGCCTCCAGAACTATGAGAACACAAATCTCTGTTGTTTAAGCCACCCAGTCTGTGATACTTTGTTATGGCAGACTGAGCACACTAATACAAGCACCTAATTCTACTGAGCGGGGCAGGGGGAGAAAGCAGTTACTAGAGAATCTCAAACAGAGAGGCCACAGGATGCAGTGGAGTGACTATGGAACTGAGAGGAGGGAGCATGGCTTTTAGTCCCTACCGGGGTGTTGAGTCCTTGAACAACTTTCAGCAAGTCACTTCCTTTTTCTAGGAATCAGCTTTCTAGTCTGTGAAATGAGAGGCTAGGCCTAGAAGAGTGTTGCTCAAATCATGGCTCATGGAACACTGATCCCTTGAGACACTTTGCAGAAAAAGGGAGATGGGAGGGTCTGTGGTGAGATACATTTGGGAACACTGTGCACTGTACTCCCTCTTGGGTATTCATAACATGGAGCTGCACATTGTAGGTTTCTGAGGCATCCTGTTTTATGTAAAATTCACCTAACTTATTTAGCCACAAAACTCCAATTCCACAGCACGCTCATTAATACTAGTGTTCCAAAGAACCCACCTTGAGTGACTCAGGCCCAAGTTCCTTATCTCTTTATTTATCAATTCCAATACTTAGTGACTTTAAACATTTAAAATAAAACATTAAAAAATTCCAAATACAAAATCTTTAGAGACTAGGGGTGAGACCTGTGACAAACCACTGATCCAAAGAAGTTGTTCTAACACCAGAACAAATGGAAAGGAGACAGCGTTTATTGAGTTTTTCTCCTGCTTGATATTTTTCTCTTCATTTCTAATATTTAAACCTAGCTCTTTTTTATTGTCTTATTTCTTTAGCAAAAAGTCATTGGACAGTGTTGAATAATAGTAATGATAGTGGAAATCCTTGGCTTGCTTTTGACTTAATGCAAATACTATTAATTTGATGTTGGCTGTTCATCAAAAAAAAGCTTTCCTTTAGTTTGTTAAGGAAATACCTTTTTATTTATAGTTTTTAAGGAGTTTTTAACAGTCAGGATTGTTATCTTTTAACAGAATCCTTTTTGGCTTTTATAGGGATAATCATATGATCTTTTAGCTTTGAATTACTAATGTAATAATTAATTATTAATGTGATTGAATTACACTTACATTCTTAGGATAATGGTAACTTGGTCATGATATAGTATGGTGTGTTAACTTATTTCAGAATTTCAGCTGAGTATAATTACTGACTTCCAGCTGACTATAATCAGATATATACATTACATAAATGTTTAAAACAAAACAGATTTATACTATTGAGGATCTTACTAAATTATACCAAGGTTCGTTAGTTTACCTTAGATAATCAAACTGCCCAGCTCTGGTTCAAGGTGATAGTAGTAGTCAACTGTTTATCTATTGGACTAGTCAGTAATGCATGCATAGAATTTGACAAAAG
Source organism: Camelus bactrianus (assembly GCF_048773025.1). Lineage (NCBI taxonomy): Eukaryota > Metazoa > Chordata > Mammalia > Artiodactyla > Camelidae > Camelus > Camelus bactrianus. Next base: position 37,371,874 of record NC_133545.1, on the reverse strand, counting down.
ATGGACTATCTCCAGAGAGGGTCTTCTAAAGAAAATTCTGCCATGCAAATCTCAGTTTCTATACATTAGTTGTAGGAACAACAAATATTATAGCAACAGTTGTTTCTTAGGGTCAAATTATAAAGTGAGGCAATGAAAAGGGATTTTTAAAAGATATATTAGCAATGATCTTTTGAAAATTCTCCTTTATTAACCACACTTAATAAAATACTGATATGTAAAAATGCTTTTTCTGATAGTTACAATTCTAGCTGTGGAAACACCACATCTGACATCAATTAACAAATACATGTACCTGTTTCTTGTCACAAATTCCTAGATAAAAAATGTAGTATCTTATCTAAACTTTTCCTCAGATTGACTTTTAGAGTATGTAAACAATAGAGCTGGATTAATTATTGTGATGAAGTGGAAAAAAATCACCAGAACCAATATTCTATATCTCTTATCTTAATAATAATGTTAAAAAAAACAAAGAAAATAAGACACCAAGGGAAATATCATTAGCCTGATTTATTTGGTAGTTAACTAGTTTATTTCAAATTTATTATTGATTTAAATGCTTATTCAAATCTCGATAGTAATACTCAGATACACATCAATGACAGATTATTAATTTATGCTCATGTCAATGTTTCATATCCATGGAGATAATCAGGCTTTGGAGATCTTCATAGAAACACACACATTAAGTCCCCTAAGATCATTAGCTTCTTAATTTCTCTTACAAGCATAGCAATAACCATGGAGCTTAGCCTGTGCAAAAGCATTGCCGCAGAAGCCATGGAAAAACACCTACATGGTTTTCCCAATCCCAGGAATTCTTGGACAACTTCTTTGCTAAATGGGGAACATGACACAGTGGATCATAGAATATTAGGGTTAGAAGGGCCCCTGATTTGCCGTTGATAGCTCAGTCGGCTTTATCACGTGCCTTCCCTTATTTTTTTGAACATCATTGAAAGTGCTGAAGACAGGTGCCACATCAAGAAGTTGAAGAAAAGTGTCAAATAATAGCAGAGTGGTATTTTCTTATGTGAGACCATGTCTGTGGACCCAAGCTAGGGATATTCTCTTATTTGAGAATCACAGAATGCCAGAACGCGGTGTGAACTTAGAGATCCTTTTGTTCCATTAGCTCCTTTTATATATCATTATAAAGTGAGTGCCAGAGTGCTTGAGTGATGTGCTTCCTCACTGGGCAGACTGCCTGTGTGCTCATCTGTCTCATTTTTTGAACTGCATTTACCAAACTTGTGGTTAGATTAGAGTTATATGACTACTCATGGGATGTGGGCACAAGTGATGTGTGCCATTTTAAGTCTAGCACCATCCTCTTCTCTCACTCATTAGTGAATGCAAGGGATGTGGTGCTTGATTCAAGAAACCCTAGAAGGTGGAAGCACAACAAAGTGAAAAGAACTGATATCCCTAAAATATCATACTGAAGGCTGGACACCCGACTGGACTGTGACATACGTGAGAACTATAGTGTTAGGCTAATAAAATTTTGGGAGTTGTTACAGCAGCTAGTGAAATTATCCTGACTAGTACACTGATGGTGTAATTTGGTGGTGACACAGTTATAAACAGGATTTCTAATATCCTGTCCTTGCTCTCAATTACATATCATCCTTTAGAAAAGAACAGCAAAATAAACTCAAATAAAGTAGAAGGAAAGAAAGAAAGATGAGGACAGAAATTAATAGAATAGAAAACATAGATATAGTAGAGAGGTTCAACAAAATGAAAAGTTTGTCCTTTGAAGACTATTAAAGTTGATCAAGAAATCAACTGGCAAAACTGACCAAGAAAAGCAAGAGAAGTCTCTCTTATTTTCTAACATATTCATTTTAGGGCTATAATTTTCTTTCTTAAAAATTCTTTTGGCTACAGTCCACAAGTTTTTAAATGTAGGTATTTTTGTTGTGTTATTTTCAGATGATTTCTAATTTCATTATGATTTCTTCTTTGACCCACAGATTACTGAGGAGTGTATTTTTAAATTTCCAAACGTGGGTATTTTCTAGTCTTGAGGCTTATTTCATTGTGGACAGAGATCATTCTCCACATGATTTCCATCACTTCAAATTTGATGAATCCTTTTTTTTTTAAAAAAAATTCTATTTGCACTTGAAGGAGATGTGTTTGACTGTACTCTACATATGTCAGTTGGTTAAAGTACATAATCATGTTGTTAATATCTTCTGTGTTCTTCCTGACCTTAGTCTGTCACTAAGGATGAAGATTTCAACATTATTATAAGTAACTGCCAGTTTCTGAGAGAGACAATTCTAGATTTGTCTTTTTCTCCTTTTAGCTCTGTCAAAATTTCTCTTTATATATTTTGAGGCCATATTTTTAGGTATATACATTGGTGAATGAATCTTACATTGTTATATAGTATATTTTAATCTGTAATAAATTCTTTTACCTAAAGTCTACTAGTTTTATATTAATAGAGCCATACCAGCTTTCCTTTGCTTATTGTTTTCATTGGCTATGTATAAATATTATATATATAACATATATGTAATTATTTTTTATGAGTTTTTGCTGTTGTTGTTCTGATAAGACCATGTTTTAATTGCATACGACACACATATCACATACTGGCTCCAAATTAATAGTCTAGCAAAGATGAAAAGAAAACAATGAAAATTGGTTTGTGAATCCTTAATTTTAAATAAGCTTCCAGAAAAAAATAAGGAGTTAGAATTGTTTGAAAATTGTGTCTTCAAAACTAGCGACCTTCACCATTTGTCTTTTATTCACTTTGCTGTGTGATATAGCTTAAAAGGCCTGTAAATACTCCCGTGGGCCTCAGGTAACAGTTTCTCTATACAGAGAAAGTCAGCATTTGGATGGGCTGGATCAGGTGGACAGGCTGAAACACTGACTTCTTTCTCATTTCAGAGAGTATTTTCACTGCATGGAGCAGCTGATTCCTTTTGATGACAAGGAACTCTTGTTCCTCTTGTTTTAGGTGTGTATCTTATAAGCCATATATAGATTTTTTTCTGCAACTCAGTCTGATAATCTTTGTCTATAATTAATATTTATTTCATTCATTTATGCAGTGAGAAGTATTGTAATAGAGTCATATGAATACATTTGTGAAAAAAATGTAGACCAAATTTAGCAGCTTGGTTTAGGGATTGTAGACTTGTTTGTAGCTACTGACTGAAAAAATTCTTCCCATCTCTGGATGGTACGCAAACAAGTCAAAAGACAGACAGGGTCCTCTGAGGCATTCCTTTTTTTTTTTTTTTTTTTTTTAAGTCATGTTATTGGACAGAGCATATGAGATGGGAGGCAGGGGTGGCCTGCTTGGCCAGCCAGCTTAGGTCCATCCACCCTGGCACCCTACACACGACAAATGCCAGGGCCAGATTGGCCTGACATCCAGGATGCCCTGAGGGGTGTTCCGTTCCTTCTCTGATCCCCAGTGCCTGGGAGCAAAGTGGCCATGTGCAGATTCTCAACCTTCTGTGCAGAGTTGGGGCTGTGGTGTGGGAAAGGAATATTTCTACCTTTGTTGTTTGTTTAAGGAGAATTTCCTTCTGAAGGATGACAGTGTTTTCCCCACTCTATCCCAGGTGCAAATCATCATGGCATGATTTCAGTTTTCATTCTATAGCCTGATAGAGCTGATACTTGGGGCTGATAGAGCTCCGTATGTAGTCCTGACTCTACTGTTCATATCCAGTTGTACCTCTGACTCTGTCTCTTACTCATGCAACATGAGCACCATGAATAAGTTTACCTCTTGTTCATACTTGCTCTCCCTTATATTCTGGCATGTATTTGGTAAAATGATGGGGAAGTGAAAAGGGAATAAATAATCTGTATAGTGGCTGTTTTACCAGGGAGTGTGGAGGAGTTAGAGAAACTCAGTGATATGAGAGAATAGGTTCTTTCACATTTATTTACGTCTTTTCTTTGGGAATTTATTGCTGTTAAGAAGTAAGACATGCTTAATTATATATAACTTCAAGTCCAAAGTGGTGTCACCTTTTTGTCCCTAGTTTATAATGTAAATTCTTATTTATCATGAAAATATTTCCAGGAATTCTTAGTGTTTTTGTTCCTTCTGAGAGGAGTTGGTGGGGCAGTGATAATCACAGTGTGGCTGCTGCCTGCTTTGTATCTGTTAGAATTTAGCCTCTCTGTGATGTTCAGGTTTTAGGAAAAGAATGTGCAACCAAGGACCCTGAGCCCTTGGGACCTGGATCTTCCTGCCAGGGAGGAGCTAAATGTCTTTTAAGATACAAGCTACTTTAAAGCAAGACTATATCATTTTTGGGAACACTGAAAGCTATCCAACAATTGGCTGGTATTGCTTTGAACATGAAAGAAATTCAAAATCCCCTCCAACCATTTAAATTCTAAGGTGGGATGTATGCCCTCAACCCAAATAATCACAGAATCTTTGAGGCCTCTGCCTGGATGAAGACAGCTACTTGGCAAAGAAGGAAGGGCTATTAGGAACCAAATGGACAGACACAGGTGACTCTTTCTAACTAATGGCTTAAAGGGAATCATGAGATTTGGCTTTGGGTATATAAAGTGACTCATTCCAAGTTTTGAGTTCACGGGAGGCTGGTAGATGTTGAGGCCTCAGTTCTGATATAGTATATGCTGATGTCATATTTTCATGGTTTTAAGTAAAAAAATAAACCTGGAATATCCTTGTACACTCTAAGGCAAGGACAAAAACCTACCATATGTTCGATAAAGTTTGGAAATACTCTCAAGGCCTTCCCACCTGGTATAAATTTGAATCATAGGAGCTATTTTGGAATTGATCCTCTTTTGGCACTTAGAGGAAGGGACTTCATTCTTGGGATGAAGGAGAAAGGGGAATTGATTTTGGGCAATGAAGTATTAGGAGAGCATTGCAGAGAAGCAGAAGGGTGATAAAGATTGATAAACAGTAATACCCATGGATGAACTTGGGGGAAAAGGTCATACAAAACTGACATGGCTTGCTGAAGGGAGGGTTGCTAATGTCAGTATTTCTCCATGGGAGTCCTGTTGGCTTCTTTGGAAGGACAACCCTCCTTGGAGGAGTGCCCTGAGCAATGTGGGACATTTAGCAGGCCCAGTCTTCAGGACAATAGCAGCCCCTAGTCATTGGGTAACAATCAAATATGCCCCTACTTACTTCTAAATCCTCCCTGGGGATGATACTGTCCTCCATCAAGGGTTACTAGTAGTTGTTCAGAAGTCCAGGATCTAGACTAGGCTTTGCTACTACCACGCTGTGAGTTTCTGGAGCCTTTTACCTATATAGACCTTAGTTTCCTCATTTGGAAATTTTAAAGGAGTGACAGTTCCCTTAGATCTCTTTCAGTTCTTATATCCACTGCATCTATAATTTCTAAATAAGATAAATATGAATAAATGCTCTCTTTGGATTCTACAAAAGAGACTAAGTGTACCCACCAAAACCACAGGAAAAAAGCTAAGTCAGATGATTTTCCCCAAAGGAACTAAACACAGGCAGTGAATTGCAGGCATTGCAACTCTTCTAGGACTGATGAGAATGTTTTTCCTTCTTACTCATTTTCCCCAGAAAACTGTGGCTCATTTCTACTTGCGTTGGGTGGAAATGGGAAGATCAAATAAAAAAAGAGAGTGAAAAGCTTCATAATTTTAAATGAATATGATGAGAAATACTAATTTTAAAGACATTGCTTGATTCCTGTTTATTTCATTTTTAACTTCCCCTCCCCTCTCCCACCTTTTTCCTCCCTCCAAGGGCTAGGCTTTTATCACTGGGATCATTTGATAAAAAGTCCTACTTTGCCGTGTGATATTGCAAAAAGGATCTGTGTACCCAGGAACATTCTCACCATTTCCAAAGTATTCAATTTTTGTCTCACTTGCTCTGTAAAAATGTTCCCCCTTGGGGTGTTCTTACTCACTTGAGTGCTTTAAGTCTACATTAATACACTTACTTCAACTAGACCTTTAATCAATATTTCATGGGATGTATTGAGAAGTCCCACTTAATCTCTTTTAGTCTCTGCAGGTGTAGGAGTGAGAGAAAGCACTGGCCCGAGAAGATGGGTGTCATTTACACACAAATGAAGATGTTCCTATCGATCATAGGCTTGTTGGGATAATATTTGTGATGAATCATTTATAGGAAGGGAACAAGGCATCTTATGTTTTACAGAATGGGACTTTTGGATCCTTAAATATCTATCAGAGTCCCATTACTGAAGAAGTCAGGGATAACCATTGGATTGACCTCCTGGCAAGGGAAAATACTAATACAAACAAAATGACTTGAATAGGCAGACCAATTGGGGCCACAAATGATCCTAACAGTTGTGAATTGAGATATTCTGAAGAGATCTCAAGAGTTTTATCATCCACAGAAAAAGAAAACTCAGTGAATGAGAAAGTTGGAGTGGCTTTTGGAAAGGACATTTCTTTTTGGTTATGTTTATAGTATGGTGGTCAGTTGCCTGGGACTTGGAATTAGCAGGACTCTGCTCAAATTCTGGCTCCTAAATTTATTATCTGTATGAATGTGGGCATTTTACTTTATGTCTCAAATATCACTTCCTGAGCCGTAGAATGTTTAATAGCTCACATGTGTTAAGCACTTCCTAAGTGCAAGATACTTGTCTAAATTCTTAACATGTATTATCTTTTATAATCCTCAAAATAACCTTAATAGGGAGATACTATTGATTAATGTAGCTGTATAGTAAGTCTATAATGTGGAATTTCTTCTACTTTTTTCTTCTTTTTCAAAATTAGTTTAGCTCTTTTAATTCCTTTGTCTTTTCATATAAATTTTAGAATAAACTTGTCTATACTTATAAAAACTTGCTGGGATTTTGGCAGGAATTGCATTAAACCTATGAATCAGTTTGGGGAGAAATGACATCTTTACTATACTAAGTCTTCTAATCCATGCAAATGGTACATCTGTTTATTTAGATCTTTGATTTATTTCATCAGCTTTTTGAAATTTTCACATACAGAGCATGTACATGTTTTGTAAGATTTATGTATAAGTATTTCATTTGGGGGAGTAATTGTATATATTGTATATGGTACTCTGTTTTTAATTTCAGTTCTCACATGTTCACTGCTATTGAAATATGGTTGATTTTTGGTTTTTTATTTGTATTCTGCAACCTTGCTGACCTGAATTAGTTCTAGTATGTTTTTTTTTCCCAGAAAATTCTTGGGATTTTCTATGTAGGCAATGTTATCTGTTAATCAGAAATGTTTTATTTTTTCCCTTTCCAACCTGTATGCCTTTTATTTCCTTTCCTTGCCTTATTTTGCTGGCTAGGACTTTCAGTATTAAATTGAATGAGAGTGGTGAAATCCAACATCATGCTTGGTTTCAAATTTTTGGGAGAAAGAATTCAGTTTTTCATTATTAAGTATACTGTTAGTCATAAGGATTTTTGTAGACTCTCCTTATCAAGTTAGGAAATTCTCTATTTCTAATTTACTGAGAATTTTTATTATAAATGGATGTTGAATTTTGTTCAGTGCTTTTTTTGGCCTTATTGATATAATTATGTTTTTTCTTATTTAGTCTGTTATTATAATGAATCACACTGACGGATTTCTAAATGTTGAATTGGCCTTGCATTCCTGGGAAGAACACCACTTGGTCATGCTGTATTGTCCTATTTATATATTACTGGATTTGATTTGTTAATATGTTATGGAGAATTTTTGCATCTATGTTCATGGGACATATTGGTCATGTTTTTGTCTGGTTTGGTTATTGAAATAAAAATTTAATGTTACACTTTTGAGTTGTTATATAGGAAAATTATTAATTTTTCCACTTTATTGTTTTATCCAATCACTCACTTGAAATTTTATTTCAGTTCTAATGACTTTTGAATGGGTTTCTTTTATATTCTAGGTAAATAATTTTAACCTCATTAAAGCCACTTTTGATCTCTCCCCCTCTTCCAAATGTATACACTTTTTTGGTTGTTCTTATATTTGTACATTTTCTAGTGCCTCTCCAATCCCTGCAACAATTTTAGTAATTTATATTTTTATAAATATAAATTTCACATGATATTTGTACATGGTATTTACTAATAAATTTAACCTCCTATCTGTAGTGATATTTTGTTTTTAATTCCTAATTTTTTACATTTTCTCCCTCTCTCTTTTTTTCTCTCTCCATACTAATCAGATATATCAGAACTTCAACTTTTTTCCATTTATTCTTTTTTTTAATTGAGATATAATTGACAAATAGCATCATGTTAGTTTTAGGTATACAACTTAATGATTTGATATATGTCTATATTGTGAAATGATTACCAAAATAAATTTAATTAACAGCTGTCATCACACATAGTTATTTTTTTCTTGTGATAAGAACTTTTAAATTTTATTCTCTTAGCAAACGTACAATACAGTATTATTAACTATAGTCACTATGCTGTACATTACATATCCAGGACTTATTTATCTTATAAATGGAAGTTTGTACCTTCTGACCACCTTTAACCATTTTGCATACCCCCTAATTGCCACTTCTAGCAACCACCAACCTGTTCTCAGCATCTGTATGTTAAGAGTTTTTTAGATTAGATTTCACATTAAGCTGGATCATTTAGTATTTATCTTTCTCTGAGAACTTTACCTTTTTAATTGCCCTTTAAAATAATCAGACTTTGATTTTATAATTATCTACTTTTTTGGTATTTTGTTTTCTATGTTATTAATTTATGTTCTTATTATTAATTAATCTCTTCCTTATTTAGTTTTTTAGCTTCATTCATTGAATACTTGGTTTAAATACTTTCAGGCTATTAATTTTTCTCAAGTACTCTTTGGTCGCATTTCATAGATATTAAAATCTAGTGTTTTCATTATCATTTATTGCTAAATACTTTATCATTTCAATTTTGCTTTTTCTTTCTTCTAACCCCTGCCAGCCACTGATCTTTGTAGTGTTTCCATAGTTTTGCCTTTTCCAGAACATTATATAGTTGGAATAATTCAGTATGTAGCCTTTTCGGATCGGTTTCTTTCACTCAGTGGTATGCATTTAAGCTTCCTACATGTCTTTTCAGATGGTTTGATAGTTCATTTCTTTTAGCATTGAATAATATTCCATTGTCTGGATGTACCACAGTTAATTTATTCATTCATCTGCTGAAGGACATCTTGGTTGCTTCCATGTTTGTTCAATTATGAATAAAGCTGCTATAAATATCCACGTGTGGGTTTTTGTGTGAACAGTTTCATCATTTGGGTAGATACCAATGAGCACAACTGCTGGATCATATAGGAGTATGCTTAGTTTTGTAAGAAACTGACAAACGGTCTTCCAAAGTTACTGTACAATTTTGCATTCCTATCAGCAGTGAAGCAACTTCCTGATGCTCCACATCTTTGTCAACATTTGGTGTTGTCAGTGTTTTGGATTTTGGCCACTTAATAGGGGTGAATTGGTATCTTCTTGTTGTTTTAATTTGCATTTCCCTAGTGACGTATGATATGGATCATTTTTTCATATGCTTCTTTTTCTGCCTACATATGATATGATCTTTTTTTAACATATATATTTTTTATTGAAGTATAGCTTACAATGTTGTCTCAATTTCTGGTGTACAATATAATACTTCAGTCATATAGGAACATACATATATTCATTTTCATATTCTTTTTCACCATGTTACTACAAGATATTGAATATGGTTCCCTGTGCTATACAGTATAAACTTATTGTTTATCTATTTCATATATATTATTATCCATAAATCTCAAACTCCCAATTTATCCCTTCCCACCCCTACCCACCCTGGTAACCATAAGTTTGTTTTCTATGTCTGAGTCTGTTTCTGTTTTGTAAATAAGTTCATCCTTTTTTTTTTTTTTAGATTCCACATATAAGTGATATCACGTGGTATTTTTCTTTCTGTTTCTGGCTTACTTTACTTCACAGGTTCATTCATGTTGCTACAAATGGCATTATTTTATTCTTTTTTATGGCTGAGTAGTATTCCATTGTATAAATATAACACAACTTCTTTATCCAGTCATCTTTGATGGACATTTAGGTTGTTTCCATGTCTTGGCTATTGTAAATAGTGCTACTATGAATATTGTGGTGCATGTGTAATTTTGAATTAAGGTTCCCTCCTTAATATATATATATATACTCCCTATATACCCAGGAGTAGAATTGCTGGATCATATGGTAGTCTATTTTTACTGTTTTTGAGGAATCTCCATACTGATTTCCATAACATCTGCACCAATCAACATTCCCACCAACAGTGTAGGAGGGTTCCCTTTTCTCCACACCCTCTCCAGCATTCATCATTTATGGACTTTTTAATGATGGCCATTCTGACTGGTATGAGGTGATACCTCAATATAGTTTTGATTTGCATTTCTCTGGTAATTACCAATATTGAGCATTTTTTCATGTGCCTATTGGCCATTCGTATGTCTTCATTGGAGAAATTGCTTGTTTAGGTCTTCTGCCCATTTTTGGATTGGGTTGTTTGTTTTTTCTTATTAAGTTGTATGAGCTGTTTATATGTTCTGGAGATTAAGTTCTTGTCAGTCTCATCTTTTGCAAATATTTTCTCCCATTCTGTAGGTGGTTGTTTTGTTTTGCTTATGGTTTCTTTTGCTGTGCAAAAGCTTGTAAGTTTAGGTCCCATTTATTTATTTTTGCCTTTATTTCTATTGCTTGGGTAGACTGCCCTAGGAGAACATTGCTGAGATTTATGTCAGATAATGTTTTGTCTATGTTTTCTTCTAAGAGGTTTACAGTGTCATGTCTTATGTTTAAGTCTTTAAGCCATTTTGAGTTTATTTTTGTGTATGGTGTGAGGGAGTATTCTTACTTCAGTAATTTATATGCAGCTGTCCATTCATATGCTTTTTTTGTCATCTGTAAATCTTTCATGAACACTATTTTATTGCTCAAATGACTATTCTTAAAGTTTTATGAACATCTTTGGAAATATATTAATTTCTTACATTATAAAAGCAACACAAGCTTGCTATAAAAATTCCATTAGCATGGAAGTCTAAACAGTAAAAGTGAAAGCCCATTGAAACCCCTGGAAAAGTTATTACTGAATGTTACACTTTCAGGTTTATTGATGCATAAATAAGTATGATTTTCTATACAAATATGATTATACTGTAATAAATTTAAGTTTATTTTGATTTCCCTCTCTACCATCACAAGATTTGGTTCAGTCAAAATCATATTTCATTTTAGTTTGACTGTTCACTTTCATTTCATATTTTGGTTCAGTATTTCTTAAAAACTGCATCAAGATCACAACCAAATCAGAATCCTTTAGTCTTTATTTGTTTTTCTGTTATCCTTGCTTATCACCAACCCTTCTATTTTAAGTATTCCTCTTTGTTCATTTTGTTTATTTTGCTGAAGAATTTCCTTGCATTTTTTTTGAAAATTAGATACATTTATTTTGCTATACACATTAAGTGATACTGTTATTATCATCTAGCATTTTGTGTTGCAAAAATGAAGTTGGACAGTGGTCAAATGCAAATTCCTTTGTAATAATTCATTCCATTATTTTCCGGATAAGTTGAGAAATTTTCTAGGATATGTCTAGATAAACATATTCATTCATTATTTTTGCTCAGTGGTCAATCGTGAAGTCCCAAGTGTTTGTTCGTCTCAGTCATCCTCTATTGTCCTGTTGTTTTACCCCTTCTCCAGTCTGTTTTCTCTTTCTTCCTTTTGCATGAAATTGATCTTCTAAATATATCCTCTAAGTCTTTTTTGTCATATATTTTTCTTTGTTTAGTCTTCTATTTTATGGAAAATTTCTTTGCTTTATATTCCAGATCTCTAATTTGGCCTTTGGTTGGATTTTAGTTACTTCAATTTTAAGCATTTCTTTTGAGCAGTTGTTTCCTTATTCTTTGATTTTTACTTTAGAAATAGTACCTTATCTTGTTCTTGTTTCATGAACAAAACATCCTCCTGAAAGTTTTGGAGGTTGCTAATTAGAATTTTTAAATTTCTCTTCCATTTTTTTAATCTTTAGTTTTCTTCAATATCGATTTTTCTGCTTAACCATCTTAATAGCTCTTTCTTTGTCACCCTTGGTTTTTCTCAAATGTCTGGTAATCTTTCATTGCTCATTTATATTTATAAATGATAGGCTGGGATGATGAGTATTTGAAATTGATGTGGATTTCCTTTTTTGTGCTTATCTGTTTCCATTAGAGGTTCCCCCCTTACTGAAAGGAATGAGTGCTGATGGGCCTGCTGATGGGCATGTTTCTCTTTAAAGTGGATGAGGGAGGCAAGTTGGGGTCCCATACACTGGTCAAAGTAAGGAAGATTTAGCCTTAATACTAGAATTCTTTTTAGTGTTTTAATTCCTGGAAAAGCCAGCTTTTTTCCCTACTCACCTTTTCTGCATGAGTGTTATGTAGGACTAGAATTTCCTGAAGCTCTGTTCTACTTTTCTCTCTTTCCAAACTCAAAAAATGTTAGGACACCCTCTCACTGCAGCTACTAAAGGGGGACTTGCCACCATGGAAAATGTTCTCAAGGCTTGGTTCTGGAAGCAAACATCATAGCTAGCCTCCCTGTCCATGAGCAGGAGTGGACAGGGACTACAGACCAAGCTGCTCAGAGGCAGTCCCTTAATTGTTCTGAGGACTGCCCCATGGCCAGGGTCTCCTCCATTTCTGATTTGTATTCTCTGCATTTGAAGATTCTAGAACTCTTGGGGTGAACAGCTTTCTTCTCCTCAGCTGCCTTTTACCCCCTCCTGTTTTGTGTATAGTTTATTCTACTCTGGTTGCTCTATCTGATCTTATTAGTTTTCTAACTTCTAGAAATTCCCCCAAATAGGTGGCCTACTGGTGGTATGCTTTACTGTTCCTTAGGTTGTTATAAATTTATTTTTCAATGATATATTTTGTGTCATTTCAAATAGATTTGGGCAGAGAAAGGAGGTAAATGTGTGTACTTAGCCTGCTGTATTGAAATGGAAGTCCTCACCTATTTTTGATCCACAAATAAGGTTCTACAGGATAATCAAATGTAATTTGTTACCAGTAGGTAGATTCTAGTTTAAACTATCTTTTAGTTTCTAAATGAAATTCCTCAAGCATAAATTCTTATCCTGGGGTCCATGAATCTCTAGAGATCAATTAACCCCTGTGCTCCTAAATAATCTCTAGGGAATTTTAGGGAAAAAATTATAATAAAGCCCTTTAAAAATAACTTTTTCATTGCTTAAAATGGCAATGGACAACAAATTAAAGATAAATAAAATCTAACACTGCACATATTCAGGAAAACTTTATGCAAAGTAACTTCTCCCCAGCATTATAAGAGATTTTAACATACAGAAAAGTTGAAAGAATTGTACAGCAAACACTCATATACTCACTTAGTTTGGACAATTACACTTAACTCTGTTTGCTTTATCTCAGATCTAACCCTTCCTCTATTAATCAATACATTTTTCTTTCCTTTTTGACGTATCTCTAAGGAAGTTGCAGTCATTAGTGCACTTTAGAAGGTACTAGACAATATATTTTCTCTGCTTTTCCTTCCTCTCATTTCCTTTTTTCTTTTTATCATCATATTCTCATGACACTAATAAGTGGGCTTCCATTTGGACATCAGGCTTTTGTCTGCTTGGTTGGCTAATTGGGTGGATGTTTAGACACACAAACCAGATTGGCTGTTTTAAGGACCTGGGAAAGCTCAGCTCTTCTGTAAAGCCTTTTTTGATCCAATGGGTTGACAGACCTTTCTCCTGTAATCTTGAAGCGCTTTGGGCAGATCTCTGCTATTTATCAGATTGATACTGTGAGTCTTCCTTTATATGAATGTCTCCTCCTTTTGACAATAAGAGTCTATATATGTATGTGTGTTTGTGTTTGTGGTTGTGGGGGACAGTGCACTAGAGACTGGGTCTTATTTATCTCTGTGTCCAAGAGCTAAAAGAATTCTTAGAATATATTAAATGAACAAATCAGTTGGTGAATAAATGAATCAATGCTTGCCTACTTTTACTGGACAAATCAGTTCAAAATTATCTTTATAATCACTGCTTTTTTAGTACCTTATCAGGTTAAATTAGAAGGATTGATTTACTTAAAAGTATTTGCAGTCCACAAGATAGGTATGGTTTTGGTGTAGTTCTTAAAGTAGGTGGAAAGATGGTCGGAAGTGAAGCTTCTTACCTGATTCCAGACTCAAAGCCAAGAATAGATATCACTATGCAAAAATGGAATCTATCAAGTTGTAATCTCAGATTCCTGTAAAAACCCAATGTCATGTCTATTCTGCTTTGCTAATGTCATCAGAAACTAGTCATACTTTTTCATTAGGAGTAATATATACCAAATGATTGTAAAGAAATTGCTTCTGTTTTAAATTTTTCTTATTTTTGGAAATTTTCCCAAGGTTAATGTTAGTAACTGATCTAACAGTACCCATCTCAGTAGTTGAAATAAAACCTTACATTTGACCCAGCTTCTCTGTATGTCATAGTTTCCTCTGAGACCAAGTGAGTCAAGAGCCAGCCACGCTCAAGAAATACAGGGCAGGTGTTAAATGGGAACCAACATTTTTTGATGAAATATGATGTGCTTGGCACTGTATTAGGCAATTTACCTTGGTTGTTTTTGTCTAAAGTGGCCCCCAGTTGAGGGAAAATTGAATTAGCTGGTTGAAATAACTCAGTTGAGCTGTCTACATGGCTACTGGTCATTGGTTGCTTGCTGATTTGAGACTAAGGAACTTTTTCTTCTCTTTTGTGTTTGTCTTCATGATTTCACATCATACTAGAGGGTTAAATCACCAAGCAAGGCCCACAGGGGATACTGGGCTCACATCAATATATACTTTTAAAAAATGAAAGTACTTTGGAGAGTGCACTGGTGGGCAAGACCTAGGGAAGACCTCTTGGGTCCAGTTTTTGCTTTTGTTCAAATCATAGATTCCTGATCTTTTAGACAAAGGACACAGACCTGTTCCCCCTCATCCTCTTTGCTCTCCCCCAGCAGCCTGCAGCCCTTTGGTAGCCCAGGGAGTTCATTTGACCAGATGTATCAAATGTGGCCTAGGAGGGGATTAAAGTGTAATTTTCCCTGGGAGAGTGCCACAGTCTGGAGTCCTTTCTGAGCCCAGTACACCTGCAGGAACCATCCCAGAAGCCTGTGCCTGCTTGTGGCACCAACGCACCTCCCAGGCCCCACTGGGTGGCTGGGTTCCCCAGGATACTGCTTTAGGGCAGTCTATGCTTGTGGGAGCAGATAAGAAGTGAGCTTAGAGGGGATTTTTATCAGCTGCTGTGTTCACAGAGGCCAGATGATCTTCAAGGAGTTGCTGAGAGATTTAAAGTACTGATGTGACAAAGATTCTTTGATTCCAATGTTCCAGCCTTCTCCCTGCAGCCGGTATTTACGTAAACTTGAAAAAAAACCCTGCCACTACTGTTCATTGCCTTCGTTTTTCAACCTTAATGGTAATTACATTCCAAAGCCTAGGAGAAATTTAGCGTCCTTCAAGTCTGGGGTTAGATTCTCCCTTTGATACGGCATTTGGAGTGTTGTAGTCCAGTTCTTGGGGGCTTGGGCAGAGTGGGCTGTAGGAAACAACAGAGGCTGCTCTCCCATGGTTTTGAAGTCACTCCCTGGAAAGCTTTAGTTTGTTTATTGACTATTATTGTATATGCAAAGTTCTGACTTAAAAGACTTGAAGTCTCTTTTTGTTTTAATATATGAATCAAAATTCAAGAATTAGAAATTGTGGCTTTCTCACTGCACCCTGAGAAGACTGTAAGCTCTTTCCCAAGCCCTCAGCCTCCTCTTATTCCCCTCAAGTCTCTTTCCTCTCAGACTCAGAGCCTATCTCCTTTCTTTAGGGCACTTTTTTTAATGGAGGTACTGGGGATCGAACCCAGGACCTCATGCATGCTAAGCATGTGCTCTACCACTGAGCTATACTCTCCCCTATCTTCTTGCTTTGATGGCCTGTTGGCCTGTCTTCCCAAGCATGGGGCTCTGTGAAGGAGAGAGACCTGTCCCATCAGTTAGGAATCTCAAACCAAAACAATACAAGGAAATATTAAGATTTGAGACTGTTCCACTCCAATCAAGGACATATGCTTGTCCTTTGCCATCTTTAAGTGACTCTCCCCTGCCTTCTTCTAAGGGTCTTAGATATCCCTACCATCATATATTTTCCTTCCTCAATCTGTCTTTATCCTTATACCTACTTTCTTATAAGAGCAAAGGGAAAAAAAAAGATTTTGGATGGGGGAATAGAGTTTTGTGTGTGAGAATAAAATTTTTTGTCTCTCCTTCACTCCTTTTCTCTATCTAGTCAAGGCCTTAAGGATGATGTTGGTGGGCACCAAGAGACCATATCCTGGTCTCGAGCATCTCAGCCACCCCTTAGGCAATTTGTGATCTCTGTTTGGCACCCTTGCTGCCACTGAATCCTTCCCTAGCCCGTGCATTGGTGAGCCCTGCCTTCAGACTGGTATTGGAATGGTGCCGTGGGCTGTGAGCACAATCACGCAGATGAAAGGAACCGGATCCTGTTCCTGGAATCCAGAGCAAGGATCCTGATGGAGACTTTTTCTTCCTCTTTCACAGGCTGAGCCTCTGGCAGACTTCTTTTCCATCTGTCCAGGAAAGCCAGCTTTCAACAAATAGAGTTTTAAGCTTTAATCCTGCTCTTGCCTCCAAGAGCTGGCCCAGAGCATAGCTCTGTTTGACTGGGAATATGAACTCCACAGGATTTAGTAGATAGATACTGGCATTTTTTCAACTTGACTCTATTAAGTAAAAATTTAGGGGCAGATGCAGGTTTTGTGAGGCTTGAAACCTTGCTTGTGACATTTTGAAACCACTAACCTGATAGGAGGTGTGATGAAGTAGTAGACGGGAAAGAGACAGTAGTCCTATGAATTGGGTTAAAATGTCTTTCTTTAGCAGCTTAAAAAACCAACAATATAGGACCATGTGAACATGTTACTAGTGGTCATCCAAGGCCTTGGAAGGAGACTGTGCAAATGAGGAGCCCTGCAGTTTCTGCTTCATTAGCTTCATTGTAAAGTTGCCCATGTAGGAATGTTTCCCTCTTAAAAAATGAAAACACACCCTTCCTGTCCCCCAGACCACATTTATGTTTCTAAAAATGCTTTTCAAATGATCTTTGCACAATTTCATAACATATCAAGAGCCTGAAAATATTCATGTTTTATTTATCTCAGTAATTCTCCTTTTGGCAATCTGGTCTAAGAAAACTAACTAGAACACCTTTATGCACAAAGATATCTATTGCAGCATTATTTATAATAGCCAAAAAAATGGACTAACTTTAAGGACTAACAACATGGGAATGACCAAGTGAAATGTGATATACTCTCCTGGTGAATATTATACCATTAGTGCCAATAATTTTTTTCTTTATAAAAAATAATATATAATAATCTGGGAAAATGCTAATATATTAATATGATCAGAAAATAACAGCACACAAAAGTTATATAAAGGGTTTATATAAGCAGCTAATTGATAACATTGTCTTTGCATTTCTAGTTCTTTGGAAGTATCTTGCACTACATGTATCTTCTGAGGTGAGCAAAAAAAAGTTCTGAGTCCTTTGGATCTTTGGAATTTCCAAAGTTGAGGACCAACACTGACCACACTAGAAGAAAGTCTCATTTTAAAAAAACCCTCTGATTTTATATTGTTTTTTAAAGATAATTCTCAATACTAATGGGAATGTGATGAAATCAGCACTTTTATTTATTGCTGATTGAAGAATAATAAACAACTTTTTTGGAAATTGTTTTGGTAACATTAATAAAAAGCCTTATATGTATTCATACCTTTTGACACAGTAATTCCAAATCTGAGCATTCTGTTACAAATAAATTACCAGAAATATAAAGATATCATACATAAAGATTCAATTACAATGAAATATATAATAGGAAAGCATTACTAACAACTTATAGATCCAACAATGGAGAAATTATTTTTAAAAACCACTGTGTATTTGTAATAGCATATTAGTCATTGTAATAGTGAAATAAGTGAGAAAAAAAAGAGAAAACAAACGTAAGGACATACAGTGGAGCTATGAGTGAGGTTAATACAAAAATACACATGAAAGAATTTATTTTGTTAACAAATTCCAATATATACCAGTCACTCTTGTAAGTTCTTTATGACTATTAAGCCACTTAATCTTCATGACAACTCTTGAGGTTGGTTCTATAGTCATTTGCATTTATGGTTGATGGACTGGCCCCATATCACACTGCTGTTGAGTGGTGGAGCTACTAGACTCATTCAGCAGTCTAGTTCCAGAAGACTTTGTTTTTATCTTCCATGCTGTGCTTCTTCAGACTTAGCCCTAAGTAACCAACAGGAAAATGGAAACCAGATCAGTCACTCTATTCAATGTTAGTAACATGAAAATAAAACAATTTAGTATAAGATATTTCCAATACTAAAACCAGAAAGAACACCACATAAATAGAATATGGTGTTATGTAATGAACTCATCCTTGAAGGCAAGACCACACCACACTTTCTATGTCACTCTCTCCTCATTACAGGTTGAGCCAGTGGTCACTGCACACCAAAGGATACTTCAGCAAGAACAATTCTGTGGTGCGTAGGTGATGGTGAGGGAGCTATAGTAATGCTCAGATGCTTTATTTTTAGTGAGATGACTTAATTAAAAGATAAATTAAGGAATATCTGGAAGAATAAATAGGGGTGCATATTCTTCATGCAGTACTTCGTAAATACTGTCTTCTCAGTCAGGCTTTGCATAGAGCTTAAGATGCTGCATTAGTATAGTAACCCTATTTATTCTCACAATCCTTTGTAGGTAGACAAAATAGGTATATTAGCTAATTAAAGAAGAGAGGTAAAGGGACTTGCTCAAACTGCAGCCCAATTGTTCTACCCTCTTAGTCCAGGATTGTGCACCATCAAGCATTAGTGAAATCAGTATGATTTTGTGTCCATTCACCTCAGACATCCTGTAAGGCCTCTGTAAGTCTGTGAGCTCTCAGATGAGCTGCTGGAGCAGCCGTCTCCTGTGGGGCAGGCAGAGCAAATTCCTTTGCTCTAACTCACTGGGAGTGAAAATGTAACTTGCAAATAGATGAAAAATACTAGTTAAAAAATGCAATAGGATTTGTTTAGGATAGATATTTATCCTATCCCCATACATCTTCCCTATGTAATCCTGGTGGAAAAAAAGAAGAGGAGAGGAGAGAAAAGGGGAGGAAGGGAGAGGAAGGGAAAAAGAAAGCCAAGTGTGGCTGCACCCAGTTCCTACTCAAGGCTACATCAAACCAGTTCTTTCTTCTTCTTGCAGATCCCAAGCAGTCAGGAATGACCCCAGTCAGAGCAGTAGTGTGCTTGTGAGGGACAGCCCAGAGATGTTCTGCTTCTTCCAGCCAAACAGAGACATAGCAAAAACCAACATGCAGGAGAGAGCAGGACTCTTTGTTTATGGTTTTGATTTTTTTAAAGAAAGGGCAGGAGAACTGATGGGCTGGCTCCAAATATGGCACATGGCCCAAGAAGCAGTAAATAAATGGTCATTTCCATCTCAGCAGTCTTGGGCTCTGAACTGAGGGCTGTCAGGAAAAATCTCCTTCATTCTGTTTGTTAAGCTGTCCAACACTTATTTTGGGTTTGGGCTTGTTGTTTTGTCTTGTTTAGGGGAAGCTGCCACTCTTTGCCAGATGTCACTATTATAACGTCCCATCAGTATGAGTTACTGTCATTAACTGGGACCTATTTTGTGTTCATTGTCATGGACATTTTATTGGAGCCACTAAATAAATACACATATGGGATTATGGCTAACTGAAGAGGACTAATCTGTCTTTTCCATGTAGATTGCTATGCAAACTACCACCCTACAGTCCTTTATATTAAGTGTAGCAGAGAGCAGATTTCATTTCACTAGGGACAGGACCTAATTCCACAATTTGGATCTTTCGAGGCATTTCCACCCAAATGCAGCTCTTTTCCTTCTTCCTACACACATCCACACACTTACTGGACACCCAGGTCTTTCCTCCTGACTAGGAGTTTTCATTGTGACCTTCACCTCCACCCTACCCCATTTTTCCTGAGAAGAGTCCAGGCCCCTCACCACTACCCCCAAACTAATGGTCATTTGTGACTTGAGGCATTTACAAAACTCTCCTCCCAGCTCATTTATCTGATAAACAAACACAGTGTTTAGCTATTAGTGGATAATGATGGTTTAAGATAGTGCTTCTTAAATTTTATTGTATGCAAAGATCACTTAGAATATTTGTTTTTAAATGGCAAATTCCTAAGCCTTTTTCTACAGAAATTCTAATTCTGTAAATTTATTCCTCATTTTGTTTGTTGTTGATTTAAATCAAACTAATTCCTGTGTATAGTTTAAAAATCAGTTAATATGGAGGAGCTCTACTTGCAATAATGGCAGTGCATGGTTGCTGAGTGGTCTAACTATTTAAGAAATTGGACCCATAATTTAAAATATTCCATAAATAAAACTGAAGAATTCTACCACACATTTAAGGAATAAGATCAACTCACCTAGACACTTTCAGCGAAAAGAAAAAAAGACAACACTTCTCAAGTCATTTTTTGAGGTTAGCATTACTTCAGTAACAAAAACAGTACAAAAGGAAAATTATAGGTCAATCTCACTCTAGAAAATAAATGCAAAAATTAGAAAAAAAATGATAACTAAACTTTAATTGAATCCAGCAATAAATACAAGGATAATACATTCCAGCTAAATTGGATTTGTTCCAAAAATGCAAATTAGTTTATCATTCTAAAATCAATTAATAGAACAAAAGTGGAAAACTATATGATTATTTCAACAAGTACAGAAAAAAAGCATTTTATAGGTTCACCACCATTTCATGACAAACATCAACAAGACCTCTTAGCAACCTAAGAATAGAAAGAAATTTCCTTAATTTGATAAATTGTATCTACAAAAAATTGCAGCAAAATCATACCTAATGGTGAAATGTAGAACATTTTCCCTTTGAGATTGGAAAGAAGATTGGAAAAATCCCTTGAGAATTTTTCCCTTGAGACAAAAAAATGTTACTCTTTATTCAGCATTATTCTTGGAGTTCAAGCTAGTGTAATAAGCAAGATAATAAAATAAAAGGTGGAATGATTTAAAATTGCCATTATTAGCAGATGCTGTACTACTATGAATAGAAAAAGCAAAAGTATCTATATATTTGGATTAATCAGTGAGTATAGTAAGGTGGCCGGGTGTATATGTCAATATTACAAAATATTATGAAATCAATTGTATAGATTGTTAGAAAATGAAATTTTAAAAATATATCATTTACAATAGAATAAAAAAATAACATTAAATACCTAGAAGGATGTGTAATGTGAGATATTCAAGGCTATTACCCAGAAAACTATAAAAAAAATTACTGAAAGAAATTAGAGGAGACCTAAATAAATGGAATTGTACTATCTTCATGGATTGGAAAACTAAATATTCTTAGAAGACATAAGTTCTTTCCCCACCAAACTGATCTATAGACTTAATGCAATCCCAAACAAAATCTCAGTGTTTTTATTTTTTCTTTGCGTAAATTATAAGCTAATTTTAAAGTTTATGAAGAATTGAAAAAAAACTAAAGATAACCAAAACAATGCTGAAGAACAAAGCTGGAGGACTTACTCCAACAGCTATAAAACAGCCAATGTGGAGTTATTTGTAGGCATAATTTATTACTATTAAATTATGTTAAGCCTCCATTTCTTTCCCCATCACCTTTGTATTTATTTTTATTAAAGGCATCTATTACATATATTTATATTTTATTAAAGATATATTTGCCTGTAATATTAAATATTTTATATATGTATATGTGTGTGTGTGTGTGTGTGTGTGTATTTCAAATGTTACATGGTCCTATCTGGCTTTATACATTAAAAAAAGTATTTTTGACAATGATATGTTAGATGTGAGTTTTTTCTCATTCATTCTAATTTGTATTTTATAGACCATTTCAATTTGAAATGCACTTTTCTCTTTAGCTTTGGAAAATTTCGTTAGTTATTTCTTAGATAATTGTCTCTGCACTCTTTGTTGTCCTCATTTCACACTTCTCTTAGTTGGATGTTGGACCTCCTGGTTTGATGCTCTGTCTCTAATCTTTATTGCTCATATTTTTCATCCCTTTCCTTTTCACTTTTATGCTCTAAGAGGTTTTCTAGACATTTTCCCTAGTGTTTCTATTGAATTTTTATTTCATAATCATATTTTTAATTTCCAAACCTAGTTTCTTATACTCTGATCATCCTTTCACATAGTTTCCTATTCTTGATTTGTGGATTAAATAGCTCTTCACTGAGCCTACTGATGAAATTTGTTTTCTTTAAATCACTGAACTTGAATTATGTTCACGTTCAGTTTCTCTTGCTCCTTCTCTTTCAGACTGCTTTTTTCCCCTAGGATGTCTGGATTCCTTTGTGTGTTCATTGATATTTAAGACTGTGGACCAGGAAGGCAAGTCAGAAATTCTCTGTACATGGGCTTATTACTGGCAGGCATCTCTTTAAGGTGATCAAGTGGGGAGCTAACTATTCTGCTTCCAAAAGCCAAGATGACAACTGCTTTACTTTTAGGCGCTATCACCTCCAGTAACTGCCTTAGTTCACTCCAGGTATATTGTAACTGTTTTTTTGTTTTGTTTTGTTTGTTTATTTGTTGTTTGTTTGTTAGGAAAATGCCCCCTTTTTTAGGGCCGGGGACAAATGCCTGCCTGCTTGAGCTTTGTGCAAGGAGGGAGGTATTTACTATTTTGTTTATAGCCCCTGGCTTTTGGCTCTGCTTCCTTTTCTTTTCTTTTTTTTAATTTATTTTTTAATGGAGGTACTGGGGATTGAACCCAGGACATTGTGCATGCTAAGCATGCGCTCTACTGCTGAGCTATTATCCTCACCCACCACAGCTCTGCTTATTTCCACACTCATATGTATTCATTCTGAGTCCAGAGATTCTGGGATTCTCTGTGTGCGGCTTCCTCAAGTCACACTGACTTTGTGTCATCTGGAAATTTCTTAAAATCTTTTGTCTTGATGAGTATCCTTCTATTCACTTGCTTTTACAGTTTTATACCTTGCTATTGCTTTACCATCATTTTTCTGAGGACTCAGGAAATGGAGAGGATTTAGTCTGTTATCCTGAAGCAGGATCCCTGAATGTACTTAAAAGGAATCCCTTAAATTTCATGGAAAATGTTTGACTTAAGTCCAGTTTTGAAAATTAAGTAGAATTTGCATAGAAACAGGGCTGTAGAAGACAGATCAAACACAAAGCACACATTTGAGTGGTAGTGTGGAGATGAGTTTGACCATGTCAGGTCTGAAGGATAATGAGTGCGTCAGCCTAGCAGGATCCCACAGTTCCAGGAGGAGAGTCATAGGAAATAAGACTTGAAAAGTAATCTGGATTTAGAGTTTTTATTTCTAGACATGAAAATTTGGCTGTTTTGAGCAGAGTAGAAAAGCAGTGAAATCAATATTTTAGAAAGATTCATTTGGCAGGACATGATATATGCTTTGGAGGGAGGTAGACTGGAGGCAGAGAGTCAATTAGGAAACAGCTGTAATCATCCATTTGTGAAATGAGGGATGATGGCAGCAGGATTGGAAAAGTAGGAAGAGATGGCAAATTAGAAATAAGAATTTATAGTACTTAAGTGACAGATTGGACATGGAGGACAGCATGACTTAAGTTTTCCAGACTAGATAACTATGGAGAATTATTAGCATTGATGTAGTTGGAAGATTCATAGGCACCTGTCCTACTTCTACCTCCTCTCTCTCTGCTGACAGTAGGTCACCTACAGTATAATCCTTGCTTCCCAGCCAAAGTTTTTTACAGGTGATGATAGCAGTAGTGGTAGTGATGATGGTACAGATAGTGGTGGTGATAGTGGCAGTGGTGATGGAGGTAGTGGCAGAAATAGTGATTTTGGTGGTGATGATATGTTAAAGGTGATGGTAGTGGTGGTAATAATGGTGACGGCGGTGATAACGGTGGTAGGGGTTGGGTGAAATCGTGGAGATGGTAGTGGTGGTAGTGATGGAGGTGGTGTTATTGGCAGCAGTGGTTATGGAATGGTGGTGGTGGTAATTTTAGAGAAGGATGGTGATGGTGGTGATGGAGGTAGTAGTGGTGGTGATGGTGGTAATGGGAGTGATTGTATAATGAGGGTGGTGAAAATGTAGGTTTAATGATGCAGGGAGTGCTAGTAGTTGTAATTGTTGTTGTGATGGTAGTAGTGGCAAGTGATTATGGTGGTGATAAGGATGGAGGTATTAATGATAGTAGCAGTGGCTGTGGTGGTGATTGTGGTATGGGTGCTTGTAGTGATGGAGGGAGTCATAGCAGTGGGAGTAACATGATGGTGTTGGTAATAGTCCTGGTGATTGTGGTAGGGTGTAGTAGTACATGACACATCTTAGCTATGCAACTATAGTTTAAGTCTTAAATTTACTCTTGTTTACTCATATCATGAATATAGGAGAACAGGGAAAGGATTGGTTGTCCATAGAGCTGTATGACCCGCCCTACCCTTTAGCCCCAGCTGATGAGACTACAAGTGGTGTTTCACTACAAGGGGAGTTTCCTTGCCTCAGGGAAATAGTCTTTAGGCTGGTTAGCTAAGAAGATTTTCAACCTCTAGAATTTAACTAAGAGACTAGGAAATTGTAGCTATAGGATGTGGGCAGTTGAATGGAAAAGTCCTGTTGAGTCAGGGCCTGAGTCATCACCATGGCAATGAAATACTGTGTAGAGTTAAGGTTAAGAAAGAGTTCACAAATTATGAGTAAGCAGAAAAGGGCGATGTGCTGATGGAGTTAGGAAAGGAAGCAGTAGCGGGCAGAGAGAAGCAGAAATGACAGACAAGGCAGCAGCCTCCTTGCCAGCTGACAAGGTCCAGTCCTCACGGGCTCCCAGAGAGACCTTCCAAGTCCATTCTGATCTCAAGTGGCTGTGTAATTGCCAGTTGTATCCTTCCCATAACTTCCCTTTTATTTGAATTACTTTGTGCCAGTTTCTGTTCCTTGCAACTCAATATCAGGGACTAAGATGTTCATGACATAAATTGCTTATTTTTCATGCTGTTTGCAGACTTCAACATTACCAGCCTTAGATACCACTGTTCAATGCTTTGTGTTTGGACAACTCAGCCCTCTCTCAGGGAGCTTACATTGGAGAGATCATGCACCAAAGAATTGTGTTTAACATCAGGTTCATTTCACACGAGATCCAGGCTTTATTTAACATAATCTATTACTTAATAGTGCCCCTTAATATTTCAAAATTAGAGTTCCCTCACCCAGGCCATCAAACCCTGTTTCTCCAGTGGCAGAGATGGCTCTAGAATCTATCTCCCCCAGCCTCTTGCTATATATTCTTGTATCTCTGGTTTACATTCTCTTGACTTACACCTTGACCTTCCTTCTCTTCCTTCCTCCTTCAGATGCCGAACCTGGACTCTCTGTCTGACTTTGGATTTGGCTCACTCAGAAGATCCCAAAGACAGATGAGTACAGCTGATGGACAAGCCAGACTTAGACCCGATGCTCTGCATTTCTGCCAGGTTTGTAAGAAGGGAATGCAGAGGGGGGGGGTAGAATCTTCATCTCTTGAGTACATGTGTCAGGTATTCTACAGCCTGGGAGGTCAGCATTACTGCCTTCATCTTATAGATGATAAACCTGAAGTTTAGAGCCTTTAAAGTAACTTATCCAAGTTTATATAGTGAATGAGTGGCAGATCTGGGAGGTGAATCCAAGTGTGTTTGACTTCAAAACACATTTTCCTTTTCAACTGTGCTGATTTGCCAAAGATGGAATAAAACCAATCTTTGTTGAGCACCATGACAGTGGTCTTTAATGACCACTCAATGTCCATTCTCTCCTTCTTTCTTCGTAGCAAAACCGTATGAGATTATTTGGTATGAAAATGTGCTCCCCTAGTCGACTCCATATTCTGGGCTTCCTGTAGCAAGTTATGGGCATGTGAGAGCCGATATGATGAAAGTCACAGGTTGTGTGGGTCTTCTAAAAAGGCTGCTTAAAGCTTCTAGTTGATCCAGCTGGGAGGTTCTCCCCTTTGCTCTTCTTGATGCTCAGAATGAAGCTCTGACATGAGGAGATCCTAAAGAGAGAATCCACATTCTAGGATAGAGGAGACTGGCTCCTTCAAGGAGCCATATCAGTTCTGGAATGCCTGTCTCTGGACTCTCATGTGGAAGAGACATAGATGCCTATTTCATCTGAGCTACTTTTATATGCAAGCACCTCCTATATGTGAGACAGTGTGCTGGCACTTGGACATTTGTTTACTCCCATTTCAGATGAAGACCGTAGGTTTCAGGAAGCTTAAATAATTAACTTAAGCTCATACAGCAAGTTAAGCAGCATGTCTTGGCTTTAGAGAATATTGTTCTAATAGAATAGAAGTCTAAACTCCTTAACATGGCATATAAAACACCCATGATCTAACTAGTGCCTTTTCTCTTGTCTTACATTTTGGTTTATGTTTTTGAAAATGCTGTTCCCTCCACCTCGAATTCTCTGCCCCTCCTTTTCTTCTGGGAAACTCCTACTCATCCTTTAAGACCCAGTAAAAGTGCTACCTCCTCTGAAGTCTTTTCTAAACAGCTGTCTCATGACATGGGTCTTCCTTCTTCTGTGTTCCTATTGCTCCATGCTGTGCCTTATTAAGACACTGTGTCACATATAGTGTGGTAGTTATCCACATGCCTGCCTCCCTGCTAAAATGTAAGCTTCTTTAGAGGCTAGATCTTTCTATCTCTGTATCCTCAGCACTAGTTCACTATCTGACAAATAAGAAGGAAATTTTCTTGAATGACTGACTGCTCAAATTAATAAAAGTAGGCAATCAAGTTGAATGGTACCTTTTAGGAAACGTCAGGGGCTAAATGTCACATAATGAGGCTTATCTCCTCCTGTGTCTCCTAAGCCACCTGGGAAGTATATGGGAGCTTGTCATTGGAGGGCTGCTTTCAACAGAGACCCGTGAGAGCTCATGTCTCCATGGAGACCCTTCAGTTCACTCTTTACTCTTATTCCGTAGCCCCTGCATCTAAAGAGGACTGTGGAATATTTCCAATTCAAAACATGGTTTTGTTAGGGAATGTGACTGAAAAGATCATAAAGGTAGATCTGATTCTTGCTTTAATCCTTTCAAGAAATTGAATCAGTTCTGACACAGCATCCTTTGTCAAGATTTTGAAAACTCTGAATCCATTTTAAACTGGATTGTGATCGACAAATCCACTGGAACATTAGCAAACAGTTAAATACTAATTAGCCAAGTCCCTGCTAATCTCCCAGCTGTCAAAGGCAGAGATAGAGACAAAAGCTTCTATTAAACCTGAGTTGGTCCCTGAGGAGGAAGAGGTCAGAGGGGAGTGTTCAGTCAACTGTGAGATTATGTGAACAAAGTCTTAAGTGATAATCATAAAAAACATGCAAATGTCCCTTTACTCATTTAAAAAGACATTATATTGACATGAAAACTCTCCTTTTGTCATTTTAGTTTCCCCAATTTCCCCATCATTTAACTGTTACCCATTATTTTTAGCATGAAGTCCAAAGCCTTTTACCTGACTTTCTGCCCCCAAGTAAGATTTTTTGTTGTATTTGTCACTTCCTCCTCCTGTTCTTGAGCCTTCTGCTCAAGGCTGAACATGCCCTTAGGTACATAGTGCTGGGAAAGATAACTGCAATACACAAGGTGGACAGAGATACGCTGGTTGTAAATGGTGTTGGTGGGGTAGGAGGGGGTGAGTGTTGAGGAGAGAAGGTGGAGAAAGCTGCCTCTTGAAGACCCAAAATGGTCTGCACAAAAAGACTTCACATCTACTAGTGTGGACCAGTTCTCTGTGTTTACACTTCATTGCCCTCCAACATTTCTCCTAATTTTTTTTTTTTTCCAAAATTCAAGGAAGTACAACCCAGTATTTTGGCCCAAGTCCCTTATTCAAGTGAAGCCATGGGAAAACCTGTCTATCCTCGATCCTATTGCAACAGGAGACTTTTCTTTTACTCCTTAATATATAGGTGAACTTTGAGGGTGGAGGGTGGGGAAAGGACAGTGTCCATAAACTTTGTATAATTCACCCAGGTATTTTAAACTACCGAAAGGTTAAGAAACATCAATTTAGAAGCTATTAATATGAAGGACTAAAACAAACTCTTAAAGCGTGGTCTGTGGATCACTTATGTTAGGACTAGTTGGAGAGGGTTTTTTTCTTTAATTGAAGTGTAGTTGATTTACAATGTTAGTTTCAGATGTATAGCTACGTGATTCAGTTATACATATACATAAATATATAAATATATACACATATATTTTCAGAGTCTTTTCCATTATGGCTTATTACAAGAAACTCAATATAGTTTCCTGTGTTATACAAAGGTCCTTGTTTCTCTAATTTATATATAGTAATGTGTGTCTGTTAATGCCAAAATACAGCCATACCACCCTGAACACGCCCGATCGTGTCTGAGCTTGTTTTTAATACAGATCCTTGGACCTCAACTCAGAACTCTTGAATTAGAAAATCTGGGGTGGGAAGCCCCATAATTTGCATTTTAAAATCCTCCTGGAAGATGTACTTTAAAATTAGAGAACCACTGACTTTAGTGGTATTTTATAATTTGTGGGTGTTTTATAATTACCCATATTCCTGAATTCTCAAAGTTGAATAGTTAACACTTTGAGTTTTCCTGAAAGACAATTATATCATCAGAAATAATTTGTCTTCCTTCTTTCAATTTTTGTGACTTTTTTTCTCTTCTTGCACTGGTTATGTTGTAGAACAGGGGCTGGCAAACTGTGGCCCACAGTCCTTATCCGGCTGCCAATTATTTTTGTATGACCTGTGAACTAAAACTGGTTTTTACATTTCAAAATGGTTGATATATAAGCACCTACGTAATATTCTTCATGTTGCCTCTTGGCAGGCAACGTCTGAAATATTAACTCTCTGACTCTTTACTGAAAAATTGTGATGACCCCTGCTGTAGACTTGGAAATGCACCATCCAGAGCCCCTTGCAGGGTAGCGTAAGCTGCCCGGCACAGTGTGGGTAGCAAAAAGCCTCTAGCATGGTGGGTCCCAGCTGCAGGGAAACAGCTCACCAGAAGAAAACTCTCCTGGGGCAACCCATAATGGGTAACCAAGAGAGGTAGGGTATAACAGCACCCATAAAGGACACTCAGCGAGCACTACCTGTTCCAGAGCCACCTGCAGGCCAGCCTGAGCTTTTTTGGGCTGCGTGGCCATTGCACATCTTCCTCTGCACCGTCCTGCTTCCTCCCCACAAGTGTCCTTTCACAGATATAGTGGTAAACATCCTACCTTGGTATCTGCTTCCAGAGAACCCAACCTTTGACAGATAGTAATTTTGAGTACGTTAATAATACTGGTAATAATGAGCATTATTGTCTTATTTCTAGCTTTGAGAGGAATGTCTCTTGTTCACTGTTATATAAATTGTTTGCTACAGATTTAAAGTAGATAGTCTTTATCTCTTTAAGGAAGTCTATTCTTTTTAAGAATTCTATTAAGAATGTTATTAGGAATTACTTTAAACTTCTATCATTTATTTTGAGCATTTTCCACTTTTTTCTGTTAATGTAGTGGATTAGAGGTGTCCTAACATTGAAATACCCTGCATTCTAGACTAATAAATTTGAGTAGTGTATACATTTTATTTATTAATACATCTGTTGAGTGCTTGCTGGTATTCTAATTTTCAACATAAAAAGTTAACAATACTGTAAAATTAACTTTTTCTTTTCACAGTTCAGTGAATTTTAACACCTGTAAGATTTGTGTAGCCATCACCACAATCAGGATACAGAATAGTTACATCATCTAAAAAAATTTATTCATGTTGCCCCTTTGTAGTCAAACTATTCCCACCCCATTCCCTAGCAATCTCTTGTTTTTCTCCATCCCTATAGTTATGCTTTTCTATTCTTTTGTATGGAATCATACAGCATGTAACTTTTTGAGTTACATTAATTCAGCATTATTCCTTTGAGATTTCTCCAAGTTGTTGAACGTACCAGTACTTCATTCCTTTTTATTGCTGAGTAGTGTTCAAATTTATGGATGTACCAGTTTATTCGAAGGGTATTTGGATTGTTTCCAGTTTTTGTCTATTATGCATAAAGCTGTTATCAACATTCATAATTAGGTTTTTGTGCAGAGATTTCATTTCTCTAGGATAAATAGAAATTTAATTGCTGACCACATAATAAGTGTGTGTTTAACTTCATTAAAAAAAAACAAAACTGCTTAATTGCCTTCCAAAGAGGCTGTACCCTTTTTGAGTCCTGCCAGTAAAGAATGAGAGTTCCTCTTGCTTCATATCCCAGCCTGCTAACATTTGGTATTGTCCAGATTTTTTAGCCATTCTAATAGGTGTATAGAAATAGCTCATTGTGGTTTTAATTAGCATGTTTCTAATGGCTAGTGATATTAAATATCTTAATTTGTTTATTTGCCATCCAAGTATCTTCTTTGGTGAAATGTTTGTTCAAATCTTTAGGCAATTTAAAAAATTGAATTAATTGTTTTCTTATTGTTGAGTTTTGAGAGTTCTTTATATATTCTGGATACAAGTCTTTCATCAGAAAATAATGGTTTGAAAATATCTATTTTAATTCTATTGAGTGTTTTATGCAGAAGAAAGCTTTTACTTTTAATAAAGTCCAGTTTATCATTAAAAATTTTTCCATATCATGTTGTAGTTATATGCAAGAACTTTTTGATTAACCCAAAGTCACAAAGATTTTCTGCTGTGTTTTCTACAAGTTTTATGGCTTTACAAAATTTTACATTTAGAGCCATGATTGGCTGAGTTAGTGTTTGTATAAGATGTAAGGTAAAGTTTGAGTTTCTTTCTTTTTTTTCTTTTGCACATGAGTGTTCAATTTTTTCAACAGCACTGTTTAAAAGACTATTTGTTCTCAAAAATGAATCGACCATAGTTATGTGGGTTTCTTTGTGTTTGAGTCCTCCAACTTTACTCTTCTTTTTCAAAATTGCTTTGGCTATTCTAGTGCATTTGATTTTCCACATAAATTTTAGAGCCAGCCTGTGTATATTTAAAGTCCTGCTGAAATTTTGATTGCAATTGAGTTAAATCTATAGATCAATTTGAGGAAAATTTACATCTTAAGTACGTTGAGTGTTCCAATTTGTGAAAATAGGCAGTATCTTCATTTATTTAGACCTTTCTTGATCTTTCATAAGGATTATGTCGTTTTCAAGATATAAATCTTATACATTTTACTTTGTTTTGTTTTATACCTAAGTTTTCTCTTTTTTCAAGCTATTTAAATGGTGTTTAATTTGGGGGGGGTGTTTCCAATTGTTGACTCTAATGTGTAGAAATATAGTTGATTTTTGTATGTTGACCTTGTATCCTGTGATCTTGCTAAACTCATTTATTAGTCCTAGGATATTTTTGTGTGTTGAATTTTGTCAGATGTTCTTTCTGCAGTAGTTGATATATGATCATGTGGTTTTTATTCTTTAGTCAGTTAATATGGTAGATTATATTGATTGATTTTTAAATGTTGAACTAGCCTAGTGTTTCTGTAATAAAACCCATTTTTTTGTGATGTATTAGTCCTTTTATAGATGGCTGGAATTGATTTGATGTTTCTTAAGGATTTTTATACTGTATTCATAAGGAATGTATGTCCTTTGTTTTATTTCCTTGTGCTTTGTCTTGTTGGAATCAGGTTAATGCTGGCTGCATGAGATGACTTGGAAAGTGTTTTATCCTCTGGAAAATATTGTGTAGAATTTCTGCTATTACTTCTTTAAAGCTTGTTAGAATATATCAGTGAAACCATGTGGACTGGTAGCTTTCTTTGGGAGAAGGGTTTAAGCTAAACTTTCAATTTCTTCAAGAGATAAATCTAGTCAGATTATCTGTTTCTTTGTGAATCAATTTTGGTAGTTTGTGGCTTTCAAGGAATTGGACCATTTCATGTAGGCTGTTGAATTTTTATTCATAGGGTTGTTGTAATATTCCCATATTATTCTTTTAATGTCTATGTGGTCTGTAGTGACAATCTGTCTTTCGTTTCTGATGTTAGTAATTATTGTCTTTTTAATTTTTTCCCTTTTTGTCAGTCTGTCCATTGTTTTACCAATATAATTACTGTTTCAAAGAATCAGCTTTTGGTTTTATTGATGTTTTCTTTTGCTTTTTTCTTTTTAATTTTGTTAATTTCTGCTCTTGTGTTTATTGTTCCTTTCCTTTACTTGAATCTCTCTATTTTAATTATTACACTATCATATCTCAATACTTAATCACTTAATTTTGTTTCAACTCTTAAACGATTGTAGATGTCTTCCATTATTTTCAATAAAAATAATACATAGGTTATACAATTTTTGAAGCCCTGCCTCCTTGAAAAATTCTCTGTATTGTTCATACATGAAAGCCAACTTAACCTAGGTATGCAATTTTTAGGTTATAACATTTTCCCTTCAAAAATCTATAGATGTAGCTTCACTATGACCTAGAATTTGACATATAGAGGTGTCTGAGGCTATCCTGGTTTGTATTCTGTCATAGGTAATAGTTTTTCCCTCTTGCTAATGACATCTTTTCTTTATTTTTGTAGTTCAAATGTTTTTCCAAGAAATAGGCCAATTTCCAAATAATTTTTACCTGGAACGTACTCACTTCATTTAATCTCCAGATCTTTTAGCTCAGAAAAGTTGTATTAGATAATATATTTGGTTATTGCTTTATGTAACTTTTTTGTTAAGTAACAATTCTGGTCTCTCTTTTGTAAGTACTATTTATTATTCAAATGGTTATTTGCCATTCCATATTCTGTATTTCTGTTGACTTTTAATGGTTTTCATTGTTTTTTCATTATTTCTCTATGATCTGTAATACCTTCTTATTTTGCTATCTCTTTTTCTCTTGATTTTAGATTTTTTGAAATAGATTCACTCATATTTATTAGTTATTTCCTCTTGTACTCTTCTGTATATGCCAACTTGTTTTCTGAAATTTTACTCTGAATCTTACAGTAGATATTTCCTAAGTTTATGCTTTTCTTCCAACTCTTTGTTACATTATTCTTTTTCCTCTGTTTTGCAGCAGTTTAAAAAAAATAAACATATGTTGGTTTTCTTCTCTTACTCAGTCACTGCCTAGAACATATAAGGGTTCAATGGACATTTGTTTAATGAGTTACTTGTAAGGAAGTTGCAATCCTTCTGGACATTGGGTATGTGAATTAACCTTGGCCTTGCTCTTACACTGTTTATGTAATGATATAATTCTCTTTTCAGATCTATAACTGCAGTCTTGGTGTGCATAGTTTCCAATCTAATTCCTAGCTTACAACTAATGTGTCTCTTTTCTATTAAGATTAAGACATCTTTCCCTATGTCTGATGCTCACCTGTCTGGTACTGATAGAATGCATGAACAAGCATCATTACCATGCCTACCAGCGTTCGTCCTATATCTGTCCACATCTATAATGGTTTCTCATGATGGTTACTTATCCCATGTTCAATACTCAAGTGAAAGTTTCCTACCTGTACTTTCCACCAACTGATATCTGGCATTTGCTCTTTGGCTGTTTGAAGATGTGAAACAGAGCAGAGAGGTTTGTAGGCAGCTGTGTTCAGTCATTGAAGGAAAGATTTATGCCCAGTTTTCTGGGTGGTACAGACTGGAGTCTCTGAATCAGTGGTGGTATAAAATGCAATATCATTTTACATTTCATCACTTTTTTGGTATTCCTAGTTAATTTATTGAGAAGTTGGACACTGTTAAACACAGAGCTATCAGCCAACACCCTTTTGAGCTAGAACTCCATTTCTAGTGTATTTTTAAAGTATTATAATTTATTCTAAAATCTAGCCAGAATCTAGGGCATTTATTTTGAATGAAGACATACTGCTGTTTTTCCTTATCACAGTCACCTCCTCCTACACACTTTTGTACATAAATATGCCAAAACTAAATACTCACACTGTGCACTCACTACATACAGTTGATAAGGGGTTTTTGAAACAATTTATAAATATTTATTAAAGTAAAATAATAGCAACTGTTCCAAAAATAGTGTCCCATCTAAGTATATTCACAACTGTTGATCTCCAAAATCACTTTATGCTGACTCATTTTTTCATTTTATTCTAATGCTGACATGTTATTCTCTCCTAGATCACTTCAGAGTTATCAACTGCTCTCCCTCATGAATTTCCAGTCCAATTAGCAAACCCTTATGTATCCTATTACACTATCTTTCACAGTGCTTGTGAGTTCCAAGTCCACACAATCTATTTCTAGTCTGTGGTTCTTCTTGTAGGAATTTTTTGCAATTCTTAAATGTCAAAGAATTTATTTTCAAAATAAAAACCGATAAAGAAGTTGCAGGAAAATGTGTGTTTTCTTCCCAAGAAAGATTATTACAAAATGTCTGAAAAACTCAGACTTCTGATTTATCATCTACAATAATCCTGTTTTACACATTGACCTTAACCAATCCCAAACTTTTTTCTTTTAGAGCTGAGAAAAAAATAGTTGGAGGAACCCCATCAGCTACAGAACCAAAGGCAGAGAAATGCTCAATTGAAAAATAAGTCAGGAAGCCATAGGCTATATATATATATATATATATATATATATATATATATATATACACATTTTTTCATTTAAAATGTTTAGGCAACCAGCTTACTGATCAGTTCTCCTCACCCTCTTTTGACCTTTTTTAAAAGCAGTTAACAGGGTCTAAATCATTGCATTAGATCTGATGTTTTTCTTTTTTTGAACAATGGCTGTAATCATGTTTTCTCAGGTCTCTTAGAAGTTACACTAATAAGAAGTAGCAGGCAGTCCTCTCCCATGCATTCTAAAAGCAGATTTCTCATGTGGCAGGACAAAAAAGGAAAAAAAATATCATTTAACATAAAATGAGGTCCTATATCTGAGACCCTGTGAGGTCATGTCTGTACAGCAGATTGGACTCCTGCTTCAGTTTTTCTTATGGAGGCAGGAGTGATTTGGTGATGACATAAAGGGGCCCTGATAGAAGACTGTCAACTTTTTCTTAGGTGACAAGACTAGTTTGGAAAAATAAAAAAATTATCCAGTCAGCTCCTCCCTGGCTTGCCCAGGGCAAAAGGGAATTGAGGCTTGTCTAAATCACCTCCATCTGCCTCCTTTAAAAATAGGTGTTGATGTGAAAATTAGGACTCTCTGGTTCTTACCACCAGCACTGCCTTTACTCTCCTCATTAGAAGAAGCACAAAGTTGACCAAATGGAGTTCTTGAAAGTTTATTTCCAAGTTAAACCCCAGGTGCAGTTGTGCCTAGAGTACCATCAATTTGTTCATCAAATAAGCATCAGAAAATATACACCAGCATGTGTGTGTGTGTGGCAGGGAAAGGGTTAATTTCAAAACTGGCCGAAGAATTGGTCAGAGGAAAATCTGTTTCTATTCTGTGCAATGCCTTAATGGACCATCTTGTTGTAAAAAGATCCCATAGAGCATGGCCTGAGGTCCAAGTTAGGCAGAGAGAAACAACCTGCACTGCCTCTCAAGTCCAGACTTGGGTTTCCCAGGCAATTTCCAGGAGGAGGTTAGCAGGTCCCAGAATAGGGGAGGGGCTCAGGTATGATGACAAGAGACTGGAGAGACAGTCTAGGAAAATTAGCCTCTTGGACTCTTCCCGAGGTTCTGCCACTACCAGGGTGAGTGACCTTAGCCAAGTTCCATCACCAACCTTGAGTGGAAGTTTTGTTCTTTATAAATTGAAAAGACTGAACCAGGAGAACTTTAAGGTAGGATTGACAAATTTAAGAAGGAAAAACGTGTCTATGTGTTAAATTCCAGTTAAATTTGAATTTCAGAGAAACAATAAGTAATTTTTTAGTGTAAGTATATCCCATTCAATATTTTGAACATAACTTATGCTGAAAAATTATTCATTTTTTTCCTCTGAAATTCAAATGTAACTGGGTGTCTTGTAGTCTGTCTGGCAACCCTACTGTAAGATCCTTCTTAGCACTAACATCCTAAGATTATTTTAGTGGTATATCAGTCACAGTTCAATCAGGAAAGCAGAACCACTGAGTTATAGAGAAGATTTACAAGAATTACACCCTACACAATTGTGGAAAGAATTGTCGAAGCGAAAGCTCAGGAGGGAGGTTGAAGGAGTAGAGTCAACAAACCAGTCATGCTAAGAGGCCAGGCACTTCCAGGCAGCAAAGTAAAGCACAGGGAGGTCCATGGAAAGTTGTGTCTGTGTAGCTGTCACCTCTTGGAACTTGCTGCTAAGCATCTACAGGGCTTTGGGGCTCATGGTGATCCTATATCTGCCTGATACTCACTATGGTGAACTTCAGAGAATAATGGCTACTGCTTCACATCCACATTCAGATATTGTCCATATTTCTCTTTTGGGTAATTCTAACACAGAACAATGCACAGAAGAGGATTGTGGACAATGCAGTTCCTGCTTAACCAACTTAACCCAGTATAGACTACCATTCTCAGGAAATTCAGAGGAAACTATTGAAAAGTTATTTGAATTAGTAATAGAATCTAGCAGAAAACAGGGAGATAAAGTAATAGTTTTCCTACATAACAGTGATAATAACTTAGAAAATATAGTAGGAAAAATCCCATTTGGCCACCAAAAACAGTTAGAAGTAACATGAACAAGAACTGGGTGGTGTCTATGGTAACGTGCTTCACAGCATTACTCAGGAACATAAAGGCAAATTTGGGTAAATGGAAATGTAAGCCATATTCTCCTATGGAAACTTGGTATTATAGAGATGTCAATTCTTTAATTTGTAAATATGGTACAATTCCAATAAAAATTCCAATAGTATTATCTAAGAACACATTAAAATCATTTTAAAATTGATCTGGAGGACTAAACAAGGGAGAATAACAAAGAAAATTTAGAAAAGGAAGAATAGTGAAGGACTTGCCTTACCAGAGGTGAAGACATATTGTATAGTTACAACAAATAAAACAATGCAATACTGGCACCTAAAGAGACAGACATGCCAATCGCTGGAATGAAATACAGAGATTTTATAAAGATGGCATTTCAAATCACTAGATAAAGAATATATTATTTAATAAATGATATTGGGGCAATAGCCAACTAGTTTGAAAAAATGAAGCTGGAGCTCAGAAAATCTAATCAAACTAATTTTTAGATGGCTTTGCAATGTCAAATACCAGAAAATATAAATATCATGAATACAAGTATATATAATCTTGGAGTGGTGAAGGTCTTTTAAAACATGATGCCATGGGCAGAAATCATAAAGGAAAGATAATGAATTCATTTCATAAATATTTTAAACTGTACAGCCAAAACACACACACACACACACACACACACACACACACAAATGACAAACTGAAAGAAAGTATTTGCAATATTTTCTACAAAAAATCAATATTCTTCATGTATCTTATTCTTAAACAAGAACTTAGAAAAAGAGTTAAAACATATGAATAAAGAATTCCTTCCCCCAAAGTATAAGTAGAGGCCAAAAAAGTAAAATAAATTCATGGTCATTAATTAATCAAAGAAATGAAAATTAGAATGGGATAACTTTTCCCCCAGTGGGCAAAGATGAAGGGAAAGATAACAGCGACCGTCAGACTGTCCTGCTGGAGAAGTGAGTCTGCATCTACTGCAGATGGGGGCCATGAACTGATAGAAGGTGTTTAAAGGGTTATTCAGTGGGTGATATCAAAAGCCAACAGTGGATATCAAGTCTTGAAAATGTGCACACCCTTTAATCCAGCAAAACTCCTTCTGGTATTTTTTTTTCTAAGGATATTATCATGAATGTCCATCTTTAACTATAAGATGTTCATCACAGCTGTGTTTAAAATAAGTACCTACTCGTGAGGTTTGGTGAAGGAATGTATAATACATATATTGACAAAATAGCATGTAGCTATTAAAAGACTGTATTAATACACAGACAGGGATCCACAATATGCAATGTAATTAATGAAAAATCAGTTTAAAAAACAATGTCTTCAGTCATTCATTACTTTAAAAATTGATTAAGTGTCAATATGCACCATGCACTAGACAATACTAAGTAGTACTAATAATAGTACAGTAATTTTATTAGTAATTGTACTAGTAATAGTACTAAATCATACATAAATAGTACTGTAACTGCCCCCCAGCACACACACACACAGAATGTACTGGAAGGATATCTACCAAAGTTGATATCTCTAGATACATGTGATTTTCATTTTTCTACTTTACTTAATTCTGTTTTCTAAACTTGGTACAGTGAATAAATTATTCACTTTTGTGATAATAAAAATCATAAAAAGTTGTTTATCATTCTCTATGTTTTATTCTTCTTTTCCTTTTATATTCTTTGACCTACTTCCCTCTATGCCTAGTGTGAGGCCTTGGTGTGGAATCAGAAGTTAGATAATGAATTTCACCTGGAACAGTACAGAGACTTAACACTGCAGCTGAACCGAGGAGGTACACAGGCAAAAAATACCCATTGAGTAGAGTGACCCCCTATTTATCCAGAAAGAAAGGAGAATGGCACATATTGGGAGTATCAGAGACTCAACACACAGCAGTAAGCCTCTTCGGAGCAGCCCTTGCCTTTCCACCCCCACTGCCCCTCTCCATCTAGCTCCTGTGTTCTTCCCACCTCCAGTCTCTGCTGGGTCTCCTGCCACAGCTCACTTCCTTAGCATGGCTCTCCTCCTTGCACACCTTCAGCTGCTCTCAGGCCTACGTGATAAAAATCCCAGCTCCTCAGCCTGGCGTTCAAGCTCCCCCCACCCCGGCCCCTCCCCACCCACCTCCAATTCTCTTCATTACCTCTTTCAGTGCAGCCCCTCCAGCCTACGTCCTGCTGCTGTCACCCTGTCCTGGAAGCTCTGCCCTGCTGTGGTTTTGCTCACGTTGTTGCTTTCTCCTCGACTGCTCTGCCTGGTCAAAGCCATCCCATCATTTGGTTCTGCTTAGATTACACTTTCTCCACGAGACTTTTTCACTAATCTTCCTTCCAGGTTTCCCCATTACAGTATGTTCCTCTTTTATTATAGCACATGCATGATAGTACAGTTCTTTGTGTGAGAGGTGTGTCTTTTCTTCCAGTGTTACCTTTCACTGTGGAAGGAACTCAGTATGCATTTGATTAACTGAATTCACTGTGCTAGATAGGAATTGGCCATTTGCAAAGGATTTTAGTGTACAAGTGTACTCACCACTTAAGATAGTCTAAGTGTTGTATTTTTAATGCAGCAATATCTTATGCAATGTCCTACCATTTATTTATAAATCTCTTTCACATAATGAGAACAGTCTGAGCAAATATTTGCATTTTCCGGGGAAAAATGATTTATCTAATGTTACATGGATAGTTAGAGGGCAGAGTTGAGGTATAAAATCTGATTTCTTCCTTTCCAATGCTGTGCCTTGTTGAACTCAGTGGTGCCGTTTGGAAGGGACCTCAAGACCTTACAATAGGAAAGGGCATCATTTTAATATCTAATGTCTTCATCCAGGATTGCAGAAATTCTGATTACAGGAGCTCTTTGGTTGTTTAGAACCTGAATAGATTGGAGCTTACTTGGTGATTAATTCACAGGCGTACCAAGGTTGCCAGTACATGGATGTCCCAGCTGACCACCAGACATTTGTCCCCTGGCTTGTGGAGTGACCTCTAGGTTTTCTCCTTTCCCGGGTGGGGGTAGGGCCTCACTGCCTCACAACTAGCATGGCAGGCTTGCCCGGCCTCCTTCACGGAGGCCCTTGGGCCCTGTGTATTATTCCTACACATGTCTCTGGCATTTGAGAGGCGAGGGAGCCCCGCAGTGCCTGCTTGTTCACAGAGGGCCTTATCAGTTGTTGATGAGACCCTGTCTAGGCTCACAGACAGGCAGTTTCCTCCAGCCCCAGAGCCTGAGCCTGCTGTGGAGCCAGAAGAAGGTGATAAGCCTCCGAGGAGATTTTTTAGGAGACTTGCCTATCTTTCACACCAAGTCGCCAGGGTACATTTTCCACGGTCGCCATTTACAGATAGGGTGGCTGCTCTGGATAAGGCTGGGGCGGCAGTCTGGGGAGGGACAATGAAGGGGGCAAATGGTTTTTCCAATTAGCTACTCTGGGGACTCCCTCAGAACCCTAGAGTATTTGTCTTCAACAACTTTTTTTTTTTTTCTGTTTTAATTGTAAAATTTCCTCCCTTGCCAGCCAAGCAGACCTTTGAGGCTAGCTCTAAAGCAGACAGGGTAGGCCCAGAGCCTGACGGTAAAAGCTGAATCTTGCTGGGCCTTAAACTTAACTACAGGGAATGTTCTGTTTGCAGCTGCCAGACAGGAAGGCTGTGGCCACAGGGGTGGCGGGGCTGCCACAGAAAAGCCTGGTGTGAAGCTCAGTGTTCAGACCAGTCACTTTAAAGGAGATACAATTATGGAATCTACACAGACCAACCCTTTGACAGTCTCCCTGCCCGGTGTTCAGGCAAAGCCAGAGGAAAGCACAAAGAGATTAGCCGATGCTCGACTGAGAAGCAGGACAGGTTCATTCTCCTGGGATCCAGAAAACCTGTCTTCTCTTTGGAGACTTTTTAAAAGTTAGAAATGAGTGATGCCAAGGGTTTACTGCTGATGTAGCACCTTTATGAATAGTTAGACGAGGGCTTCAGATCGGGTTTAGAAAATGCATCATCTTGTTTTCTTGTTTGGACAAGAAAATATGTGAGAATGGAAGTACACTCCATGGAGTGTTGTAAGTTATGTGTTAAGGGCCTATCCATTGCACTGTCTCATTTAATCATTCTTATCACTATTTTCCAATGAAGAACTGAGGTTCAGGGAGTTGAGCCACAAGCCCAGTGTCACACAACTAGCAGGAGCAGGGAGGGATTTCAGTGAGTTATCCCTTTCTTCCATTTCATGCTGCTTCCTGTTTTTTAACTGTTCGTTGGTTTTGCTTTGGTCATTCTCCAAAGAGCAGACCAAGACAGAATGTAGCCTTCTAGGGTCAACTGGGGAATAAAGCATACAGCAATGTGTGTATCAGCTCAGGTGGGAGTTGGCAGGGGAATGGCTGTAATGGAAGGTTGGCTACTCTGGAGTAGAGTTATTTTACAGCATGCCACCCAAAGACCGCTCCCTTTCTTGACTCCACAAGTTTTCTAAGTGATAACACGCAGACCATTATCAGTGCTTTCAAACACACTGTTAAGTTTTTTTCCACTGTCCACTCACACCATAATCTCGCAATCTTGTCTCAGATACTGCGATGTGGGGCAGGCAGTTTGGGTCTAGACTCATGTTCTTCAGTGAGATGATGCCTGTACTGCCTGCTATTCAGTGATGGGCATATAGGAAATGGACAGTATGTGGT
This sequence comes from Camelus bactrianus, assembly GCF_048773025.1. NCBI lineage: Eukaryota > Metazoa > Chordata > Mammalia > Artiodactyla > Camelidae > Camelus > Camelus bactrianus. The sequence continues at coordinate 37,330,320 of NC_133545.1, read as the reverse complement.
AGGCATAACTGTCATTGTGATCATTATTGTTTCCTGCAAGCAGCAGTGTTGTGAGAACAGACTGGGTTCTTTACGACAAAGAGAAATGCATAAGCACAGTACAAATGGAAAATACAAATGATGGTACTTCATTTAAGGCTCCCAAACAGTCACAGAGAGAAACAGAGCTTGTAGCCTGTGGGACCACTTTGTAAATGCAGTTGCAGAGCAGTGTCCGATTCCTCCATGACTAAAGCTTGGGCACTTTTTTCTGGTTTCTGTTTATCCTGAGAAACCTGATCCTTGGGGATACAGACAGGTGGAAATGCATTTCTGGTCCCCCTGGAAGAAAGAACTAATTAGTCGTCTGCAGAGGAGATTCCCAGGCCTGATATTGACCTTCCTGCCCAGCTTCCTTTACTTGGGAACTTGATAATTCAAGGCAACTGCCAGTGAAGACCACCAATTGCTCACCCTCTAGGTTGAAGTCCACACAGGAACTTGGATTTGGAGTTTACTTTAAAAGAATGAAGTGAGTGCCAGCAGCCACAGTGCACTGTATTAGCACTGTTGGCCACCGGGTGCTGGCCAGTCCTAGGCAGGTCTCTTCTAAAGACATCGTTTGGACCCAGCCTGAAATGGTCACCATATTGCTTAGAGACCCCATGTGGCTCTGTTCCCTTTGAACTCTAGGGATAGATTCTGCCACTGAAAAGTGATTCAAGATCATTTCATAACATCAGTGGTTTTACTTTTCAATACAGTGCTGGGAGAATGATTAGAAAGTCTGGTGTTTGTGGGAAATGCCAAGACTTCGGCAAGCTTGGATTCATTTGAAATAATAAGGCCAGGACAGGGTGGGTGGTAAACACATATCTGTCTATTTTATAGGTGAGGAAGTAGAAGAAGAGAGTAGATTACACTGACTCTGGGAATCTAAATCCTGGAAGGTTCTGGGTCCCAGAGAGCAAAGAGCCTGGGTTTGTCTGGTTGTTCATTTAACACAGCATGATAGACTAGCAGGAGGGGCCGTATTTTCCAGCTTCATGCTCTAGTCTGGGAAGTATGCCTCATGGGGACACTAAGGAGCTGGTTTTAGTATTCCCAGGGCCCAAAGTCTGTGACTCAGTACCCTCTCTTGACCACTAACACTGGCCACGTGGATGTCACACCTTTCTTGCTTATGGGGCAACATTACCCCATAGGTTTCTGTCTCACCAAGAAGGAATGCAGTAAATTGTGCCCTGCGGAATCCCCATTACTTGAGTTACTACATGTCCCAGCATTTATGAGTCTTCCTTCTCACATATTTTTACTGGTAAATTAAAAAAAAAAAAAAAAGAAAAAGAAGAAGAAGAAATTGTCCATTGAAAAAATAAATACAATATATAATTTTATTTTTCTTTTAATGAAAGATATCACTTGTTCCCTTTCCATACTAAAGTCTCTTATATCCATCATCTAATCAACTAGAAATTCAGTAACCCAAGTTATTAAAAAAAATCAGTTGTCTTAACAAAAGGAAGACAAATAATAAATACTTCTTCATTAGGAAAAAATATTAAAGCAATTTTCAGAGAATACAATAGTGGGGCCAGTCTGCTTTCCACTAAGTACCCAAATCTATTTCTTAAAGCATGTGCATTGGAACAACCAGGTTTCAGAGGCCCCTGCAAGGAGGACCCCCACTTCCCTAAACCTTGGAAACTCTGGAAAACCACTGCCTGTCCCTCCCACATCTGCAGACCTGTACCAAGATCTTGAGGCATAATTCATAATTCTCAAACTCCTTCCAAATAATTTACTCTCATTTGAAAGGCAAATGTAGTTTTATTGCTCTTAAGTTCTTTGGGAATTAACTGACTGTACGGTGCAAATGACATAACTCAGCCAATTATTGGCATAACTGTTGGGTTCCCAGAGCTCTCCTATTTTCTCTCAATCTGGAAAAGTTGGGAGATTTTTCATGTGTAAAAAGGAAGGTGATTTGTTTTTCTCTTTTCCAAATTTGCTGAGTTGCTTTCAGTGGGTTTCAAACCTCATGGCCTTAATTTTGTTCATTACTCAGTTTTAGGCTATTTAGAGTCATCCTTCCTCCTACAGAAGTGACCTCAGAATTTAAATATTTACTTTAAAAATCTGTGTCCTAAGCAAGCCAAATGTCCATTGATAGATGAATGAATAAATAAAGTATGGTATTTACACACAATGAAATTTCATTTGACTTTTAAAAGGAGATTCTGACACATACTACATGTATGAACCTTGAGCACATTACACTAGTGAAATCAGCTGAACAGAAAAAGCAAGTATTGTATGATTCCACTTCTGTGAGTTACCTAGAGCAGTCAAATCTATAGAGACAGGCAGCAGAATGCTGGTTGCCAGGGGCTGAGGGGAGAGGGGGATAAGGATTTATTGTTTCATAGGTGTTGAATTTCAGTTTAACAAGATGGAACTTTTTCTGGAGATGGATGGGGCTGAGGGTTGCACAATAATGTGAAAATACTTAATGCCACTGAACTGTCCCCTAAAAAATGGTTAAAATATTAAATTTTATGTTTTGTATATGTTGCCACAATTAGGAAAAAAAAAATCCATATCCTGTGGGTATTGCTATCCCTTGGCCATAGTTTTGGGCGAGGGCTGGGGCAGGGGAGGAGCCGGCGTTGAATGGAGAATGGAGATGCAGCTCTCTCTCCACAGCACCGGGGACAGCTCTGAAGCCTTCAGTTCTGTCAAGCAGATGCCAGAGTTCAGCTGCCTGCAGTCAGGATCCCTGATGTCTAGGACACTTAACAGAGGCTTTTTCCTGGGTTCATGTTTTTTCTTGGCAAAGTGATAATGCTCCTAATTAGCAAGGAGACATGCGTCCGGACAGCCTGACAGGCCGGGCCTCTGGCCGCTGGGCTGGGAGGGAGGCCTGAGGAGGGCTGTCTGCAGGGCCAGCTCAGGGGCTGGAGCCGACCCACTTGGGAGTGAATGAGAATGGAGCAGACAAGAGACAGGGACTGGAAGGAAGAGGAGGCCCATAGATAGAGAGGGCAGGAGGGGAATGTTTTGCTGACAGAACAGAGATATTTCAGACTGACTTCTAATGCCAGTGATTCCTTAATCTCATTGCCAGAGCACAGTGCTCTCAGGATAAGCTGAGTTAGTGTCTTCTGTATTCTTCCTCCAACAAGGACCCAGGGAGACTGCAAAAGAGTGTCTCTCTCTTCTCTCTGTATGCTTCTCTCTGATAATTAAAGGCCATAAGGACCCTTGATGAATGATTTAAAACAAATCAGGGGACCCTAAGAGCTGAAGATCACTTCCAACAATGTGGCATCCTGCTCTTCCTCTTCCCTTGGGACAGGCCCTCACCTCCTGGAGACCATCTCCCTCATTGACCCTGGTAATGCAATAGTGAGCTGAATGGTGGCCCCCAGAATGTATGTCCACTCAGAACCTGTGAATTTCAACATATTTGGAAAAAGGGTCTTCACCAATGTAATTAAGGATTTGGAGATAAGATCACTCTGGATTATCCCTGTGGGCCCTAAGTCCAATGACAAGCGTCCACATTACAGAAAGAGATTTGAGACAGAGGAGAAGGCCATGTGAAGACAGAGACAGAGACTGGAGGGATGCAGCCACAAACCAAGGAATTGCTGGAACCACCAGAAGCTGGAAGAGGATAGGAAGGATTCTCTTTCTAGAGCCTTTGGAGGGACTGTAGTTCTACTGGCACCTTGATTTTGGACTACTGGTCTCCAGAACTATGAGAGAGTTTTAAGCCATTAAATTTGTGGTAATTTGTTACAGCAGCTCTAAGAAAGGAATACAAATGCCAACACTTAAAACCAGCGTGGCGGTCTCCTTTGCTGCTGAATGAAACTTGCACTTTTTTTCTTGAGAATGAGCCTCGTCAGTGGCAGCGCTTCTCACCTCTCGCATTATGTGCACACATACCACCTGGGGACCCTTTTCTACATTTCTGGGATGCTTCCTGCATCTGCATACCACACTCTGAACCCACAAAAACCATTTGTAATTGTCCTAATGGGTCCAGTGCTGTGTATAGAATGTCATTATTCATGATCTCTGCCCAGTGAACTTAGAACCAATCATTTTGCATGAAGGTCTCTGTGCCTCATCTTCCTCACCTGTTAAACAAGGGACTTGGGCCAGTGCTGCTCAAGTCTTTTCCAGCTTGAGCTTTTTCTGTGCAAAGGATGCTTTCCATACACGCAGACAGAAAACTCTGTGGGGTCCCAGTGTCTACCTTGGCCTTCAAACACCAACCTTTACTTTCAGTGTGAGGCCTTTCTCCTCATTTTGCCTTATCCTAGGGCTCAGAATGTCCCAGTCCTCCGCAAGGTAAAGGAAAGTGACAGAACACTTCTTTGCGCCTTGCTGCTGTGGTCTGCTCACTGATCAGCTGAGGCATCCCTCACCCCACCCCCACCTCCAGTGAGTTGTGTGAGCTTTCTTCTGAAGACCTCATTCCCATGAATGAGTTATTGCTGACGTAGCCTCCATTTTCAGGGGAGGGTGTGTGTGTGAGTGAGTAAACCTCACTGGCCACATCCCTGTGGTCAGCTCGCACACATAACTGAGTGTGAAGTCTGACTATCCAGAGCCTATAGCTGTGATCTGTGTTCCCTTAGCACAATCTGGAAAATACCCGTTCTCCATGGGTGTTGCTCTGTGGGCATAAAATGACCACTACCTTTATCACTTCATTAATAGGTGGTTTTTACAGAAAGCACTTTACTCTCAAGATTGACACTGTAGAACTTTGCAAAGATGCTATACGAGTGTCCCATGATCCCAGCAGGATAGCCATTTTCGAAAGTCACATTTCTGTTCCTCTGAGTTCTTATTGCCAGAGCACACTTCTAGAAGTAAGCGCTTAAAAGATATGGTTTGAACAAACAAACAAACAAACAAAAAACTGATAAAGTGGGAGCTGCTGTTTACTGACAAATTCTCTAGCTTATTGAAAATGCGTTTACCTTCTTCATAGATCTAGCAGATATCTCCTTTCTAACCTTCTGGGAAAGTTGGAATGGGAGGAAGTCACTGCAAATGGAGTAAGGGAACTGTTAAATATGCCCCCACACAATTTATACAGGAAATATTTATAGTGAAGAGTGAACGGTAACCACCTTCCTTACTTTCCTTTGATTTATTTTGCTTGACCTCACTCCCTCACTGCTCCTCTCTTCCCCTCACTGTTTTGGTTAGACTTGTTTGATGATGAAAGTAGAGACCCTCATAGGATACCTCATGACTGTAGGGGTTGATGGTAGGTTGACAGATTCCTGAGCAGGAATCTGTTTGTAGAATCTGGAGCAGATGCATGTCTAGGACCAGTGTGCTTTCCTGGTGCCTCTGGCTCTGTCTGCATATTGCTCCCTGTGACCTTTTTCTTGCTACACCTCTAACTGCATATTGGAAAATTCTTCGCATGTGTTGGAGTTCAAATTTTCAAGAGAAAGAATCTGATTGCAGGAACACCTTATCTTTTCATGGGACCACTGCAAGATTGTTGGCCAGCCTCTGGTCGGTACTCCCAGATCATGTGGCCCTGGGTCATGTGACTCAAACTGACCCAGTCAGTTGTAGCTCAGTATCACAGGACACAAACCATGGCCCAGGCAGCAGAGGGCTAGGGGCCAGACAGATTTGCTGTGAAGAGGCTTTGGGCAGGGCTGGTGGCAATGACCCGGTTTCCAGTGCACATGCTTCCCTCATCTTCCTTGGAAAGGGCTTTAGATATAAAAGGCCAGTGTGGAGACTCAGGGGACTAGGGGTCATAGCTGAACAGTAAGTACCAGCACCTCCTGGTTTCAGTCTTCAAAGTCGAGAAGGAGTGAAGTCAAAGTCAGAGAGAATTGAAACTGACCTTCTTGAAATAAGTGTGTTCAGGAATCAAAGTGAGCAAGTGCCCTTGTAGAGGTTCAGCCCAACATATCAAAACATTGTCAGGGAGAACTGGCTGTGGAATTGTTGGGAAGTGGTGAGTGTGAGAGGGCAGGAGAGGCAAGCTGTCAGCTGTGAATGTGTGGTGTGCACTTGGAACGCGAATCGGGCCCAGCCCACACACTGCACATCAAGTGTCACAGCACTGTGTGAATTCCATTTGCAGGTCCCCTGTTTAAAAGGCAGAGCTGACCTCCCCAGCTCTAATGGAGAGGAGCAACCTCGAGATGACAACCAGAGAGGAGGAGGTTTCCCCAGCACTCAGGAGACTTTGACTGTCTGGGTGGGGCATCCACTTTGCTTCTGCTGGCTTCAGCTCCCTGCTCCATTGCCGTCTCCTTCCCACTTTCCGTACTGTTCACTTTCACTAAAGATTTGTTTGAATAGCACAGTGTGGCCTCAAAAGTGACTTGACTTTTAAAATAATGCAATAAAGCTTCTGGAAGAAAATTAAGAATACCTTCACACCTTCACACCTGAGGACAAGTAAGAGATTTCTTAGGATACAAAAAGCATTAACCATAAAAAATAAGTAAATTGGACTTCATCAAAATTAAAAATTTCTGTTCATCGAAAGACACCAAGAAAATGAAAAGAAAGCCAAATACTCACAGAAATATTTACAGTTTGTATATCTAACTTGCATCTAGAATATATAAAGCACACCTACAAATCAGTAATAAAAGATAACCCAATAAAAAATAAGCTAGACTTCAAAAGACACTTTCCGAATATACAAATGGTCTGTCAACGCATGCAGAACACTCAACATTATTACTTATCAGGAAAATGCAAATTAGAAACCACAAGGTGTTAGCACTTCATAGCCACTCATATAGTTGTAATTAAAAAGACTGACAGCATCAACAGTATATCAACTGAATGTGGAAAAATGGAACTCGCATGTATTGCTAATAGAAGGACAAAGGCTATAACTACTTTGGGCAACTGTTTAGCAGTTATTCTTTAACTGTTAAGAATAAACCTATCCCACGACCCACCATTCCATTTCTAAGTATTTATCTGAAAGAAATGAAAGCATATGCCAACATAAAGACTTGTTCAAGAATGTTCATAATGGTTTTGTTCTTAATAGCAGAAAACTGAAAATAGCAAAAATGCTCATCAGTAGGTTAATGTATAAGCAATCTGTGGTATACTCATAAAACAGAATGTTACTAACAATAAAAAAAATTGATATACACAAAAATGGGATTAAATCTAAAAACTATTACGGATGCCAGACACAACAGGCTACTTTCTTTGTGATTCCCTTTATATGAATTTGTAAAACTCACAAAAATAACCTATAGTGATAGAAACCAGAGCAATGGTTTTCTTTGGAGGGTAGGACAAGGGGCAGAGTTTGACTGCAAAAAGTAATGGGAACTTTCTGGGTGATGGAAATGTTTTGTGTCTTAAGCAAGATATCGGTTACATGATGTAGTGGCTGCTGTGGTACTATGCCCAGATGCCCTCGTTAGGACTGGGAAACCCATGTCCCAGTTTTAGGAATATCAGCCAGGATTACCCACACCTGCATTGCCCTAGGCTGCAGAGACCTGACCTGCCCGGTTATCTTCCTTACAGGAAGTGGCCATGATTAATGATTGTCCAATGCAGGTATTCAAAGTCCTGACCCCTTGCATCATTTTGGAACACTCTAAGGGACCATCCTCATAACATTAGCTAAGGCTTCAGTTGCAACAACATTTTGGGTCAACTTCTCTCTCTTCCTATCCCTGCCTTTTTCACTTTATCATTTGAGAGTGTACTGGCAAAAATTTTCCACTTCAGTGTCTGTTTCCAGAAGATGGAAACAAAAATGGTCCTAGGAAAGGACTTTAAAATGGGATTTTGGAACTGGCTAAATGGCCCACTGGCTGGCAATGAGAACTCATTACCAGTGGTAGGCAGTACATGAAGAGTCCTTAGCATGCCGTATGGTGTAATTGTTAAAACTTGTACTGGTGGTGGACATGGTTGGGCTATCCTTTGGAAGGGGGTGTGCTAATTGATGCACTTGAGTGGAATGAAGGAAGTAGTAACCGCAAGGATTGTGGGATTGAGTGGCTGTTACTGAACACATTATATAGATTCATTAAACAAAAATAATGCCTGGTCTCATGGTGATTAACCACCAGTTCAAGGCCAACTATAAAGTTCAGAGGACATCCTAGGCAACATTTAAGGAAACTCTAATTTATAGTCAAAACAAAAACAGTGTGAAGGATCAGGTATAGAACTTAACTGGAGAGTAGTAGAGCTTCAGAGAAGTTGCTTTCACAGAGTCTGGAACTCTAGTTCAGAAGGAAGGGGACCCTGAGAATTGGGTCTGAGATATCTGAGTAGGTGCAACTGAGAACCTTAAACTCCGAAATCACCCTAAACCTGTTGGGCCATAAATGGTCCATTCCTGCTTATTAAAAAATAGTGCCCTCTCCCTTGCTTGGAACTTATGCAGAAATCACAAATGAAATAACTACCTAACAAGACAGTGTCTCCACTCAGGATCTCCTCCCACTATACCATCCCCCTTACTGACAGTAAAACCAATAACAAGGGTGAAAGCCCAGCACAGCCTGACTGCAAAGATCCCGGGCCTGCCGAGGTCTGAGAGGGGCTATTTGCTAAGTATCTACTGCATCAAGGAGCCGTAGGACCTAGCTAATAAGTACCAGCAGATGCCAGAGTGCCTGCGGAGTCTGGGCCCTGAGCATGCAGGATCGAGAGAGGAACTTAAAACTGGATAAAGGAGAGTGTATTGATACGAGAAACTCTAGTGATCCAGGATCTAACACCATGGCAAGGTTCCTGGATATGGGGCTAATATGCTGCTAGAATGGCTATTAGAAACTTGAGAAAAGTGATGGCCCCCACCAAGTGAAGCAGAAATGGCAAAACTGCCATGGCAGACAAGTAGGAAGGAATGAAAAGACTCTTGAGAAGTGGACATACTAGAGCAGATATTTCATAAGGCCAGAAAAACCCATCAACTGGCCAAGTTTTGCAGGAGGGACGAAAGAATATGCTAGTGAGTGTGCACTAGAATTTTTTAGCAGCTCAGTGGTGGCTGTCTTCACAGACTAGGGCTGCCAGCAGGAGATACTACTATAGAACTGGACTCCTGGTAGCAATGGGAATGATAGAAACCTGAAATAACAGATGCTGGGTGGGCACCATTATTGCAACAAGCAGCAAGATCAGAGCAGAAAGCTGACCAAGGAGGATGGACCAGCAAAGAGATGGAGATGGTTGATAGATTACATTATTCCCCAGGCCAAGATGGTTGTGTAGCCAACAAAAGCATTGCTTAATATGTGCAGTCAAGAGAAATCAAGGATGAATGGTCAGGAGCCTATAGACAGAAGCCACAGAAAAATTCAGGATTCCTGACTGTTCTCAGACTTATAATCCATTGACCAAAGGACAAGTCAGGTTCCCCAGAAGGAACATTTTTGCAAGTCCACAGCATGTGTACTCAGTAGAAATTTCCCCAGTCCTTCCATATAGCCTCTTATTCAGATAACCATGCATTGAGCAAAGGGGGATATTCATCGACTTTTCAGTAATTGTTGGACACCCTAGGGTCTTGACTCAGGAGTTGACATTGATGCCCAGGGGCTTAAAAGCAACCATAGCTTACCTGTTAGAATTGGGGTAGATAGGGGTCAGGTAATAATTAGAGCCCTGAACCTAGTCCAGCTTAACAGTGGGCTCACTGGGCCTACAAAACCACCCATTATTATTTTCCTGATCCCTGAATGTATCATTGGAATTATCATACTTGGTAGTTGACATAACCTTTGTTCCTGGGTGTGGCCACCCAAACTTCACTTCCTAGCTTAGATCTTTGTTTCTCCATGAAGACCAGCTTGGACTCAAACCCTAGGACTCTTCCCAGGCTTTGCTGTTTTGAGTAATTTCTCAACTCATCTGACTGTGGACCTGAGACCCTAACCCTGACCCTAGCCCACTCAGCTGGACTCCTTGCTCCTAGGGGAGATTGTATATTTTTCAGCCCAATAGTGCAACTTTCCTATTCAAAGGCCACCCACACCTGGCATGCATATCTTTCATCTTTGCTTAAAGGGCTATTAGAATATAAGCAATGATACTGCAACCAATGGTCAAGGCTGAAAACATAGAGGAAACAGTTCCTAGGACCCGCCAATGCAAGTGAAAAGCGAAATAAACACATTCTATGTAAAACACCAATAAAAAGCAGGGATACACAGTTATTTAGAAATGAAATAGATAGTGGATTTGCTTGTTATTACTACTAGCAATTAATAGTAATACTAGCTACAATTCGTTGAGCAACTCCTTTGTACCAAGAATGTTTACGTTTGCTCTCTCATTTAATCCTAATAACAGCCCTGTGAGGTGAATGGCATGCCCATTTCATAGAGGAAGAAACTGAGGCTCAGAAAGTGGAGATAAATGGCCCAACATCATGAATCTTGTGAGAGGTGGAGTCAGAATTCCAACCTAGTCTGCTGGCTGTGGAGACAGTCAGTACTGTTTCTGTCACACCAAATTGTATCCTGGTAGAGATTTGTGGCTCAAGAGCCTTGGAGAAATCACTTGGCTCCCAGCAAGTGGATTTAAGAAAATATGCTTTTCCTTTCATGTTTTTGGAGACAGAATCAGTCATAAAGGGCATTCTTTAAGACCTTCTGCTTTGAAGTGATAAAAGCTAGATTGAGGGAAAGCTCACAGGCCCCTGATCTGGGCTCACCCCCTGCCCTTGGAGCCAGGAAATGTGATTTCTTCTGCCATTCCTTTCACTTACTGCACTTGCTCTGCTTCTTGGGTCTCCAGTGATTTTTTTTTTCCTTAAGAAAAGAAGATAGCTTGGGTTAATTTCAAGTTCTCCACAATTTATCTGTACTGAGCTGGAAGAGTGTTGAGTGGGAAAGGGTTTCATTGTCCACGAGAGCCTCACAGCTCTTCAACACCCACCACTTCTGCCTCATGTCAAAGGAAAGCAAATAGGTTTATTAAATAGCTGTCAAGCTGAATGAGCGAGCACCGAGAACACACAGAGGGGAGATTGGATTAGAGGTAGAGGACATGCCACACTAAACAAGGGCACAGATTTATGGCCTGGACCATGCGGCCTAAGAAATGATGCCCGAGGTAGATATGTGTAAGGGGGAGGCGAGGCCAAGGAAGTGAATGGTGAGGTACAAAGGGACAGGCTGAGGCGTAAGGGGCTTCCAGAAATGCCATGCTTTTCCTTTCCAGCACTTGGAACACTGGGAAATGCAGCCTTTGACTTTCCAACATTTCCAGTGTTGGAAGAGCCAAGAGGAGGCTTGGAATGAGTATTGAGTAAGCCAGTTTGTAGCATCTACTGTATTTACCTGTGCTACTTTTAATCCAGTTTTTGTTGAGATTTATGTTACTTGGAACTTACGCATCAAGTAGTGAATATTGATCACTTTTTGGAAATCTTGAAGGGCCTGTATATGAGGTAAAGGTGTTCGGAGTTTAACTATGGGGAATTAGGACTCTCTTTGAGTAGGAAGATGATTTACAAATATCTTATGTTAGTTTTCTTTGTATTTATTTTAGAGAAACTATCATCTTATAAAAGTGACAAACTAGGTGAATATCCAGCTAGAAAATTATTGCAACTGTCTAAGTGTTATTGGATGGTGTTCTGGAAGGGGATGAATTAAGATGGAAATAAACTCTCAGATCTGAGACATGTTGCTAGGGAAGAATTGGTGGACTCCTATGATTAGAATTCTTGTACTTATATTGGAAATACCCAGGTGCTCATTTAAGCAAAATGGGGCTTTATTATACAGGTACAGTGGTATCTGACAGAGCCCAGGGCAGGGGAAGTGGAGCTCAGAAGAGATTAGAGCCAGTGCTTTTTGTCTCTCCTCTTTCCTTCTTTCCCCTCATCTTCTTCATCCTCTTTTAGTATCTAAATATTGGCTTCCTCTGCATTCCTGTGTCCCAGGGAGGAAAACAAGATCACTGACAACTTTTTAGTTTAAGTGGCTCTTTCTCTCCCATTTTAAATTCCTTTAAATGGGGGGGGGGGGGGACTCTGCTTGGCCCAGCTGGGGTGGATGCTCACCCCTGAGCCAGTCAATCATGGCCCCAGGAGTGGGGAAATGGGGGGCAGTCCACATGTGCCAGGTTCCCCTCTGGATCTGGGAAGGGGAATTGTGATGTGCATCAGCCTCATGGGTGTCCATCCTCTCCAAACTTGGTGCCAGTGGATGTACCCTTACACTAAGGGTAAGTTAGCAAGGGAGAGGGACAGTCAATGATGACAATGAGGCTCCTGATCAGAGTGACTGAGAGAATGTAGCACCAGTTCTCTAGATGGGAGGTTAAGGCTCCTACAACTTACTGAACTATGAATATTTTTAATATAGAGCAATATGGGCTGGGAAGAAGCAGCCAAGGGTTGCTCTCATTGACCATGGCATCTATGACTTTACTCATGTTTGAAGTGATCTGGAGATCCTTTCGGTCCCAGTGAAGTATAGGTTTGAACAGAGACAAGGCCAGTTTGGGGGTAATCAATCATCTGTGAGATTAAGGAAAATCTGAGGCTTAGGGGACCTCCTAGCACCTTCCCAGAGTAGAGTGACCCTTTGGCCCCAGAACGTAGGCCTTATCCCCCAGACCAGACTCAAGTGTGGGGAGGACAGGGCAGGGTCTGTGGCTATTCTGACTACTTCAGTGGCTATCTGTTGGCTTTGTGCTTTGGAGAACAAGGAGCTGTTAGCCATGCCTGGGCTGCCATCAGTTTATAAAGGCTGAGGGGAAAGCAGGAGGAGGCAGGTTGGAGGGCAGGAGAGGGCAAGAGTGGGTTTCATGTGCTATTCCTCTAACACTCATAGCAGAAATTGCTAATTGACCAAGGAGCTATTTTTCATAGAGCCAGGAGAGAGCCCTTGTCAGTGGAGGGCTCCGGACAACCTCTATCAATCCATTAGTACATATGATGAGTGGTGTTTATCTCCCTGATGTAGGCAATGGCTGGCGGGGGGAAGCAGGTGCGTCTGGGCCCAACATGGCTGATGCACCCATTTTGTGGAAAACTAAAAGGGCTGCGGCAACAATAAGCATGACTCCAATGCAGGGTTCTAGCTTCAGTGCGATGGTGCCTTAGCCTTCTAACCAGTGTTGGTAGAGTGATGGTGATTTTACACAGGGCTCTTTCACAGAATTTAATTTCATCCTCATAGCAACTCCATGGGGCTAGTGCGAGCTTGGTGAATTTTATAGATGAGAGAGCTGAGACCTGAAATAGTGCAATGTCATCTTCAAGTTCAACCATCTGGGACCAGCTCTCTTATTTCACCCAGAACTGGACATTCTGACTGCTGGTCAGTGTGTTTTTCACTGCTCCAAAGTATAGTTTGATTTGAGACCACATTCTTCTTCTGAGTTCCCGAGTAAAGAGAATTTTCCCCAAGTCATATGCCCAATAATAGCCCTCTAGAATCTTGATTTTCCGAGTCTGGTCTGCAGACTGGGAACTCATCACAAATGCAGAATTTCTGGCCCACCCAAGATCTCCTGAATCAGAATCTGCTTTTTAACAAGATCCCCGGCTGATTCATGTAAAATTTAAGAAGCACTGTTCTGCAAGACACTAGTCCTTTCAAATGCTCCACCATGGTAAAAGGGATTCTACAGGCAAAGAAATTTGGGAAACACTGTTATTCTATCCTCTTCTTTTTATGTATTAGCTTAGTAAAGGCTTGGGAAAGTTCTAAAGCAAAGAAAATTTATTTAATTTTGCTTGGCCTGGTGTTTTCCAAATTTGTTTAGTTTTGGACTCTTTGTATGAGTAACATTTATTAATATCCCAAGGATTTAGTGTTTAACAAAACAAATTGAGACATGCTGTCACAGAATAAGGCTGGATAAAGCTGTAACTGCTTGTGTGTGTGTAGTGAAAAATTGTTTAAAGGAATACACCAGTTGAGGGAGGAAGGTAATAGCTCAGTGCTAGAGCTCATGCTTAGCATGCACAAGGTCCTGGGTTCAATCCCTAGTACCTCCATTAAAAAATAATAATATAAATAAATAATAAAAGCATTTTTTAAAAAAGAAATACATCAGTTAAAGATTGATCTGGTAACCACCTATCTACATTATATGCAAGTGATGATAGCAGTGCCATTTTAAGGGCAGCCATATGGGAAAATGAAAAAAAAAACCTGTAGTCAAAGAAGGGAAAACAAAAGCAATCCATGAGAAAAAATGGGTAGCTATTTGATGTGCGCAGGTATGTTTGATCAAGAAAAAAGTAGATGAAAGCATGGATATGTGTTTCATTAAATTATTGCAGTTTTCTACCTCATAGCCTTCCTACAATGTGGAGAATCGTGAAATGAGATCAGGGTCTCTTTTGTATTACATATGTGATCTCATTTAATCTTTACAGCAGCCCTGTGCAGTAGGTATTGGTATCCCATTTTACAAATGAAGAAACTGAGGTTCAGAGAGGTTTGATCATTTGCCTGGTCACACAGCTAGTGAGCAGGATCTCAACATCACATTTGGTGACTCAGAAGCCCAGGCTCTTTAACCTTTACATAGTTTGGCACAGAAAACGCAGTGGGAAGCCTGGGCATCTGGGGGACTGTGTCTGATCTCAGCCTGGAGTCCTGAGGAAAGGGTACAGGGGCCACAAGCCAACTGGGAGTTGTTGTTCTGAGTTGTCAGTCCTTCATGATTGACACACTCAGTACCAGCTCTGCTCTTGGAGGGGCTGCTCAGGGATCTGGGACATCACACCCAGCAACCCACCTCCCATACTTCATCCTCCACTTTGAGCACCTCCCACCCCCGCCCCTCAGATTAATAGAAAGGAGCTGCCACAGCCAGGCAGCCAGCCACTCCCACCTGAACGTGACCAAGTGAAATAGATTATTGAACAAAGAAATGAATAGAGAGAACTGGGGGCTGAGGAGGGGGAGGGGCACTAGCTAAGCTGTCTGTTTTTAAACAGCAACTGCTGTTGGAATAATTGACTTCAGGGAAGACCAGACTCAGTTTGACCTAGTTTGGCGATCACTAACTCAATTACTTAATTTTCTAGGAAAATATTTATCTCCCATAAATAAAAACAGAATAAACCATGAGATCTAAATGCCTCCTTTCAGGGAACTTCAGTCACAGGTTAGATCTGCAAAAGGGAGACCGCTGGGGAAAGCTGGACTTGGGCGAACATGGGTGACAGCAAGAGTGATAAGAGTAATGAATATTGAATTATTGGTGCTGTTATTGGTCAAGTTATTGTGCATGTTTTAACCCATTTAATCTTCACATAAACTCTATGGAGATAAACACCATTATTACCCCCATTTTATAGATGATAAAACCGAGGCCCAGAAACTTCGCATGATTTGTGCTTCAAGTTGCAAAGCTAGCAGGTTAAATTCCTAGAAGACAGATTCTGGACCCAAACTGCTTCAGTTCAAATCCTGCCCTAGCATGGTTTTCTTACTGGGAAAATTAGAGGGTGTTATACGATTCCTCTTTGTCAAGCCTCAGTCACTTTAACACCTTTGAACTTTTTGGCTAATTCTCATACAATTAGTACTATTATTTTCTTTGAACTTTTTGTGAACCAGCTGTTTTTTTGGACGTTTAAATAAGTATGTCTAAAAAGGAAACAGCTCAAAAGGTAGTTCTGAAGCCAGTATCTCTTAACTAGAAGGTAATGATAAAAAAAAAATATCGTGAGTGAAAGACTATTACCTGAGTTTGAGGCACAAACCTGATTCCTCCTTATTAAAAAGAGAGGTTAACAAGTGTTATAGATATGTTAGATACTTATTAGACTGTCCGTAATTTTCCTCCCAGATATAATCAGAAGTATTGAAAGAGAACAGAGCAAGAAATGCCTTGCTCACGACTGCACTTCAGGAAGCACTGCATCACCTCTTTCTCTGGTCTTTCTCCTATGTCACAAAACTGAAATAGCACGGCGGAATGCTGGCGCTCAGATGCTTAAAGAGCCCTAGGTGGACGGTGAGGCTTCTTTGGCTCTGGTGAGCCCCTGCTCAGGTGATCTGCGTGCTGATCTTGCAAAGGGAGATGGCAAGGGCACCATCTTTATCCAGGCTAGAGGGATCCCCCAGCAAAGGGGTCCAAGCTCCAAAGCATCCACATAGTCTTGTGGAAGCAGTTGTGACCATCTATCCAGCTCGCCTCTCCTTTCAGGCACATGGGAGGACCACACTCCACCCCTCACACTTTTACATAAGCCATGGCCATTTGACTTGCTTTGGCTGATGAAATGTGATAGGAGATGATGTGTGCCACTTCCCAGTGGAGCCATTTAAGAGCTGGTGCACACTCTCTCTTGCCCTGCTATAGTGAATCCTGGAAACTCCTGTGGAAACAGCAGAGAGCTAAGGTGGTAGAGCCTCCATCAGCCTGGGTATCTGAGTGTCCGCTGTCTATGGCAAAGCCTTCCCCTTCATCCTAGCTCTCTACTGACTCACAAGAGCATTTGAGTTGTTTTAAGCCACTATGACTTTGCTTTGAGATTAAAACATAAGCCAGTCTACTCTGACTGATTAAGGGACAAAGCTCTTACACTGGCCACCAAGGCTACAGATCTAAGACCTGACTGTCTGTCAAGCTGTTCCTCCAGGCTGGAAGTCCCCTCCTTGGCCATTGTTGCTGCCTGTTCATCATTAGTGGAGTTGGAAATCTGCTGGTTCTTCTGGTATCATCTGTAGCCACAGTCTTGGCAACTCTGTAGCTCATGCTCTAACTGAGCCCTGGTATTCTGAGCCCCCAGTGCCACAGTCCCTGGGTACTCATTCTTGACCTTTCACCTTAGTCAGCAGTGTTACTGTAAAGCGAGACCGTTGTTCCCTGTCTCAGTGTTACCCTCAGTTAAGTGTGCCCTGGAAGAAAACGTTCTTGGGCACCAAAGGATCACATCATTTAGAGATAAAGCCATTTGTAGTCACACATGCAACCCCTTCCTCCAGATGTAAACACACCAGGCTGGCTGGGTCACATCTTCCATGTCCTCAGCCTCCATCTGGACCATCCCCATTCATCAGACATGTTTACATGTGTCAAATCACAATGATCTTTTTCCTTGAAGTCTCCTCAGCTGCTATGAAGAATCAGTGGACATAAATGGACATGAGGGAGCATCTGAGTGCCTGTCCTGGCCTATCCAGGGCACCCGGTGTGTGGTGGCCCTGCATATAGTTTCTGTGTACATCAGGTCTTCTTTATAGACTGTAGACTCCCCAAAGGAAAGAAATAGGTCTCAACTGTGTTTGCATCTGTCTGGTTATATCTATTACTGCATGACAAGGCACTTCAAACTTAGTGGTGTAAAACAAAAACTATTTTATTTATTTGTTTATTTTAAATTTTATTTTTTATTGAAGTGTAGTTGATTTAAAATGTTAGTTTCAGGTGTACAGCAAAGCGATTCAGTTATGCATATGCATACATATATATTTTTCTTTTCAGATTATTTTCCATTATATGTTATTACAAGAAATTGAATATAGTTCCTTGTGCTATATAGTAGGTCCTTGTTTTTTATCTATTTTATATATAGTAATGTGTATTTGTTAATTCCAAACTCCTAATTTATCCTTCCCCTACCCTTTCCACTTTGGTAACCATAGTTTGTTTTCTATGTCTGAGTCTATTTTTGGTTTGTAAATAAAATTTATATCATTTTTTTAAGATTCCACATATAGGTGATAGCATATGATATTTGTCTTTCTCTGACTTACTTCATTTAATATGATAATCTCTAGGTCCATCCATGTTGCTGCAAATGGCATTATTTCTTTTTTTTTAATGGCTGAGGAGTATTCCATTGTGTATCTATCTATATACCACATCTTCTTTATCCATTCATCTATTAATGAACATTTAGGTTGTTTCCATGTCTTGGCTATGGTAAATAGTGCTGCTGTGAACATTGGGGTGCATGTGTCTTTTCAAATTATAGTTTTCTCTGGTTATATGCCTTAAAGTGTGATTGCTAGACCATATGGTAAGTTTATTTTTAGTTTTTTAAGGAAGATCTATACTGTCCCTCATAGTGGCTGCTTCAATTTACATTCCCACCAACAGTGCAGGAGGGTTCCCTTTTCTCCACACCCTCTCCAGAATTTATTATTTGTAGACATTTTAATGATGGCCATTCTGAATGGTGTGAGGTGATACCTCACTGCAGTTTTTGGTTTGCATTTCTCTAACAATTAGCGATGTTGAGCGTCTTTTCATGTGCCTGTTGGCCACCTGGATGTCTTCTTTGGAGAAATGTCTGTTTAGGTCTTCTGCCCATTTTTTGATTGGGTTGTTTATTTTTTGGATATTAAGCTGTATGAGCTGTTTGTATAATTTGGAAATTAGTCCCTTGTCAGTCGTGTCATTGTAAATATTTTCCCCCATTCTGTAGGTTGTCTTTTTGAAACAAAAGCCATTTTATTATGCTCGTGGATTCTGGAGATCATGAATTCAAACAGGGCACACTAGTGTATTAAGAACTGTAAAGGGTCTGAGACTTTTTTCCCTACTTGCAAGCTAACAAGCTAGCCTGCCACAGTTTTGTAGATGCAGGTACAAAATATATGAGACTCCTTGGGTCAGAGACAAAGGACTTCACTACTTACAGCAATAACAGTGATTTGAGTATCAGTATTTTCTTGTGTCAGTTCCCTGAAACCCAGTTCCCATAGGGTGATGGGAAGACAGCAGGTGACACCTGCACACATAGTGGGTAACGTTATAGAAGAGGATCCCTAGGCTTAAAGAAGCTGAATCTTCATAATGGGAAGCAAGCATGCCTGCCATAAAGTCCAAAGGATCTGTGTTATTTGTGTAATATTGGCCACTCTGTTTTCCAAGGCTGTAAGCAAATCTGCCCTTTGCTTCAGAGGGAGGTACAATCTGCTTCTTCTGTGGTTGCTCACTATATAAACATCTTGTAAAAGATGGTCTGGAACAAAGGCAGTCCGCTTCTCCATACAAGACATGCAGAAATGCGAGAGACCCATGGAGAGTTGTCTCTCAATGCAGCAGTGGCCTTTTTCCTGCACCAAAGTATCCAGGGCCTCTGCTGGGGACTCACATGGCTGGGGGCTGGGGTCATCTGAGGCTTCCTCATGGTGGGGGCTGGGCAGACTTAGCCGGGACTGTCAACAGGCACCACATTCCACATGGGTTAGGATTCCCACATCCTGGCAGCTGGATACGGAGAAGGAACATTCCAAGAGGGGCATATGGAGAACAACTGAACAAAGAGAACCCAAGGGGAAGCTGCATGGCCTTTCCTGACTAGCCTCAAGAGTCATGCAGCGTTATTCTGCCCCCTTCTCTTGGTTACAAGCAAGTCACTGAGGGCGGCCCAGAGCAAGGGGAGGGTGATTAACCACTTGATGTGGGGGAGTGGCAGGGTCACACTGGAGGAGAGCATGCAGGGTGGAATACTGCCAAGGTCGTCTTTGGAAAGCACACCATGGAATGTAGTGCCAACCCAAACGCTCTGTTGATGCTACATAGGGCAGGGAAAAGAACCCAGCCTAAATGTCTACAGGGCTGTGTTCTAGTCTCCGCTGTACCGCTCACCTATCTGGCTGTGGCCTTAGGCGAGTCACTTACCTAACTGAGCCCCTGAGTTCCCAGCGCGCTGGGAGAGCACTTGAAGCATAAAAGGAACCTGCCCTTCCCGCTTCACAAGGTGGTTGTGAAAGTCACATGAGAGTCCTGTGAGGGTCCTGGACGTGCCAGGCAAACTGGCAAGGAGTTCTAAGGTTTATCTCATGTGTGACTTTGCAGTGTCTGCAGACCATCTGCATCTGAGGCTACTTTGGATCCTTAGTGGGTGAAGGGCACGCAGCTTCAACATAAATAATGTAACCAAAGCCTTTTAATTCTTATAATCAAGTTACTCATGAGGAGCAAGGGGAACACCTGGCTTTTTTGCCCTCTAAAGGCTGGAATACAACGGAAGGATTAAGTGTACCATGAAATTGCTTCTGGGATGTTCCTATCCAGGGGCCTCCTCTACTTAGTAAAACAAAAATGAAGAGGGAGAGAGAATGAGAATGGCAGGTAAGATTGTGGAGGGAGATGCAAGGAGCAGAAAGGATAATTGGCCCTGAGTGACAGAGACCCACATCTCACTGCTGGATCCAGAGTTGCCTACAGGAGACTCAGGATTGAGTGCATGCAGCTTCCTGAACACCCGTATCTTAGGACTAAAAGAACCAAGTGGGAAATACTTGTAGTTTAGAACATTAGAAGGGCTCAAAGTGCTGCTTAGTTAAATCGTCGAATGTTTATAGTGAGGCAAGAATTTCACAAATCTGGGAGCTGAGTAGAATTATTATAAAGAAAGAAACCAAGGTGCAGAGAGGAAAAGCAAATTGCCCAGATTGCATGGCCTGGAAGGAATAAAAACAAGACTTAAACTGAAGATTGTTCAGCTCCAATGCCCAGCCTTCTCCACTGTTTCCCTTATTTCTCCACCTCTTGGCAGGGATAGGAGTAGGGAGGAGAAGGGGGTGGGGAGTGTGTGGGGATAGAAACTGGAGTAAAAAGAGGTCATCCTAGCTGTGCCAGCCAAGGACTTGTTGCCGTGAGGCACTCTGCCATGTCCCCAGCATGAGCCTTATATTCACAGAGTAAGAGCCAAGGGACAGGCAGAGGGAAAGCTGCCTGGCCAAGTGGGTGAGTAGCTGCTGTATTTTCATAGCTTGAGACTGATGCCTTCTGGGCAAAGTGCTGTGTCTGGAGCACCTCTGGTCTCAGTTGACTCTTCCTGATGTATGCCACACTGTTCTGTTTACAGCTTGGTTCAGAAAAAGTTTGTTGATTGCTTGTTATGTGCAAAGCACGTAATGATGAATATGATTCCCTTGTTCTGGATAATCTCTCTGGAGTGTGTTAATGGGAGAAATAGATAATTTCTATTCAGACTGATTAATGCTCTTTTAGAGGAAAAAGCATAAGAAAACATCTAGGCTCACCAGGAGTGGAAACAGTCAAGGAAGAGCTCCTTGGAGGATTTAACAGATTAGTTGAGTCTTGAAGGGCAGTAGATGAAGATCAAAGGGCAGCATGAACAAAGTCATGGTGGGTGGAAAATTGTTCTGAGCCAACTGCTGCTGTACCAATGTATGTTAAGTTTTCCTATTTCTTTCCTTCTGTCAGTTAGAATTCCTTTAGTTTCAAGTTGTAGAAAACCCAACTTGAACAGGCTTAAACAATAAATGGACAGCTAAACAGTTGTAGGAATGAAAAGGGGGCAATAACTACAGAAAGAATAGAGACTTTAAAAATCTTTGAAAATCTTAAGAGGAACTTAAATGAAGTATTCACATTTCTAGAAAATAAAAATTTTAAAAATGGACAAAGAAATAGAATATCTGAATACACCATGAACTCTTAAAAAAAAATAAGTCAATAGACAAAAACCTCCTTGGCCAAGAGGACATCAGATGGTGTGGCTGAAAGGTTTTATGAAACTTACAAAGGAACCAATAAATCTTATTTTAGACCAGCTGATAATCTTCCAATTAGTAGAGACAAGCCGTATAATTTCCTCCCTAATTTCAGGAAAAACATAAGGTAAAATTCAACAGCCATTAATGCTATGAAACCCTTAGCAACCATAAATTAAAGAGAACTTCCTTAACCTGTTAAAAAACCAAGGAGGTTTTCACCATACTTGATGGTGAGATACTAGACATATATTCATGTAAACTCAAGCACAAACAAGGAGGCCTATTATTGCCTCTCCTAGTCCACATTGCACTGGGTGTTGTAGCCAAAGCAATAGGACAAGGGGGGAAAACTAAAGATATAAAAAATGAAAGAAGGAGACAAATTACCATTATTTGTAGATTAAATAGAGAACAGAGGAGGATAACAAATAAACTATTAGAACTAAGCTTTCAACAAAATCACTTGATACAAGATCAACATACAACAGTCAATACATATACTTGAAACAATAAATCCTATATACTTGAGGCAACAAATTAGAAAATATAAAATATAGTAGAAAAATATATTGTAGCAACAAAATTATAAATTGGCTAGAAGTGTATCTAACAAAAGATATGAAAATCTTCTATAAAGAAAATTTAAACAGTATTAGGTAGCATGAAAAATAACTCAAATAAATGGAGAGTATGCCATTATTATGGGCAAGAAGAATCAATATTATAAAAATGTAATTTCCCCTCAAGTTAATGCATTAATTCAATGAAATTCCAAGCAAAACACCCAGTATATATATTTTCCCATAACATGCCAGTAGGGCCTAAAAGTAATAAAAGAGTATCCAAGCATTTTTTCTTTTTTTTTTAAAATTGAAATATAGTCAGTTTCAGGCATTATTGAAGAAGAAGAAAGTGTGGGAATTTTCCTGAAAGAGATATCAAGGCTTATTATAAAACTATCATGATTAAGACATTATGGTGTTTATATAGATTATACTAGCAAACCATAAACAGCCAGCCACAAATTCCTAGAAACATTGTCTATGAAAGATGTAGCATTATGAATCACTGGAGAAAAGAAATTCTATTCCATGAATATTGCCGGGCCAGTTAGTTATCCATATGAAAAGAAATTGGATCCTTACCTTAAATAATACACAAAAATAATTCTAGGTGAATCAAATAACTAAATGCAAACAGTGAAACATTTAGAAAACAATGAAAAAATTTTGACATAGTTATAGAAAGAATTTCTTAAAATGCAGTAAGCAGAAACCATTAAAAAAAAGTTTGATAAATTTCACTGCATTAAATTAAAATATTTCTGTATGGAGAAATATACCATTAATATAAAGATATTATATTTATATAGGAAGATAGAAATGAGAAATGATACTTCTAGGTAAACAACCTTCAAAAGATTAGTATATAAATTGTATAAGGAACTCCTAAAATTAGTAAGACAAACAACTCAATAGAAAAATAGTTGAAGAATGTTAAGTTTTCCCCTAGTGTCCTTTTTCCCTATTCCACATACTAATAATACTTCTGGAGTTTAGCTGTATAATTGGCTGTGCTGCTAAGGGCTACATTT
The DNA here is from genome assembly GCF_048773025.1 of Camelus bactrianus. Classification (NCBI taxonomy): domain Eukaryota; kingdom Metazoa; phylum Chordata; class Mammalia; order Artiodactyla; family Camelidae; genus Camelus; species Camelus bactrianus. The sequence continues at coordinate 37,307,289 of NC_133545.1, read as the reverse complement.
TCCAGCTTCCTTATAGCTAGGTAAGTCCAGGTGACTAAATCTGGACTAGTCAGGTGTTAATGGAAGCAATGTGTCCATTCTAGTCATGTATTTTAAGAAGGCCATTGTTTGCACTCCACTTCTGCCCTATCTCTATTTCTTATGGGCTAGAATGCAGACTGAGCTGAAGTCTATGAGTCAGCTAGTAGACTAAGACAATGCACTAAAGGATGGCATAATAACAAAATAGAAAGAATTTGGATTACTTCTTGGAGCAGAACTGCCTACCCATCCTGGTCTGCCCACCTATGTCTGCACTATTATGTAAGAGAGCAATGAATTTCTTTGCTTTTTGAGCCCCTAAATTTGGAGGTCTTTGTTATACCAGTTTTACTATACATTCCTAATAATGTATACAGGAATAGGAGATTCACAGAAATGAACCTTGAATGGCAAATAAAATGCTCAGTTTTATTAGTCAGGAAAATGCAAATTGAAATAGAAATGGGGTACCATTTTGTTCTCATCAGATTGGTAATATAAAGCTTGACAATACCAATTTCATATATGGGCATATTCATAGTCACAGTGCAGTTTTTCATAGCAACAATAACAGAAGGAAAACAAAACACAAAGTCAGAAACAATGTAAAAGTCTATTTGTGTATTATTATTTAAATAAATATTATTTGTTTACTAAAGCATCCTAAAATAGGATAGTATTTTTGGAGAAAAAGTAAAAAAAATAGCTGAAGTTTTATGTACTGCAGGTGTATTATAGGCTGGTGTACCACTTTGGAGGGCCATTTGGCTACATCTTGATATATATATATCTTATGTTGTTAAATCCCCTCCCCAAATTCATATGTTGAAGACCTAAGCCCCAGGAACTCAGAATGTGACTTTGTTTGGAAATAAAGTCATGGCAAAAGTGACTAGTTAAATTAAAATGAGGTCTTTAGGGTGGACCTTAATCCAGTATGACTGGTGTATGATTTCCCCATTAGTCACTTGGCTAGTGTCTAATGGGGAAATTTAGACATAGGTATAGACATGAACAGAGCAACAATGACATGAAGAGACATGATGAGAAGACAGCCATCTATAAGCCAAGGAGAAAAACCTGGAACAGATGCTTCCCTCACAGCCCTCAGGAAAAACCAACTCTGCCAATACTATGGTTTTGGAATTCCAGCTTCCAGAACTGTGAGACAATAAATTTCTGTTATGTAAGCCACTCAGTTTATAGTACTCAATTACGGCAGCCCTAACAAACTAATCCACCTATGACTCAGCAATTGCATATACAGGTGTATATCTGCAGAAACTCTTCACGGGAGTGTGCCAGAAGTTACACAGAAGGATGAAACAGTGGATATTTATCAATGAGAAAATAAATACATAAATTGATGTGTATTAACAACAGAAAACTCTACCGAAGAAAAATGATGGGCTGGTAGCATCTCAATAGGGATTGAAATAAGTAAAAATTTTAAAGTTCATATCCAAAAACGTTTTTAAATAAAATTTTAAAACATTTTTAATTTAAGTATAGTCCATTTACAAGGTAGTATTAATTTCTAGTGTACAGCATAGTGATTCAGTTATATATACATATATGTTCCTTTTCATATTCTTTTTCATTATAAGCTATTATAAGGTATTAAATATAGTTTCCTGTGCTATGTAGTAGGACCTTATTGTTTATCTATTTTATATATAGTAGTTAATATTTTCAAATCTTGAACTCCCAGTTTATCCCTTCTCATCCCCTATTCCCCCTGGTAACCATAAGTTTGTGTTTTATGTCTGTGAGTCTGCTCCTGTTTTGTAAATAAGTTCATTTGTGTCATTTCTTTTACATCCCACATATAAGTGACATCATATGGTATTTTTCTTTCTCTTTCTGGCTTACTTAGTATAACAATCTCCATGTCCATCCATGTTACTGCAAATGGCATTATTTCATTCTTTTTATGGCTGAATAGTATTCCATTGTATATATATACCACCACGTCTTTATCCAGTCATCTGTCAATGGACATTTAGGTTGCTTCCATGTCTTGGCTATTGTAAATAATGCTGCTATGAACATTGGGGTACATGTATCTTTTTGAATTAGAGTTTCCTCCAGATATATGCTTGGGTGTGGGTTTGCTGGATCATCGGGTAAGTCTATTTTCAGAAAACATTTTAAAACAAAATAAACAACAAACTGAAAGAAAGTATTTGTGAAATGCGACAACAAAGGGGTTTTTATTCTTTTTATTATAATTAGGCCTTATAAACAGTAAGAAAAAGATAAATGCTTCCATACAAAAGGGACAAGACACAGCAGAGCTTTTCAAGAAAAATGCAAATAACAAATAAATGTAGGAAAAAATGTTCATTATCACTAGGAACAAAGAAATGCAAACTTATATCATGAGAAGCCAAAAAGATTTAAAATCTTTACTTCACAAAGATTAGATATTAATCAGTGCTGGTGGAGATGTGAGATCAACTTATTTGAAGGACAATTTTTCAGTATTAAAAACTGTTAAAACGTGCAAACCTTTTTGTCCTATAGTGTGAATATATCTTAAAATAGTAAGAAAATAACTCAAAGATACAATCACCCATGTTCATAATTACCATAAAAATGTCAATACAAACAAATCAGAAACAGCTTAAAAGGGTTAGTATATTTTTATCTAAATAAATATTGGTGAATCCTAAAATGAAAACTATTCAGTACTGATATTTATTGCTCTCAATACATTTATTTCTATTTTTTAAAAGGAAGCATACAAGGCAGTAATCAGTACATTACCGTTTTGTATACTTGTGGTGGGTGCCTGTGTTTGTGTATGTGTGTAGGATAAGGTCTTCATTGGAGGAACATTAGAGTGACAAACACAGTAACCCAGCTCGACATTGTGAAGAGGGCACCATGTCTCCCAGACAAGGAAGTGGGGGGCGGCCCCTCAATCAACTGCAGAGAGAGAACGACTCTCTTGGTTTGAGAGAGGGGTCCTTTTGCCTAGTAGATGTGCTCTGCATGGAGAAGGGGCTGGAGTGAACCAATTTAGTTGGGGCTAAAATGCTGATTTTTAAAGTTTTTTTTTTCAATATATTTGAAACATTGCATAATTGAAAAAGCTTTAAAGGAGTTATAACAAAAAAGCTCCCATTTAAAATAACAACTCAAAACTTCAAAAGCCTAGTAATAAACTTTATAAGTAATGTGTAAGATCTCTATGAAGAAAACCAGAACACCTACTGAGAAGCTTAAAAGAAGATGGTCAAAATGAGATCTCAGGCTGAAGCCCGACATATAAAATAGATACTAATATTTGTTGCGCAAACAGATAACAGACTCCATTTATCAAGCACGTATTTATGCCAGACACCCCTGGAAGCCCTTCATGCACATTGTCCCAGTTAATCCTCCAATAACCCAGAAAAGCAGAGATTACCATAATTCCTGTTTTACATATGAGTACACCACGAAAGGTTGAGATTCTCTGTTCAGGATCAGAGAACCAGCAAGTCGTGAAGTCAGCTTTGTAGCCCAGGAAGCCTGACTGCAGAATTTATGAAATTCTCTCATTTAGGTGGGGCAGGGTCCTGGAGCTCTGCCTCTTGATAACCCCTTGCTCCTTAGAATGAAAAACTAGGTTTTCTAGGATGGGAAAACTGTACAGCACTGTAAAAACCAGGCTGATTCAATATTTCTTATATTCTGTTCTGTCATCTTTTTTAAGTTCCAACCAGTGACTTTGGTGCTAAGCAGCGCAGAGGCGGCAGAAAGCATCAGGTGAAAGGGTCTCCAGGGGAACATGAGACTGGGGTGGGGGGTGGGTATTCTATTTTCCTACAGGGAATGCTTCTGCAGCTAATCCTTGAAGGCTTTATGATTTGGTTTTGTAGGTGATTTCCTGCCCCAAACAAGAGGGTAAGAAACTCTAGAATCCAACACCCTGAGGTTCAAGTCTCATCTCTTACACTTGGTAGATGTATGAACTCGGGAAGGTTATTCAACCTCTCTGGACCTCAGTTTCTTTATCACTGCCCCCTCCCTAAAAAAAGGTTGTTAGAATTAAATGAGGTAATGCATGACTAGTGCATGACACAGAATTTTGCATGTTGCAAACAAATTACATCTTACCCATCATCATCATTGTCATCATGGTCACCTCACCATCAGTCTCAGAACCTAGAGGCCACCCCCAGAACCTCAACTCCCAAGCCTTCCTGCTGTTTGGGCCACACAGCCTCAATTTAGCCAAGTTCCACTCAGCAGTGGCTCACGACCAACCAGGGCCCTGGGAAATGCCCACTCCATCAGGCCTTTGCTCCCAAGCACAGGACTGAGAGTTGTTTGTGGAAGCCTGAATGAGAGACTGATGACTCAAGATAAGATAGGCAATCAGCTCAGACTCGCCACTGCAGACTTCTGGTCTTCTTGTAAAATGAGTCTTGTCATTTATTTGACAGTCCCCAGGATTTCACACAGAAGGAGGGACAAATAAAGCTGAGCCCCTAGCAAGTGTTCCTGATAGCCTCAAATGTGGACTTGGCTGTTTCTGGGGCCCCTAAACCCTCAGCATCCTGGCTGCCTCCAGGCTCACCATTCATTTCAGCCAGTGTTTGTTGAGTGCCTACCATGCATGAGAGAAGGGGTCCAGGTGGTTTTCAGTTTTAGAGGCCAGCAAAATATTTTACTTCAAATGAATTCAATCCAGACCCAGAAATTTAACTCAAAGCAGAAATGCTCCCTCGGTATCCCTCTAGCCCCTTGCTGCCCTTTAATCATCTGTTCATTAAGCGGTTGGGAATACAGGCTTGGCCAGCAGAGATTGGGTTCAGAGGTTGACTCAGCAGCTCTGAGCCCGTTTTCTTCTCATTCTGCTACCAATTTCACAGGATTGGGATGGTTAAATGAGATAGTGCTTAAAGCATCCAGGAATGCATGTGCCTCATTAAATTAATCCTAAAGAAAAAAGCTGGTAAAGCAGAGGACCTTTCCGCCACTTTATTTGCTTTAGATAGAGTGGTTTTACGCATTAAGTCGCCTTAGAATTCAGACACCACAGTGACGAGGGGAGGTAGGACCAGTCCAGTTGTGGCATATGGCAGGCCTGCCATGCCCGCGTGTGGCCAGGGCCTCTGCAGCCTGCTTATCCCTGAATGTCTTCCCCACTCACTTAAGCTTCAGGTGTGGCTCACTTCATTGGGTATTGTCAACACCCAAAAACAGTACCTGACATTAAGCTGGCACCTCAGTGGATGTCTGCTGAATGAGTGGTTCAAAGAATGAGTGATAGAAAACAGAAAAACAATCAGGGGAGGAAAATGTAATCCCACTGTTCAACTGTAATTGCTGCTTTTTCTTCAAGATATAGATCAACGACACCTTTTTTTAGTTTTTCTGGCCTCCACACCTTGTCCCTCCCCTCTCACCAGAGGAGAGGGACATGAAGGGCATGTCCTCTCCTCTCCCCGCCTCCCATCTCTCTTTCCCATGATAGAATGGATATTTCTTTGTCTCTTTTCTCTTAGGAAACCTACAGAGAGATTGTAAAGGGATTGGGATCCACTGGACGTGAATGCAGGACACAGCAGGGTGAATGCTGTGTCCTCCTATCACTGAGCTATGGCTGATGGGATCCATTTGACTATGGAATGAATGGCTCTTCCTGATGCCAAAGAGTAGCAGAGTGGGACAAAAGAGCATGCACCTAGATGCAAGCCTAGAAGTGGAGGGTAGAGCCACTTACAGGGGGCACTGAGGAAAGTTTAAAGAGAGAGAGAAGAGGTATTACTGTCGAGAGCCCACTGTGACCACCCAGGGAGACAGAGAGCATGAACAACATTTCTGTCAAATAAACCAGTGCTTCTCAGTGCAGTGTGCACAGGAGTTATCTGGGGATTTTGTCAAAATTCAGATTCTGCCCTGGTAGGTCTGGGGCTGGGTCTGAGATGCTGCTCTTCTAACAAGCTCCCAGGTGATACTGGCGCTGCTATTCCAGTAACTACGTTTTGAGTACCAAGAGTTTAGTGCAAAAAGCACTGGAAAGTCTTCCCTGCATGTTTCATCTCATGTTTTTAAAGATGTAAACAGGCCACTCCAACAGGAACTGAAGTGTCCTGGTGTCCAAAGGGATCCTCTGGTCTCCCCTCCCCTCCTCTCATCTTACAGCCTCTGCCTTGACACTCTCTGGCACAAGGCAGGCTCCTCCAGGCAGCCTAGGCTGAAGGAGGGTTAGAAATTCCAAGAGCTCAATTCTAAAACTCAAGCTCGATCCCCAGAACCACATCAGCTCCCACCGCGTACATGAGGGCAGCCATAAAACATCATGCTTGGGCTTCCTTCAAAGAACGCTTAAGACAGATGAAATTTAATTTTGCTGGCTATTCTCCCTTCTTGACAGGTGATGTAAGAGCATGTCTGTAGGTATTTCTGCATCTTTCTACTTACCTTAACCCCCAACAGACACAACCACAAGACACTGACCATCTGAGGAAGCTGGGTTATTTCTTTATTCCCAAAGCTTTTAACATAGTAGGTGCTTGGTAAATGTTCATTGAACTAATTAACAAAAAGCTTTTTTTTTTTTTTTTTTTTTTTAGTACTTAGACTAATCAAATTAGATTTTCTTAAGACAGTCAAATTTCTCTTGCATGACAGCACAGGTTTTAAGAACTCAAGTGGTTTTACTAGAGATAAATGGCAGGGAGAAGAAAAGAACCAAAACTGTGGTTCCTGGAACAAACTTTAATACTAGTTGCTCACAGTGTGAGGTGAACAGGACTGGATTGTCCTATTTTTTTTAAATCACAAAATTCTAAAATTAGAAGCTATCTTAGACCTTGCCTAGTCCTGAGATGAAAGACTTGTCTAGTCCTGAGGTGACAAGCACCTGGCATGAGAGGAGTCATCTCTCTCCATTCCTATGTCCATGGCAGACATTACTAATCAACCATGGCACTTTTCCTGCTAAATGTAGATGTGACTTCAGAAGCCTAGGTTTTGAATCCAACATTGGGTTTCTTCACCTGCCTGCTGGTGCACTCTTGTGCTTCTGAGCATGTCCATCTGAGTACATACTTACCAGGTTATCCTCTGCTCTGTAGTTCTCTTATAAAACTGCACGTCCGATGTCCCTTTGCCTCCTACAAATCACAGCTCAGCCTGAGCTGTCTTGAGTTTAGGTGAGAGAGGCAGCACACACATGCATGACAGAGGTTCACACTCCATTGTGCAGAATATCACAAAGACAGGGATTGCATCTTGTTCATTCATTCATTTATTGACCAGATATTTATATGACAAGATACTGATTTGGCCTGTGTTCACTTCTGTATCATAAGTCCCTCATATATGTGTTTATTCTTGTACGAATGATGGATGGATGGGTGGTTAAATGTTTGATTAGTCTCCTCTTATAGGGTGATGCCTGGTAGTCCTTAGCAAGGACATTCCTCTTTCTAAGTCCCAAATAGGTCATTTTCTGTTCTTCCTCCTTTCCTTGTTTATACTGAGCACACTCTACACAGAGCTTCACCTGCAAGAGGTCCCAAGGGCAGCACTCACTTGGCTGCAAGGCACTTCTAGATGTGTTTTAACCTGTGCCTTCTTTTCTTTTTTTCCCCACTGGTGAAATCTACCAAATATTTTTATTTATTTATTTATTTGTCTTTTTGTTTTTATTGAAGTATAGTCAGTTTACAATGTTGTGTCAATTTCTGGTGTACAGCATAATCTGTGCCTTCTAGACTCCATTCAGTCGACTTGATTGTTTCTGTAGATGGAACTCGTCTTTATAGAGAAACTTATTATTGTCAGTAAGGTTCTGTCTTTTACTATTTATATAAAATGCTATCTTAGACCTTTTACATAAACCATCTTGTTTTAACCTCAAGCACAGTTGGATATAGCAATTATTAGGAGTCCACTTTATAGTGGAGGAAATGGAGGCTCAGAAAGGTCATTTGGTTTGGCCAGGACTACATAGTTAAGTTGCAGAGTGGGAATGTGAGCCCAGTCTGCCTGACCTACAAGTCTGTGCTTTTGCAAAGGGGACTGTGGCTGGTTGGAGTCATGGGAGTCATGGTAAACATACGTGGAAAATTCAAAGATTTCTGCCTCTGTGATCATCTGCTCACAGAAAAAGTAATTTTCTCCAGGACTAGTGAAGAGGGTCATCACCTGGCTCTTCCCTCTGACACCAAGACGTCAAGGCTCCCTCGCCTTTGCTGTTCCTGTTCGCCCATCGATTCCCTGGGTATCTTTAAGTCTTCCAGAGGGAAAGGGCTAGGCCAGTCAGGAGCTGATAGGATACCCCATCCCCTCCATAAAAAAGCAGGGGATTCCTTTCAGGTTTCCCTCCATTAAGGATTTCCCAAGGATAAAGAGAGAGCAAGAGCAGCGTTTGGGCCGCATCCTCACCCCGGCCCCTGTCTGCCCCACCCCAGCCACCAGCACCAGAGGCAGCAGCTGCAGTGTCCCAGCCCAGCTGCCCCTGGGGACAAGTCTGGGAATGACCCAGGCACTGCATGTCACCTCATGGCCCTGGAAAAAACCCCCCAGGCTTCATTCAGCCCAAGGCCACTCCAGCTCTCCAGCTAAGGCTGGGGCACTGGGAAAGCCCCACTTTGTGTAATTGTTTAATTATCATGTCAATGTGGATTCATTAGCATGGCAGCTGTCATGGCAAATGGGAGAGGAGGAGGTTCCTAGAGGCCCTAGGGTCGGCCTAATTGATGTAGTGAACAGAATACTGTATTTACTCAACAATGGTTTGGGTTTCTCTTCTGACCTGGGAAGGGCTTACTGGGAGTCAATAGCAGCTGAATTTTCATCCACAGCGATGGGACAATATCCACGGACTTAACCCCTCCAGGCCCATCCAGAGACCAGGAAGGCATCCCACAGCCGTGAGAGGCTGGAGACTTCTTCTCCCAGAGACAGAAGAGATGTATGGGGCCAGAGTGAGAGAAATACATTCCTTGCTTAACAGAAGTATATGACCAGGTTCCCGTTAATCCTCATATTTCCACAAGGGTCTGACTGGGTCACATTCATCTCTGCATCCCTCCCAGCTAGTACAGGGCGTAGAACAACCTGATGTTAAGTAAGTGTTTGTGGAATGAGTAATAACTTGCTTCTATTGAATATTGACTGTGCCAGGTACTGCCCTAAGATTTTGCAGGAGAATCAACTTATAATTCCTCATAATAACCCTCTGAGAAGCACTGTTCTGGTTATTTATCACTGTGTAACTAACATCCCTTAGTGGCTGAAAACAACTTCTTGTTATTATATCTCATGATTCCATGGATCTGGAATTTGGTCAAGGTACAGAAGTGATAGTTTACCTCTGCACCATAATATCTGGGCCTCAGTCAGGATAAGTCCAAGGGCTGGGGACAGTACAGCTGGAGGCTGCCTGGGCCTCTTTCTCTCTCCCTCCAGCATACTGCTTCTTCAGATTTTCTAGCTTGGGCTTCCTCACAGCATGGCTGCCTCTTCTGTGGCAGTTCAGGCTCCATGAGACCAAGACCAGAACCAGACAGTTCTCTTAAAGACTAGGCTTGAAACTAGTATATGACATTTCACTAGACTTTCTTGGTCAAAACAGTCACATGCCAGCCCAGATGTAAGGAGAGGAGACATAGGTGGCATTTCTTGAGTAGAAGCGTATTAAAGAATTTGCAGCCATCTCCAATCTACCATAGAGACTATGATTATTTCCAGATATAAATGGGGATACAAAGGGCTAGGGAGAGAGTAACTCCCGGTCCCATGTCACACAGCCAGTATGTGGAGGCCCTCGGAGTTGGCCCAGGCAGTTCAACTCTTGAGCTCTTAATTACCACAGACTTCTCTGTAATCTTAAGTAACTCACAACCCTCCTTGGGTCCTGGTTTCCTATGAAGTAAAGGAATTGGGCCACATTCTTTCCAAAGTCACCTCTCACTTGAGCAGTTTCTAATTCTCAACTATAAAGAAAATAATCTCACCCTGTGTATGTGCTTATATTGGTTTGGGGCACAAGTGGTTGGATCGTCTCTGAAAATTCTCAAGAATTTTAAAACATGAGTTAAGTCTCCAGAGATCCTTGGAGTCAAAAGCCAAATCAAAGGGAAGCCAATTTATAAGTATTTGAATTACAGGGAATGTGGCATCTGGGTCTTTAGAAGAAATTCAAGGGTCCTAGGGGTAATATTAGTCTTACTAACTCCTCTCACAGACATTTCAGCCCCAGGAAGTGGGCTCTTCCCAACCTCTATCAGGCTGTGATTTATAACCTTGAAACCATTCCTGAGTTGTGACTTGACCCATGGACTTTCCAGAATCTGCTTAAGAGAAGGAACCAGCACTAAAGGGACTAAATTCCCTTTTCTGCAGAAAAGAAATTGTCCTGACAGCTTTAGGCTGCTAAAAATCCCAACTGATCAGGCCCCTGAGGAATGAGGTTACAAAGGCTGATAGTAGGTGGGGAGGTGGGAGCGGTGTCATGCAATGGAACTAGACCAAGAATTTGAACATTGTCTTGGCTCATACAGGACAAACTACCTGTGTGACCTTGGGCGAGCCATTTAACTTCTCTGTAGCCCAGTTTCTTCCTCCACAAAGAAAGGAATTTGATTAAGCCCAGGAGGACAAATAGGTTTCATCATTGGTGCCAACTTAACTGACCAGAAATGGCTTCCCAGAGGGGCCTGTGTGGAGGGTCCTCACCCCCTGTGCTGAGACAGTGTCCTATGATGGGAAGCTCTCTGGAGACGGAGTGAGCCAAGGACGCCGGGTTCAAATCCCAGATCCTCCACTTAGTAAATGTGTGGTCCTTGAAAAACCTCCTAAATTTTTTGAACCCACCTTTCTATCTGCTCAATAGGAGTCATAATGCTTTTCTTCATAGAATTGATAGTGATTTTAATGAGAAAACCTGGAAAAACCTTTCACCCCAGAGCCTTTCATATATGTTTGATAAAGACTGATTGAATCTGGAACCTGCACATCACGGGGATATATAGTGACAGGCAGAGGGGCCTTTAGTTACCTAAGTAAGTTCTTGTCACATGTAGCATAACACCTATTTTAATAATCTGTGTCATGTTGGGTCAACCTTAATGCTGTGATCTATGCTATAGGTGTGATGGAATGTAGAAAACATAAAGTAAATGCACTTATCTCATCTAAAATTTGAAAACGATCTCTATCCATAAAATGAGTAAAAGTGAGCATTAAATAAGATAAAATTTGTAAAATGATAGTGCAGAGCAAATACGTGATAATAGTGGGCATGGGAGGGCTATAGAACTCTTACTTCACCCTACATTAGAGAACAGAGAATGGAGAAAAAAAACATGAATATAATCAACATAGGAAAAGCCTTTACTCCTCACCAGAAATTGCACCTATGAATAAGTTCTGTAGATGTAAATGAGAGGTGTCCTGACTCTGAACCTGGAAATGTCAGACAAGGAAAGCAGGGCTCTGATGATGTTGTAGTCTAATATTTGAGTGACAGCCTTTCAAATTCAGTCTGTTAGATATGCAAATGAATGGACATTCTTCATGGTGCCACTATAATGAGAATTATAATTTGGTATCATGTAAAGAGTGCTCACAATGTCCCAGGTACTGTGCAGTGCACACTGGTTGTGCATTGGCTCATTTATTCCCTATAGTAAACCGATGAGGCAAGTTCTGTTACAATCCCCATTTCCCAGGAGGGCACAAAGAGATTTGGAAATGCCCCAGTTCACACAGCTAGTGCTCGATGGAATTGAGCCTGTCTGGCTCCAAGCCTGTGTTCCCAGTCACCCTATCTCTGAGTGACAGATCCAGCCACTGTGGCTTTTTAGAGAAATGACACAGGGTGGGAAAACTACCACCATCCTAAGCCAGGGAGGCCTCTATGGTGGTGAAGCCAAGCAATCCTATGTTCAGATCCAGCGCTTATTATCCCCATGACCTTGGGCAAGAGACTGACTAATCTTCTCGAGACTCAGTCTCCTCATCAATAATGTAGGGACACTAATTGTAGTAATGTCCCTGCTGTTCTCCTGCCTTGAAGACTGGATTAGCGGATGTACAAAAAATGAACACGGTGCCTGGCACATAGTAGATGGTTGATTATTGTCACATTCCTCCTCTTTAAAATAGGATTTCACTGAATTTTCAGGTGCATTGAAATCATTACAATGGACCTGGGAACTAAGAAGGCCTCAGAAATCTAAATCAGTGTCTATTAAATGCTTAATTACATAGAAGCAGGGTTTTTTGTTTTGTTTTGTTTTGTGTGTTTTTTTTTTTTTTTTGTCGTGTGTACATATCTTTTTCACAAAAGTATGATTTTTTGATCACAGACAAGCCCTCCTATGCTTGGGGTTTAATGTTGAGGTGAAAAAAATAAAGCTGAAATGATCCAGGAAATTTAAAAAAATGAAAAATATGATTTATACAAACATAAAAATAGTGCCTATAATTCTTTTCTTCACATTCAGTGTGTTCATCAGTTAGTCTCCCCAAATTGCCTTTCTGTTTCATTAGACAGCACTCCTTGCAAATTATTTCTAACTTCAGATGATTTGCTGACCCTCACTGACTAGGGTCTCCCTTTCCTCCCCACCTATAACACCCACTTTGCATTGTAACCAAATGCAGCCTCCCCATTGCTTCCCCACCTTCCATTGGGAATGATCTCTTTATCAATAATCCGACCCCTAGAAGCCCAGTGGGCAACTCTTTAGTGCCCCTGACACCAATGCAGATGGGGGCTTTGGATCCCCTGTGTAATCCCAGCCTGAAATGTTACTGGGAGCCCCACAGCTCTTCAATTACCTCCCTTGGCCTGTCAAGACCACAGCATCTCAAATTCAGTTAGCTGGTCTTTGGGTCTCAGCCAAGGCCCAGCCTCTGCTCCTAATGACAGCCAGCTGAGGGGACACTGAGAGGGGCTAAATTCAATTTGCAGTCCTTCTAATGAGATTAAGGGAGCAGGGTTTTTTATTTTCTCCAAAGTTTGCCATGGGCAGGATGAATGATGGCCCAGGGATGAGCTGTCAACGTCAACAAAGGCTCCGAGCTGGGAGAAGGGGGATGGGAGACAAGGATGGGAGAGAGAGGGAGAGATTTTCCAGACAGAGCCAAGGAGCCCTGAGTGAGTCGCCCAGCAGGTGACAATGTCTGGCTGGCAGAGTATCACTCTGCAGACAGGATGCCATCAAGAATGAATCTGGAGGAAAGGCAAATGTCAATCATAAGCAGTATTCCCAAGTAGAATCTTTCTTTTCTTGCTTCTGAATTCTTTCTCAGCCTTCTTAACTAAGAGTCATGAAAACAAACTGTGTTTCTTAAAATGAGTCAACTCGGAAGTATTTTCTCAGATAAAGGAGCAAGGCCCCCACTGGTCTGCTGCCTGGAACAGCCCAGTCTTGTGCTGCTCTTGACTGGGTGGAACCATGGGCCTCCCGTGAGAGAGCTCTCATTGAGCTGGTGTCTGCTAGGACCTCAGGTGCCCACATTGTGTTGTGGCTGGTGTGGTAAGGAGCTGGAAAGTACTTTAACTGGTGCAGAGTAATGTCGGGGTGAGGTGTGATGTGCAAAAACCCATCTCATGACTGTTTTAGTCAGCCTCTGAGTAGCTCCAGCTCAAATGAGGGGGTAGAAGAAACAGAGCAGGGTATTTTTCTAGGTCCAAGTGAGACAGATGGAGGGAAAGCTCTTTAGGGAATCCAAAAAAGAAGAGGTGTCTGTGGTTGGGAGAGACCAAGGAAACTTTGTTTTTAGGAAGTAACCTTGAGTTTTTCCTTAAAGGAGGATGGAATCCAGAAAGGCCAAGAGAAAGAACTCAGATCAGATCCTTGTGGCTAAAGGTTTCCATGCTTCTACTTGCAGGCCCAGCTGTGCCCTGTTCCAGGGTCACTCCTAGGGGGAATTGCAATAGTCCTGCCACCCTAGGACTGGATCTCAGGCTCTGAGCACCTTCTTAGAGCTCCTCAGAGATGGTCCGTACATACAGCAGAGCTCCTGCCCAGCTTCCTGCCCGACACTTGAACCCTCTGTCCATGTGGTAATCCTGCGCCAGACCCTGGCTGTGGCCTTGATGCTTCAAATTGCCTGGTCTTACCAGGTCTTCTCTGGATGGTGGGAGTTGGAATTCACATTCTTTGTCTCTTGTCCCCTCACCACTTCTTGAAGTCCTGTTCCTAGTAGACTGATAACCAGGGACCATGGCATAACTGCCTTTTTCCTACTTCCCTTGAATATGGAAACCAACCCAGACCAAGGCCCTTACTCAGCTTTGGAACAGGTCGACATGAGTTAAAACACCTTGTGGGCACACAGTAGACACTCATTATATATCTATCAGCTGATATGTGCTCATGGGGAAGGTGAAACTTTATCAGGCTTGAATCTGGGAGCAGCTAGACAAGTGGCTAGAAGTAGGAAGGTGTCCTCAGTGAGGAGGAAAGCTCAGAGCCAGGATCATATTGTGTTCAGAGAACAGTAGTCTCTCTCCTCTGACACATCTCTGGTGGCTGAGTTTTGACCTCCATTGCCCACTAGGTCCACGGCCAGCTCTTCAGAGTCTCTGGCCACCCGAAAGCGCCAGTGATGGACTCCTAAATCTTCCCCCCTCACAAGAAGGTGCTCCTGATGTCCATAGAGCAGCAGGGCTATCCGGCTGGTACCACAGCCTGACCTTGGCCATCAGCCAGATGGACTAGAGGAATCCTACAAATTCCAGAACCCAGAACACCTCAGGGACATGTTGTGGCCAGAACGCTCAGAGACTCTCTCTCATACAAAACAAACCACAAAACCACTTGAGGGCCTGTGAAGGATTATGTTGGATTGTTGGGTCTGGGATAAATCGAGTTTCTAATCCAACTCGGTACCTTACAAGTCCAATGCTGCTGAGAAAGACAATGCCAAGATGCTGAGATTCTGAGCCCAAAAGAGCTGTGTTTTAGGGCTAATCATAGCTGCTTTGTTAATGTGGCTTCTTTTATGTTGAGAATTGCCTCTGAATTTTTTTCTTATTCCACTGACTTGTGTTAAAATTCCTTATTTAGACAGAAAAGACCATTTAATCCTAAGGAGGGGGCTGTGCCATGAAGTGATAGAGAAATCAGAAATTCAAGGCTGAGGCCAGGGACCTCCCAGTTCTTCTCCACTCCACCTTGGAGTGGGGAGTGGGGGCTGTTTAGGTCCTAATAAGGAAGGCCTGTCCTGGAAGGTCCTGTCTGGGGGCACTTTGCATGGGCTGGTGAGCCAGTCCATGTCCCTCTTTCCCACCTCAGACTGTGACTGTGGTAGAAAAATAATCTGAGGGAAGTATAAAAGATAAGGATGGCAAGGATTAAAGATAGCCAGCTATCAATGCCAATGCTTATTAATAAGAAGGAGTCACTAAAGGCCAATTCCTCAGGAACTAGAACTCTCCATCGTAAAGCACATTTTCAATCACAAAGGATTTTCATGTCTGTTTTTTTATATGAGCCTTACAGTGAGTCTGTGAAGAAGGTATGCTGATCCCCATTTTAGAGATGAGGAATCGAGGCACCCTGAACTTAAATGTCACCCAAGTTCATGCAGCGGTGAGCTTAGGGTGCAAGGCCAGGTCTGTCTGATGCCAGGTATGCTGGTGTCCACTCCACCACATTTTATCTTAATATACAACCCACGTGCCTAGGATGGACCTCCCCTCCCCACCTCTGCCGACTGCATTCCTATGCAGAGTTCCAGACTCTTCTGCCGTCCTCTGAGGGTGGAACTGATGGCCCAATTGGAGAGCATCGTCAGGGCACAGCTCCCTTGTGCCAGTTTTGTGTCGATGCAGAAAGCACCTCACTGCTGTTTAGGAGCACACTGAATACGTAGGCTGGGCTGTGGGGCCAGGAGCCCTGGGCTGGGCTTCCCAACCCTGCTGTCACCAGCTCCCACTATGATCTTGGGCAAGGGACTTCCTTTCTCTTGTCCCAGTGCCCTCTTGGCTCCTTGCCAGTTCTGGCATTCCCAGATTCACGTTCTCCAGCTGCCCAAATCTCCTGAGTGGTCACTCAAATCCATTTCCTGAGGCCTACAAATTACATTTTGCTTCTGCTGCTCTCTTCATGGTCTTCTCTATTTGCTGTGCAGGGTTCACTCACACTCTGGCGTGATCACGAGTATTTCCAATGCAAAAGCTCACCCACCCCCAGTGCCTATTGGGTTTGCTAAACACCCCTCGGGCCCTCCCCTCCCAGGGTAATGCCAGACCAGGGGATGGAGCCCTGGGTCTCTTCACTTTGCGCCACATTATCACAGAAAGGTGGATTAGAAGTTATCTCCGCTCTGCTTTCTCTCAGAGTTCCTTGGCAACACGGCCACCTCGATATAAATACACACTAGAAATGTGCACAGCCTCATACTCACAGCCGGGGCGTTCAGAGGCCCGGGGGGAGATACTGCCAGAGAGCAAGGACGTCAGGAGATCCTCAGGACGCAAAGAGGTGCCAGCCTCCCCACTCCAAGGTCAAACATGGCACTCATCAAATAAAACGCCTGTGATCTCTGATAATTCTCTGGCACCCCCACCCCAAATGCTGGAGATCTTTCATCTCTCTGGACAGCCATAGATTTCACAGCTGAAGCTTCTTTTGCATTCTTTGAACAAAGGGCCCAATCACCTTTCCTGTCTTTGTTTTCCTAACACTTTTTTTCTCCCTGGTGTTGCTAATGGAGCCTATTCAGCAAATTCTATTGCTTTTGATCATTGGTTGTATCAAGATCTAAAAAGAATCAAAGTTAAAAACAATGAAATTGTGCTTTTATGTGTAATAATGTTTAACGTTTTAGGATTGAACTGACAGGAATTATAAACCAGTCCATTCCTAGCATATTGTTAACTCTGGTATCTAAAATGACTTCAGATATTTAGGAGACCAGCGCATACAGATTCGCATGGGTCATGCAGGTTCAGTAGCGTGTCATTTCCCTCCACCGGCCCTGTTCTAAGTAAGACCACAAACGAAACCACCCACAAACTTGATTCAGGCATAGGTAGGAGACACATGCGTAAAAGACTGTGAAAGAGGCCCTCTTTGCTTGGAAGCACAGGGATAAAATTCCCCAAATGTCTCTTATATATAGGCTAGTCCTCTTAAGATTTAGTCATTAGGCTCTGCCAGACAGTTTCAAACTACAAAGGTCCTGGAAAGAAAATACAATAAAGAGATCAGTGACCTAAAATGCCAGGCCAAAGAGAAGAACCAGAAGGAGCAAGATGTGTTCACTGTAAATATTTTAAAACTGTATTCTTATCTTGGTTCAGTGCTGTGTGCTGTCTTGTCTCTGATAATTGTAAATATTTAATGCGCTATAGCTCCATCTCCTTACTGATACAGGAAAGATGAATAAATCCATACGCACAGGATGTGTGTTTTCACTGGGTGTGCAGACTGCCTGAGAGAGAGCACCCCATGAGGGGCTGCTGTTGATGGTTGTGCATACTGCACCCTGTTCAAGGGTGCCTGCCTGGTGGAGGGGGTGAGAAACAAGCCCCACTAACCCAGCTCAGGTGTCACTGGGTCAGTTCTGAGCTAACGGCCCCTTTGTGCAATTAACTGTGACTGAAGCGTACTTTCTTTTTTTTTACCATTCGCAGTTTACTAGTGTGAAGGAGATTGAGCAGATCTGATGAGAAAAGTACTCCTGTTTACTGAAAAAAAAAATCTAGGAAACTTTTAACTCTCAGTATGATTTTCTTTAAAATAAAAGTATAGGAATTTTCATTCCATTTACTTTTTTACTCCCTTAGCAGCCTAAGCACTGTCTTAGAACTTGATTTTCCTTGCAAACTGACCAAAAGAGATTTCCGGAAGTAATCATCTTACTAGAAGGGGAAGGAAGGTGAGGCAATGAGGAGAGGAGGTGGCTTCAGAAGCCCTGGTTCTGTGGAGAACTTTATCCAATGTGCTAGCCCACCCCTGACACTTGACATGGTTTGCCCCAGAAGGTGACCAGGTCTCCACCGCCTTTGGTTCCTCCAGCCTTCCCATTATTTCATTCTTGCTCGATTCTGATCTTGCCTCTGTGGTTCCCTCACTCCAGGGACTATGGAGCTTTGGCTCACTATTGCAGCCAACATCACCTGCTTTCTAGGTGAAGGCAGAAAAGCAGGCAGAGAAAGCCCTAGAGATTCTAACTGGAGTCATTGTCAGGAATAGCCCTCCACAGTTACTCTGACCTCCCAACTTGACCTTGTGAAGAAGAAACCTGGGAAATACCCATAAGACCCAAACATTCAACTTGTGTTGAGTCTTTGAGTTGTAAGCAATAGAGGAAAAAACTTTGGGTAACTGTAAAGCAGGTGAGATGGGAAAGGCAGGCTGCAGCCGTGCTTAGGAGAGCAGGCTCTGAGTCTCTGAATTCCAGCCCAGCTCCACAGCTTCCACACAGGGGGACCCTGAGCCCCGGCTCTGGTGCTTCAGTCTCCTCATCTCTGAAGACAGAGTAATGGAAGCTCAAGTCTCATTGGGTTGTCCTAAGAGTTAAGAGTTACTGCTCTTGTAAAGTTGCCCAGAGCAATACTTGAAAGGCTAAGTGGTCGATCTGTATTGGCTAGTACTATGATTATTATTTCAAAATTGCTTAGAGAGCCATGGGGTGGTAGAGCTCTGAGATGCTTTTATTGCTTAGAAGAAGGCTAGAAGTTAATTGGTTTCCAAATTTGGCCACTGGGATGCTCAGTTTCCATGCTAGGGAGCTCCTAAGGCACAGTGGGCATACACAGCACACAAAGAAAAGGACCAAGCACACACAAGTATACACACATGTGCACACACAGATTCATCTGTCCTGCCATATGCGCAGACAAGCCCACATGTGCGTAACTCCAGAAATAGCCTGGGCAGGATATCCAATCAGAGTTCCACGGATGGTGGCAGACTTGGCTGTTACTTACAACTGATGCCTGACCTAGATGCCAGGATGGCATGGGCTGTGCTGTGTCAAGTCTCCACTGGGCCTGCAAAAGGACAGTACACAGAGGGTTGCGATGCACAGAGACCTCTGAGAACTCCATCCTTTCCCCACCTTCACCCTTCCCCTGTCTCTTCAGGAGTTTTAGGGGATGCTATGGGCCATTTGTTAAAGGTCTTGGGCTAGAGGGGCCCAACTGCCAGTACCTACAGATGGAGGCAGGTGGTGAAGTCGTTGCTGATGACCTGTTCCCTAGCGCGATCGTAGCAATGCCAGAGCACCCTGGCATTACAGTATTACAGAGTGGATGCCTAGTAAGGAGCTGCTGAATAAATGACCCCCCCAAAAAAAGAATAATAAAACCTAGCTCAGCCATTTTGGCTGAGAGCCTCGGGTAAGTCACATACTCTTTCTTTATGTTAGCCTCCTCAGACATAAAATGGAGATAAACATACTGGCCCATGGGACTGTGTGAAGATTTAATATTAAGCCAAATTAGAGACTCAATATTTGATGGTCTCTTTCCTCTCAGAAAGTCAGGGGCCCCAGGGCAGTGCAAGCAAGGAGCACTTTGGGATGGACATCTGTGGACTTTGTACTTTAACATGGAACCAGGAACAGTGGTGCTTAAGAAGAAGTTTATGATGAGGACATTTCTAGTTAAGAAAAGCCATGGTGTGCATTTTATTTCCTGGGGAGGACACTGTGCAGTTCTCCCACCACAGGACGCTCAGTAGGGATTCCACACTTCTCAGCTCAGGCCTCTCAGCTGGTGAGGCAGGTGCAGTCTACCCCGGGCACCCTCTGAGAAATGGAAATCTCCCTAGGCGTTTGCTGTCTTACCAGTTTTATGGCCTTTTTTTGCTTTGCTCAATGAGTTCATCTTCAGGGAGAAAGGGCTAGGCCAGGGAGCAGAGAAAGTAAGACCAAATGTGTCCAGAGACAGATCCCAACACCAACTGGACATACCAGAGCCTCTCACACACAGAGGGAGCAGCTCTGTTTATGGACTAAGAGACACTGAAGCCAGACAGGGGCCCTCCGCAGGCTTGTCTGTCTAAAATTCTAGGAGACTCTCCCTCAGTCTGATTTTCTGGGTACCCCAAAGCTTTTCCAAGTATCTCAAAAGCATAAAATATTGAGACATACTGAGGTCTATTTACCTATCATCTATCTATCACAAATTCATTTTAATTCACTGTAATAAGCACAGATGCACGCCATGTAGTGTGGTGTATTTGGATGCAGGATAGATCAGGAAATCATGAGAGTGTGCTATAAGCCCCAGGAAGGTGGGAATCACTGCACCAGATAACTATTTTATGTCTCTCTTTGGACTTGAAGGTCATAAATATTCTTCCTATAATTTCCAGCTGTATTTCTCAAGTGGGATGTGGGGAATAACCCTACAGTCTCTAATTCGTCCTCTTTATTTTTGGTGGATTTGAAGATCTTTTAATAGTTTTCTTGTATCTCATGACATCTTTCATATGTGAGATGGGGGATTGCTCTCTTCCCTGCAGTTCTTTCTCCCCTCTCATCCCTGGCCTTTCCTGCCCACACACCTAAAGATGTGCATATTCATTCACTGATCACCTGTTCAACTAGTATGTACTAAGAACCAGAGATGTACACTGAACAAGACAGACAATTTCTGTTCTCATGAAGCCCACAGTCTCATGCAGAGACAGAAAATACACACAAATTACATGAATAATGGTATGATTATGAGGTAGATGCTGTGAAGTGCAGCCCAGATCCCTCTTCAGGACAGGAGAAATCATTTTCCAGCTGCTGAGAGTTCTGCCAGAACACAGCCCTCAGCCCAAGCCTTTTAGGGATTTCTGTAACTGAAAAGAACTGCCTCACCCAAGATCATACCCTGTTCCCAGTGCAGTCCACATCTAATGCTATCTGACCCATCAGCTACTCTGGACAACTACGAGGGCCATCCAGCTCCTGAGCTCTCCAGATTTAAAAATGCAGCACCTTCCTCTTCCCATAGGGCTGCTGACTTGTGAAGCAGGCAAAATTGTGTTAGCAACCAATGTGCCTCCCTCCATCAACTGTTAGAAAAATGAGACATCAGAAAGCAAAACCTGAGGACTGGTGATGGCCTATGACATTCTGGGGGTGTCTGGGTGACAGTCTCCAGAAATAGGAATAGCTGGGGTGATGGTGGCAAGAACCTTGGAAGCAGTGCATTCATGGAGTTGTGACTTTTTCACGTTCCAGGGGGTTCAAGGATTATAGAGCCAGATAGAAAGGAATGCCTCCTGAGCAGGGCAATGATACATTAGTAAAAGCTTGCAAAATACAGGGAAACTAGATTGAAAGCTGTAAACATCAATCCACCTTTCAACCATAGAATGAAGAACAAGAACAAACCATCACTAGTGGATAAAGCACAGAGCCAAGGGCAATCCACATAGGTTATCTGTTGACAACACTGAGCTTAAACTGCCCTCACCTTTTTGAAAATGAGTAATGCTTTTGAACAACTTCATGGTAATCACTATTAGAATTTAAAATACAATGCTTACGAAGGATGATAAGAGAAAATGGAATATATTCTTTATTTAAAAAAAACCTGAAAATGAAGGGAAAAGTCAAGGAAGTATGAAAACCCAGAAATCAAAAGAGATAAGGCAAATTTAAGATGAAATAAGTAAATTTTAACAGTAAAGGTAAAGTAGGTTAAGCTTGCCTAATGATAGGTCAATAGTTTCACACGGAGTGGAAAAAATCCATGTAACTTTGGAGACAAACATATAAATGCATTAAGGTAAAGCTTTAATTCAAGGTATAGCATACGATTACCAACAGAAAGTAGCAGTCACAGGTTTCCTTATGAAGAGTCAAAATGACCAGTGGAAGAGGTGACAGTTTTTCCCCTCCTCTTCTGTCCACTTAGTTTCTCTCTTCTCTACCACTTTCTGGAGATGGATAACAGCTTCAAGGACAGACCTGAGGGAGAAAATCAAAGAACTGTCTTCCACATGGGACGGGACATGGTAAGACCTGACGTGTCAGGAACATGTGGACATTACATGAGGCAAGAAGGAGAGAAGCACCAAGATAAAGGCACAGGACAGTGTGGCCGAGAGATTTCTGTTAGAGCAGGAGAGGGAGTGTTCTCTAAAATAGGAGATTACAAAAAGGCTCCTTTAAGTTCTGGAGACAGACACAAATAAAATTAGAATTCCAAACTTGACCTTCCCCCTTCCCTGGCTTTTTAAAAAATGAAACACCAGTTAGAGACCAGGCTTTCTCAAAGAATCTCAAAAATTTTCAGAAGTTAACAACAACAAAAAAATCGACAGGCCATATTCTTGGTCACAATGTAATAAACCAGAAATTAAAGACATTTATTTAAATTAAATCCCTAACTACTTATAAACTGTGAACTTTTTTTCTAAAATTTTTTTTGTCAGACAGCAAATAAATTCTTTGGAAAGAAGTGTCTTTAAGAAAATGTCATATGAAATGTACAGAATTTGGCCAAAACTATAATGAGAAGAATATTCATAGCCACAATTTTTAAAATTATTAAACAGAAAAAATGAAAATAAAATAATAATGAATTAAAATCAAGAAACTATAGAGAAGAGATTTTAAATTATAACAAAAGAGAGGAAACATTTTACAAATATGTAGGAGCAGGAAGTGATTTTAAAATAATAAATTGAGAAATGAGCTGATTCTTTGAAAAGACCAACAAATATGGGCAAATATCTAATAACTATAATTTAAGAAAAGTAACAAATACACAATATTTGAAATAGCAAATATAATACAATTATAGATTTTCAAATTTTAAGAATAGACTTGATCATAATACTGTATAACTGGTTAATGATTTGGAAAAAACAAAGTTAAATTCTTAGCCATATCAAACCCTAAATCAATTTTGGATGAATTAAAGTGCAAAAATAAAGTATATGTAAATATTTATATTCATTCAGAGAAGAGAAGTATTTTATAAATATGACATCAAAAGCAGCAACCATAAAGGAAATAATTGATCAATTGTATTATGTTAAAAAACCAAAACTTCTGTACAGGAAAAAACACTAAAAGGTCAATGACAAATTGAGAGAATATTTCTACTAAATGTGACAAAATATTGGTGACTCTAATACATAAAATATATGAATATAACAATAAATAGAAACAAAATTAATATAGCAATCTCAAAAGTCAGATGCATAAAGTTGAAATACTTTTGGTGTTTTTAAGTTGTAACAGATATTTCCATTTAAAAATGAGATATATTTTTGACTATTGAATTGGAAAACCTTAAAAAATAAACTTCTGGGGGTACAGTTGGGGTATGTATCAAAAAATCTTCTAGGAAGTTATCCTAAGGAAATAACCTGACTAATGTGTAACAATTTAGTTGTAACAACCATTGCTAAGTTTTTAAAAAATCATATTGCCAAGCTGAGAACAGTATTGATTCTTAGCAACAGGGGATTGGTAGAGTTAATTATGGAACCTCTGTTTGATGGACTACTGTATAACCAATGAAAAATAATGTGGCCCACCTATATTTATTAATCCTGAAAGATGCTAATAATATATTCAGCATAAGGAGCAGATTACAGTATAAGTAGTAATATCCCATTCTTGTTTAAAAAAAGTATGTGTATATAGACATGTACATGTTACATACACATATTCTTCAGACATTTCCATTATTGATTGGTGAGATTGGGGATTACTTTGTCAATCTTTTATATTTACACCCTATAATAATGTGTTGTATTTAAAAAGAGAGAGAAAAGAAAGAGAACATTAAATAAAAGTGATTACTTAAAAAAAATAAAACAGAGGCATTGGCTATTATGTAATTCTACTGTTGTATTCTTCTACATATTTTTTACATCGGTCAGTTTCCACATTCATTTTTGTGCCTCCAGCGTTATTCCCTTGAGGGCAAGGAACTGTTACTTTGTATGCCCAGCACTTTATATATTGTGGACATTGTTAAATATTAGTATTTCAAGGAAAGAAGAAAGGAGGGCAGGGAGGGAAGGGTGGGGGAAGGTGGAGGGGAAAAGTGAGGAAGGGAGGGGAACAAGGAAGGAAGAGAAGAAGGAAGGAGGGAAGAAGGAAAGGAGGAGGGAGGGTGGAAGGGAAAATGGGAGGAAGGAAGAAGGAAAGGAAGGAAGGCTGAGGGAAAGAGGGGAAGAAAATTTGGTTATAGGCATCATTTCTGTGCAAACATACTTTTACCTCCTAGAGATAGGACAAGAATCCCAGCCAGGCTGCCTTCTATGCCCAGTCCACATCCTGCCATGCTGCTCTGTTTCAGATGCCCTGTGATAATGTTGGGCTCAGACCAGTGGGAGCCAGTCTAAGAAAACTTTTTCCCACAAGGTACGAGTGCTTTTTGCAGATGTTTGCTAACATATCAACAGCTGGAGCACTGCCTAACACAGTTCCTCAATCATTAGCAGACATTACCTAATTGATAAGGGCGTCCCTCTGAGCGCAGCAGCCCGTTCCCAGTTTTATGTGACACACAATCAAACTCTGTTCCCTTTCCCTGTGACATCAACATTCTTGGCTAGGCCATTGGAGGGGAACTCCTTTTCCACCCAAGATAAACTGAAATCTTGGGACAGAACCATTCCCTGAGGATCCCCATAGCCACATTCTCCCACCCACTCCCATCTTCCTGGTCCATGCAGTGCTCTGATTCTAGCCATGAGCTGCTCTTCAGGCCTCACTGACATTGACCCCAGTGCAGCTGTAGCTCTTCACCAGCTCCCTGTGACAGCGGGAAACAGATTGGAGGCACCAGGCGATCAGTGTCAGTGGACGTACACACATGAACCTCTGGGGTTGGGACCCTCTCTCCCTCTCCTTCCTTACCCCCACTCCACACAATGTTGTGCATCAACATTGACAATGTCCATCTGGTCTTTCCTGGCAATAGGTTCCTGGTGATAACGTATTTCCTTAATAGCACTTGGGGATGGCCTGTGAACCCAAGAAGCAATAGGCCCTGGCCACCTATGGCCAGCTCAGGCCAAGGCGCAGAGAGAAGCACAAAGCAGAGTCCAAATTACAGGGAAATCCTCTGAAATGCAGTCCTAGACCAGCCCCCTTCTGCCATTTCTCATGCTAGTGGACGACCCTGGAGGTGCTGAGACTCCTTAGCTAGCCTACCAACCTACATCTCTCAAGTACTATGATCCCTAGCTGGGTTGCAAAGGAAATCTTTAATACAAAGTTAGTCCTGGGCCCCTGAAATTAAAGGAAAGGCATAATCAGTAGGAGAAAGAATAACAGAAGTACAGTTGGCGAGTGCGGGTGGGGGGGCTTTCTTTTGGTAGGGGCATGGGAGGTTTAAATAAATGAGAGGTTAGTTTATCTTATCTTTGTATTATAGCATAATGGCAAATTTGGAGCCAAGTAGATGCAAGTTCAAACAGTGGCTCTGCCACTTACTGGCTTTATAACTTGGGGTAAATTTATCTCTCAGCTTTTTCTCACATGATTTTTGTAATGATTCAGTGAGAAAATGTATATAAATCCCTGGCCTGGAGTAGAAGTAAGTGCAATTTTTTTTAATCAATGCATATGAAGAGTTTTGAAGTCAGTGCCTTGATATATGCATGAGATGGCCAGTTCTTCCTTTTGTCAGGTTGGCATTATCTTCCTATTTCACAGTAAGTCGTAACATAATTAGCGTAATTGTCTATAATCAGAAGTAAAAATGGTGCCCAGCATTTAAAAGAGAATGCTAGCACAGTAGAGTTCTCAAAACCATCTCACTCAGCCCTGGGCCCTTTACAGATAAGGAGCCCGAGGCCTAGGAGGGGAAGTGAGAACATAATTGATGCTAGGGGACTTAACCCAAGCCTAGCCGTGTGTCATTTGTCCCTGGCAGCATCTGGGGAGGGGAGTAGTGGGCACAGGCCCAGGCCCAACTCCCTCAAAGGGGATGCAGCAGGGCGAACCCAGGCTGCCGGCCACCCTGGGCCCCAGAATAGTCACAAGGTACCTTTTGAGGCTTCAGAAAAAATTTCTTTATGTCTCCCCAGTCTCCTGTTCTCATCAAGATTGGGTCTCCACTGGAGTGTTCAGCCTAAGATTTTTTTGCTAAAATATCCCTCTGTAGAAAGTTGGCATAAATCTAGAATTAACCCCCATCCCAAAACACACACACACACCCTTTGACATGTAGTGAGGTGGCTGAATCCTGGCTCCCTGTTGGTCCGCAGAGTGAATGAAACTCCAGCCCCAGGTCCACGAACAGACTCAACAGTCATACCTCCTCCCTCACCCCATGAGGGTGCCTAGGGTGAGCCTGGTGGACCGTGGTCACTAGTGGGGAAGTTGAAGGGTCATGAGTCACCTCCATGTGTGGCCAAGGAAGACCAAGCCAGTCTCCAACCTCCCAGTACGGTGAAGAATGATGGAAGGGCCCCTGGGCTGGTCCACCTCCTTTTAGCCTTTTGGTCTGTCCCTGGTACCCTAAACCTGAGAGGCTTTGGGCAATCATACACTTTCCTCTGGGTCTCTGTCTCCCCTTCAATGTGGAGAGGAATGTGAGGACCTCTTTCAGCTCTAACACCGTGGGACGCTTACCATGCTGGCCCCTCTTCCCTCCCTGCTTTGTAGGCCTCTGCAGCCCCAACTAAAACTGGATCAGAGAGTGCAGGGCCCCTCCTTACCCCTCCCCCCAGTCCTTTGAAGAATCTGCATCTCCAGAGGGAAGGGTACCACGCAGAATTCACTTTTGTTCACCTGAGCACAGATGGCCAACTTTTTCCTGTCGCGGGAACCCATCAGAGACCAGACTAAGTAAACTTCTATTTCCATATCTCATTCTCTTGAAGAGAACACAGCCATAACTCCACAGAGAGTAAACATACACAGTCTAATCTTTCTCCTCGCTGGGACAGTTTGTTGAAATTGGTGAAATGATGCAGACCCTGCCGAAATGGTTTGATAAGAGCTGTAAGTCCGACTTTGTGATTATTAAACAGAGGGAGTATAACTCAGCTGCTTCTGATAATTTTAAAAAGAACCCTGTCTCTTACTTGAATCTTACTCTCTACCATGTATACACATGGCCTATACGTATGTGGACCTCAAAAGTCTACCAAGGCATGTGCATACATGCACCCCTGACTTCTTATTTCCTTGGGGAGGGTGTCTGTGCCTCTAGAGAGAGGGAAAATCCCACCCCAATTCTGTGATCACTCAGTGGGTTATTAGTGACATCAAGAAAGAGAAGCCACAGTCCGAATGATTCATCCTGCACAAGAATTATGCTGAAAAAAGAGTCGTTAATGGAGTTTGAGGTTTTCTTTTCTTAGAGCAGGCAACAGCTAAGTACAGACTTCAGGCCAGATCTGGACCACAGCCAATTTTTGTATGGCTGTGAATTTACATTTTTGAGTGGTTGAAAAACTCAAAAGAAGAGTAATATTTCATGACACATAAAAATTATGTGAAATTCAAATTTCAGTGTCCATAAATATACAGCCTCATCTCTTCATTTATGTACCATCCTGTGGGTGCTTTTGGGCAGCCTTGAACCTGAAAAACAAAAATACTTACTGTCTGAACTTTTACAGAATATGTTTGTTGACCCTTGAGCTAGAGGGTTTTTAGAAGTTTTTTTTTTCTACAAGTATATTTTTTCATACTCTTTCACAGACAGATGAGCTGGGAATCTGAGCAGGAACAAGACTTTAATGGATGTTCTCAATATGATTGAGCCCAAAGAGAAGCAGATTTCTCGCCCTGACGAAGTAGGGTTTCCTTCTAACCCTCGACCATGCACTGGCTTTGAGACGATATCCCCCCACGGAAAGGCTGTTGAAATGCCCATTAAGAAAAATTGATTCTGAAGTGTGACATCATGTCCTTGAAGATACACGATATCATGACAGGACATGATATAATGTCCTGTACAAAAATAAATTGCATTGTCAGAGCCCCAGTGGCTTCAGGAGGAAAGATATAGCTGTGAAAATAAAATCATAATTTGTGAAACTATGATATCTGTGGAAGACATATTCAGCATTGAGAACTCTTCTCTTTACAGTGAACACCACATTTTGTGTTAGATGCTCCGTGACTGCTGGCTTTCCTCCTTTGTTCTTTTATTGGCAGCACCTCATAAGAACTGTTTCCCATGGTTATTTTATTTTTAGGCTTTTGCTTTCACTCAATGATACTTCTCAGGAAGGTCACTTTCTGATTCAACTGCTTACATACCATTAAAATGACACCAGGTTGAGAATTCCCAGAAGTTCTTTTTTTTTTTTCCTTAAATCCATTTTTAATAAAAACACTGTAGGATTATGAAATCATCTAATTCATTTAAGTGCTGTAGGAAGTTTCAGAGAAAATAATGGACAGCCATATCCTCCACACCAGAGTCTAGGTGGCCTAAGAAAAAGGCAGGGGAGAAATTGTTTGTCCCTTCTTGGGATGAAATGTATAAATTCTATTACAGTTCATAAGTGAAGGTTGTCCCAGACCTAAATTACATGTGCTGTTTCCACAGACAATACCTTGATATTGACCCCAAGAGTCTTTTCCCAGCTCAGAATCAGCCTGAAGAAAATGGAAGTGAAAGACACAGGGGCCAGTCAGAGGCACACAGGTGCCTTCCCTTCTGACTAACTTTGAGCAACAAAACCCTGGGTGATGGCAGAGCAACCACAGAAAATGGGGACATGGGACCCAGAGATCTGGATCTCTGTGAGTTACAGGGAATTGAGGGGGCAAATGGAGGCCCACCTCCCAGGTACTGAGAGCAGAATGCCTGAGTCTCCTTACCATGTCTTAGCCTCCTACCTCAAGAAATTCACCTCCATCCCCCATCATCCAGTGCACCTCATATCTCATTTAATGTACATTCATGTTGAAGACTCAGAAAGAGTTTCCAAGTTAACTGCCATTTTTGAGTGACTTCTCTGTGTCAGATACTGCATGAGCAACTCGCTTGGACTTTATCTCACTTAATTCTCACAACGGCCCTTAGTTATGCTCATTGTTGTCCACATTTTACAGAGGAAACCAAGACCCACAGAGGTTAATTATGTTGTCCCAAATTGCACAGCTGTAAATTCTAGGATGTCTTGCCATCCCCCCGACCAATCCCCTCACTATTGGTTCTCTAATAAAACGAATCACGCTGAAACCGCCTTTGGAGTAATTTGGGTTTGACATAAAGAAGATATTCCCAAGAGCCAATGATGTTAAATGTTAGAACATAGGAAGCGCCCTGTGGAGTCACTTCAGACAGACTCTGAAATGATCTATCCTGCTTTTCCATAGTGGACAACTTTTGAGTTGAATATGCTTTCTCTTTTTTAATTGAAGTCTAGTTGATTTACCATATTGTGCTAGTTTCAAGTATACAGCAAAGTGACTCAGTTACACATATTTTTCAGATTGTATTCCATTATAGGTTATTACAAAATATTGAGTATAATTCCCTGTGCTATACAGTAAATCCTTGTTGCTCGTCTATTTTATGTGTAGTAATTTGTATCTGTTAATCCCGTATTCTTAATTTGTCCCTCCTTCTCTCCCTCTCTCCACTGGTAATGACTAGTTTGTGCTCTATATCTGTGAGTCTGCTTATTTTTTTTTGTTATATTCACTAGTTTGTTGTGTTCTTAGATTCCCCATATAAGTGATATCATATAGTATTTGCCTTTTCTTTGTCTGACTTACTTCACTTAACATAATGCCCTCTAAGTCCATTCATGTTGCTGCAAATGGCAAAATTTCATTCTTTTTTATGGATGAGTAGTATTCCATTGTGTATATGTGTGTGTGTGTGTGTGTGTGTATTTACACAACATCTTTTTTATCCATTTATCTGCTGATGGACACTTAGGTTGCTTCCATATCTTGAGTATTGTAAATAATGCTGCTATGAACATTGGGGTAGATGTATCTTTTTTAATTAATCTTTTTGTTTTTTTCAGATATAGACCCAGGAGTGGAAATGCTGGGTCATATGGTAGTTCTATTTTTAGTTTTCTGAGGAACACCCATACTGTTTTCCATAGTGTCTGCACCAATTTATATTCTTACCAACAGTGTACAAGAGTTCCCTTTTCCCCACATCCTCACCAACATTTGTTGTTTGCATTCTTTTTGATGACAGTTATTCTGACAGGTGTGAGGTGATATCTTGTGGTTTTGATTTGCATTTCCCTGATGATTAGTGATATTGAGCATCTTTTTATGTGCCTGTTGGCTGTCTGCATTTCTTCTTTGGAAAAATGTCTATTCGCTTCTTCTGCTCACTTTTTTTAAATTGGGTTGTCTGTTTTTGTGATGTTGAGTTGTATGAGCTGTTTATATATTTTGGATACTAACCCCTTATAGGCCATATCATTTGCAAATACTTTCTCCCATTCAGTAGGCTGTCTTTTCATTTTGTTGATGATTTCCTTTGTTGTGCAAAAGTTTTTAAGTTTAATTAGGTCCATTTGTTTATTTTTGCTTTTATTTCTTTTGCTTTAGGAGGTGGATCCAATTTGATTGGGTTGCTTTTTTTTTTTTTTTTTTTGATATTGAGTTGTATGAACAATGCTTTCTTGGAGTCAATATTTTAAAATCCTTAAACTTCTGAACCCATTGGGCAAGTTATGACCAGATTAAGAATTCTTGGCTTTTCTATCTCATTAGCCATAATATCCAAGCAAAAATGCCCCAGAATGTTCAGTGAGCAGTCACACTGGACTCAACTTGTCTAGAGGCTACTGGGGAGAACTCTGAGAGAGGCTGAACCGCTGAACCCTGCTCGGCTATTACACTTCACACTTGCCTTCTCTCTGTCTCTCTGATGTTAATGGCTGATTTCCCCAAGGTTCTTTTTTCACCTTTAACCATGTGTCTGTCACCTCAGTTTGTTAATGGCTTTGGGCATCCTGTGGCACAGCGCGTTGAGATGCAGTTCCACAGAGACTCCTGCCAGACTTTCTCCTTGGTCAGGGATTGCTTACAACTTGTAAATCAGCATATTAGTCACAGTCAGATGTTTACTGAAGAACTTTCCCAACAACCTGGGAGCATGAGTTACAACATGGGATGGAGGTAGGATGCTTCAAGGAGAAACCAGATTGTGGGCCAGAGTTGAGTCTCACCCCAGGGCAACATTTGAGGATGCCATTCTGCAAGGTGACGTCCCTCAGCACTTGGAGCACCAGAGAGGGCATATTCATCCAGAAGAAAACAGCAAAAATAAAGAAACTACTGCTGCTGGAATTTCCCTCAGGAGTCCTGGCTGAGTACCCACTCTTTTACTGTGAAGCCTCAAATATCGGTTTGTTTGGAAATCCTTTTGTTCTAGTTTTGAACATTTTTTTTTTGAGAATATGGATTGCTGTGTCATCACAGAATGGGAGACTTTCACACTTCCTCACTCTGTGGAGGGACCTGGGGGAACTCCTCAGGCCATCTGGAAAATGCAGACTAGTTGGGCACCGGCATTAGTTTTTGCAAGGAGACTTTCCCAATACCCAGGCCCTAGCATTATCTAGCCTGACAATGAGAGACGTTCAGAACTGGACTGGGCTGCCTTGTAGAAGAACAGTTGAGCTTCTCATCATTGGGAGGGTGTGGTGAAGACAGAAAGCGTGACTTCCTGTCAGGGTTTTGAAAGAAGGCATTTCTGTACTGAGTGAGCAACCCAGTTCCACAGATGTTTACTGAGGATCCACTGAGGGGAATGGGAGGGAGGGCGGGCTGCTGCAGGCCACTTGCTCGAGGTCACTTGACTGGCGTGTGCAAATGTGCCACAGTTAAAGAAAGACATAAACCCACCGTCTCAGACCGAACTGGATGTCATTTCCAGGCACTGCAGTCCTCAGATAATGCTACGGTGAGATTATTGCCTCACTCACACGTACCCAAGTAGTCATTTGGGAAAAATCAAAATAACATAGCCCTGCAGAAAGGAACCTTCAGTCAGAAAGGAAAGAGTCTGTCCAAAGATGGATGAACGATCAGATACTGTACCCAGTGACCCCTCATCCTCTCTTTGGAGATTAAAGAAACTCCTATCCAGTTGGATTTTTATCAAAACAAATTCCCTGTTCATAGCACCAACTTCCATTTGTAAAGGGATCAAGTTATATTTTCACTTTGGATGGCAAAAATTAAGAGTCAGTCCATGAAGCCCTGCTTGCCAGCAGCAGGGAATGCAAAACAGGCATTTCTACTGAGGTGGATTTCAACATAGATAAGTGTTTAACAGATACTCAGTAAACACTATTGGGTAAATGGGCATAGGTTTCTCTTTCAGCTATAGAGTTGACACACCAGATTTCAGAGCGTGGAGTAGAAGTGATCAGAGGCTTTTTAATTTTTCAGAAGACTGGGCCTCTGAAGCAGGCAGCTATGGAATGTACACCAGCCTAGGTGACAGCTTAGGCAGTTCTGCTGATACAATACTCAAAGTTTGGATCCATCAACTATATTTTGGTTTACTTGTAACTATTGTCCAAACTGCAGCATCTTTGAAAGTTAAAGGAGATGCTATTAACAATGACCCTAAGATGTTCCAGGCAAAGTGGATATTCAGTCATCATTCTCAGAACCCACTTACCCTGTGACTGTTACGCATCAGTCATGGGAAAATAAATGATCCAAGCTGAAAACAACCTTAGAGGTCATTGTCTTCAATGACCTCTTACTTTATAGAAGTGTAGAGTTGGGCCAGAGAGCTTTAAAGACTTTGCCCAAAGCTGTACAGCCTAGTAGTGCTGAGTCAGGCGAGAAGCCAGGTCTGTCCATTCCCAGTCCAGGACACCCATCCTTCTGTGCAGTGCAGTGTACCTACTAAGGCAGGTGCAGCAAAGGAAAGGGCGCTATCACCAAAGTTCTTACTTTGTGTCCCACCCAGCAGAAAATGAACACTCATAAAAGTGTGTTCCATTGACTTTCTGAATGATGCTAGATAAAACACCTAATCTTTCTGTATCCTGTTTTCTGACTTGAAAAATCAGGAGAAATAATTGGTTGCTACCTGCCACCCTGGAGTGTAGTTGGGAGGAATTAGATATAAATATATAGAAGCATGTTGTATCTGTGAGGGGAGGGGGAATATACACATCCATGAGGAATGGTAGGTAATCTCACACTGCACAGTTATACCCAGCATACTCATGGGCCAGCTGCTTAATCATGCCCTTGTGTCCTGCAAGTGATAAAGTGATTCCAAATACCTAACTTGTGAAGCAAGAGTGATTTCTTGGAGGGAAGTATATAAAGGGAGACTAGAGAGAGACAAATACGAAGTAGTGGAAAGACTTATTCAACATGGTCTTGATTTCCCTAACTGAACAAGAGAAAATTGCTCAAGAAATAGACAACATTGTTCATTTTGAGAAATTTGCAGAAAAATTGAACATAGTCTTACTATCCCCTCAAATTCCAGTGTAGTTATTTTACCCAAATGGGGAAAAGCTCAAGGAACTAAAATCCCTGAGATGCTGTAGGTACTGATGAAAAATACTGGGCAGTCACCTTAGCTTAACTCAATGTCCTTCACGTGCCAACCTGGCTTTTGATTGGCCGCCATGTCTTGGAAGTGATGGGACCTCATTCACGTGCAGATTGGATTTGCTTCTCCAAGTGTAGCATTACTCTGTGCTTTACAAACTGATTGCTTCCAGGGAGGATGAGTCCTCTGTGAACTTTGCATTTCTGTGTGTGAAGTGTGCACAGCTCTCAAAA
Organism: Camelus bactrianus; assembly: GCF_048773025.1. Taxonomy (NCBI): domain Eukaryota; kingdom Metazoa; phylum Chordata; class Mammalia; order Artiodactyla; family Camelidae; genus Camelus; species Camelus bactrianus. The sequence goes on along the minus strand of NC_133545.1, from coordinate 37,273,617 downwards.
TAAGACTTTCATCTGGAGAGTCTCCTGGCTCCTGGCATTCCAGAGTCAGGGAATTTAAGAAAAGTGACATATCCCAAGAAAACCAAGTATTGGATACTTGAAGAGCAGATTGGTGTGTGAGTTTCAGCTGCCCAGTGTCAGCACCATTTTATGGGGCATCTCATCTGAACATATGATGGTGAGTGTGCGTGAGAAGATTACAGGAAAAATGAGGGTAGTCACAGGGGGCAGCTCATTCTGTTGTCAAGAACGGTAACTGATGATGAATTATGAAATTGCAGTTTTACACCAAATTGGAGCCACTTGGGTTAGTACTCATGCCTGCTTTTCTTTAAGGAGGAAGGCAGTCTGTTTAAAGCACGTCCTCCATGTTAAAATCCAAAAATCTAAAATGCCGAGGCATCATGCTTTGGGCTACTTGTGACTTTTAGGAATAAAATTAAATCATTTGCGAAATGATGCTGTGGATTTCCTTGAACTCAAATGTCTGACCCCTACATGTGAGAGGTTTGATGCCACCAGAAAGTGAACAGACTTTCCACTGCTAGTTCCTTAAAAGGTAGTGAAAGAGAGACCATTCCCAAGTCTGTGGAAAGAAAAAGCTGATGTTTCTTCTAATTTGAGGCTTTTTGTGCAGGAAGAAGAAGTTTGGGCAACAAGAATATAAAAATGAAAGGGTGCCTTGGGACCAGGCTGCCCAGATGAACAGGCTAGATCTATCAGCAACAACAGGAAGGTGTTCAAATCAAGTAAATGGATTTCAAGAGAGGGGATTTTGACAGGCTTAAGGGATTCATTGGAAAGCCTCTATAGAAAGAAGATCAAGGGTCAAACAGGGGCCCCGAGACGGCCAGGTGTTCTTGCAGGAAAAAAATTCTACAAAGCTCCTGCATTGTTACCGTTCAACGAAAAATGATGTGGTAGGTGAAAGGCAGTCCAGTGAGCAATTGCTGGGCTTGGCAGAAACAGAGACACACACCAAAGTGGCCGAGAAATTTAAAACGGACTCATTTCCAGGGAGGGCGACAAAGAAATCAGAAAAACTTGTTCAAGGAAGTCAGGAAATTGGAAGCAGGATTTGAGATGTGACCGTTCAGGGGGCACAGGAGGAGAGTAAAGAGAAAGAAAAGGAAGAGATGACCGTGACCCTTCCCCCAAATACTGGAGTCTGGGCGGCTCATTTAGCCTGTGAATGTAGCCTGAAGATGAGGACAAGGGTGAATGCTCTTTAAGAGCAGACAGTGTTCTACACTTTTCAACATGCTTTCATGTCATCTTATTTGAGCCTCCTCACAAGTCAACAGAAAGACTTGGGTGGTGTAACCCAAAGGGAGAAAGGCACGAGCAGGCCAGGCTCTGACACCTGCGTCTGGTCATGAATGCAGTCTGACTTACACAGTGGGAGGACTTGTGACCCAGGCCGCCAAGAGAACCGCCCTGCACAAGCCAGGTGGGAAGCTCAATAAACCACGCAGGATCGTGGAGAAATCCAACGTAACTTTCTTTCAACTCACTCCCTATGCCAGAAAACCCCAGGCAAGGCAAAAACAATGCTAAATTACTTTGCAGGCACATAAAAATAAACAGGGAATGGAGTTACATTTGTTACATTCAACAAATATTTGTTAAGAACCCTACTATTTGTGAGATGCTGTCCCAGATTCAATGACAACCAAACTCGGGTCATAAAAGTGAGCTTCCTGTCAGACCAATCTAATTAGCCTGCATGTGATGGGCTTGATATCTGGATAGAATTAATCTCTGCAGTCTGTCTTGACTTTACAAGCTGTCCAGTTGTTCCTCACAGATCACTGCCCTCCATGAACAGAGCAAGACCATGCATCCTGAAGCCCAGAGAACATCCGTGTGTAATGAATGCATCAACCCACATGATGAAAAGGGTCACATCTTATGTCTCGTTTGCTCCTCTGACAACTCTGTTAAATAGGCAGGGAAGGATGGGATGAGGAGACAGAGATTCAGAGAGGTTAGGTACTGTGCCCATGGGCTTGCAGCTGGGGAGAGATGAAGCCAGACTGAGTACCAAGTCATGCCGCCTTATGAAGTTCTTCCAGAATGGATTTTATTGCTATTGCAGAGGATGGAGCAGAAGACAACATGCTAATGTACAGACCACAGAAGGCCAAATGTGAGGATATCAGGGCCCTTGGGGTTAGGGCCACAAAATCAAGCACAGGATGCCCAGTTAAATTTGCATTTCAGATATGTCCCTAATATTGCCCTGTTTTGTTTTGCTTTGTGTTTTGTGGCTAATTTGGCAACCCTCCCTGGGATCCCCTGGGAATTTAAAAATTGTGATCCAAGGGCCCTTGTCACATACTCCTTTGGAGTCCAATACCAGTCTCTCCTGAAAAAGAAGGTGGTTGTAGGAGCTGTTTCCTTGCACATAACCCTGGGTTTGCTGCATTCTTTAAAAGAGCATTTTGATCAGATGAACAGACATGACTGTTTCTCCAACAAGCAGAGAAACTGGAATATCAATAAGACTGATAGCTGCCATGTGCAGAACTCTGTGACTTTTGCTTCAAGCCTCGAGATAATGGTAAGGGGCAGCTTTAATTTTCTCCACTTTATAGCCCATTACTGAGTCTGTAAACTGAGGCCCAGACCAATGAAGTGTGAGGATCTGGGATTTAAACTCAAACAGATGACACTTCTGTGCTTTTCCCATTATGCTCCCTGATGAAAGAATTTGCACTTCCCAGAAATTGGACCTGAACTGCTTCTACAATATTTCCTAACAACTTTCAGCGATGAGACTTCCTCCGTAGGCAAAGACACCTCGAAGCAGGAGCACACAAGAAGAGGCCCAGGAGGGCTGTTAAGACTTGATAAGCAATGGAAAGGTGTCAAAATGACAAATGCTGTCTTGCTTCAGGCACCAGAATCTCCCTTTAGGGAGCAATTGAATGACATAAAACTTCCACGTTCCTGGGCTGGATCTTGGCTGGTAACATCTCCCCACAGACATCCATTCTCCCACGATCCCTTGGGGCCTACCCTCCCTATGGGTCCTCAACTCAGGGCCTCTCTCCTTTGCCCAGCTGCCTTTTCCCCAGTTCCCACCAGAGCCCCCAGAAGTCACAAAGAAATGGTTTGCCTGTACTGTGGATGTTTGGTGAGGGAGAAAACAGACATGATTTTCTTGGGTGTGATGTTGATGGGGAGAGAAGGAAGAGGTGTAGAGGCTCCTGGTGCTTTTCCATTATCTACTGCCTTTAATAACCAAAAGCAAAAGATTATGTCCTTTTGATTCTCTGACTTAATACTTAAGTCCTTGGCTATCCATCCTGCTTCTTGAAATGCCCACTACAGAGAGAATCCACTTTCATTTCACCTCTAGCATTCACGGCATGGGGTGAAGAGAAGGGAGAGAGAGTGAAAGAATGAGAGTATGTTCAAAGTCAGACTCATCACAGGCCAAACCTCCCTTCCACCCCCCACCAGTCTGCCCACCACTCTCTCTAAAAGGCTTTTTGCATGAGCGATCCATACAAATTCAATTTGGGACTCACAATAGAACGACCACATAGAACCAACAGATAGGCCGGGTTAAAAATTAAATACATGGATGATCTTCAGGAGGGGAACTTTGGTTGACAACATTATTCTCTTTGCCAAGGGTTGAAGGCCAGGACTAAAGGTTGCCCCAAATGTTTCAAAGATGTTCTGCTCACACCTGAAAACAGGAGGTACATTCTGAGAGTACTAAGTAAAAATTCAGCAGCAGCCCAGGGGCAGAATGAAATGGTGATACTAGGCCAGCTATATGAGTATGGGGATGTGTCATCTGAAGAGGAAATAGCCTTGAGAAAACATACTTTAATGGACCCTACACTTAAATTTTTATTCAAAAATGTATCATCAATCTTTGTTGGGCTAGGCTTCCAGTTCAGTAAATCTGATATGAGAGCTTGCTAATATGTATTGAGGTTTTTCTTTTTTGCACAATCTTGTTTAATCCTCACGGCACCCAGAATTTTCTCTTCCCTCTGCCTGGCACTTTGCCCCAGAAAGTGACAGGGCTGATTCCTTCACTTCATGCAGGTCTCAGCCCAAACAGCATCTCTTCCTTCCTGGGCCCCCATAGATGAACACCCCCATCGCCCTCTGCCCCCTTACTCTGCTTTATTTCCCTTCATAGTTCTTATTTCATATATGTCTTTGTTTGCCCGACATTCCACGTGGGCAAGATCAGACTTAAATAGTATAAAGGATGACTTTGAGAGGAAAAACTTTCCATGCAAAGGGAAACATTTAGCTTGGGGTGTGTGCATGTGTGGTGTATGAGTGTATAAGGAGAAAGACCACATCTTCTCCATTTGCCATTGGTGTTAGTGCTGGTTTATGGAATGACACAGGAAGGTGTCTTTGTTTTCTTTAACTCAAATAGAGCAGTTCACAATGTACAAAGCAACTCTGCTTTCCTTTGAACTTGACAACGCTTTCCACTTGTAGGCCAATATTATCTGTTTTAAAGATGAGGCTACTGAGTTTGGATAGACTGGGGGAGTTGTGAAATGTTTTGAGGTTAGTAAAGATGAGGGAAGGGGCCCAAGGTAAGCACCCAGGTGTGTCAGACCTTGGGGGTCAGCTTTACTGTAAGGAAGGTGTGTATTCATAAGCTGATAGCAAATCAGTGAAGACAAGGCAGCTGGCCCAACCTACCCCTTCTCGGTGCCTCCAAAAAAGGAAAACTGAGGGGGAGTGGAACTCTCAGCTCCACAGCTAAATTGCTCTGTGCCCTGGGCTTGTTGCTTTGTCTCTGTGGGCCTCAGTCTACTGACTGTAAACGAGGTTTGTAATAGCTCTCTTCCGGGGGTGGTTGTGAAGATCAGAATTAACAGGTGTCAGGAGCCTCACTTGATGCTCAGTAAAAAGTCAGAATCTGTTGCTAACTAACTTACCTAAAGCCAGGTAACATCTTGGTGAGTGAGTTTTCAGATAAGAAGAATTTTAAATTCATAATTGTAATATTACTAGATTCTAAGACTTGAAGAGAAATCCACTACTTTGTGAATGCCCCTTGCAGGGTCCTGCCATATTTGTCTTTGCATTAGAGTTTAGCATGCAGTGTGGCTGAACTTCTCACTGGGTCTGTTACAGTTGCCTCCTACCTTCACAGAGGCTCCTCCCACCCGTGCAGACACTCCTCCCACCTTCCCAGGGAGTCCTCCCGGCTAGTGCCCAATTCACCTTCCTCAGACAGCACGCCTCCCACTTGGGCTCCTTCCTCCCCTCACCTAGCCCTCCGTCTCACTGTTTGGAGAAATCACCTTGAAAATGGGAGTGTGGGTGCCGTGACTCTGTTTCCTCTTCAGGTGTAGTCTGGTCAGGCTCTCTAGTCAGGTGAGGTGGCCTGACCCCCTCCTTGCTGCCACACCCCACCTTCTGTGACATTCTATACCATGGGCCATAGGCACTTGATAAATATGTATTGAATTAAGGGGAAAAAAAGGAAAAGAGATGGGAAGGAAACACGTTTTCATATTTCCTTTCCCAGTTTCCCCTTTGGAGAAAAACTGATTAAGAAAAAAAATCCCCAATACATCCATCTTTCCCTACTAACATCTTTACTCCAGCTTGATGCTGACTTCTTGACCCTGGACCAAGTTCATGTGTTCTCTGTACTTTGATAGCTTCTTTCTCACAAGGCTTCTCAGTTCCTCCTGCAACCAGTCCCATCAGATCTCTCCACCCGCCCTGACAAATGCCTCAATATGTCCAAACGGCAGGGCAAGCACTGCCGGCCTCTAGCTGGGACCCCCGCCACAATGAGCACTATACAGGTGTTTGTTATTGCAAACACAAGCACTTCCAGCATCCGCTTTCAGACTGGCAGCCCAGTCTTCCCTCCAAAGGAAAGCACACCCCCAAGTCAGAGGCAGTGCTGGGATGGAATAGTGCTCGTGCTCTGTACCTTGGGTTGGGACCTCATTTATGTGTGTTTATCTAATGCTGTTGAGAACATTTAAATCACTGTCATCGGATTTAACAATTTGAGGTAACTTCAGTTCTGCTGCTTCATGACACTTGTGTTTCTAAAATTCATCACACCATGCAGAATCATGGAGCTCAATAAATATGGAGCTTTACCTTGAAAGGGACTTGAAATTTGCTTGTGGGAGTGGGCCTCAGAAGGGTTGCAACGTGTGAGGTTAATGTGAAGTGGTGAAAGGAAGTTTATCTAAAACCAAGTGGAAAGCTGTAATATCAGATGTGGGTGTGTGTGTTTCGTAACACACAGAGTAAGCCCAGGTGGTTGGTGTAGGTGTGTGCAAGTGTGTGATTGTGTATTCCTACACAGCTCATTTCAGTTTTCTGCTTTGCCTTGTGTTTTCTCATGGCCAAAATCACGCAGGCTCCGCTCAAACTGTTCCCTAGTATTTCAGCTGCATTAGAATATATTTGCATTCTCAACAAGTGCTATAGCAAAACTGACTATACCACTCAGACTCAAACAGGCTGTGACCCAGGTGCTGGCCCGGGTCTTTTTATACAATGACATTTCCCCTGTAAAGTCTACAGTATCCTGGAATAAAATTTGGAAATATCTTTTAAAAATAGGAAGCATCTGTTTTTAGAAATGTTTTTCTTATTTCACCAGGACTTTTGACTTTGCCTCAGTGTCCTTCCAAAGGGCAAGAGAAAGGAGAGTTTGCTCACAGTCTACCTCTTTGAGACTCACTGCTTCACTTCCCCATTACACTCTCTGCTTCATTTTCTCTAGCCCAACCCTGCTTTTATTCACATCCATGGTTTGTTTTTGCCATCTGGCCACAGCTTCTGCCAGGAAGAACTAGCTATGGACTTGAAAAGTATAAGACAAATTACATATAATCTGGAAGTTGGCAGTTTCTGTTCAATAGTTACCCTCCGCAGCCTACTTAAAAAAAGGTACTCTGGGTGGGCACATTCTTAGGGCACGGTGCACTGTGGATGTATCTCAGCCTCCCCCAGGTGGCCCCTGGGTGAGGTGCCCTTGTGCAGAGGACACAGCCTGGCCAAGCTTACCTAGCTACCTGACTTTACCTTGGGCTGAGCTGGTTATGAATATGCTGGTTCTATAGTATTGAGTGTTGGACCTGGAGACTCCAGCATGATGAGAGAGGAGGAAGAGGAGGAGAGGGTAGGAGAGCCTGGACTGAGATCCTGGACAGTTGCAAGCAGGGAGTCCCCTGCAGACTGACCCAGAGTCACTCAGACAAGGACCCTGTGACATAGGCTGAGTCATACTCCAAGTAGGGGAGGTGGGAACCTGTGCCAGGACTGGCCGCCAGGCTGAGGGAGAAGGGCCGGCAAGCCCAGAGGTCAAGACTGGGGAACCACATCACGAGGCAGCATGTCACTGGGTGGCTGCAGTGTCCTCTGGTCTTTGGCTTCGGGGCCTGCCCATCCTCAGCCTCTCTCAGCAGGGCCCTGGGGCTGTGGTGGGCTTTCAGGCTGGGTGAGAACTTATAAGGGCCTGGGCAGGGGGTTCCACCCTATACCCACTGACAAAGAATCTCCAGGAGAATAACCTGAGAATCTATTTTAACCAGCCTCCCCAGGAAGATTGTATGGCCAAGCAAGCTTGGCAAATCCTGACCCAGGCCAATGATTTGCAGAATTCCTTTTAGCAGCAAAACTCTTCTGCAAGTGAAATGTTTGCAGAAGCCAGGGATGCCCCAGGTGAAGCAGGGGAGGGGCCCATAGCCCCACCCTCTCAGGTTCTTTTTTCTCTCTCCTTGAGGTAGAGACTTACAGGGTCAACAGAAGAGAATTTGAAAATTGCTGATTTAGTCCAATGACCCCATTTTACAGATAAGACAGCTCAGCCCCAGAGAGGTTAAAATGCCTTTGCCAGGGATCACATGGTAAGAAATGACAGGGCCACTTTGTGAGCTGGGGCCCTCCGGCCTCCCTCCCAATCTAAAGCCGGAAGTACTTTTACACACTAGAGAACCAGGCAGGGAAGCAAGGAAGGGCTGGCTCTGGGCTGGGCCCCAGGAAGTGAGCTCAGGATTTTAACAGCATTGTTTGCTACACACACACACACACACACACACACACACACACACACACACACGGAGAGCAGAGTCAATGTCAGAACAAAATTGACATGAGGCTTAAAACAGTAGGGCCTTTCCCTGAGTGGGAAAAGCATCGATTCTGTGTTAAAGCAATGAGTGAAGGTGGAGGGCCACAGCCAAAGGTGCATAGCTTGGAACTGAATCTACCCGGTAAAAGGGAGCAGACCATGACGGGGATTTGCTTCCATTCTCCGGCCCTCTTCACTCTCAGGGAGAAGTCACTGGGAGCTTGGTGCGCTTGTGCAGACTTGAAACCCAGAGGAGGCCCTATCTGTTTGCCAAATCTTTTCAGGCCTCCTCGCAGGTAGGGCCATTGATACAGGTGAATCAAGGGTAAGCACCTGAGGATTACTCTGTGTTTTCTCTTAGCTGCAAATGGTGCCAAAATGAATGGAGGGCAGTCAAGGAGCACGGAGGGTGTGGTGGGAGATGCTCAGGGACAGGGCCACATTCTTCTGCCTTCCACCAAAGTTGTTTTTTTCCTTGCAAGGAGACATCAGATAACAAAATAGGAGAGAATGAGACAGAGAGACAGAGACAGAGAAGAGAGAGAGAGAATGTTGGGCTTGGGATAAGGAAGCAAGAAAGAAAGGAAAGAAGACATTTCTTTTCCTGTGCATGAAGGAAGACAAAAGAACATGAATTGGATAATACATATTTTGGTGTTTACCTGAAGGGTGTTTATCCCTTTAGTCTCAGGGATAACAAAGGTATGTCTGGAATGGAAAACCCCAGTGACCCTTAGCCACCAGTCCTATCCTTCACAGCCCACCCTTCTTCCTGTCCATGATTCATCCTCACATGAGCAGGCCGAGAGCATCTGGAGGTCTTGGAGGGCCAGGGACGAATCAGGCTTGCCCAGGAAATGGCTGCAGCCCACAGGTCTGATTCACTCTTCGGGACAAAGCTTTGAGCTTCCCAAGGAAGACATGGATAAGTTTCCAATCAGAAGTTGACTCTGTCAGCTCTGGTTTGAGCTCAGAGCTTTGTGATCATCCTCTGAGGTTGATTCTGTGCACATCTATTTGGAAATCCCTCTCAATGAAGGGATTCAGGTAGAGTGAAGAGGGCTAGAAAGAGTCTGGGGAGTGACATGGCATCTGTTAGCACAGTCTGATACAGTCTCTCCCAGCTTTCCCAGGAAAATACCCACAGAAACTGGAGAAGATAGAAAATCTTCAACATTCTTCAACACCAACAACCAAGAGAGATAGGGCATTTGTTTCAGAATGTTTCTGCTGAATGAAGAAAAACTCACCCAGATTTAACTTAATGAAATAGAAGCTTTTAAAAAAAATTAAAATAAAAAAGACACATCATGTCTTCTCCTGATGTCTCTTCCTAAACTCAGAAAAAGCCAGGTCTAAACCAAAGAGAAAGTTCCACCACCATCTTTTACCCTTCTTCTGTGGATCTGGGAGGCCACAGGGTCCCATTTTCCTCTCAGTCCTGCCTTCCTTCCCACTGTATTTCCACAGATACAGCAGCCTTGGCTGTTCAGTGAAGGAGGAAAGAACCAGAGTGATATTCCCACAGTGCAAGACTTGCCTGATACCTCTTATGTTGTCCCCAGCAGTGTTCCCTAAGCTGCCTCCTTTTTAAATGCAGAAAACTTCCCACTTGAAATGACTAGGTGAGCCTGCATGAACATCACGAGCAAATGCATGATTTCTGTAATGGGCTTCCATAATGGAGCCCCGTTATTACTCTCAGGAATTGTTACAGGAATAGGATCCACAAGTATGGGATCCAGGACTACAGGAATGAGTCCAGAGGGAAGACTTCCTCCATTTGACCCCTTAATTCTTGCTGTATTCATCTCCTGTCACTATTACAGGAGAACAAAAGCTGTCATTTTTTTCCTGTATTTATTAGATGCCAGGGGCCTCACAGACATTGTCTCTCATCCTCATTTTAAAACAAGCCAAAGAAGCAATATTATCACCACTTCACAGACACGGAGATGGAGGAGAATGATGCCCATGCCTCCACCCTCGTCCCTTCGGAGAATCCACTCTGCCTCTACCAGCTCTTAGTGTGTAGTTCCCAACTTTCTCCGTCCCTTCCTTTCCTTTTTCCTTGTACATTCTCTTTCTTCTGTCTGGAGTCCCACTCTCCCTTGTCAGGCAAACATCATTCTTTCAACATTTGGTTCTCCATGTTCTGTAGAGACTTCCTGGACCCCTTCTCCCCAGCTCCATCCCTCATCCTCCCAGCCATTTATTTCTCCACTGGCTTCTAAGACCTTGACTGTACTGATTTTTGCTTTATCTTCTCCTCCACAGCATGTTTATATCTGCACATAAGGCTTTTTCAGTTTTCGGTCAATGACAGCTCATTTGAACTGGCCTCAAGCAAAATGAACAAAAAATGAGGAGACATGTTCTTTTAAGCCACTGAGTTTGCAGTAACTTGTTTCACAACAGATAACCAAAGCAGCGCCCACCTCAGAAGGTGGTTGTGAGGATCTCAAGAGATTTATGTGTAAAAGGCTGACCCTAGTAACAGATCAATTAATATGGTTAATCAGTAACTATTCATGCCTTTGCAGCATAGTTGTTTCCTTGGTAATCTCTAACCTGAGAACCTCTGTGTTTTTAGGGGTGCACTGTTTAGAATGTAGGTCACTAATCAGTCAAATTGAAACAGATGAGCTTCCTGCTGTCTCCAACCTCCTTTTGGAAACTTGACAGCAAACCTCTTAATGTATGTCATTTGGAATCAGATGAAAGTGCTCCCAATGCAATCTACGTGTGTAATGCCAGAAAAAACTGAGTTTTTGATGAAGAGTCATCATCACTTGGCCATTCTTGTCTTCAAAAAAAAAGAAAGAAAGAAAGAAAGAAAGAAAGAAAGAAAGAAAGAAAGAAAGAAAGAAAGAAAGAAAGAAAAGTATAAAGGGAAGATGCAGGGAGGGCCAAAACTTAACAAAAAGAACTATGACTATCAACACCATCACATTTTAGAAATGTATTTGAGGTCAGATATTTTATGTTCTTCTTATTGGTTCTTTCCACACCATCCATCCCTCTAGCACAGTAAAACTCTAGTCTGCACAAGTCACAGAATAATAGAGCAGAGACAATGTGGTCCAAGTCACAACCCAGTGGTGGACCAAAGACAAGCCGTGATTCTCGGTCTCCTTAGTCAAATTGCTTCCCGTCTCCCATACTCTTAATTGGAAATTAAATGTGGCTTTTAAAGACATTTACACAAAGTTTAGAAGTGATTAAATCTTGGCTGTATTTTCACATAAATTAATACACACAATGAATATTGCTTAAATTGAAGTAGACTCAATTTAATTTCACACATTTATTGGATACCCAGTATGTGCTAGATGCTGGCAATAGGTGCTGTCCCAGTGACACAACATTGCCCATAAAGTTATCCCAGTTTTCCAATAAATTAAACTGAAAATCTGTTTAAAATTCAAAGCAACAATTTATGCTAGGTCTTAATACTTAAGTAATTTGGGAGAAGGTGTTATGAGGACTTCTAAATTTTAAAATATTTTTAAATATTTCAGTAAATACATGTTAAATGAATAAGTGAATGTTGCAGCTCATGTTCATGAATTGACTAGAGTTGTGCCTCTGTTGACACATCCTTAAACAATCCCACTGAAGTTTAACTTACGATTATCATCTGATTTCTGGTTAGTTGGTACTTCAAAATTGTGTTTGCTGATAAAACTTTTGCCTGGGACTCACTGATGGATTCTTTTTAACACCCTTTCATTTTGCTAAGAGCCCTAAATAAAGCAGCTGAGTAACACAATCGTGAGTTTGAGAGCAGAAATATCAACACTTCTATACGCTATTAGCTTCTTGGTCATGACAGACACACAGTGTCTTGGTCATTTTGGTCATTCTATAAATAGACTCCTTTGTAAATAGAAACATATACATGATTCAAAGTTGCCACATAAAATAGGGATCATCTAAACAGCTGGTTGCTAAAACCAATGTAGTAGGCTTTTTTAAATATAAGAATGATGTGCCTGGAAATTCTGGACTTCAAGACTTTCTGTTCTATGCTGACAACTGAGGGGAGCTTGAAGCCCCCTTCACCTCCAAAACTACTGTGTGATCCATTTTCAGGGGACTGCTTCCACACACCGTCTTCCATGTCATCACGCAGCCCCAAGCTTCTTGGCCAAGTGGCACACACCACAAGGAGCGAAGTGAGACTCTCTCTGTTTCTTCCTTTCATTGTTTGTAAGTGGAGAGTAATAAAAACCTAGTGAAGAAGAATACTGCCTCTCCTTTTGGACAGAGAAGTTGTTTTCCACGCAACTTCTTGAGAATCTCTGACTTCAAACAAATGGATTAGAAGCCTGAGCAGTTATGCCTCTCTGACAGGTGTTGGTACTGCCCATGGCTCCCTAAGTCTGAGTCTGTCTGTCTTCCCCTTCTACTGCCTGTCGGAATCCTTCCAGATTTCTGCAGGGTTCTCAGCTCCCTGGTGGTCTATTTTGACATCTGCTTACCCTTATCTCAAATCGTTTCAGCTGAGAGGCCTTTCCTTGGAAAAGTTGTCTAACAGATTTTTTTAAAACTCCTCTAACAACTACCAAGTACTTGGGAAATTATCTTGGTGGCCTGTGAGAGTGACAGTCCCAAGACTTCCAGAAAGAGGATGGCTATGTATGCATGTTCCCACGCTTGCCTGTCTCCTGCATTGATCAGTAGGTGATCTTTAAACCTTTTTTATTTCAGCTACAAGGAATCCACTGTACAGGAATACAGATTCTGTCTGAGAGAATTGTGTTTGAACCCGTTTCTGACCCTTAATAATAGGGGCAATTTTTAAAAGTCATAGCTTTCTCATCTGTGAAATGGGGATAATACCATAAGCCTCATAGGGTTGAGGAGGCAGAGAATGTCCAGGAGCACGTGCTTTCCCCAGCCCCTGGCATGCAGTTGCTTGAACGGGTCCTCCAGGAGAATCGAGTCCCTTCCCCCAGCTCCCTTCTGCTGGGATGGGAGGGGAATGGGGAAGGTTGGAAATGGCCTGGCACCCTCAATCACACACCTGGCAGTGCTGCCCAGTGACTCTAAGGGACACTTTCTCCAATGCTTTCCTTCCATCTTCATTCCTCCTCCTGTCACACAGCATTGTGTCAGTGCGTCTCCACCCCTACCCCTCAGCTCAGAGCTCTTCCCATGGATGTCCCTCCAAGGGACCCTATGAAAGGAGAAACCCGAATGGACAGATCAAAACCTCCCTCACACTGTCTAGTGAAGAACGAAGTAAAAACAAATGCCAAGCCTCTACAGCAGAGGGAAGAATTCGGTCTGTGCTCGAAGCTACTAATCTCCGTCAAGAAGCAACCTAGCATAAGAAGGTCGAAAGGATCTCTCAGTTCAGATAAACTTTTAGAATTCTGGGAGAGTGATTTTTTAAAAAGTAATACTAGAAAGAGGAGATACTACTCATCCTGTTTGACTCATCCATGAAAAAATGAAGCAGATTAGATAAAAATTAAGAAAAATGAAGTTGATTAGCAAGTTTTTTGTTTTTTCCATCTTGATATCCTTTCTGAAAATTCATATCTTAAAACTGAGGAGGACCAATTCCAGAAAATATAATAACCTCAGTTGATGTCCTCTCAAAGAAGTGGAAATTAAGTTCTGGGGTTAAGATACTAACTAATGTTTGGTGAATGTTTATAATATTATAATGAACTACTTTGTTCCATGTTTTATATGCATCATTTTAATTCGCTCTCATAATAACCCTCTGAGGATGGTTAGTATTAATCCAGTCTTACAGAAAAGGAAGCTGAGGCACAGAGAGGCTGAATAACTTGTTCAAGGTAGCATGAGTTGTAAATAATGGAGCTGGGATTTGAAGTGAGGATTGGGTTCCAGAACGCACACACTCAGCCAGGCTGCCACACACAGTGACTCAAGGTGTGTCCTCCATACTCTGGGTGCCTGGTGCCCAGCCGTTTCTGCAGAGCGAGGCAACCCCAACAAAGACAGCGCCTCTGGGCCTCACAGCCACGCTGCTGCAAAAAATAGAGTTGATGGCATCCCAGAAGTGAATGAGGTGGAGACATTCTTCTTTCTGCTGGGACCTAGTTGTTTGGAGAAGGGAAGAAAAATATTGGTTTTGAAGATCTTTGAATCTTTGCTCTTTAGGATGAATTCTTGTTTGAAAAGTGTTTTGTTTGTTTGTTGTGGAATGTTCTCTATGGTCAAAGGATTGAGATGACACTTGGAAAGAAAAACAATAAAAGCTCCTGATTGAAAAACATGTAGCTGTTTTTTCTCATCCCTATTGAGCACTACTCAAGAGAACTAATAATAATTGAAAACTAGCTGAGGAAACACTGGGTGCAAGGAAGTTAAAAAAAAAACTACATCAAATAGACAACTGATTTCTAAAATGCTAAAGGTAAGAGTCTAAAAGCAAATTTAGAACAGTCACAATATTATGTAGGGTTTAATACATTTCCCAAAGCTGGCTAAACAATTTTGAAAATACTACTTCAGTTCAACAACATTTATTGGTTACTATGCATTAAGTTGTTGTGCTTGATGCTATGAAAATGAGTAAGTGACAATTTCTTTCCTAAAGCATAGTAGGGCAGGGATTAGTCAACATACCAGAAATGCAACGCAGGGTACATTTAGTTATATGTAGGAAAAACAAGAGCAAAATAAAAACATAAACAAAAAATAAGCAGAAATAAATCAAAAGAGGGAATGAAGGGAGTAAAAACTGTCTGTGGTCAGGAAAAGCTTTCCAGGAGTCTGGCTAGATGTTAAAGGATGAGTCGGTATTTTTCTAGACAGGGAAAATGGGAGGGGTTGGGTGAGTGAAGAGCATTATGGTAAAATAAAATGGGGTGTGCAAAGCTGTGGCAGTATGGAATAGCATGGTACAGAAGGAAAACTATATTTTATATTTGTTGGAAGGAAGGGTGTGAAAGGGAGACAGTGATGGGAAAGATGGAGTGTTCTCATGGCTTTGAGGGGGTGAAAATGAAGGCAGAGAATTTGGTTGAGGACCACTAAAATAGTTCTAACAAAAGAGAAGGAAAAATTAGACTAAGCTGGTCTCAGTGACAATGAAAAGGGAGAACAGATTTATTGAAGAAACAGGAGCTAAAATCAACAGGACTGGGAAGTAAATCGCATGACTGAAGGAGAAAGGGAGAGACTTGAGGGTGATGTCAGGAGGTCTTGTGGACACGGTGATTAGAAAGAAGATGATGCCGGAAGAGTGGCTGAGACTGTCTGTGGAGGACAAGATGTGAGAGGGGAGGCGAGGACCAAGTCCTGCAGGAGAGAGGCTGGGAGTAGGTGAGGACTCCATCCAGAAGGGGCTAGGTTTGAGGCAGAGACTCTGGAGTGAGAGCTTACAGCTGTTCTTTGCCACTAGAACAGCTGTTGAAAAATGAAATGAAAAATATGGAGGCCACATTGTCAGACAGACTTTAAGATGGCCCCAAGACCTCCGCCCCTAGACTCCTGACCAATGGAAACTGTGAAATAACATACGTGTTTTAAGCCACTGAGTTTGTGGTAATTTGTTACAATAGCAATAGGAAACTAATACAATCACACTATAGGACGTCCCCAAGGTAAAAGTACAACTACCCTCAGGGGTTCTGGGGACTAGGAAGAAAGCAAGTTAAGAAAGAAATCTTGTCCAAGAGGCTACTGCTGTCGTGGTGGAGGAAGGCTGGCTCTGATCCCTGCCCAGTTCTGGGTCTGCAGGGAACCACACACACTTTCTAGCCGCTCGCTCCCTGGGGGTGCTTTGGGGCTTCTCACAAATGAAAGATTATCTCATATTCTCCCTGAAAATCACGTAGGTGGAGAGGGGGCTCCACATGCTGACATCTGCCTTGTAGGGTGAAGTGCCTGCCTCTCAGGTGGAAATGCTACCTCCATACAGAGAGGAAAATTAGGCGCTGGGGCAGCAAACTCTGCTCTGCCCATAGCAGGCCCACACTTGTGCCTTTTCTGCTTAGGGGATACAAGTTGTTGATCTCCTCTGGTCAAAGCTGGGCAGTTCATTTGTCTAGTAGGAAACAAAACCCTTCTATTTTCCCTTCTTTTTTTCCCTCCCTTGGACTCAGAACCAGGTATGATTCAGTGCTATTTTAGGTAAAATGTTAAGGGGAACTTAGCTGTATTTATATCCCAGAAATACACACACACATACACACACACACACATACATGCAAGCACAAGGACAGAGAATGCTAATGTCTATTAAAAAGTAATTGCATCCTATCTGTAAGCTATGTGAAAGATAATCATTATTTTGCTTAAAACCCTGCCTTGATTGCTTGTTATTATGTGAAAGCATGGTAAGGAACTTCATTTCTGCTAAGAAATGTAAAATGGATAAAGTCCAAATCTTAGTTACTGACAGCTACTAAGAACCTTCATGAAAACAAGAGAGGTCCATTCCAACTCAATCAAGTTGAATAAGAATAAAAAATTCCTGTTTGCTGGGGTCTTATAACATGGCAGGTCTGTGCTAAGCACTCAGTGCACTTTATCTCATGCAGTCCTCAGAATAATGACATGGAAGAGTGAATGTCATTATCTGCAATTTAGGGAAGGAGAAACTTACGCTTGAGGAGGTCAGAGTGAGTGCCCAACTAGACAGCTCCAAACCAATGCCTCTGTTCACCACATAGACAGAGAGAAGGGTCAACAAGACTCCACCTAGGTTCATTATTCTTTTCCCCAACTTAGATGTACAAATCTTGAAGGCAGAGTCAAAAGCTCTATGGCCACTATAAAATTTTCCTTGGTTTTTAAAAGATCTAAAACTCGTCAGCAAGTAGTGCACACCCAGGCAGAGTCTATCTTGCCTACGAAAAGCAACTGCACCTACAGCCCAACACCTTCAAGAGAGCCTCCATCGAAACAGCTGCCTCCAGACATTGGCCCGCTCCAGCTGTGGGCTTGTGGAGGTAGGGGATGGGTCAGTCTTGTTCACAGCGGCAAACTCAGTGCTGGGCACATAGGAGACCCTCTGGCAATATTTGTTAAACAACTGAATGAGTAAATGGATGGATAGATGGATGGATGGATGAACAGACATGTGGACAGAAGGAAAGACAAATAGATTGATGGATGGTTGGATGGATGTGACAAAGCCCAGCCCAAGAAAGGGAGAGAAACAATTCAACTCCTTTTAAATCAAACTCCTCATTTCTGGCCGTGGACTTCTGGGCATCCTGGAACTATGAAATGGGAAATATCAGTATGGAATACAGAATTTTCCCTCTATTGCCTCAGCCACATGTTTTCAAGATTTATTTTAAAAGTAACAGTAGACAAAGGATACTTATTTTATTAAGCATCAAAGAGCTTTCTAAAAATCAGCAACTTGAAAGACAGACATCACTCCTGCCATATTGAATTCTTCAGATGGGGCCTCATGTACTTAGCCCCTGGATGGGCATGTGGGGAGCTTGAAAAAAGGCACATTTCAAGAAGGAAACACAGAGTCTTGTCATGTCCTTACCTGAATACTAACAAAATAGTAAAATTAAACCAAGCCAGACATCCAAATACCATGGCTCCAAGCCTCTCGACATTTTTGAAGTTTAACCAGAGCCACTGACAGGCTGGCTTCAAAGAGCTGATCTCTCGACATTGAGATGGCCAAGTCGGTAAGAAGCTCAGGTCTGCTCCAAGGGTAAAGGGCGTGCAGCTCCTCGCTTGAAGGAAGGCACAGTTTCCCTGCCCTTGTGCATGGAACCATGACCTCACCCTGCCACGTCTCATGTCTCCAAAATGTGTCCCTCAGAGGCCAAAGAAGCTGGCAAACAGGGAAGCAGGAGACATCATATCAGCCAGAAAGGCTGCTTTGTTGTGAAGTCCCCTTGAGCAGGGACATCTGCCAAGCTGGCCACGTGAAGCTGAGGACATGGCTGTGGTGATCCAGAGGGAAGCAAACAATGATATACAAACTTTTTCCACTAGCCTTGATCCTTAGAGAAAGCTGTTTCCAGATGAGGCCTTTCATCAACTTCCTACCAAGAGACCTTAAGGCGCCTAAACCACGTTCTGTACCATATGGATCATCTAACACAAACAGCAGCTAGGGACACTGACTCGCAGTTATCCAGGAGCTGTTCATTAGGGCGTAGGTTAGCCAGAACCTCAGCTTCCTCTTCCTTTCCAGGGCTGGCCTGGATTGTGCTACCCTCCCGCACCTCCCCAGAGGAGGCCTGAGCAAGGCTTGGCCTGACTGCTTTCCTGTTAGCATTTGTAGCATTCTAAAACATTCTAAAAAGTCCCTGTCAAAACAGACCTTACTCGTCAACCCATTTCAATCTTTTCATTTTACAGATGAGGAAAATGAGGCACAGATTGGGGAACTGAGTGGCTGAACTGGACCTCAAATATAAGTCTGAGGGTTTCTAGTCCAGTGTTCTTCCCACCATGCCTAGACCCCAGTTCAAAACATAATTGGGTGAGGAAAGGCTGAAATCCACAGTAACTAGGAAGTTTAGGGGCTCATGTCTTCTTTATTCATTTGTTCTTTACTCAACAGCTCCTCATTTCCTAGATATCAAGTCTAAAGATGATGGCCTGGGATCGAAATAGAAAATAGATTTCATCTTGTAGGCCAAAGCTTATCAATTGTTGGTGGCTGCCTGGGGAGCTGGACAGAAGACAGAGTGCCATGAGTGATTAGTGATGACTTTCTTGGACAGAGGAGTGGAGAAGTGCCAATAGCCCCTAGCTTGGACGTGAAGGCTCACCATGATCTGGCCTCATCTTACTCATTTAACCTCATTTTTCCTATCTCTAAAACCGGAGCCCTCTGCTGGGGTTAGAATCTGATTCAGCCTTCCCACTGAACCACCTGTCTGTCTTTCTTACTTCTGCTTCAGAACTTTATTCTTTTGCATTTTCCCACCCAGGATACTCTCCATGGTCCTCTCCACCCATCAAATCATAACCCAAGGCCTATTTCTCTACAGAGCCTTCCTGACCACAACAGCCCACACAAATACCAACTGAGTTGTAGGGGACCATGCAACTTAGCATTTAATTTCTGTCTTGCTCTGGGCCTGGGTTAGTTCCTTTGTGCTAGTCTTTTCTCTTCAACTAGGAAAGTTCTCTTGTTACCCCCAAGAGCAGTGGAGATACGATAAGTTTCAATAATTGACATTAGAATTCAATGTGAATAGAAAATGTAATTTTAATTTAAAAAATATACATGTGTCTTACATGATAGTTAGAAGAGAAGTGAGACTCAGGGATCCGCTCTCCTTTGCTTTCTCCTTTCTAGTTCATTCAGCCACGACCTCCTTCTAAACTCAGTCATAGTTAGTTAGTTGCAAATGTACACCTAAGCAAATTAATTGGATATAAATCCTTGGCACTTCAATAAGTCAAGGAGAGAGATTGTTAGGCCTTCTAAGTACCGTCTTAACTTGAGCTAAGCAGATGTTAACTGTCGCTTATTCTAGGATTTGATCCTCAGAACTTAGCAAGGAGGTCAGATTTAGATAATATCCCCAAATGTTTTTACTATAGCTCTTCGTCCAAAAATGTTTGTAATGTCTTCCCGTTAGCAAAAATCTGCATGTTTTTTCTTACCAAAAAATAAAACACAGCAATTGTCACTACTATTACTTTGCGTAAAAATAATAGTAAATTCATGTATTATTTATACAGTGGCCATCTCTAAAAACTCAGGAATTTTTGTTAGAGGGTGAGGGCAGGAAGAATAAAAGTTCAGGATCTTTTACCATTATTAAGCCTCATGTCTTTTTCTACTTTCTTTTGAGGTAGGACTATGAATGTTTGGCAATAGAACTGGCTAGTAGATAATGGAAACCCTTTCCTTTCCATTATCCACCCCGTTCCCCAACGACATTCCTTCATTTCCCAGTTTGAGTGACAATGTCGACAACCTTTGAGATGCTTCCATGGATACCACCTATGCTCTCCTAGACAAGTAGGAAGGTCCTCTCAAATAAATCATGGTGACTCACCCAGCATCTCCACTGTCCTGGGTTTGGGAAGGTTTGCCTCATGGACACTCAGTTTTTCAGGGTTTGAAACCTTTTTTGCAGAGATGGGCCAGTGCAGCCTCTCCACACCATGAACAGCCAGGGGGAGGAAAGCAGAGCCTCTCTGACTGGGCCAGCACTGAGCACATCCACCACCCACAGCCCAGCAGGAAGGGCCCAGGCTCCCTGAGGTGATGGGGGCAGGGTATTTGAAGAAGAGCCTGGAAGGCAGGGCTCTGAGCTCCCCTTGCTGCAGAGTCAGAGGTCCTCTGCTTCAGTCCACTCTAGGGTACATACTGAGGTTCTGAGTGACCTAATTATGCTAAAGGCCCTTCTTCTTTTAAAAATGGGAGAACTATTCAATAAAACACCTTTTACCTTGGGGGTGAAAAGATGTGGCAGATATAGGAACTAGGAACAAAGCTGATTTGGGCTGACTTTTTTTTCCACAAGGAAAAAAAGGAACTCATGAGGGTAAAATTTTTTAAAACATTTACTGAGAAATCTCTTTAAAAAGACAGTTTCATAGATTTTTTTACTTTCAAAGCCTGATAAAATTTCAGAACCAAATATTTTTGGAATCAATGGAAACTTACTATATCAGGGAAGAGCACTGAAAACAAACTAAAAGAAAATCACCAGAAGCAAAAACCGTCCCAGCTACTAACACTATCA
Organism: Camelus bactrianus; assembly: GCF_048773025.1. Lineage (NCBI taxonomy): Eukaryota > Metazoa > Chordata > Mammalia > Artiodactyla > Camelidae > Camelus > Camelus bactrianus. Next base: position 37,252,839 of record NC_133545.1, on the reverse strand, counting down.
TCTCACTTTTAAAAAGAGAAACTTTACCACCAAAAACATGAGAAGGACATAATACCAGAAGAGGAGACAATCCTTTAAATGATGTAAGTTTAGTTTCCTGAAAAATGCGACGCATGGCCTTACTTTTCTCTTTTGCTATGGACAGGTAATTCCACCAGGGCCTGTTCCTTGTAACCTTCCATCCTTGGGGATGGTGGGGATTCACAGAGGAGGCAGAGGACCTGGGTCAGACAGGCCTGTGTGTGTTTCCCAGGCCCTTCCTTCTCTCTTGTGACTGACTGGAGGGCCTCTGAGTGTCTGAATGTCTGGAGACTCGCTTGCTAGTTCCGTCAAGTCTGGCCGGAGTCTGGGAGCCAGCGTGGCAGTGTTTGTGGAGCCGAAGTGGAGATTAAGTCATGTTTTAGAAGTGACCTCTGTCCACCCTTTCTGCAGGCATCCTCTCCCCTGTGGGCCTCACTCCCCAGCTACTCACCACCTAGATGCTTTTGTTCTGAGTGAGCCCTTCCCTGCCAACACAAGACTCAACACGACCCCCCGCACACCCTCATCACCTCCCGACCCCCCCCACCCAACCCCATGTCGCCTTCTCCTCAAATGGACCTGGTCTTTGTTGTTCTAATTAGATTATCTCTGCCTTAGGGACCTAAGGGACAGTCCCCAGCAGCCCTGGCTGGAGAGGCAGGTCGCATAATCCCTGTTATCAAGAGGCTTGTCATTTAGCATGTAGATCAACTAATTCTTTCGATACCAGGGGAGCAATTGTGCATCTTAATATTGATTTTTTTGGTGATACAATCGCTTGCATTCCTGAGTCAGACTCACTTACTGAAGCTAAAAGGTTCCACTTACTGTATTATGAAACCACCCCCGCCCCCATTGCATGCTTCATCCCAACTTAATGTTACAAAGCTGGACAAATTTTAAGGGCTTTGTGTTTTTCCACTTGGTCCAATTTCAGAATGAGCATCCAGCTGAGGAGAAAAAGAAAAAACATTTCTGGCTATTTTAAGACTGCATATGTGTTTGTGTTTGGGGTGGGGGTGGGGGCATATTCTGCCTTTTCCCACCAGCCACCTGGTCTGCCCATCCTTCCTCTGCTCCCCAAACTTAGCTGTGCAGTGATACTGGGCTCTTAATTTAATGAGGCCAGCTTATCAGATTTCTATTATTTCATGATGAATTAGGAAGCCAGGCTTTCAAATTACGATTGGAGCATTTTCTTATCAAACACCCTTCCAGGGCAGTGAGAGGCAGAGAAAGAAAAATTTGAGCTATATAGAAATAAATAAATAAATAAAAAGCTATCTCCTCAGAGGGTCAAAAATACACTGAAGTCTGGGACAGGCAGAGGTACTGATTCTATGTAATAAAAGGATATGAGACAAAAGCAAAGAGCATCCAAGGGCCAAATGTACAATTTGTTCTACCTGGAAAGTTTAACATTCCTAAATGCGAGGTGCCAGCTGCAACGAAGCACACCATTATCTATTAGAATATCAATCATGATGACTCTTTCCACCACTTACTGAGCATGGGCCATGGGTTTGGCACTGTTTTGCAGAGTGTGTGCTAAATCTTCTACAACACTCTCCCACTTCATCCTCTCAGCAAGCCTGTGAGTCGTGGTCTATTAATTATTCCCATCTAATAGGTGAAACTACTGAGGCCAGAGAAGATTATATGATTTGCTCAAGTTCCTAGAACCAATAAGTAGCGGAGATAGGTTCCAACCCAAGGCTGCCTGTCTAACTCCCAAACGTGTAATCCCAACTAGAAAACTGCTCTTCACACTTTGCTGGTTGATAAGGGGGTACATTCATCTATTCCATCATCTGTACATTCATTCCGAGGTAATTGCTCATCTTCTAGGCCCTAGATGCCAAGGATAGAAAAGAATGCACAGTGCAGGGTGGGAGACAGACAAAAATAAATAAATACTACACCATCAAATAAGGTGATGTCTGCTCCCAAAGAGAGATGAATGAAATTCAGGAGGAACTCTAGAGAAGGATCTTGCTTAAAGATTTCAGAGAAAATTTTAGTGTGTAAGTTGTTTTGTTTTGAAAAAAGTCCTTGAAAATTATTAGTTGAATGGGAAAAGGACTGATTTTCATTGGAAGTCTGTTCTGTACATGAGCTGATATACAGAAGCGCTTGTGCTGTTACTCAGAACACGGTAGGGGTCAATTCAGGCCTCTGTTTGTGGGCACTGCACTGCTCTCTGTGGGCTAGGCCAGCTGGCATGGAGGAGCTGATACACAGTAGGAGAAAGACTGAAGGCTGAAGAGCAGCATCTTCTCTACTTTTTTTTCCTCAACAAAGTTTTGACTTGTCCCAATGCCTGATAGGAAGAAGGAATCCTGGAGCGGTCCTAATGAGAGTTTGTGTGGGGTGCCCATCTCTGTCCAAAGAGAGGACTGACTGTTTTTGTTTGTCTCAGTATCTTTAATATTTTTTCAAGAGCCATCTACATTGATCCTAAGAAGTAGCCTCCGTGAAGTTGAAATTATTAAGGAAACATCTAAACTGGCATTCCTCAATGTTCATGCAGTAACACAGTTGTGTGCCATAATTAATATCTTTTATTTAGCTAAGGTAACTAAGGTTGCAATATCTAAATGGAGTGATTTTTCCTTTTTTTAAATTTTATTTTCTTTTTGGGGGAAATTATAATTTGTACTTACCTGTATAAAATTTAATTCTTGGGTGATGTCTGGGAAAATGATGGACTTAGAACCTCTGAAAATTCTTTTCTCTATCAAAGCAATGAGAAAACTAGCAAAAATGGTCAGAATCAACTTTTTCAGAACCCTGAAAATGAACCAAAAACTTGTAACAATTCAGGGAGTTTTCATTCAAAATCTACAGTAGCCTTGAAAACCAGCAACTCTGTCCCTTTTCTTCCCCCTAGCAGTAACCACAGAGGGCAGAAAAGGGATAGAGCTCCTGCAAAGCTTCTTTCTCAGTGATGTCAGTGAAAATGTCAGAGTAAGGACCTCCAAAAATTCTCTCTTCCATAAATAAACAATGAAAAACTGGTTAAAAAAAAAAAAGAATTGTCAGAACCAACTTTTTCAGACCTCTGAAAATTTACCAAAGGTTTGCAGCAACCAGGGGAGTATTTATTCAAGAAAAACAGCTGAATAGGCAAGTTTCATGGCATTTTAGCATGTTCTGTTCCTATCTCTCAGTGCTTGGCAGTATCCTTGAAAAATAATAATCCACAATCACAGTGAAAACCAGCAGCCTGGCAGCCACCAGAAGGAGGCTGGAGCTCATTCAAAGCATAATTTCCAAAGAATTGTCATTCTTTGACCAGTCTGGTAATTTCCTGAAAGATTCCCCCAACTCCTACCCATGCTAGACTGTACTGATTTGATCTGACTTGGAGCTCACCTAGCATTTAAAAAAAAAAAAAAAAAAAAAAAAGCCCTTCTCTTCTCTTTGACCAGAAGGTTTTTCCTCAGTGGATAATTGTAAGAAATTACAAGAATGATTCATTCATTGTTGCCTGAGGCAGGGGGAAATAGTTGGGGCAAACAATCAACTATTGAAAAACTTCAAAAGAAAATCTGGGAAATCAGATGGCTATCGGAGATCTGAAAAACTTCAGCATATTCAAGGGACTCTTGTTTTGTTTTTCCTCCATTCTTGCCTCCTTTGTTGTAGATTAATTGACCATAAGTGTGTGGGTTCACTTTTGGACTCTCTATTCTGTTCCGTGGATCTATGTATCTGTTTTTGTGCCAGTACCATATTATTTTGATTATTGTAGCTTTATAAAATAGTCTGAAGTCAGGAACTGTGATACCTTAAGCTCTGCTCTTCTTTCTCAAGATTGTTTTGGCTATTTGAGGTCTTCTGTGTTTCCATACAAATTTTAAAATTATGTGTTCTAGTTCTGTGGAAAATGCTATTGGTATTTTGATAGGGATTGCATTGAATCTGTAAATTGCCTTGAATAGTACGGTCATTTTAATGATATTAATTCTTCCATTCCACAAACACAATATATCTTTCCATCTGTTTGGGTGGTCTTCAGTGTCTTTCATCAGTGTCTTAAGGGAATTTTAATTAATGCTGTATCTGTTTCACCTATTTGTTTTTCTTTCTTGGAAACTTATTTAGAGATTTTGTCAAAATCTAAATCAAGCCATAGAATTGTGTCACACATGTGAACATTATCAATCATAAGGTGTTCAAGAGAACAAAAAACTGAAAATCATTGACCTAGACTAGTCTTTACCAGTGCTAGTGTATCTGGTAATGTTTGATAAGAGAAAAAGAATCCCAATGAGTGATATAAAATAAGGAATTTATAAAATGAATTATAACAGTACTGTTCAATAGAGCTTTCTGTGATGATGGAAATGTTCTGTATCTGCACCATGCAATAACATAGGCGCAAGAATGCATGTGGAATATGGTAAGCACAACTGAGGAACTGAAGTTTTCATCTTATTTACTTTTAATCAACTTTAAAGTTAATAATCACACATGACTAGTGGCTGCTATATTGGACAGCATACATCAGATCTTACCCTTTTGTGGGGGTTCGTAAAGAAACCTCCAGATGGAGCTTGCCTTCGTGTCTGGAGTGGGTGGGCCTGAAGTTGCTATTGAGCCACAGGGCCAGCAGTAGAAGAGAAAAGCTGATTGCAAAGTGCAGGAAAGGGAGGACAAGCTGGAACCTACAAGGAGAAATGGGGCCCCATGTCTGTCTCTCGGTACCTGTGATCTCGGTGGACCTGGGTGATCTGCAGAAGACAGTGCCGTTCCCCTCAGAACTGCACATGCCCATAGCCCACAGCCCAGAGCCTGGAGAAGCTGAAGGGGGAGATCCCCTGGGAGCTGGAGGCTCTGTCTTGGAGACTGAACTGACAAGGTGAACCAGCAGATCATCAACAAGGGACACAAGCTGCCTTTGGAGTGAAGTGGCTGCAGTGTCACTGCCACAAACGTCTCTTGTGGCCCATTCTAAGCCAGAACCACACAGGGAAAGGAATTCAGGGAAACTCTGTACAACACACAGGCACCCCAGCTGGCCCAGGAAGAGATGATATCAGCTTTTCCTCCTGCCCTCCTTGGGTCACTCCTCAGTTAAAATGGATGCTGCTTGGCCTCACTCTCTTTGTCCTCTCCCTGCCTCTCACTCTTAAAATACACAGAAGGTAATTTAGAGTTTACCAGTTAGTAGAACACTTAGGGCGGCTCTTCTAAAACTAAGCTATTGTGCTGAGAAAATCGCACATTTTATTTAGACAAAGATGAATGGATCTTTTAATTTTTTTAGTGTCTGAAATAAGTGAAAATAAGAGTGAAAGAATTAGAATTTCTGTTCTAACAAATCCCTCTAGTTCTACTTTGACTCCTCCTCCTCCGTTTCTTTCATCAATGTGTGGAGGAGGAATGCCATGAAACAGAAGTGGCAGCTTGTACTTGGAGAACAATTACAATACACTTACAATTTAGAAATGGTCAAAAAAAAGTTTGGCAATAAACACAACCCAATAGTCACAATAAAGAAGAGCAATTATTTATAATCTTATTTTCACATCTATTTTAAAGGCTAACTGTGTATTTAATCCAAGACAATCTGCTCTTATTAGTGTCATGACTGGACATGTGTAAATGATAATATGATTACTTTCCAAAAAGGCTTGGATTTCATACTCTCATTTTATGGTAGGGATCTAGACTCATCCAGTTCTAACAAGAATTGGATAAACTCAGGGTTTTCCTAAAATAACAATGATTATTATTCACAAAAGAATCACAAAATCTACACTTGAAAATGTATGTTGTCTTCCACTCTATGCACTTTAAGCAAAGTTTCACTTTTAGATTTGATGCATTGACACTGTAGATGAATATTTTGGTTAATGAGTGCTAGTTTATCAAGTTCTTTGAGAGACTTGGAAGAAAAAGTGAAGTAATTCAAGGATTCAGCCCAGACTAAATCGTGTGGCCTACTAGATCAAAAGCCTGCAAGAAACCAAGCTGTAGAAAAGTAATAATGTAAAGAAAAATGTGATTTCAATCCCTGCTTGGTCCTCACTCAAGCCACAAAGGCTCGGTGCCATCAGATGCATTAATATTGAGACACTGGTCACTAATGGGGGAGGGGGAGATGGTGAAAGCTTTTTTGCCTGTAGATCCGCGAAACTACTTATAAGCCTGAAATGCATTCAGCTGATGAATCAGACATCAGTTATTGAAGAAGCAGAGGTGGTGAACTTCCCTTAGCATTGACCTGACTCAAGGGGATAAACTCATGGCAACACACTGAGTTACTTCAACAATGCAGAGACGCCCCAGTGTCAAAATGCCACAGGGTTACATGTTGTTCCAAGGCTGGGACCGGGTTTTCGTGAGTCTGTCTTAAGGTGATGGGATTTCTGAAGTGTCAGCAGAGATGTAGCTGTCCCCCACCCCCACCCCCACCACTCATTGTAGGAAGAGCAGGGTAACCTTTGTCCTGGGAAAAAACAATGGACGATCCTCAAGGACCCATGCAAATAAACAGTGCTGGTGTTACTTGGTGGTCTGAGAACAGAGCAAGGTATGGGCAATAACTAAGGCATTTACAAGGAATTCTTGTTCTCCTGCTGAGCCATTTTCCACTGCTGAAACTCTAGAAGGGTTTAGGACTTTGGCTGAAGAAAACCATAGGAATTATCACTAAAATTTAGGATTCCGAGCCCTTTGGAATCTTTTCAGCTTTGGAAATCTTCCTGGAGCAGGGAAGGATTGAGAGCTAGGGCATGGGAATCAGACATCTTGGTTTCAGGTTTTCATCTGTCACTAAATAGCTGTGCAAACCTGGAAAAGATGCTAAACTTCTCTGAATCATTTCTTCACCTATAAAGGGGACTTAATCATATTATCTATCCGAATGAGCTAGGATTAGGTTGACCTGCAAGTACCAGGAAACTTAAGTTAGCAGTGATTTTAACAAGATAGCAATCTATTTCTCTTTCATGTAACATAGCAGTCCAGGCCTAGTTTGGAGATTCCACGACCTCGGAGTCAATCTTCTACCCAGTTGTTCCACCATCTTTAATGGTGGCTTTAATTTCTGGGCCAAGATAGATGACACAGCTCTAAACCTCACACTCATATTCCACAGAGGAAGCAGGCAAAGTGAGAAGAGGGAATAGCTTTCCCCTTTATAGACATGTCCCACAAATTACACAGCACTCCTACCTACTTTTTTTTTGTCCTGAACTTAATCACATGGCCATACCTGGCTGCAAGAGAGCCTGAGAAATGTGCTCTTTATTCTGGATGGCCATGTGCACAGCTGTAATTAGGAAAGTCTGCTACTAAGAGGAAAGGATGATACCGGGGGATGCAAAGGATTCTCTTCTACCCAACCTACCAGGTTTTGTGAGGATTCAGATAATGCTGGTGAAATGCTTTGCACATCCTCTGGAGTTGCTGCCTTCCCTCATTCCACCCAGAGCAACGATGTTTGCTTCTAAGTTTCCAGGAGGGCCCTGCAGATGCTAGACAGGAGGCAGAGCAGAACTTGTAGAGATGCTGTTTGTGGAGCATGGAGGGTGCAGAGGGCTCAGGAAGCAGGGCTGGGAACAGGGTGAAGCAAGTGAGGCGCTCACCTCGGGTGCAGAATTTAGGGGGAGGTTGCCAAAAATCTCAGTACTCAAGAATAGAAATACTTTAATGCAATACTTTTTAAAACCAAAATTAATGCAAAAAATCCACAGTGAACAAAAATAAAAATGGGTTCCAACTCTGCACTTCAGCAACTCACTTCACCTGCTTTACCCTAACCCCAGCCCTGTCAGATCCTATTTTTCCTGGCAGTCTTTTCTCAGGTCTGAAAGAATTAATGCAGTGTTAGGAGGATTAGTTTAAAACCTGGGGGATGTATCTGCAATAATTAAATGGGATCCAACAAAATACAAACTCTTTAAGGTATATGGATACCTTTAATCCATAGGTTAGGTTAGCTTTAAAGAAAAACAATACCCATTTTAAAATTAAAAAATCCATACCACCTACATCACAAGAAAGAAAAGTAAAAGCATTTTAAAATTGCATCATTAAGACAGAATCTTAATTAATATTTTAATGTCTATCTCTCCAACTTTTTAAAGCAGTAGATACATATAGTTTTCATTTAAAATGGAATCATTCAGTATATGGCATAACCTGAATTTTCATTTAATGATATTTCTATATATTACATATTCTTCTACAACATAATTTCTTGTGTGGTGTGTGTATACCAAATTTAGGTTGTTTCCAACATTTTTGCTCTTATAAATGTCTCTGTAACAAATATCCTTGTAGTTAAATTGTTTTTGCAATTATCTGTTAACTTCCTTCTATAAATTCCCAAAAGAGGAATTGCTAGTCAACCTCCTGAAGATTGCCAAAAAGCCTACCAGAAAGTTTCTACCAATTTATACTCCTTCCAGAAGTGTCTGAGAGTACGTTTCCCATACCCTTGACAACACTGAGTATAATCAATTTTTAAAAACTCTTATTGATTTATATAGTGAAAAGTTAAGATAAAATGTTTTTATCCACATTTCTTTAATTGCTAATGGAAGTCAAGCTTTTTTTTTTTAACTTTTATCAGTATTTGCATTTTTAAAAATAAATTGCATGAAGAGGTAAGATCTATAATGGCATAGATTTATACCTTTTTATTCATTTATGTCTCCCAAGCACCTACAACAGTGTCTGGCAAAGAATAAGTGCTCAATAAATATTTGTTGAATGAAAGAATAAAAATGTCCAACAATTTCTAAGAGTTCTTTATCTATCAAAGCAATTAATATTTAGGATGGGTTTCATTCTAAATATTTTTCACAGTTTATCATGTACCTGTCAACTTTCTTTATTGTATTCTCTGCTACATACAATTTTTTTTTAATCAAACTAATAAATATTTTCCTTCAAGTTTTCTCTCTTTGTGTCAGGATATTACATACACCAAGAGTGTGTGTGTGATTTGTGTGTGTGTATATATATACACCTTTTTTCTAACTTTTTTTTACATTTTAAATCATGTGTACCTTATTTTGCTCTATAGTGTATTTGATTTTCTTAATTTTTTCAAATAGGCCTATTTGTTCTGTAAGATAATGTTTTTTCTTTTTCAATATTTATACCTCTCATTTCATTTTCTTAATGCCATTCTTTAAATTCCAGAAAAATACCTAATAATAGTGGTTACAGTAGGTATCTTTGTCTTGTTTTTTGACTTAAAGAGAAATATTTCATATATTGGGGGTTTTTATCTCATGATACTAATTTCAGGATTATTAAGCATACAATACAGTGTTGTTAATCTTAATGTAGTAAGTTACCACCATTGGTTTCTGTATTCCTTGGACCAACTATGAGCAACTGAACTTTGACTGGGAAGTTTGACTGCAGGAGGAAAAAGCCTGCCCAGAAAAGTTACAAAATGTGTAGGGGGGCTCCAAGATGGTCCCCAACCCATGCTTGCTCACTGCTCCTCAAACTTGCCTTGTAACCCAGTGAGATAAACTTCCTAATGCCTGGTACTTAACCATGGTCTGAACTGGTAGCAGAGTCTACTCTGCCGACTGCTTCTTCAGCAATAAGACACGGGACTGTTCTGACTCTTGCTCTTTTTGGGGGGATTTTTAACATTTGCAGGTGGATGTGCCTATGGTGTTATGAGAAAAGCCAGTCCAGAGAGTGCTTTTTGTGAGAGCACAGAATAAAGACATCTAGCCCAGTCTAAAGGCTAGAGAGAGCTTCCCGGTGGAGAAAGTGGTGCCTGATGGACTGATACAGAAAGAAAAGGTGAGTTTCAGAATGGAGAGAGAGGGGAGCGAGGAACTCCTTCAACTGTCTGGTCAAATGGCATATTACAATTTTTGGTGTCCGCAGCTGTGGCCTTGAGCTGTCTGCACACTGCTAGGTATAATCTTCAAAAAGTTAACAACATGACTCTGTGCAAATATAAAAGGAATATGTGTCAAAGATTTTATGTGACACATTAATTACTAGGAGAACCTATAAGATGTTAAGGCTGCTTAAATGGAGAATTTGAAGAGCAGAGCTATCCATAGGCAGTCAGGAATCCTGAAAAAAATTGCTAATAGATATGAAACTGATTAATATCTGAAAGAGCAATAAAATGTAATGTTTGGGGTTATCTTTTCTATATCTACTGGATGAAATTCATTTGCTTTGCTGTGGACAATAAGAATTTGCATTACTATCAAGTTTTCTACAAGTTAACTGCTACCCCTATGGTTGGAAAAGAACCTAATCAATAGAAAGCCAGTCAAAAATGCACCCTTTATAGGGTATGCTAGACAATGCCCAGCAAGCCACTGAAAGAACATTCAGTGGACTTTTTTGCCCATTTTCAAGTTTTGGACAATTTTTCCTGAGAAGCCCTTTTAAAGCTATGAAAAAAAACAAACCAATATTGGTTTCCAAAAAAGTCATTAACTGTATTGAGTGGGTCAGATATGAGCCCCCTGCAAAGTCTTCAAACGTGTATCTCTGTCTCCCCGCCTGGATTCAGGTTCTGGCCTATATTCTAATCATCTCTACTGTGTGTCCTGGGAAGGTCATTCGGGTTTACTCTTGCTATCAGGGGTAACACATTCAGCAAATTCTTAAGCTCTTGTCATCTCCCCCGTGGCCTTTTGTGGTCCTTTTAACAGTCTGCTGGGCTGAGCAGGAAGAGACGGGTTGCTCTGGGCAGTGTTCAACAGCGCAGCTCTTTGTCTCTCGTTGTCAGCCGGCCCTGTCACTACATTGTTCTTCAGGCGGCATGCCTTTGATGGACTATCTACCCCTCTTGTCTCAACACTCGGGGCAGCTTTTGGAGAAACAGCAGCCCTAAACTGTTTCTTCTGGTACCAAATAGTCCCATTAGAATATGATGTGCTATCAACTCAGTGCCACATATTTGTTGACAACACCGTGAGGGGATCCCAAAAATGTAACAGCAGGCTCCTCATTCTCAAAGAGTTGTCCATCTGCTAGGGAGACAAGCCATACACAGGGGGGAAATGGCAAAGGCTAGAAAGAACAGCACAGAAGAAAGATAGGTCCAAAACCGTATTTCACTATTTCTGTGATCTTGGACAAGTATTTATTTTTTTTAACATCATTACTGAGGTATAGTTTATATTTATGTACCATAAAATCTATCTATTGTGAGTATACAGTTCAATGCAGTTATTTTTAGAAAATGTATACAGCTGTGCAAATATCACTTCACTCCAATTTTAGAACATTTCCATCACCCCAAAAAGTTCCCTTATGATCAGTCATAAGGATTGATTGTAGTAAATCCTTATTCTATCCTGTTCCAGAATGACCTGCTTTCTGATTCTATAGATTTGTCTTTTCTAGAAATGTCATGTAAATGGAATCATACAGTATATACTCATCTGCGTATGGCTGCTTTTACTCAGCATAACATTTCTGAACTTCAGCCATGTTGTAGCATGATTAGCATATATCAATTCCTTTTGCTTGCTGAATTGCATTCCATTTTATGGATATACCACATTTTGTTTATCCATTCACCAGCTGATGGATATTTGAACTGTCTCAGTTCTGGCCTACTATGAATAATCCTTCTATGAACAGTGGTTAATCTTTATGTAAATGTGTTTTCATTTTTCTTGGGTAAAAATCTAGGAGTGGATTTGTTGGACTGTATGATAAGTATCTGTTTAACTTTTCAAGAAACTGTCAAACTGTTTTCCAAAGTGGTTGTACCATTTTACATTTCCATCAGCAATGGTGAGGGTTCTAGTTTCTCCACATCCTCATCAATACCTGTTACTATCTGTCCTTTCAACTACAGCCATTCTAGTGGGCATGAAAGGCATTTCATTGTGGGTTTGATTTGCATTTTCCTAAAGGTTAATGATGTTAAACATATTTTATGTGCTGATTAGCCATTCATCTACCTTCTTGGGCAAAATATCATTCAAATCTGGGCTATTTTTCATTGGGTCATTTGTCTTCTTATTGTTAAGTTGTAAGAGTTGTTTCTATATTCTGGTTACAAAGTCCGTACCAGATATATGATGTGCAGATATTTTCTCTCAGTCTGTGGCTTGTCTTTTCATTTTCTTAATAGGTAAAATTATTTAAGCTACTAGAGTCTAACTTCAATTTTTCCATATACACTGTGGGAAAATTAACAGTATCTATTTTCAGGATTGTTGAAAGGATTAAAAGAGGTAATACATGTGGAAACTACCTAGCACAGAGTTAAGAAATATTAGGAGGCTTGCAGAATGTTTAGTAAATAATCTGAATATAAGAAAGTGTGTGGGAAAATACCAAACTGCAGGTAGACAACGAGTGCTTCATTTGTCCAGGAAGGAGAGAAGTCAGGCAAGAGCTACAGGCTCCACAGCTCCACAGTGGGAGTAGATCCTTGAGCTACGCACTGAAGAATGAAAACTGCTGGACATGGGAAGGTAGTCTAGAGATGGAAATAGCCAACAGAGGCACAGAGGCAAGAGTAAGCAAAGCATGTGAGGATGGTGGAAGGGAGACCAATTTACTAGAGACTTCTTCATACAGAGCCAAGTATTGTGAAAGCCAGATGCGACCAAATTCGTATGTAAAATAGACATTTTGTCCAGTTTTCTAACACTCAGATTTTTTAAAAGTGATCTTTCTGTTTTGAAATGGGAAAATCAAAGAAATAACAAAAATATTCTAGGCAATGTCAAAATATGTCACCAGTCCTGAAAAAAATGCAAATGTATTCCTTGATGTGGGGATACTGCGGTGCCTGACAAGGCTGGTCAGGGGACAGGGCCCAAGAGCACATGCCCAGCCAGCTGCCCCAGCTGTGGACTCGCTGGGGGCAAGAGCCACCGTGCAGTCTTGTAACCCTGGGCTGGTTTAAAACTGAGACCATGTTGTCAGGGAGTCAACAACCAAACACAGATTCGAGAACCAGAGCCACTAAACCAGAAAACCGGGGCTGTTATGAAAAAAGGGTCAATACACAAAGTGAGGAAATAATACCAGCTAACACCTATTTGAGCATACTACCTGCCTGCGACTGGGTCAAGTTTTTATGTGAACGATCTCATCTAATCTTGGCTCATCTGTGTGAAGTAGGTCATGTGATTGTCTACATTTTACAGATGAAGAAACCAAGACTCGGTGAGATTAAGATACATGGCAGAGCTGGGAGTTGAAAGTAGACAATCTGATGCAGGCCCCTGCTCTTAGGCACAGTCTGTCTTGACTACATCCCAGGCTGGGCTCACATCAGGCAGGAATTGCTGCCTATTTCCCATCATCAGTATCCTCATCAGCCAGCATGGAGCCTGGCATCAATGCAAGTGCCTAAGAGTTGTATGCAGAAGAGACCAGCAAGGACCAAAGCCAAAGCAACACCTAACATCACAGAAGGAAACTGAGCACTGCATGCCTGAGGCCCGATGAAGAGATGCACAGGTAAACGCCACAATCAGCCGTGGGATGGAAAGCAGGAATGTCTGGCTAATAGAAGTTAAGAGTTCTCAAGTTTGCACATCATCTACCTTTTAAACATCCATTTGAGCAGTTCCAGGCTTTGCCCTCTGTTGTAATAACTCCACTGCCCCCTTTATTCTTTATACTTTATTTCACAGGACTTTATGGAGCCAGTCTCATAACTGGCCCTCTGGGGCTTGCGTATGACCCAGTGTCCACCACAGGAGTGGATCTGACAAGAGAACCATCACACTTGCAGCTGCCTGGGACAGGTCAGAAAGTGCTTCTCCAAACTCCATTGTCCCTGTGGCACGGTGGTTCAGGTCGGACTACATCTGCCTTTTGCCAGCTGCCTAATGGCTAAGGAGCTTAACCTCTCTGGCCTCTAAGTCATCCTCTCTAAAGTGTAAATAGTAAGAGTTTCTACCCCAAAGAAAGCCATAGGGCTGCAAGGAAGTTTAAATAAAATATTGCCCTTAAAGTCATGAGCACAGGGCCTGGCATTTAGGAAAGGCTCAAAAAAGAAAAGCTGTGGGTGTTATCATTCAACTTTCCCAGGTGCTGGTTCCAAAGCTCACATCAGGTGGGAGTATCCTTTCCCCAAACGTGTCACACCCTTTCTGTGCAGTCCCCGCTGGATACACAAGACGCCATGGGGGCTGACTTGCCATTCTTATCCTGTGCAGGGGAGTGGATGAACTCTCTGAAGATAAGGCAGCCCTAATGCCTTTCCTTCCTCCATAATTCTCCACCCCCTCTTTTTTCCCCTTTCAGCCTAGTAGACAAAGAATGAGTGTCGTGGCGTCTCGCCAGATGTAGCAGGAAGTTATGAATGAGGATTGCACAGGACAGTTGACTCTACAGAGATAGGCCCCAAATTAATCCTGAAGGCTGGGCAGTAACCACAGGAAACTTGGAGCCATGAGGCCACCACTTAACACTTACATATCTCTGTCTACCCCGCAGGGGCTGGCAAACAATAGCCTGATCCAGTAAAGGCCTGGGGGAGGTGTTATTACTCATGGACTATCTGAGATCGACCTTTGGGAACATACACTCAGGGCCAGAATCTGGAATCATGCCTGTGGTGGGACCAGGATCCTTATATGGGTCTAGGAGGAATGTCACAGAAAATTCCAACAACTGGTTAATGTCTACCAGTGCTTAGCAAATTAGGCCTGTGTTGAAGTGTCTGTGCCCAAGGGACTGATTTATTGAACTGCCCTAATTAGGATCTTGTAACACATCAAAGAGCCATTAAAGAAAAAAGTGCTGGCTTCAGAGGCTGAGGAGTATACATAGGCATGGTTTGTCTCTTTGCCATTCTGACATTGCACTGGCTCTAGTGGGACAGCAGCCATCAATTAAATTAAAACATTGACCCATCTGCTGGAGTGAGCGTAGTGTAACATCTTCCCCCATGTCCATTTTCTCCTTTTCTAGCCTTTTGCCCCTTTTGATGCCCAATGCTAGCTCAGACTTAAAGCTCAGAAAGCTCCTGGATCAAAGAACTACCTGGGGCAACCTGCCACTGAGGATTCAGAAAGAAGCTGAGACAATTACTCAGCTTCTGGAATCATGGTCCTCCTCCCTCTGCCATCACCATGTCTTCAATATGCATCTTCCATTTGAAATCTCCTTAACCACAAATGAAAACAGCTTTCCCCAACTCACATCTTGCCAAGCAATCCAGTCTTGCTGCTGAGAGTATAGCACCATAATTATTTCCACCCAAGCTTCAACCCCCGCACTGCCAATTCGCTCTCTATAAACTTGAGTAAGATACTCAATCTCTCTATCTTAGTTTCTTCATCTATAAAGAGAGGGAATTAATAACACCTACTTTATGGGGTTGCTGGGAAGATAATAAATATATATCAAGTGCCTGGTACATGGTCAGAGTTTGATGAGTGTAATGGTTGTTATTACACTCATTCTAATATGATAGAAAGAGACCTGGATGACTGTGAGCACCTAAGAAACGCTGACAAATAAGTCTTTAAGGAGGCCCTTCTCATGGCCAAGACAGAGAATGCCTCTCAGAATATGAAGATGCCTACGTCAAGGTATCCTAGGTTGTCCTGGATGCAAAACATCCCACAACGCCAATAAGATTCTATGCTTAGCTAATTGTCTAAGCTTCCGTTTTTGCTGACATTGAAGAACATAATGCAGAAAGCATCAGTCACTTACTATAAGGAACAGGGCTCCTTGACTGATTCCAGGTCTAGGGCCGAAAATGTGTGGGATAAGCCTGGAGCTCCATGTTATACCAGATAGCACAGAAACTACCACAGTCCACTGGGGTCAAGGCAGAAGGATCAGAAGCTGTCTAAAAGAGGTTCCACCAGTCAAAGATGGGTCAATCTGAGTATCAATTAAGATAACTACTAACAATGGAATGAAATACATCACATGTATTCTAGGGAAACAATTCATTATTTTTAAATAAAAATAATGGTAAGCAAAATAACCTTTCCAATGTGAGTGTACTCCAGAGTAAACAAGTTGTTGCTGAGGAGAGGTTTCTCTATAGAGTTTCCAAATAATAAATGCAAAGGGGATGATAGACTATTGCCATTTTGCAATACTAAAGAATTTATTTAGGCACTGATGATCATAATGTCATAAAAAGAGAATCAAATATTTTATGCCTTCTGATGAAAGTAACATACCATTATTTATAAAGTGATCTTGTCAAAAAGATCACATTTTAATATGATCAAACTCTAGATCTAAATACTAATTTGCAAGCAATTTGGAAACAGGAAAACATGCAAAAATGACAACAGAGGAATATAATAAGCAAACTTTAGACTGTGAGAAACTCTACAGGACAAAGGGCTGGCTTTTTCAACAAATAAAGAGAAAGGTGAGAAAAGAGAGACAAAGGAGAAGCCTATAAATTAAAAAGCAACACGTGCTGAAAACACCAAATGCTGGTAAGGATGTGGAGCAACAGAAACTCTCATTCACTGCTGGTGGGAATGCAAAAAGGAAGATGGTTGGCAGTTTCTTATAAAACTCCTATCATACAGTCTAACAATTGCACTCCTTGGTATTTACCCAAAAGAACTGAACACATATGTCTGCACAAAAACGTGCACATATATGTTTATTGCAGCTTGATTCATAATTGCCAGAACTTGGAAGCAATCAAGACGTCCTTCAGTAGCTGAATGAATAAATAAATTGTGGTACATCCAGACACTGGAATATTATTCAGTACTGAAAAGAAATGAGCTATCAAGCCATGAAAAGACATGAAGGAAACTTAAAGGCATATTACTAAATGAAAGAAGACAGTCTTAAAAGGCTACATACTGTATGATTCCAACTATATGACAACATGGAAGAAACAAAACTATAGACACAGCAAAAAGATCAGTGTTTGCCAGGGATTAGTGGAGAGGGAAGGAGAATAGACAGAGAATGGGATTTTTAGGGCAGTAAATCTGTTATCTGTATGATACTATCATATACATATAATTGTATGATATTATAATGGCAGATATGTATCATTATATGTTTGTCAAAGCCCATAGAAGGCACAGTACCAGTGGTGAACCCTAATGTAAACTATGGACTTTGGTTTAAACAGCAGTGTAGGTTCATCCATTGTTATAAATATACCCCTCTGGTGCAGGATGTTGCTAGAAGGGGGCATATGCGAACTCTTTGTACTTTCTACTCAGTTTTATTGCGAACCTAAAGCTACTCTGAACAATAAAGTGTATTAAAAAAAAAAAAGAACAACCCATGTGAAAAATCAACCAATTACAATGTATGGACCTTATCTGGATTTGGATATGAACGAACTATATATGGGAGTGGGCTGAGAGAAAGAAAAGAGAAAGGACTAGACATTGAATATTAAGGAATTATTATAATTATTTTATTTTTTATTTTTTGTAATAATTGTTGCAGTGATAATGTCCTATGGTTACATTTGAAAAATAGTTCTCTGAATACTGAATATTGAAATGTGTATATAATAAAGTGAAGTCTGAGATTTACCTTAAAAACATTCTGGTAGTAGGGGAGCAAGTAAGAATATACATAAAACAAGATTGGCTGGGTGATGCGTGCACAGGATTCATTATAATGTTTTTTGATTACTGTTTATGCTTGAAAATTTCAATAATAATAAGTTAAAGGGAAAGGGTGCCACGTCCAGCCTCATGACCACACATCTGCTCTGATATTACTTGGCCCCATGAACAAAGCTCTGGAACTTTTATCACCAAGGAGGATGTCCAGCACTTGAAATATTAAGCCAGTTAAGTCATGTACAATCTGGGAAACTCTAAAAAGTTAAAGTAAAGTTAATTATTTCAAACCATTGACTCCTGTACCCATCAGGTCTTCTGCAGTTGACATGTTTAATGGGAAGGAAGAAGTTGATATACTTTTTTCCCTGAAATGCCTATTTAAAATTTAAGCATCACAGAGACCATCCCTTGATACTGGTCTAACACAGGGGGAAGATGAACATTTACTGAGTCTCTTCTACATGTCAGGCACTAGGCTTTCTTCATCTCATTTAATACTCAGAAGATCCCAGTGAGGCAGGGATTAATATTTCCCATTTTGAGATGGAGAAACTGAAGCTCAGAGAGGTGAAATGGCCAACTCTCTGATGTAGTGAATGGCTGAGCCTGGATTTGAACCTTGGCCACGTGAGTGCAGAGCACAGATTTTAAATCTCCATTCTGTATTCTCGTAGTCTGGAGTTGACCCAGATTGAGTTTTAGCCATTACTTAAGAATATGGCAAACCTTTCTGATTTTAGGTGTCAAACCAACTCTTCCTCCTTTCCCTCTCTCTCTTCTTTTCTCTCTTTGGAGCTCTGTCCATGGTTGTATGGCAGAGGCTGGGTTGCTAAGTAGAGGGACATGGACATATCATACTGGGGGTAAAGAGCTGGAATTGGCATGAGAAGCAGATTGAGGAGTACATGGAGAACTGAGTCAATGACCGGGGTCAGATGGAAGCCACACACCAGACATCCATCCAAACACAAGGCCTGTCTGAAGCTCTAGGCAGGACCATGTCTGGGGCCACAGGATGGACCTGGGGACATCATCCAGAGAAGAGGTCTATATGCAGGAGAGTTGATGAGGGAATCTGAGCTGATGGCCTGAGTCAGTGTCATGGAACCACTGGTGCCTCTAGGGTCTTGACTTGGGGGCTATGGAAGCCTGTTCAGATAAGCCCTGTTTTACATGATGTTACCCACCCATCTTCCTTCCTTTAACAATGCCCGCTGTGTCACAGTTCTCCTGAAATACACACCTCTCTCCACTTGGTGCTTCATTTTCCTTTAAAACTGAATATATTTTAGTGTTGGGAAAAGCCTCAGACATTGTCTAGGTCAGAGGTTTTCAAATTGTTCTGAGACACTGGGACAGCCACTTCACATCATTCCACGGGTCACGAGCCCAAAAGGTAGCCTTCTCTTTTTTGCCCCGTTAATGTAAGCATTAGCTAGAAGCCCTCATCCTGAATGTGGCGGTATATTATCAGTCCCATCAAGTCAGCAATTACTAAATGTCTACCTATGTTTTAAACTTCTGAGCCCAGATGTGATTAGAATTTCAGACTGACAGCTCGAGTACATGGCTAGAAATTTGTTTTCCTTCTCTCCTAAAGGAGAGACTTTTCAGAATTTTCATACAAGATGTCTCTAAATAATGCCTTATGTATCCCTCCCAAAAGTTCCAAAATAATTAATGAAAATTGTCAAAGCCATTGCTCTACACAGTGACTTTCGAGCATATCATTTTTCAGGTTGGATGAACCAGTCCTTCTGATTCTACTAGAGCAAATCTGAGTGAAATAGTAAAACTCCAAAGTTGCTGTATGATATGTATTGTTGATGGTTTATTGTGTACATTTGCTATTTCATAGGGCTTGTTACTCAATGGGAACCCAATTAGAGAAAATACTTTCAGATTGAGTTGTTTCGTTAAGGATGAGAAAATACTATACGGATTTGGATTTTTTTTTTTATTTGGAAGTATGTACATAGCAAAGCATCTTCTTCCAGGCTCATGATTATTTTTTGCCTGAGAATCTCCATCTTCTGGAAGTCCCATCTAAACCAGCCACTAAGAGGGAGACAGTTTGATATCTACTCTCTAGAAACTTGAGTGTACACCTGCTGGTGACCAGGGGTCCCCAAGGCCAGGTCAGAGGCAGAATCTCTGAATCAAGTTTGTTTCTTCTTTGTGCCTAAATCCTGTCTTTCCTGCATGAAAAGCATGAACTGTTAGATGCAAAACAGCCAACTGTCTACCTGTGCTGATGAGGAAAGAGACTCAGGAAGGTGAGGTGACTTGTCAAAGGTCACAGGTTTTTAAGAACAGCAAGACTAGAAACAAGGTCAAGATGCCAGCTAAAAGCCTAGCATCCAGCTTCTCCTCTCCCACTTTTTATGCTCACTTTTACTCTATTTTTCCAGCCACTTTTCTTTCCCCTGTGTGCCTTGATTATACATTTAAAGCACTTGATGTCCCCAAGGCAGAGTTCACCTGAGTAGCCTCTCAGACAAGGTCAGGTCCTCTGCTCTCGCTGATGCCCTGAGGTGATCACCACCCAGCAGCTGCCAGGATGCGGTGCTTTTGGAACCTGTGTGTTGCTCTGGGCTCCCTAAGGGAACCTAGGCCCCTGGGGCCCCAGGGCAGAAAGCAGCCTGTCATTCTAGTGGAGTGATGGTCAATGCCCTTGACTGTTTACAAGATGTACATCTGTTTGAATGACTATCTCAGAAAGAGGCATGATTGGAGAGGGTGTGGAGTGGGGAGAAGGAGAGGACCCTGTTTTATCCATACTCCCTATAGCAGATACTACTCTCAAGAACCCATGTAAGAACTCTGAGCCTCGCCATCTACAAACCCAGCTCTGACGCCACTGAAGGTCATGAGGGAGTCCTAGAAATCCAGGCCCCTCCCCCCAAATCAGATATCCTTCTCCCTCTCTCCCTCCCTTCCTTCTTTCTTTCTCTATGCACATAGGTGCTAGGTTTAAGGGAAAAAATTTAAAACATCATACCCGACCTTAAAGATCTCAAAGACAGAGAAGTGAAAGGATAGCAAGTCCTATATTTGTCACTGAATCTTTACTGCAGGCCTTTAAGAGAGGTGTGTCACGCATACTAAAATTTAGGAAACTGCTGCTTAGACAGGAAACCCACCCAAGGTCACATAGCCAATAAACAGTAGGACAAAGATTTGAACCCAACTCTGAATGCAGAACGCAACCTCTTAACCTCTTAACCACTACGACTGAGAAGGTACCAGAACCACCCCTCCCTCGCTTGCTTCTTCTCTACTGTCTTTTGCCCCTCTACCCTACCCTATATAGACAAAAGACTAGAGAAATTTACTTTCAGTAGTTTCTCTTTAGCAAGTAGAACATGCAGGACATTTGGAAGGCTTAGCTGACCAGCCATTGGCTATCAATGCCCTAGTGACTCTTCACAGCCACCAAAAGTCGCTCTCTGAACCAGCCCCCTCCTGGAGTCAGCAGGCCCTTTGTGGAGCAGAGGGAGCTCTTCTCAGGCACTCAAGCCTGGCTCTCTGCCCACATTCAGAACTTGCTTAGGTAACAGGAGCAAACAAATCAAAACAGATTTCAGCACCAATACTGAAGTCCTGTAATCTTACTTTACAGCTTCAGAGTGTCACCATCATGGACATGGAGCAGGTGCTCCACGTGTGAACATTTCATGGCCCTAAACTAGTGTTCTAGGGGCTTCCTACCTCTGCCAGGCCTCCCAGCCCAGAATTGCCCTCTTCTTACCCTCAGAGGCTGGAGCTGGGCTGCAGAGCAGCAGAGGGCCAGAGGCTGAGGCAGAGTAGGCAGGGCCCCCACTCTGTTAAGACACAGTCTCCTTTGTCCCTCATGATTCCCTGGAAAGCAAACAGAAGGATACTGCTCTTCTCATTTTATAGACAAGGAAACTGAGGCACAAAAAGATATCTGTCCAAAGTCCTACAGCAAGTAATTAACAGAGCTGAGACTATCTCTTCGGTCTTCTGACACTTAGACCTTGGTTCTTTCCCATTATCCATTAAAGCAGTACAGATGCAAGTCCTTATTGTAACATGTTGTTATTATTCTTTAGTCTTCTATTAAAACATTGCCAAATAGTGGCAGCAACAGGGTCATTCTCCCATAATAAGGTCATCTGCTAATAACTTCCCCTCACTCCCCACACGTTCCTCTGCTCCCTGGCCCTGGGCCCTTTCCCACTTCCCCTCCATTACCACCACCTGCCTTGGGCTACTTTTCCCTGAGGGATGTCCAGTGCCCCTCACTCCAGTGAGGGTCCCCAGGAGGGAGGCAACCTTGAGGATTCTCACCTCTGAAACATCTGTCGAAGTAAGAGAAATTGGGAAATAACGAGGAAAGGGAACATGTGGGAACAGCATCTATCTTATCTCTCCAATCCTTAGAAGAGAGAGAGAGATTTCCGGCTTCTACAAACAACCAAGCTCTGAAAGGAGACTTCTTTTACATACACTTTGCAGGGATGACTTAAGTAAGTCTTGACGACTCTCTTTCCCTGGAGACTAGACTAAAAGTATTGTTTAGAAATCTAATATATGGTTTATTTACTCAATTTGTGCTGAGCTCCACAGTTCCTTCAGGCCAGCCTCACTCACCCATTACTCTATTAATGCTCCATTACTGAAATTAGTGCTGTAATTGGAGGGGGAAGGGCCGAGGAAGGGGCACTCCTTAAAGGCACAGGTCTCCTTTAATCACATCACAGGCAGAGGCAAAGAACTGGTGTAGGGGCCACAGGCATGTTTGGACCAAAACGACGCCTTAACAGTCAGGCGGCAGGAAATGGACAGCGTACGTTGCACTGACCAATCAGCGCGCGGCACCTGTGCGAGGCCCAGGTGGGGACGGAGGGAGTCAGGTCAAGGCCCCTCACTGCATCTCCACATACAGTGGTATTTCTCCCCTACCTAACTCCTCACACCAGCAATTCCAAACACAGAGTCAACCCCAGAGCACCTCTGACCCCTCATTTTTAGCAGGTGATGTCAAGGCTTTTTTTCTTAACTTCTTTGGCTTCCCTCTTTTTTCCATCACTATGCCTGTGTACTCTGGCTCCCTTCTTGCTTCTTCTTGCCTGCACTGAGCCCCCTCCTAACCACCTCTCACACACCCACTGTACCTTCAGGCTGGGCCATGCCACCTTCCTCGAAGAACCGTTCCAGAATCTTCTGCTCTCACTCACCTCCATGGTTTTATTCTCTTCCACATGCTGACTGACTTGTATTCAGTAAGGTCAAATAGCTGACTACGCCTTAAGTATCTGGCCCATCCCTCCTTCTCACAGATAAATTTCTTACAAGGGACACCCACACTTCTTGCCTCTCAGTCATCACTTCCTACTCACTCCTAAACAATTTAAGACCTGAATTGCGCCTCTCCCATCTACTGAGCTGGCTTGCTTAAAAGTCAACAGTTATCCAATCCAGAGGACATTTCTCAGTTCTTATCCTCCACAGGACATCTCTGTAGCATCTGAAATTGCCAAGTATCCTTTCTCTGGAGTAAATTTTCACTTTGGCACCTGTGAATAATGTGTGAATAATATTTTCTCAAATTCTTCTTTCTGACAGAACATTCTCATTCTACAGCTATCATTCTCGTAACTTTTTAAAGAGTCACAGGTTCTTCTGAGAATCTGATAAATACACACACATACATGTTCATTCATGAACCCAGTAAAAGTCTGTAAATGCCAGGTTAATCACCTCTACTCCTTACTTTCTTTCCTGGTGATCTTGACAATTCCTATTTTAAAAATCATAAGTATTTGGACAATTCCCAGATCTAACCTTCAGCCTTGATCACTTTACCAATCCCACATCTGCATTTTCAGCTGCCTGAGGAACACTCTACAAGGACCTCGAACACATCTTCCCCTCATATCCTGCTTTTCTCTAGTCTATCTCTGTTAGTGGCTTGGTGACGTCTTTGTCATTATGCAGACTGGAAAACTTGGGGTCATCATTAACCTTTCTGGTTTCCTAAACCTGCCCATCAGACACTAAATCCTGGCGATTCATCCTCCACCATGTCCCTCACAACCATTCCTTCCTCTTTTCCCCGCTGGTACCACCTCAGTTTGGATCATCCTTGTAACTGGTCTCCTCGTCTTCAGGCTCAGGCTGCCCAATTCACCCTCTCATGCCACTGTCATGAAACTGAGATTTAGAAAGAGCAGAGGCCAAGGATCTGAGACGTTGCAAGGGTCCTTTAGTGAGCCTTTAGTCTAGCCTCCTCTCTTGCCATCTGTCCCCTTTACAATGCATGTGGATAGCAGCTGTCCAACATCTGCTTGAATATCTCTGATGAAGAGAAACTGAATTCATCATCAAATAGATCATTTAACTGTTGGTCAGTTCTCATTATGGAAAGCTTCATCCTTACACAGAGCTAAAATCTGCCTTAGTCATGTCACCGCTCAGCTCTTTAGTGATTCTTTTTGCCTGCAGGAGTTCCAAACTCTTTACCTTAGCATGTAAGGCCTTTCGCAATTAAGCTCAAGTCTCCCTAGCAACAAAGACTAGCTGGATGGTGGCCTACACAGCCAGTGACTACACTTCCCAGCTTTCCCTGCAGCTAGCTGTGGCCCCTAAGTTCTTGCTAATTGATAGTAAGCAAAAAGAAGTGTGTTGGTGCCACTTCCAGGTGTGGGCCTCAAACATTTCTTGAATTTCTCATCTCCTTCCCTGAAGTGGAGATTCCCTGGATCATACAGATGAGGGCAACACCCTAGGGGATGACAGAGCAGTAGAGTAAGGAACCTGGGTCCCTGAACAACCACACAGAGCCATAGTACCCCGACCACCTGGACTGCTCCCCTTAGGACTGTTACATGAGAGAGAAGTAAGTTTTTACATTCTTTAAGCCATTGTGTTTTGTTAAATAACCTTAGCCTTGACTCTGCATACACTATTTTTCATCACGCCCCCCTTGAAACCTATATCCCAACCACACTGAACTTCTCACCATATCCAAATACAGCATGCCTTTCTACGTCTCTATTCCATTGTTCAAGCCAGTACCTCTGCCTGGAATGCTTTTCCCCGCTTTCACCACCTGGTGAACTCTTCCTCCCTCAGGAATTTGGTAGCATATATCTTGTTAAAGCCCTTTTCTCATTTTTTTTTCTTAATGGAGGTACTGGGGATTAAACCCAGGACCTCATGCATGCTAAGCATGTTCTCTACCAGTGAGCTATTTCCACTACCCCCTCTTTTCTCATTTTTAACATTTGGAATGTTATTGGCTACTAGTAACAACAACAAAAAAATTCAACTAACTATGGCACAAACTGAAGGATATTTATTTCCACCAGGTGATAGATGGTCCCCATTGGCTTTGGTGGCTCACTGATGCCATCAAGGACCGAAGCATCAATATCTGTACTTAGTCATCCACGATTACTGTCTTGTAGCTCCTCTCTGAGTCACAACATGGCTTCTCCAATTTTAAACATCACATAAGTACACAACAGCATTCCAAGAAGGAAGAATGGATGCAGAAACAAAAGGTTTTATCCTTGTAATACATTTTACCAGGGAGAAATACCTTCTCAAATGTTGTCCTGAGGATGTCACTTGAAATTTTACTGACCAGAACTGAGTCACATAACCACCCATAGGGCTGGTCACTAGAAAAGGGCATCAGACTTGCAGTGACTGATTCAGACCCATCAGAGTTGATCCATCATGGCAGAGCAGATTAAACGGGGATAAAATCAGAGTCCCACTAGCAAGAAGGAAGGGAGAAAGGCTGTTCATTAAGCATGTAAGCAGCCACGTTTGTCATGACACAGTGTTATGATTCATCAATTTGTTGGTCCTTAAAGAAACAGAAACTGTATCTGTTTCATCTTGGAGTCATCCATGCCTCTTACAATAAAGGTGTTTAAAAGCTGTTTTCAAAGAATAAATGAAGAAGCCCATATCTCCTGATTCTTTACCTGATTTCCCAGGTGCTTAGCATTCTTGTCAGAGCAAAAGGTTGACTTGATGGCCTCTGTGCAGAAGAAGAGAAAGCTGAGGAGACTCATCGCCACTTCACCATCACGAGAAATTTAAACGGAACTAACATCCACCATTCCCAAGAAGCCTAGGTTATTTTAAGGG
This sequence comes from Camelus bactrianus, assembly GCF_048773025.1. Taxonomy (NCBI): domain Eukaryota; kingdom Metazoa; phylum Chordata; class Mammalia; order Artiodactyla; family Camelidae; genus Camelus; species Camelus bactrianus. Next base: position 37,227,178 of record NC_133545.1, on the reverse strand, counting down.
TGTGCGGGTGAAATACTATTAGTGTCTCACATCTCTCTACCCTTTATTGCTGCTGCTGAAGTCAGAGGCAGATGTGCTAAAATATAGCTGAAAAGGCTGGTCTCAGGGCATTTCTGGCCAACTCAAAGTTGGAAGGATAAGAAATCCCACAAGGTTGTTCTTATAAAGCTTAAGGTATTTCTTGGAAAAACTCAAGGTTTATGGAGAAGTGTCTGTCCTTCAGGGCTCTCTGGGTCAGGGGATTGCTGCAGAGTCACACTTTCTCTGGGCAGAGTGACATCTTCCACTGCTGCAGTGGGGGAGGCCCCTGCTAATGATTTTCCAAACACAGCACTTCTAAGTGGTCTGTGTTGTTCTCTGGTGGGAGCACAGCTCATAGGAAGGTGGAGGGCAGGTGTGAGGACTGAAAGAGATCAAGTGTGTTGAAAGTGCTGCATGAGATGAGATTTGCAGAATGAACCCTAGCACAGTGCTGGCCCTGCAGTAGGTGTTAATAAATGTTAATAAATGTCAATTGGTTGATGGCTCTCTCATCAAACAGTCCTTCATATTCCAAATCTTCGAATCAACATAGGGAACAGGCAGCCTTCTATAAATAGAGTCCAAATGGTTGGTCTTAACTTGTATATTCACCAATGTGTCAGACGCAAGTTTAGAGCTTCCTAATGCCCCTCTATGACGGAAATGACTATCCAACTGGAAAACCTGCAGGTACAAGAGGAAGCGCTTGCATTTTGTAATTTTTCCCTACTCAAGAGATCAATTAACCAAGAAAATGTTAAAATAGAAAGTAGAGAGAAAGTAGAGCATTCTGTCCCATCCCAGTGGTTGGCTTAAACAATTGACTAGAATCTACCTGATTAAAATAATGCAGAACTTTGGATTTAAGAAGTTATTTAATCCAGGGTTCTCTTTTAATATGTGAAGAAACTGAGACCCCGAGAAATTAAAAGACTGACTCAAGGATATCAGCCTTTCAAAGTGAAGGATTGTGTTTTCTGACTCTCAGACTTGTGGTCTTTCCTGTCCCCAGTCTTTCTCACAGTCATCTCTGTTGTGGACCTAAGGACTCCCAGATCTGCAGGTGCATTTGGCTATTACTTAGACCAGAAGCCACGGACCTTCTAATGGGAGCCATTAGTAGTCTGCCATCAGAGGCAGGTTGCCCTTTTTAATATGTTTCTTGCATCGGGATCTTCCCATGTGTTCCAGTGGAAGAAAGGTTTGTGTGAATTTGATGGTATGGGGTGCAGCCAAATTTGAAGACCTTAGGAGGCATGCAGGTGGCCTGAGCTTCCACAAGCTCATGATATTTATGATTCCAGAGGGCCCAAACATGCTCACCAGAGTCCCAACCTTGATTTGGCCTATTCAGAGAGAAACCAAGCCCAGTCAGCCACATGGGACTAAGAATGTCCAAAATAGAGTTCCTTGGCTGGACTTGAACACCTATCTTCTCCTCAAGCTGGGCCTCTCTAACCCAGAGTTTTGGACTCTGCATTCTATATTTCCTTATTCATTCCTCAAACTGATATTCACTGAGACCTAGTATGTAGCAAGTACAAGGTTAGTCTGTGGATACAGAACTGGTTAAGCCATGACCTTTTCTCTGGAGAAGCACGTTCTGTAGTTTGGAGAACATGCTTAGGAACAGCTTGTTCGGGTTCCATGGAGTAAGAGCTGTGGCTGTCACATGTGCACAGGGAAAGGTGCCCCTTCCTCTGTCTGAGAGATTTTGTACTGGTGTTTATCTGGTGGACCAGGGCGGGGCAGGTATTCCAGGCAGCAGGAACAGCATGTGCAAAGACACAGAGGCATGCAGGAATGATGTTTGTTGGATTAGGCTGATCCAGTTCTTCATCTACTCAGTCCATGTCTCACAAATCTAGGGAGTCACTGGAAGATGTGAGGACTGACATCAGACTCCACAGTGAGGTTCTAAAGTCCTGTGTTTATGTAGCCAAGTTTTCAGCATTTTGCTGTGTCCATCCATCCCTGCTGTCCATCCCTCCACCACCAACACATGAGGGCACAAGATAGTGACAGTCAACCCTGATCAGATTAGGAAATGGGTAATGACTGATTTTGTTTCTTTGTTCTGTCTCTTCTCCCTCCCCCAGCCCCCAGGTGTCCTGGAACCCCCTTTTCTCGCCTACCGCCCTCTTCTCTGATGTCAACTGTTGGCAGTTCAGTTTGATTTGAGCCTTTGTGTTCCCCACTAGGGCTGTGCTCTGTGGAATGAAAGTCCACATCTCCTTCTACAGGGGTTTCAGGGATCAAGGCACAAGTGTGAGGGACATTCCATATGAATGCCACCCCATGTGCCCAACCTGCAACCCTGGAGGAGCTACAGACAGACTGAGCCTGAAGGGCAATGCTGATGGAAACTCTGGAGTGCAGAGGTGCTGGGAGGGGCCCTGCAGAGGGACAGTGGAGCACTTGAGAAATGCAGGGGCCACTGTGGGTGAGGACAAAGAAGGGCAGGGAGTAGTTTTCATATTTACTCAGGTGGTTGGCCTGAAGTCATAATACTACTAACAAAATGTCAGGAATACTGAAAAAGGTAAATCCCATCATAGGACCCAGGGTAAAATAGAATTGCTGGAGGAGAAAATCTGTGTATATGTAACCAAAAAGTCTGGCTGAGATTGGAGCCTAAGAATATTAGATTTAATCAAACATTTTAAAGTATATATATTGAAATGATCATATTGTTTTTTATTTTTGATCCATTGATAGATTACTAAATTAACCAATGATTATGAGATTTGTAATAATATTAAGCCATTTTTATGTATCTGAAATTAAACCTATGTTTATTATAATAGATAATTCTTAATAATCTGTCAAATCCAGTTTGCTAGTATTTTATTTGAGATGTTTATGCCTCTTGTCTTGGAAAGGGAGCCCTAATTTGAAAGTGAGCTTGAATATTCGACTTTGTTTTTCTTCTTCTGGGGCACGTACAATTCTCAGGTTTGCTATACATCCTTAAGTCTCAAGATCTGCCATCCATCACCATTTTAATCTTTTAATCATTTTCCTTTATGTTCAGGAAGAGTTTTTTAAGTTTCTCCTCTTCATTTCTGGTATAATTTTCTGAAAAATCTTCTCTTTCACTTACCATCTTCAATTGGATTTTAATCCTGCTACTGCATTTGGAACTACCCACATTCTTTTTCTTATTTCAGCAAACTACTCTTACACACTGCCTTCATCTAAGCCCATTCTGACTTTGCAGCTTCCTGTTCCTGTTTCATAAACATAGACAGCAAAAGGGTTTATTCCACAAGTCTCTTCTTTTTCTAACAGAATAGCACTTTAGAGCCATGCATCATCAGGTAGAGTCTCCCATAATTTACATACTTTACCCATAATTTGCAGTACCTTTCTACAGGCCCCTTATTAATCTTTTCTTTCCATTAATCCTTGAGAGAAAAGATAGCTGTCCAAGCCTGGAGTTTCCGGCAGTCCCCTTCACTGTATATTTTGGTGCTGTAACTGCCCTTCTGAGGTACAGAGCTAAGAACGAGCCACTGGATCAATTTGTGGCCCTTCGCTTTGGGTAATGCTGCTGGGCTGAAGTTGATTTTCCTTGCTCCAACTCTCAGGCTCTCTCATAAGATACAAGTTTAATTCCTCTTGAATGCAGTTTAGGATGTGAAAGATGATACCCCTCATCCAGAACTGGGTCCAGGGCTCTTGCAGACTCTACCCTGCTTCTGATGCATCTCTAGGCATCTAAGTGAGTCAAGATGCAGTGTGCTTACTCAAGTTCCCCTCTGCTTTGTGAGAAATGTGGCCCTTGGACGGATATAGGGAAAGATGATCTGAAGGCAATGGTGTAAGGGGCAGAGAGTGGTGGGTGGCATCCTGAGGAAAGATAGGTCTCCATCGGCTCAGCTGGGTCTGAAGATAGTGGAAGAGAGACGGCTTGTTTTTCTAATTCTTGTCCCTGTGGCTTGAAAATAGGAACATCAGTAGGAATATGTTTAGGTTATTTCACCTCCTCTCTCTGCACTGAGGCTGTTTTAATTGGAGAATGTGTGCTCCAAAACTATTTCTCGATCCTTGCCTATTGATGAGGTCATCAATAACAATTATCTCCAGACATTTAATTTAACTATAACTTCTCTCATATCTTGTTAAAGGATGATTACCTACTTGTTTGATTGCGTTTTCATGATATGTATACCGCCATGGGGGGAAGGGGAGGGACAATACCGGCACCATACACCACGTTAAATCAGAAATCCTTACTTCTGAATCCTAAATGTCACTGAATTTTATTCTTAACTTTGTTCCTAATTAGTCATTATCAATATTCAAAATTGTGCAGGGCTTTAACACAGTGATCATTTTTAGGCTATTAAAGTATGTAAGATAGTATCCCTACACTAAATGGCCCCAATCTGTCGCACTTTTAAAAACCTTTTGTTTTCTTTCTCTCCTCCCTGATTTTTGGGTAAGGCTGTCTTTCTTTCTGGGTTCCCTCTTGGGCCACCCTGATCTTCTTAATGCAAATCCTCTAAAACACTGTGGCTGAAAAGGAGTATGCTTATTTCTGAAGAGGTAGTCATAAAATCTTAATTTGGAAGAAGATTTTTAAAAGGTCTAATCTGATCGTCTCGCTCTTCTGGCGTCTCCTCTACCCTTCTCCCCACCTCTCACCTTTCCCTGCATACTCGCCACCAGGGTCTTACGTCCTCTATTTGAACAACTCCAGTCTTTGGGAACTTACTAATTCTTGGTTCAATCAACTCCATCTCCAGGCAGCTCTGACCATTATAAAGTTGTTTCTTATGCTGAGCTAAAATGTGTTCCCCCTTTGCTTCCCTGCCACTGATCCTGCTTTTCCCACATACAGACCTGGAGCCTGAGTCTGCCATCTCTTCCACATGAGCACCTGTCAGGCCTCCAAAGGCAGATTTCATGCTGCTCCCCAACCCCAAGTTCTCTCTTCTCTGAGATAAGCTTGTTCAGTTCCTTCAATCACTCCTGCAATTCCTTGTAACTACTTAGCTCTGTCACTCGATTCATGGGAGTTCTTAGTTCATTTAATGGGAAGCAGGGATACCAAGGTCTCCTAAGTGCCAGAAGGTGAAAGTGCCAGGGAGAGGATGCCCATTGGCTAGGCTGAGGTGTCATCCAAGGGCCAGACAGGCCTTTCCAAAGAAGCAGGGCAGGAAGTGCTCATTCCAGACTGAAGCTACTATCATCAACGAGATGAGATGAGATGGCCTCTCACGCAGGAAGACTAGAGAGGCTAATAATGAAGTTAATACCAAAGGTGTAGTCTGGGTGAAGGGAAACCTTAGGAAAGGTGCCATCCTGGGAGCTGGTAACAGTGGGACACGGTCACTGTCCCTAGGCCTGAAGGGTGAGGGTGGGGGACGGGTCACAGTCGAACACAGTACAGAATCTCTTACTGGTAAAACTTCTCTATTACCTTTGTTTAAAAACAAAAATGAACATGTATAAAAAATGTATTTTTGAATCCTCACTTTTGGATATTAATTGACACCTGTTCAACTACTAAGAACTCACTGGCTGTAATTAAGCATCAAATGAGGAGTGAACCAAGTGATCAGGGTGGCTAAGTAGGACAGGAAGAGAAGAACATTCTTATTTTGTTTTAAAGGGGTTTGTGAGCAAGTGCCAAGCCCTTTCCCAGGCAGGATCTCACTGCCCTCCCCCCGCCCTCTCCCTGCTCCCAGAGGTGGCGATTATATGTCCCTGTTTGGCTCGGGTCTGAAGCACACCCTGGCTGGGAGGCAGCTGGCACCGGCCCAGGCACGAATGTGTGCCTACCCCTCTGGGCCCCACTCCTAGCAGGTCACCGGGTCTGTGTTGTCACCTTGAAACATTTGAGAAAAGCTGTGAGCCTCAGAAGGTGAGATATGTGGGGCTGGGAGCTGGGGGTGGGGCAGGCCTGTCCTGGAGGGTGGCTGGAGAGCTTTTGACAGCCCAGACCAGAGCCCGGGGTCCTATTCCTGACGACGTGAGCCCCCAGGCAGGCGCCGAGTGGATAAGAGTGTAGACAGTGAGGCCGGCCGTGATGCTTGCCAGCACCTGCAGATAGCAGGCAAATAATTGGCACATGTTTTTTTAAAAAAATTAAAAAGCTATTGGATGAGTATTTTCTAACAGTGTCTGGCGGGAGTGCCTGGGAGGAATTTAATCAGTGAGAGTTGTTTAAACGGGGCTTCGCATACAGGCCTTGGCGAGGCTCGTAATGAACTTCGTATCATGTGCCACTCCTGTCTGCTGAGGACATTCAATTTGTTAATTCTGCAGCTGGTGAGAGAGGTCAGATAGGAAAGTGACGATTGTTTTCTGACGTTCCAACCCCTGCTCACATCTTTCTAATTAATCCTTTTAGGAGCCACGGGTAGATTAAGAAGGAGAAGAGGTGAGGGAAGCAAGCGCGAGAGAAATTGATGGAAAGACAGCACTGCCCTTTTCTTCTCAAATGAGATGGGATGTGGGGAGCCAGGAAGTGGGTGGGGGGAGAGGAAAGGCAAAACTTGGCCTGCTGCCCACTGCTCTTCTCACTCGAAGGGAAATCAGATGCTGCCAAGAGAGGGGACACACAGGGGCCGTCAGATACTCTCCTGTGGTGACTGTCTCTTTTAAACACGGGTCACAGAAGGAAGGGCCCTTGGTCTCCATCACTTGGCCTTAGGCTGACCCCAGCCATCAGGCGCTGCAGAGATGTGTGTCCTCCCAAGTAGAGTGGACAGCTGTGCAGGGTGAGAGTGTGACCTGCAGTAAAAGGACCATGGTCATTGGCCATTGGAATTGTGTGAGAACATCCTCTGGATGCCAGGAGGCCTGATCAGGTGTCTCCACCCTTTGTGTCCCGTTGCTCTTGCCTGCCTGTGTGAAGTGCTGCTGCTGTGCATGTCTTCCAGTTGCTTTTCCAGATCCATTTTCCCTGCTGCTCCACTCTGCTCTCTGCAGTGGAGGCAGGCCCCTGTAGACCCTGTCCATGGGCTCCCTGGTCTCTGGGTCTGGTCAACAGGACCCCCATAGATCGTGGACCTGAGGGAGGAGCAGCAGGAGGTTGCCTTAGGCTGGCTGGGTCCTGCCCAAGGAGGCGTGCACCTCATAGCAACCTCTCCTTCCAGCTTTCTGCACCCTTCCTCCCCCAGGTGACAGCTGTGTTGCCCCCAGCCTAGGTCCCTGCATCACCCCTCTGGGTCCCCTCTCCCCACCCATAGCTTTGTACTTATTGTCTTTGTGAGTAAGCTCCCCTCAAATTACCCTAATTGAAGATCCCTTTTCCCGCTGGGATATTGACACTGGTGCTTGATGGATAAGGCAAAGCTGAGCTTGCATCAGACTTCTATTCACAGTAGGAATGTGAGAAAGTTGCTTAACCTCTCTGATTCTGAGCTGACTCATCTGTAAACTGAGGACAATGATACCAACCCACAATGCTGTGAAATACCCTGAACCGAACACCTAGTGGTTGCTTCATGAATGCCTGTTTATTTGCTTACAAAAGTGTTGAGGTTAGTAGAATCACAAAAATCAGAAAATAGTATGAAATAAAAGAAAACAAGGAACACTTGAATCTGAATCATTATCAAACCCAAGATTGTCATACTTCTCCTGCTGTGTGACTCCAGCGGGATAGTGCTCTCTGAGGTAGGATTCCTGTGTCTTGGTCGAAGGAGAGCCCCGCTCCGAGTGGTGGATCAATGGCAGGCAGTGGGTGTGGAGCACTCTGCATCCTATTGGCTCCCATGTCCTTCAGTACCTCCACTCACTCTCCCACATATTCCCTCTACACACATTTGCTGGATCACCTTGTATGTGCCAGGCACTGTGCTAGGTCCTAGGGAATCAGAGGTGAATCAGCACCAGACCTTGCAGCACCAGTTCTCAAGATGCTTCCAACCAATGGGGGAGACAGGCCCTAAATCCTAATGTTGATCGGATAATAAAATGCCACCAAGCAGAAAGGTAGCAATAGTTAATTCTGCTGTGGTGTATGTGTGTGTGTGTTAGGGGAGGAGGGTCTAGAAAGGCGCCTCTAGGATCTTAAAAGGTAAGCTCCCTAGAGAACAGAGAAAGGCTCTACAGACAGAGGGAATAGCATGTGCAAAGGCTTGGAGGCAGCAGACTATGGTGGGGGAGGAAATATGCCAACAGTCCACAGTGGCTGGAGTGTGGGGTCCAAAGTCCTGAGGGCAGGGAGATTCGGGGAAATGAAGACTGGCTCAGGAGTGGTAAGGACCTGAAAACCACCCAAAGAAATTTGGCTTTGATTTAGAAAGCAAAGGAGAAGTAGCAAAAATTCATCATTCTAAGCGTTTGAAAAGAAAACTAGGAAGTACTCTATGTGCGTTTTTTGTAATCAACTGCATTCTGACAGTAAGGCCCTAGTCCAACAAGGCTGGCAGGAGATGGATTCACAGCCATCATTGTGATTGACTCACAGCCTCCGCTGAGAACTCCCCTTTCCTGGCTGCTGCCCAGAACATGTCCTGTTCCCAGAGTCTTGCACTAAGGCAGACCTCCAGGGGGCCCCACAAAGCCATCCCCTTGAGGCCAGTCCACCCCTCCTAGTGACTGCCAGAGAGTGGGAGTGGATTTCATATCATCTGTGCAACCCGCTGACCAGAAACCATTCCCCAGGCTGGCGTCAGCTTTCTCTTGTCCTTCTTTGACTCTTAGAGTCCTCTTCCTTTCCCCCATCACCCTCTTCCTGAACACACAGCCTAATCTGCCAGAAGCATTTACAAAATACAGGAAGAATCCTAGACTTCCAGCAGTTTGTGTTTACAACTGTCCTGCAAAAATTCCCCAAGACAAGGAAATGCTAAGGGCCTCACAACTTGCTTGAAATGTGGGAAAGGGAAAATCCAGAGAGAGCAAACACAAATGAGTTTGTCCATGAAGTCACTCATCACACACACTTTGAATGCCTTTGGTAACTCATTACTACTACACATTCTGAAGGAATTATCCAAATAATTTGATATCCCAAGTGCTATGGGGAAAAACAACCAGATAACTGAAACAACAGCAGGAAATTTTAATTTAAATTTAGAATGAATTCAAAATAATCACATCTAAAATCATCTCTACTAGACAGTGAACTTCAGGGCAGAACTGTTAACTGTAATGGTCTTGAACTTTAGCTTTTGATTTTTATCTCTGAGTTATGTAAACTTGAGCAAATTATTTTAATCCCTTTGATGCAGGAAAACAGATATGGGGTGTGAGAAGGGCTGTGTACTAGGTCTTGGTTGAACCCCTGGAACGTGCCCCACCAAGTGTGGGTCCTTGGTTTCACGCAGGAAAGAGTTCAAGTGCGAGCCATCGTTGAGTAAAGGCAGATTTATTTAGAGAGATACATACTGCATATAGTGTAAGGCAAGAGAAAGGCAAGGAAAGAGGTGTGGGAATTGGGTGCTCAGGTTAAAGTAAAAGTAGGTACACACTCCATAGACAGAGTGTGGACCATCTCCAAAGAGGAGGGAGCGAAAAAGGGCCGCTAGGCATGGTGTTGTCAGTTTTTATGGTCTCAGTAGCTTCACAGGCCTATGGGTGGGACCATTTCAACTGCCCTGGGGAAGGGCTGAGATCTCCAGGAATTGGGCCACCATCCATTCTTTGGCCTTTTGCCAAAAAAGGTTAGCCTTGGGGCTGTCACGGCGCCTGCGGGCATGTTATTTGATCACGCTGTTACAATGAGCATATAATGAAGCTCAAGGTCTACTAGAAGTCAAACCTCTTAATCTTCAAGGCCATCTAGGAGGCGAATCTTCCACCATTTTGGTGTTAAATTGCTGTCGTTCCTTGAGTGGCTGTGCCCTGCTCCCTTCCATCCTGTCTCACCTTGAACCTATTTTCTTATCAATAAAATAGGGCTCACCTTTTAGCACTGTTGAGGACACGGTATGTAAAGAGACCTGGCAGAGGGTAGGCATTAAGTAAATGCTGACCGAGGGGAGGAGGTGTGCATGAATGAAAGGACATATGGACAGACAGATAGATGGACATCTCAGCCCTTTGATTTAATCTGCTTGTGTCATACAAGTGTCAAAAGTCTCAAAACATTACTTAAATAATGTTTTCAATCAGGACACCACTGGTAACTTTGCACCTGGGAATAACATCTAAGCATTTGTGAGCTCTCAGGTCAAGTGTAACTTCTAAACTAGGGTCTAAACTGGGATCTCTGTCTTGCCTATATAGATTATTGCACATAAAAAGAAGTACTAAGGGTGGGGAGAGAGGAGGTGGGGGGTCAATTACCTCTTTATCAGGTGTAAGGATAGCACATTCTTCCATTCATTAGCACCCACTTGTACCTGCCAAGAGAAGACCAATCAGCTGCCATTTGCCTGGGGCACAAATGAAGAGGTGGGGAAATAGAAGGGGTGACCCAGGAGGCAGAAGATTGGGTGAGCAGTCGACAGGGCCAAGGAAGAACTGTTAGAACTACTGACCTCCAGGAAGGGGCTAGCTCTGCCGGAGTCAGAGACGCAGAGATTTGACAATCCCACTGGCCCTTGCAGGGCAGTCTGAAGATCATTTGGGTCGTTGCTGATCAAAGTAGAGTTGCTCTTAGGGCAAGGAGAGGTCACTGAAGTAAAAAAAAAAGCAAATCTACCCAATGTGTGGGTTGGGAAAGTAGTGTAAGTGTTCTGAGCAAGGAGCAGCACTTTATAACGCCATCAGTAACAAAGGTAAATATCATTTATACTATACCTGCAACATTTGGCACCATCGTTAAAAACATTTATTTTAGCTTATCTAAGGAATGAAGCATTGTTTCTCACTTTTGCTTAATTTTGCATTTCTGAGATCATTTGTAAAGTTGAATATTTTTCATGTTTATTCATTTGTTATAACTCTTATTCTACAAATTATTAATTACCACTTGATGTCACTTGATTCTGTTGATTTTTGATGCTTTTATTATTTTTGAAACTTTAGATGAGTGCTTTGTATGATAACAATATAAGCCTTTGTCTACAAAAGTGACTGGACATATTTTCCAGTGGGGTTTTTTGTCTTTTTATTTTGTTTATCATTTTAATGGTAGTTAAAATTGTTTGAGTTAAATCAGTTGCACTTTTAACGTATGAACTTTTTCTATTATTTTCAAACTTAAAAATTCTTCTTCCACAAAGGTCTGATAAATATTTAACTCAAATTTTGAACATTTTCTAATATTTGAAAATAAATTAATTCCGGATTTGTTTTGGTTTAATGAAAAAAAATGATCTAAATAGTACTTTATTACAAAATGCTAATCCGTTATTTTACACATTTATATGTAATGTTGGTTCTTTTTCCAGATTAATTTAAAATGTCAATTTTATCGAATATTTATTTAAATATGAAAGACTATTTCTGTGATGTAGCTATTGTTAAACCAGGGCCACAAAGTTTAAACTGTTGTAACTTTACAGTGTGATTGAATACCAGGAAAAGCTAAGTGGCATTACTCCCTGCTCCTATACACGTATCGTTCAGAATCATCTTTCATACTCTTGGTTTAGTTCCTTTGTCATGTGATTTTTTTTTAATACAAGTAGAGTCGGTTTACAATGTTGTATTAGTTTCTATGTCATGTGAGATTTTGAATTACTTTTGTCATGTTTCCTGCAAAACATCTTGTTTATATTTTATTGGAGTTGCTTCTTGCCAATCTATTACTGGGGAAAGATGAAATATTCATGATACTTGATTTGTCAGTTAAGAATGTGGTATGTCTTTCCATTTATTTAAGTCGTCTTTTGTATCCCTTTATATACTTTTGTAATTCTATTTATATACACTGAAGTCTAAACAGATATGTGTTTAAATAATGATGTAAGTAAAACTATACGTATTTGAAGGAAAAGGAATTTAGCCAGTGCAGGTGACTCTGCCCATCATCCACTCACTGAGCACATCCTGGATGAGCACATCCTGGAGAGAAATGGGGAATCAGCCTCAGTTTCTGGCACTTTTCATGGTGTCAGCATCTCAAGGTGCTGGGTGTTATACTGGTTGTGTTAACTATATCAGATTTTAGCTGAGAGCTCAGTCTATGATTTCCAAGTTCACAAGCACTGACTGTTAAGTTTATTAGGTAGTTTATATTTCTTCTGTTTATTATAATGTGTGTGTGTGTGTGTGTGTGTGTGTGTGTGTGTGTGTGTGTTTTGAGCTCCTAGAGTATATTTATTTATTTTTTTCCCCTTAACCAAGGCACTGGGGGTTGAACCCAGGACCTTGTGCATGCCAAGCATATGCTCTGCCACTGAGCTACACCCTCCTCTTCTGTTTATTATGTAGTTTATATTTCCTTTGCTATTGTGAGATTTTTTTCTTACAACAGTCTCTTTCTCAGTAATTTTTACCTTTTTTCTCTTTTTATTCTATAGATTCCTGTGCTATACAGAAGAAACTTGGGTTTTTTAAAATCTATTTTTATATATAGTGGCTAACATTTGCAAATCTCAAACTCCCAGATTTATCCATTCCCACATCCTTTCCCCAGTAACCATAAGATTGTTTACTATGTCTGCGAGTTTGTTTCTGTTTTGTAGATGAGTTCATAGTGGCCTTTTTTTTTATTTTTAGATTCCACATATGAATAATATCATATGGTATTTTTCCTTCTCTTTCTGGCTTATTTCGCTTAGAATGATGATCTCTAGGTCCTCACATGTTGCTGCAAATGGCATTGTTTTATTCTTTTTTATGGTTGAGTAGTATTCCATTGTATAAATATACCACAACTTCTTTATCCAGTCCTCTGTTGATGGACATTTCAGTTGCTTCCATGTCTTGGCTATCATATATAGTGCTGCTATGAACATTGGGGTGCATGTATCTTTTCAAATTAGAGTTCCCTCCAGATAGACACCTTTTCTTATTATAAAAGAAATAACCATTTTTATATAAAATTTGTAAATATAGATATCGATAAGAAGAAAAGTATTAGTAGAAAAAATGGCATACTAGGAAGCTCCAGGCTCTCATTCCCCAACAGAAATATTTTTTAAAAAACAACTAGTTACTGACTAAAGTAATTGCATAAGAGCTCTGGAAAATAGTCAGAAGTTGACTGCAACCAAACAAATCTCCAATCAAGCAAAGCCATATTCAAAATGATAGAACACTCTGTGACAATTTTATTCACCCTGTTCAATCCCCTCCCCAGTATACAGCAGTCTTGGTGTGGAGGAGGTAGCAGCCCAGCTCCCAGATGCCTCCCTTGAATCAGAGAGAGCAGAGTGGACTTAAATTTTTTTTTTTTGAAGTATAATTTATTTATAATGTTGTGTTAGTTTCAGGTGTACGGCAAAGTGATTCTTTTCCATTATAGGTTATTACCAGATACTGAATATAGTTCCCTGTTCTATACAGTAGGTCCTTGTTGTTCATGTATTTTATATATAGTAGTGTGTATCTATTAATCTCAAACTCCTGATTTATCCCTCCCCACCCCTTCCTCCTTTGGTAATCATATGTCTGTGAGTCTATTTCCAGTTTGTAAATAATTTCATTTGTATCATTTTTTAAAATTCCATATATAAGTGATATCTTATATTTGTCTTTCTCTGACTTACTTAGTATGATAATCTCTAGGTCCATCCATGTTGCTGCAAATAGCATTATTTTATTATTTTATTCTTTTTATGGATGAGTAGTATTACATTGTGTGTGTGTGTGTGTGTGTGTACGTACGTGTATACCACATCTTCTTTATCCATTCATCTACTGGTGGACATTTAGATTGTTTCCATGTCTTAGCTCTTGTAAATAGTGCTGCTATGAACATTGGGGTGCATTTATCTTTTCAAATTAGAGCTTTATCTGGATATATGCCCAGGAGTGGGATTGCTGGATCATATAATAACTCTATTTTTAGTTTTTCAAGGAACCTCCATTCTCTTTTCCATAGTGTCTGCACCAATTTACATTCCCACTAACAGTGTAGGAGGGCTCCTTTTTCTCCACACCCTCTCTAGCATTTATTATTTGTAGACTTTTTAATGATGGCCATTCTGAATGGTGTGAATGATATGTGATACCTCATTGTAGTTTTGATTTGCATTTCTCTGATAGCAACACTGAGCATCTTTTCATGTGCCTGATGGTCAGAGCAGAGAAGACTTTATTTGAAATGTTATAACTTGTCTGGCAGCTGCCTGAAGGATTAGTCTTTGTTCTGCCTAACTTCGCAGTTTGTGGGGAAAGTGACCTAGCTTGCATCTCAGGCTGGGGAAAATGGCAAAAAGTAGCAGGTACAGCTTTTAAAATCTGCAAGCACCTGGGACAAGAGACTACAAATGGAGGCATACAATAAAATATCTAAATCTCCAAGGAGAAATTGGGGTGAGACTCTTTGGGAAATTAAGATACTCAAAAATATTCAATCCCTTGTATATACAGGGGGATTGAAAAAGCCATATGTAGGTCCAGGCAAGATACATGTTTAGAAAAGATTTGTAAAGATCTTAAGCCTCCACCTTGGGTTGACTTCAGGGCTCAAAGTATGTACAGCTATTAAGTAGAGGAATACCCCAGCACAGAACCAATCTGCAAAGACTGGGAGAGGTGACTATTTCCCAAATATTCAATCCCCAACAAAAAGTAAAATAAGTTAAAATAAAGTATACCAAGAAACAGAAAACCATGGCCCATTCAAAGGAACAAAATATATCTCTAGAAACCATTCCTGAGGAGAAACAGCCATCAGACTTACTAGACAAAGACTTTTCTAAGACTTGTCTTTAAGTGAGCAAGCTAAAAGAAAAGAACCAAAGGAATTCATAAAAATGTTACATGAATAAAATGAGAATTTCAACAATGAAATCAACAGCAGAAGGGAAACTGGAAAATTCACAAATATATGGAACTTAAAATATACTTCTAAACAACCAATGGGTCAAAAAAGAAATCACAAAGAAGAAATTAGAAAATATCTTGAGACAGTGAAAATTAAAACACAACCTACTGAAATGTATGGAATGCTGCGAAAGCAGTGCTAACAGGGAAATTTATACTTGTAACCACTTAAATCAAAAAAGAAGAAAGATCTCAAATCAACAGACTCACTTTGTGATATAAGGAACTAGGAAAACAAGAACAAACTAAATCAAAATCTAGCAGAAGAAAAGAAATGGCAAAGATTAAAACAGCAGTAAATAAAAGAGAGAATAGAAAAACAGTAGAGAAAATCAACAAAACCAAAAGTTGGCTCTTTGAAAAAGATCAGTAAAATTAGCTAACCATTAGCTACATTGACTAAGAAAAAGAAAGAAGACTCAAATTACTAAAATCAGAAATGAAAGAGGCGACATTACTACCAATTTTCCAGAAATAAAAATGATTTTAAGCAAAATCTGAACAATTATATGACAACAAATTGGATAATCTAGATGAAATGGACAAACTCCTAGAAACACACAACCTACCAAGAATGAATCATGAAGGAAAGTATTAGTAATCCCACCACTCATTGTCATCCTGATGTCTACACAACCAGATATGAATGGATAGATGGGAGCAAAAATGGAATCTTTTACACTGAACTGCTTTTTATTTTACCTCTTCAATTTAGCAACATATTTTGAATATCTACTGATTACCATTTACTATCTAGAACTCTACTGTCCAACATGGTAACCACTAGCCAAATGTGGCTATTTACATCTTAATTTAAATCAATTAAATTTAAATAAAATTTAAAAATTTAGTTCATCAGTGTATTAGCTTCCTATTGCCACCGTCACAAATTATCACAAACTTAGTAGCTTAAAACTACACAACTTTATTATTGTATGGTTCTGGAGACAGAAGCCCAAAATGGTTCTCACTGGGCTAAACTCAAGGTATTATCAGGCTGCATTCCTTCTGGAGGCTCTAAGGGAGAATCTGATTCCTTGCCTTTCCCAGCTTGTAGAGGCCATCTATATTCCTTGGCTCCTGGTCCCTTCCTCCATCTTCAAATCAAGCAATGTAACACCTTCACACCTTTCTATCTCTGGCACTGACTCCTCTTCCTCCTTCTCATAAGGGCCCTTGTGACTACATTGGGTCCACTCAGATAATCCTGAGTAGTCTTCTCATCACAAGATCCTTAACTTCATCGTGTCTACAAATCCCTTTTGCCATGCAATGAAACATGGTCACAAATTCTGGGGATTAGGACATCCTTGAGGGACCTTTGGGTGGCAGATTCTACCTACCACACTCTCAAGTTTTCAGTAACCACACATAATGGACAGCGCAGATTATAGA
Organism: Camelus bactrianus; assembly: GCF_048773025.1. Lineage (NCBI taxonomy): Eukaryota > Metazoa > Chordata > Mammalia > Artiodactyla > Camelidae > Camelus > Camelus bactrianus. The sequence continues at coordinate 37,210,915 of NC_133545.1, read as the reverse complement.
ACATCTCCACCAGACTAGAAAGTTCTACTGGACAGCACTGATCTAGAGTTAAGGATCTTTGATGAGTTACTTAGCTTCTTTGTGCCTAGTTGCCCTCTCTGTAGAATGTATGTAGTAGCGGGATTCAGTTTAGGGGAATTGTAAGAGTAAAGGAATAAAGGAATGAACAATTGCACTGAGCTTTGTGTGGTACTTATAATGTACCAGGCACTGCTCCAAGCACTTTACATATTTTACCTTCTTTAATCTCCACAACAACCCAATGAAGCAGATGAATGATTATTTATCTCCATGTTATAGATAAGGAAACTGAGACACAAGAGGTCAAGTACCTTGCACAAGATTATGCAGCAAGCACGAGGCAGCACGTTGCACTGTTCCGTATGCTCCTCATTACTCAGAGCATCACGTCTAACCCGTCCAACAACACTACAAGGTACATCCTATTACAAACAGGAATGCTGAGACTTGGTTGAATAACTGAATAAGCTACATAACTTGCTCAAGTTCAGACTCAGAGTGTGCACTAGTGGTAAGATACAAGCCCATGTTCTTTCCACATCTGGACAGGCAGACAGAAAGTAATGGGAATTTTTATATCTCACAGAAGAAAATAAAAACTGTGCCATTGCAAATTATAAAAGCCATCTGGGCTCTCCATATGGGCTGCCTGCCCTGCAGAGGCCCTGATAATCAGGTGGTGGCGAGCACCAAGGCCATGGGTTCTTCTGCTCATCCAAGGAGGCTGGGGCCGGGGGCAACCTGTCACTCACATTTTCAGCCCAGAGTAGGGAGCCCAGTTCAGCCTCTTACGAGGATGATAAAGGATAGTGGAAGAAACCAAAGTTGGAGGGTGAAAATGATTTCAGAGGCTTTAATAAAAACATGGGCTTTAAAATTAGGAAAGAGAAGTGCTCCACAATAGCCAAATCAAGACCCACAAATTGAATCCAGGGCCAGAGTGATCGATGGAGCCCTAATTAAAGAGCAGCTTGGCTGTCTGCTGGAGGCTTCGTGTGCGGCCAGCCCTCCCTCTGGCTCTCTCATCTCTCCCCCATAGCCCCTCCCCCGGCATTCATGGACACGCTCTCACCATGATGGATGGCTCAGGCAGGCCTGGAAAGAGAGCTCTGCACTAAAACAGAGCTCAGGCAGTCTGCAGAGCAAAAGCTCCATTTGCCTTGCAAAGGAATAGCAATAATGTATTTTCTTCTTTTTTTTTTTTAACTGAGCATTAGAATCATCTGTGAAACTTTTTAAAAAACACTTTTATTGTGGTATGATTCCTATACAGTAAACTACACATATTTCAGATGTACTATTTGATGAATTTTGATAGATGTATACAACAGTGAAACCACCACCACAATCAAGATACCTAACATTTCCGTCATTCCCCAAGAGGTACAAATGTATTTTCTCATGCAGAAAGCATTTACAGCACCTGCTCGTGCCAAGCATCTGCTGAGCCCTTTCAGGCCCACCCCTTCCTAAGCTAACCCTGCCTCCTCCCTCCCTGCTTCTCCTACACATCCTGAGCTCTGGCCATCCCAAATTCCTCCAGGCACATGCGTTCCTTTCTACCTGCAATGTCCTCCCCTACCTTGTTCGTCTGGAAAACTCCTACCCAGACTTCAAAACCTCAGCTCACAGTCCTTTCCTCTGGAAAGCCAGTCCTAGCCAAAAGGCTTCCTCTGTGCCCAGCCCCTACCCCAACCCTTCTGCATCTTTCTATTTTTATACTAATGCTGTATTATACAGTGTCTGCCTGTCCCCACCAGACCAGGAGCTCCGTGACTCTGAGGACTGAATCTTGTTCATTTCTGGATTCTCAGAGCTGAACACGGGGCCTGGCGCTGTGGGTATTCATTCAATGTGCATTGACCACTTAATGGGGAATATAACAATAAGATGTAGTTCTAGTGTGGTGGAAGAGGCATGAGATACACACAAGTCACCATACCATAGGCAAAATTTGCTGAAAACACAAATGAGCTACTTCGAGAACTAGAGGTTTCCAGAGGGTTGAGGGAATTATTCGAATCCGGGACAAGCAAAGGATGCACTAGAATGAAGCTGTAGAGATGGAGCAAAATTTCCACAAGCATTTCTGTGTTCTAGAATTTGATGGGAGGTTAGAATCTCCATTTACCCTCTTGTAGCACCAGAGAGGGGCAGGAAGGGAATGGCCAGGAGGTGCAGGTTCTTCCAGGAAGGGTGGTCATGTTGGAGTCTGGGAAGGAGGAAAGCCGGGTGTTGGAGAGAGAAGGAGGGGGAGGGCATTGCAGGGATCCTCTCTCCTTCTGCCCCGACATTGTTTTGTTCCTCTCCCATCCTTTCTGTTCAGGTGAGGCTAAGCAATATAGTGGTTAAAAGTTGAACCTCTGGAAACTCAGCTCAAAGCCAGATTCTGTCACATATGGTCCATGTCTGTATCCTATTTGAGATTCACATTCCTCGTCTGGAAGCAGGATATAAATGCCGACCTCAAAGAGATAGGGGAATGAAATGGAGCAGACATGCCGTATCAGGCAGGGTTCAGAGCAGGAAGCAGAAACCACTCTGGCCAGAAAGATTGAAGGCAGGGAATTATGTGCTGACAAAAGCATCAGGTCTGGAGGAGTTACTCCCAGGACACACAGAACTGGCCCCCTGATGACGCAGTCAAGAACGTGGGGAATCAGGAGCCTCACCACCAGAACGATCAAGTTCAAACACACCACTGGCTGCAAGGCTGCAGGCCAACCCATGGCCTCTCTTCACATGAGTTCATCCACATGAGGGCAGGCAGCCCAGGATGAGACTGGGCATCTCACAATGGCAGGGCATGGGGCGGGGTGACAGTGAGGGCGCACAGAACTGTGGTGAGTCCTGTGGGTGCAGGCCCTTTAGTTAGGCACCAAGTGAGCTAAGGGGCCACAGGCAACCCTGGTCAGTGACAGAGTGTGGCTCCAAGTCAGGGAGCAGGGTATTCCTCTCACAACAATACAGAACCCAGGCAGGACTCTCGGCATGTAGCTCAAATATGGCACCTTGAAGGGAGCAGCTTTTCCAACCCAAGGAAACAGCCCTGTGCACAAATGCCAGTGCGTGTATCTGGGCTCCTGCAGCAGCAGCAGCAGCAGAGACATGGCTCCACTCTCAGTGACTCTGTGGACAGCAGGCATTACCAGGGCACACGACACGGAAGAACACAGAAGAGGGTGGTCTCCCCTCAAGCACACCCGGAGTCAAGGCCAGATTAAGATTTTTGGAGGCCTCTGCTCTGACACAGCAGTGGCATTTGCCTCTGTGTAAATCAAGCTACAGGCAGTACGAAACAACACATACATGTCAGCATGTCCAGCCATGTTTGTTTTCCATTGATGACCCATAGGATGCTTTTATTACAATAGCAGATTCTCTCCCCACCCTCCCCACCCCATAAAAATACAGTAACAGCAACAATTAAGAGCACACCCTAAGAACAAACCTGGCTGTCTAGCTGGGCGCTATCCTAAGACTCGGAGAACAAACCGAGTGAGACTTTGAGAGGATCTGGAGGACCTGTGTACAGCAAGAGCCAAGGGACCAGGGAGAGGTGGGCTCAATACAATTACTGAAAATTCGTAAAAACCCACAGAAGAGAAAGGCTTGAAAATCCATGGATTATATGACATTTTAAATATTACCCGTGATGTTCCAGAATTTTTCAAAGGCATTATTTTCCTACCTCATGAATCAAAGGAGAAGAAATTCAAGACTCTGAACTGGACTTATGTCCTCTAATGTGAGCTCCCCCAGCTGCCCCTGCAAATCCCTCAGAAATAAAGTAAAAAGATGAGGCTTTGATTTGGAGGTATGTAGCACAGGGGCAGCAGGAAATGGGCGCACACAGTGGTGCCAGCCTGCCCTGCTCCCAACACTCCCAGCACCACTTGCACATTACATTAAGGTCTGGATTCAGGGGAAAGCCTTGCAAGGAGCCACACGCACGAAGACCCTGTTCCCTTCATTGATGTAATACAGTCCAACGCCTGGAAGAGACCCACAGCTCCCCAGCAGAAAATCCACCCTTCCTTCCTTTTTCCTCTTCCCTCCTTTTCCTTCTTCCCAGCCCTCTCTGTCTTCCCCTGTTCATTTCCTCCTTCCTTCCATTCTTCCTTCCATCATCCATCCATTTTTTTCAACCAACATTTATTATGCACCTATGTGTCCTACATCTCTAAGGAGAAGACGCAGCAGGGGCAAAGAATGCATATAAGGCAAGGGAGTTATTGCCATGTTTGAGGAGCAGAAACGTGGCCACGATGGCTGGAGCTATGTGAGCCAGGGGAAGAGAACAAGGAATTGGGCTGGAGCAGCAGGAGGAGCTGGATCCCCCAGGACCTTGTACTCCATGGCAAGGGTGGGGATTTTATTGCAAGGGTTACGAAAGCCCTGGGGGTTAAGAGCAGAAGAATGAGATGGTCTGCCCTTCATTAAAAAAATAAAAAATCTATTCTGTATTCATACTAACATATTTAGAGGAAGAGTACTATCATCCACAACTTACTTTAAATGCATCAAAAAATAAGATGGATTAAGGGATAGATAGAGGCTTAGATCTGTGATAAAATAAGTATAGTAAAATGTTCATCATTGAATCTAGGTGTTGGTATACAGATATTTATTGTAAAATTTATTCTTTTTGTATATAATTTTTTTCATAGTAAAATGTTTAAAAAAAAAAACTTACTCTGGCTGCTGCATGGGGAAAATACTAGAGGGAGGCAAAGAAGGAAGCTGGGAGATGAGGTCAGGGGAGAACCCTGGTTGCTAGTGGTGGAGCCCTGGACCAGAGAACACTCAAAATCAATGAGCGGCAAGAAGTTTATTGGAAAGGGCAGTTAGAGGATAGTTAGACATCAAAGAGTGGGTGCAATCGATTGTGAGCAGGGATGTGGCTCGTCTAGGTTGAAACCCTGCCTCCTCCATTTTTGCCTTGAGCAAATCACCTGATCTCTCTGAGCCCTCATTTCCTGAAGAATGAAATGAGAGGAACAGAATTAACCATGCAACGTCTTTTTTCTGGGGGTGGGGATTAGGTTTGTTTGTTGGTTTGTTTGTTTGTTTGTTTTAATGGCTGTACTGGAGATTGAACCTAAGACCTCGTGCATGCTAGGCATGCACTCACCACCACCGAGCTATACCCTCCCCCAACCATGCAATGTTCTGTTCAGTAACATGACTCACACAAATCGCTGAAAAGAAAGTTGGAAACATAGTAGATGCTTAATAAACATTAAAGGTGAAGAGCACTTAGAAGTAATTAGTGATATTAATAACCACTTAAAACACAAATTCTGCTACTTTAAAACACTAGAAGATGAGAAATGTCCACTAATATTGCACTAAAATATGGAATGATATCTGAAACTGCCATGCAAGTTTTTTTTTATATATATATAATTAAAAAACCCTTAGAGCAATAGCACTGGAGACCTTAGTGAAGGAAAAAATGAAGAAAATGAGTGAAGTTCCTCTTTAATCTCTAGGAGGACTGCTGCACATTCTCAGACAGAAAGGACCAGTCTGAAACCTTTAAGCTCAACATCAGTCCATATTAGCAAACCTGGCCTCCAGCAGTTTTCCTGACTATCTGACGATGCTGTTAGTAAAAAAGTTGGAGCGGATTTGAATCCAGAGTTCACAGTCACAGCCTCAACCTTTTGTGATCTCCCTAATGACTTTCCTAGGTCTTTAAACTTTCAAGTTTTGGCTATATCCAGGAGTAAAAATGCCAAAACGCTATGGACAAGACATTCTTTTATAAAGGTACTGAAAAGTCCATACAAGATGTCCAGTAAATTGAAATTCCTGGGCCAAAACAGCTGAATCAATTGATTACTCAGAGAAAACATTCTCCCGATTCTTTCTCTCACTCCCTAACTCCCTTTCCCCAAGTCTCTCTGGAATTGCCTCACTCTCCTGGAACCTCTGACTCAGCTGTACAAATAACAGAAAAAATAATTACGAGTCAGGAGGGCAAATGCTCCTAATGCCCATTGGACAATTTGCTTTTTTCCCACCAGGACTTGGCGCCTTAGTCTCCTTGTGGGAGCAGTTTTTGTGAGTCCAAGTTGTTCAGGTAGGGAAAAAAATGATCCAAGGATGATGTTTCGGGTCTGGCAGGATCCGTGGTCCTAATTCCATACCAGAAGGACTGCTGTGGGTTCAGTGCTGCTTGTCTGCTATATGTCATTGAATGGTCAGAAACCCTGGTTTCCTCTGTGGTATACTCAATGAGATGTTTGCTCTACCTGGCCTGGGTGACTTCATATTTAGTGAGCTTAGGTATGTCTGACGACCTCAAAACTTAGGAATAATCACGAGAATGTGTATAATATGCCAGGCCCAGTGCTTTACAGATATTGAGCCATTTAATCATCACAGTAACCCCATAAAGTAGACACTAGTATCATCCTTCATTTGTAGGTGAAGAAACTGAGGCACAAAAAGGCAATGTGACTTGCCCAAGGTCACACAGCCAGTAAGTGAGAAGGCTGGGGTTGAACATGGGCATTCCACTGGGTTACGATTCTTCTCAAACCCAGTTCAGTCTCCTCCTCCAGTGCTGGTGACCCCATGTTAGTTCCATCAGTGTTCCAACGCCCAGTCCTCATGGGGTCCAGACGTTCCCACGGGAGTGTCAGGTGGCGTAACTGTTCATACCTATGGACACATCTGATAGACTGAGTTGGCCCCAGTGTAAAACAGATTGTGGTAGGGACACCACAAACCCTGAAGCAGAATCCACCACAAGGGACATAGGTGTCCAACACTGTGGCCCAGCCTGAGCTGTGGGGCTTCCCCCCAGGAGGAATCAGTGGGATTCCGGGTACAAAAGGACACCAGACCCCATGCTGACCAGGTCACTTGTGTGGCAAGTGTGCATCCTGGGAGCAAAGAGCCGTGTGTGGGAATTGAAAAGGCTGTCTCACCTGAGGCTTGTGCAGCCTTGTTTCACCGCCACTGGCTAATTCTAACACGAAGAAGAGATGGAACAGGTAGTTTTCTCACTTCCAGTAGAGCAGCTGGGATTCCAAGTGCATCATCACAGAGTCAGAGTGGAGTGGGGGCTCCCAGCTGCAGCAGCTGTGAAGGTGGCCAGGTTCCTTGACACTGAGACTCGGAGAGGCCCAGCTCACCAGCACCAAGGTGCAGAGGGTCTCCAGCCACCCATCCTTGGGCAGCAGCTTGGGCAGCAGGCTCAGGGTCAGCTCAGCAGCTACCTCTGAGACCCATCCCTACAGGGCCAACTGTTTTCTGGCCATGGTAGCAAGCAGTGACCAGAACTGATTCTCAGATACATGCAAGCATCCCTTGAGACTTCCAAGAAGTAACAGGGGCCAGGGAGGAAATTCTTCTGAAGACTGGAATGCTGGCAGATAAGTTGGTTGGAGCTTGTAGCCTTCAAGGGCCAGCTTAATGCAACCACCTCTGTACTGGCTGCCTTGTGTGGTAGCCTGAGTAGTCAGGACATGCGTGTTTTGAAACTGGAGAATTCTGACTCTGGTATTAAGTGGGTGCTGAAAACACAGATGACAAAAGTGTCCATGTCTCTGGATTACATCACTGGACAGTTTCAACCCCCATAATTGTCTACAAGATACAACACAAGAATGCATTAAAAAGTGCTGTTTAAAAAAAGTGCTCTGAGTACTTTCTCCTAAGTGCATTTCCCTCTAGACATTCTCCCATGCAGTGCTCCTCAGCTCTTAGTCCCATCTAATTCTGTCCTTGGCTCTTCTCCTCATCCTCCCTCCCTGGATGAATGATCTACATTTGGGGGCGCCTGCCCCAGCTTTTCACTCTGCACTCAATATATGCTCCATATTGTTGGTGAGATCCTCCTGGCTTTGGCTGCATTCCAGTGGGCCCTCCACAAGCTTGTGCCCTCACCCTGCAAGGAAGGAGAATGAAATCCAAAGGCCTGGGTCTTCAGCATTTTAGAACCAGTCTTGTGCAATGACCTTGCAAAAGCCAAAGCCTGCCCAAGCTACCCTTAGTAGAGCCCCTGCAACTGGCCGGTGAAGCCACCTGGAGACTGGAGGAAATCCTGTGTTGGCTCTGGCTTAGTAACAGGGACTGATATAAGGGAGCTGACCGGGCTTCCTGTGCTGCTTTCCACTTGCCCAAATACCAGCTCACATGAGGCTCCTTCCTTTGATTTAATGCCTCTGCTATACCACAGAGCAAACTGAGGTTCATAAAGTCCACCCAGCAAATCACAGACACAGCCATGGAAATTAGAACTGAAGTCTCTACGCATTTGATGGCTATGTTTCTTCCTCTCCTGGCTTCCTCTGGGATTTGGTTCCTGGGCTTGAACCAGGCCTAGGGAGGTCACCACCTGGAAGGGTGTCATAGCTCACCTCAGCAGGGGGACCAGTAGATCAACTTGGAATCTACAGACCTGACAACATGAATATCTTCTCTCAGGCAGGAAACTGGGGCGGGGGCAAGATGACTTTATTCTGGTGTCTTGTTGCTTTAGTTTGGCTTTGGCTTCAATCTGTTTCAAGTCTGTTTTCTTAAGCGTTTGTGTCTCACACTTAATGGAATCATTTTCAATAAGTGTCTAGAATGTAGTATTTTGTGATGAGTTTTGAATAGGACATTGTTTTTTAAATCATTATAAGTAGCATCACAAATTATCAGTGCATATACCTGGTGGAGTAAATTAATACCAGCTTTTATCATAGTGTGATGAGTTCTAAATAACTTAGAGTCAAATAAAGTCTATCACTTCCCAAGCTCCAATAACCCTGTAGTAAAATCAACTGTCAGAACCCAGTAACTAGACCCTGAACAGCGCTGCCAACACTCTTCCACGAGGGGAAACCATCCTTCCAGAAACCCAAAACTATCCATGCTTTGATGAGGGGTTTCTCCCATTAAATAGGAAGATGGCCAAGTGAGATAGGATTCAAACAGATGATTTTCATTGCTAGGCAGACTGACCTGTGCAATTTTCTCCCTCCTGGAGACAAGGGAGAAAAATCTGCAAAATGAACACAAAACCTTGAAAATTTAAATTTATATTATAGTCACTTCGACTGTTTAGATCTAATTTTCTGCCCACCCCCTGAAGTCCAAATAAGCATTTTCTTAACTTGATCTCATATATCCTCCCCCAGGGCAGTCAGCAGCTTTCAGGGTACAACCCCTGGATAAAAGATGAGCACATCTGTGGGTACCTCTGGCTCCCTGCCACGCTGCATTAGCACTTCACGTTGGGAGTCCAGGCTCCCAGTACTGCAGGGTTAGTGTGAAAACCACGGCCCCCTACCCACTTGGCGTCTGGGTACAGATGTCAGATTGCTTGCACCGCAGGCTTTGGGGGTCGAAGTGTGTTGCTATTACTGACTGCAGGGGATCTGGGCCTTCCAAGGAGACCTGCTCCCAGGGAGGAGAAGCCCCAGTGTGCATTACTCACATTAGCTGAGTCTTCCTGCCTGCTTGGCTGTCCCTAGATTTTCCCACGCAGGACAGTTTATAGGGCTTAGCTCAGAATCTTCTAGCATTTGAAACACAGCCCATCCCTTGGTGCTAAGCTGTGTGGCTAAGAGAAAACATACAGAGTTTCTACTATAAACTATGTACATAGCCCTCAAATCTTTGGCTGTAAACTCTGATCAACATCATCATCACCATCTTTAAAAAGTATTTGTCATGTGACTGAGAACTAGAAAGGCAGACGTCTGCACAATAGATCTGACTTTGAACTCTAATTTTTTTTCCCATTACACTAATTTCATTTTCCTTAAAGGACTAAAGGGCTCTGTTAAATCTAGATTAAAAGGAATTCCTATCTCACCATCTGTAATAGTTATGTTACTTAGCCCACAGTTAATTTCTTCCTTTTTTGTGTATTTCTAGACAGTGAAAACATCTTATTTTTCTGTAAAACTGCCTAATTATTGAAAGATTGGTTTGGATATTTTGGGGCATATATTGTTTAGATTGTGAGATATCTCATTTGTAATTTTGCTACAGGTCCAAAAGCTAGGCACTCCTTTCTGACATCTTATCTTTTCTTAAGGTATGTATATATATGTATATGTGTATGTGTATATATATATATATATATATGATCTATTAAGGAGGGATAATCATACTGACCTCAAATCTCAATTTCTCCTGAATCATCTGGGGATATGGGAGAAGGTAAAACTAAGATTGATGGTGGCTGAGACCCCATGAATCAAGATGCTGAAATTTGAACTGTATATGTGCACATTCAGCTACCCACTGGATGTAGATGAGGTAAAGAGATGCCACCGTCACCCAAAGGAACAGATACCCAACTCAAGGAAACTACATGCCACATGTTTGATATGAAACAGTTAGTTTGGCTAGATTTCCCTGTGATTAAGGGTGAGTACATTTAAAAATAGATCACTATGGGAAACCATGAAAAAATATTTGAAACCAAGGAAAAGGAAACATTCTATTGAACACTAAGAGGAATACCGTATCTCAAAAAAGAATCTACTATATGAACAAGAGGAAATTTGTCAGTGAGCACTTGATCTCCACAATTGGACCTAGGAAAATAATATCCATCTGTATGAAATAGAAAAATAAATTAGGAAAAGATAGGCTGAGATAAAAAGACAACAAGATGAGAACTAAAAAGAAGCTGAGAAAGGTAATAGAGAAAAGGGTAGAAACCAACAATGCAATGACAGATTAAAATCCTCATTGTCGGCAGCAGAGAGCAGAACTGACACTGCAGAAAAAGAGAACCCACATGTGAAGGGCCAGCCTGAGAAACTTCCTCAGAATGTAGAGAACCACGGCAAAGAGATGAAACTGTAAAAAGGGATGAGACATATGGAGGACAGAAAATGGATAATCAACACCCTAGGTGTCTTTGAGGTAGACAAAGATTACAACAACATTTTTATTAAAGTAAAAAGTTTAAAGACTCCCTGGGAAGAATAGGGAGCTCGATTAATCAGAATGAAAGGGTTGCCATATTCTAATCTAAAAATCAATCGAAATAGGAATACACCTATGCATTTATGGAAAAGTATATTAATTTTAATAATAAAGAAAAATAGGGAAAAGTCCTACAAACATCTGTTACATGCAAAGGAACAAAAATCAGCCTGGCCTCATGCAGCTCTGCAATCCTGAAGGCTAGAATATGAAATTTCCCTGCAAAATTCTGAGGCGGGAAAAGCAGTGACTCGAGAATGCAAAACCCAGACCAGCTGTCTTTCATATAAGAAGGCAACCCACAGGCATTTCAGTTATATAGCATCCATGTATCCCTACTGAGAAAAATGAATCAAATCATACACTAACAAAGAGACTAATTGAATTAACAACTTAATGATTTTCCTTTACTCAGTTTGGACACCAGACTTGGGCAGCCATTTGGATTATGTGTTGTAGGTAGATTCTAAAAACTAGCATGAACTTGGCCCTGCTAAAGGTCCACCTTCTTTTCTTAAACAGGAATTGTGTTTCTGACACCACATCCTTCACTTTATTCAAGAGGAAACTTACTGTTTTCAATAACTGTGGGTGCCATTCTGTTCCATCACTTGCTAACAACACTGAAACATTTTACACTGTTGGAACATTTTGTCAGGAAAGCTGTTAAAGTAAATGCTTAAAAGCAGCTTTGTGTGGCATGATAGATGATCGATGCTTATAGCCCAAGAACTGAAGTCATTTTGAATCTTTAAAAGTTGTTTGTTTAATTAACTGAGTTATTGGGCTTTCTAATGGGTAAAGATCAAGAGCAGGTATCTGTCATCAAGTTCCTCTTCATATCATCTTCCTTCTAGAATCTGTGGATCTCCTTTATTGAGTAAGCTTGAAAATCAAATAGGCAATATGATCTTGATTATATTTAAAAATGCATAGAAAAAAGGCTGTCAGGACAGATGCCAATAAATTAACAGTGATTATTTGTGGGTGGTAAGATATTGGAAATCCTTTTTTTTTTTTACTTTTAATACATTTTCTAAACTGTATACACAATATGTCCTTACCTTTATAACCAGAAAAAAAAAAAAAACAGGCTTTTAACAACTATGTGCAGTTTTGTATTTACCACCTGATTCTAACTGTAAAAAGTATATATGACTCAAAAGGATTAGAAATAAGTACACTAATATGTTAACAGTGATTGTCTCTGTGTGGTAGCAAATGGGTTGAATTCTTTTTCTTCCTTCTATATTTCTATATTTTCAGTTTCCCTAATTAGCATATAAATATTGTTGCCAACAGTAACAGTAAATAGTAGAAATTTAGTGCATATGTTTCCTTCCCCTCTCCTGACTGAGAACATCAAGCATGAAGAAGATGGCAGAGGGAGCTACACTTTCAGGGCCCCATACAGATCCTGTAAAAGAGGCAGGAGAATGTCGGGCTGCCTTCCTCCACCACGTCTGGGCTGTCACTTACCCAATCCAGGGGTCCCTCCCTCACCCTGTATGTTCCTTTGCAGCCAGGATAGTGTCCTGGGGTCTCGTGGCAACCAGTCCCACTAAGCAGCCTTGACAAATTCACGGACCATAAGAGCCTTCCTCTGAGACCCCCAGAAGGAGCCCCACTAGCCCCAAGTGGAAGCCTCTCCCCTGGCCAAGGTCACAGGGTCTTGCGGAGGTGGGAGGTCAGCACTTAGGCTGGTGTCTGCAGTGTGTTTTCCTTCGCTGGAAAAAGCACCTCGCAGACAGAAAGGTGAAATGTGAACTAAAGATAGAGTGGTCCTAGCCTAGGCCACTGGGGGCTGAGGCAGCAAACAGAGGCAGACACAACAAAAGGGCTGAATGAGCTGAGGACAGACGGCCCCTCGCAGCCTCTCACATCTGCTCTAAATCAGACCCTGTTTTCTGAGCCTTCTACCACGACTCAAGGCTGACCTCCCCACCATCGGCATCTTTCCCCCGGCATTTTGGAATGCTGCTGGCATCCTGAGACCATTCCAATGGTCTCATGCAGAAGAGAGAAGCCAGTCCCTTCCATGGCTCTTGGTGGCATTGAGGAAAAGTCATTCTTACCTGAAGAATTTAAGCAGCCCTTGCCAGAGCAGAACGTTACCATGGCCAGAAGTATCTGGTAGAATTCAAGAACAATGAGTTCTACCACTGAAGCCCCAAATCTGCTTTTGCTGGCCTAACTGGCCTTTCTGGTAAAGAAGTCCTATTAGGTCTTTCTTCTGCTCACAAACTATAAGCAGCAGATGGAATGCTGCCTTGATCTCTGCCAGAGGCTGGGAGCCAGCCTGGGACAGGACAGGTAGCTCTTTAAAGCTTCATTTTCCGCATTTGTAAAATGGGCATGTTGCTGCCTCAGTCCTGTTGTGCTGTGCACACTGCAGACCTCCTTTCCTTTCTTCCTCTGGGAACAGTAAAACACAACTACTAACATTTGGAGATAATTCAGAAGGACCCAATTCACACCCTAGTGGGGTGACTGAACAGTAACAATGGCTGAGCTCATACTCAACTAGATAACACAATCTTTATGGTAGGAACCAAACATTAGACTATTGGATGACTCTCCTAAAAGCCTCAACTTCATTAAACAGTGAACAGGAATTAAAACTATTGGAATTTCCAAGCTAGTGGTTGTAACCATTACTCTATAGCATGGCAAAGGTGATGTTAGCAGGTGGTGCAGGCTGTCCTGGGAGGCCACCCAACCCAATCTCATCAGCCCATCGGTGGCCAAGTTTCCAGCATCTAATTCTGTACTGAATTATTTGAAAGGAGCAAGTCTATAACCTTGTAAACTCTACGTCATCCCAATAAAATTGATTTCTCAACCCTGACCGGATGTTAGGACCTAATTCCTAGCCTAGTGACCAGAGAAGAATTCTGAATTCTCTAACACTCCTGGCCCCCAGCATTTGGATAAGGGATTGTGGACTGAGATTAAGGTCAGAAAGCCTAGGAATTGTCAGACCTTGCCCTGCCTCTTACTCCTCCTCCTCTCTGAGTTTCCAACTAGATGGAAAACGAAAGAACTGCTCTGTGAGTACCTGAGCCACATCTTGACAGCCCCTAATGTAGGCTCTTTGGTGAAAGTCAAATTAAAACTTGAGCTTAGGCTCAAGGTCCTTCTTTAGGTTCTCATTTTCTGTTCTCTGACCCTAAGGCAAATGAACTGCAGAGTGGACCCCAGGCTGCCTTACCCAGCAAGTTAAATTGTCAGCAGGGGAGGAAGACTAGAAGTGGCTGGGCCCACCCCAGGGAATGCAGGTGGGCTTAACATGTGAGAGAAAGACCTGGGACACGGAGCATGGTGCAGGGTGTCAATCTTAAAGCTCACCAACCCCACCCGGTAGTCACCCAGGGCCCAGAAGGAATTCAGGTCTCAGACAAATAAGATTTAACAGTCTTCCAGGAGAAGATAGAGTTAGTACAGGGGGTGGGCACATGGATGAAATCTCAGTGAGATGGAGTAGAATTTCCCCCCTTAACACTTCCCTCCAAGGGCACCTTGCTTTGGAAATTGTGCTGTTTAAAGGGATGCATTCAATTTCTTTGGCAGAAAATTAATTAATTAGGAGAAAGGAAAAAACACATTCTGTGCTAGACTAAACTTTTTTCCAAGTCACCAAAGGTGATGGCCAGCTTCTCTTTGTAAAAATATAAATGCCTTACTTCCAAGTGGTCCTTTACAATTTATTATTAGTGTTCCTTTATTGTAGTAAGGACACAACATGAGATTTGTCCTCTTAACAAAATTTTAAGTGTATAATACAGTATTATTGTTCACTCTAGGTACAGTGTTGCAAGCAAATGTCTAGAGCTTATTCATGTTGCTTAAGTGAAACTTTATGCCAGTTGATAAGCAACTCCAGGTTTCCCCCTCCCTCCCAGCCCCTGGCAACCACTGGTCCTCTCTTTGATTTTATGAATTTGACCACTTTAGATACCTCCCTATAAACAGAATCATGCAGTATTTGTCCTTCTGTGATTGGTTTATTTCACTTAGTAGAATGTCTTCACAGTTCATCCATGTTGCAAGTTACAGAATTTCCTTCTTTTTTATTGAAAGTACTTCCAGGCAGGTGATTTTCCACCATGCCTCTCCCCACCTGCTGTGAGGTGGGCAAGGGCTTCCAGGTTTGGACCCCAGCGAGGAGAGCAAAGACCTGACTTCAGGCCCTCATCGCTGCTAACCAGATGGCTGACCTTTGATCAGCTTTTATGGTCTCTGAGCTTCAGTTTCTTCTTCTGTAAAATCAAGCGATTGTATTAAATGCCACTAAGGTCTCTTTCACCTTTGAGTGGTTATAGTTCTGTGTGGATTAGATAATGCATCGAACATGTGTCTAGGGGTATGTGCCTATAGACATCTAATCATGAATGTTTACATAAATATGTTTCCCCCCTGAGGTCCTCGCCATTTGAGGGGAAAAAGGCTGATTTAGTGATAGTTCCAAAACTGAATTTCATGAGAATAAAAGTATTATTTTCAGTATCTTCTTCTAGTATACTTTCTGTTTCCTTTTTTTTCCTTAGAAAATGCCATAATATAAATGTTAAGATCATTATAGAAAAGGAATCCTTCCTGATGAGCTTGGGATCCTATAGTAATTATATTAAACCAGGCCTTTTATTGCTGGTTAATGAAATTCTTTTAAAATTGAACCAGCTTCAAGTAAACTGGTTTGCATTGATTTGGTGATGTATAGAGCTCAAGCCACTCTATGTATAAGCAAATTAAAAGCCTTAAGTCCTACAGCCAGGCTGCACTGTCCCAGCTAAAAAAATTGATCCCATGTTTCCCTCCAGGGGCATTTTACTCTGAGGTTGGTGCTGCTTAAAGGGACACAGTCAATTTCTTTGGCAGAAAATAAATTAATTAGGAGAAAAGAAAAATCATGTTCAGTACTGGACTAAACCATTTTCTAAGACACCAAAGACAGTCTTCATAATGAAAAATCATCTTGGATGCGTTCTAAGTCCATCTCACACACTCTTAAATGATGACAGGGTGAAGCCTTGCGCTCCTCCCAAGCTGCTCTCCCTGAGTGTCCCGCACGGTGCTGGTGCTCTGGGACTTCCATAAGGCTGGCCCTCCCGTTCATTCTACAAACACACCTCAGCCTGGTACCCATCTTCTCTCCATCACTCCCAAAAGGATCTCTCCTCCTGCTGGAGAGTGTGGAGGGAAGACCATGCAGAGACTCTTACTGAAGCCAGGCCCAGGAACCAGGGATATTTGGCAAATATTAAATGTCTCTATCACAGCCCTCTTCTCTCCTTCTGACTGGCAAAGCAAAGTTCTATGTTGACCTGTGTGTTTAAGAAAACCCTCATCTTTTCCCCACAAATGCCCAGAGTGCTGCCTTGCTTGCTTGGGTTTATACCCAGCCAGCTTTCTTTCGGCTTTAAACATATTGCCATACACATATATGATCCGTATTTATTAAAATCACTATTTGATTATTGATTTTATGATATAGTATTATGATATATTTTATTTGTACTAAAATCAATGTTGAATGAATATTTGTCAACTACTACTAGAAAAACCTAGGTGTATCACACTTCTAGAAAATGTTTATGCCAATCATAAATTATTGCACTATATGTGGTTAAGGTTTAAAGTAGAATCATAGAGTTGGAACTGAAATTAAACTAGATAAACCCTGTACCTAATAAATCAATCCATTCAGTCCACCCTTTTAACGTTTATATTTGACAAGGAATTCATTAACTCACATGGCAAAAATGGGATGTTAGACTCTTAAAGAAAATCCAAGGACAAGCAAACTCATTTTTGGAAGAAAAAGAAAGCATCAGAGAGGTTAAAATGGCTTGCCCAGGCCTCACAGAGGCACCGTGAGCCACAGAGGCGTGCTAGGGCCACCACCTCCAGCACCCAGGCCCATGCTGCTCCTCTTCAGTGTGTTGTGTTGGAAACCGTATCATCAGAGCACACTTAATGGAAAAGGGTAGTGTCCATTCAACATGCAGGGAGTTTTTCTGAATTCTTGTCTTTTATCTAAAACAGGTGTGTGATGTTTGTATTTTATTCCATAATATATTCATTTTCTTTTAATGTACAAATATATTGAATTAATTGATTGATGATCTAAGAACTGTGTGTTTATTCTGTGATTGCTGGTGCCCCTGGCTCACTACTCATAACTCCAATAGTACCTGGACCTGCTTTGAGAACAAAAGTTAATCTAAGAATTAAAGCATTCCTTAAATTAATTCAACAAATATTATTTTATGTACTAAGTAAATATTTCTTGAGTGCCTACCGTTTGCCAGTTGCTGAACTGAACACTAAATATATATTATCTCACATTCAGTCAGTATAATAACCCTGTGAGGTAGATCTCATTTTCCCCATTTACAGATAAGGAAACAGGTTCAAAGAAGTTAAGCAAGTTGCCCAAGTTCACACAGCTAGTAAGTGAGTGGCAGACTGGAATATGAATCCAGGTCTGGACTTGTAATCCCTGTCTGGGCCAAAACTCATGTATTTGCAAGTGATATAAACCCAGCAAATGCTGCTCATGTAACAAATATAACTGGGGAGCTCACTGATAAAGCTAGCCTCAGTGACACATTTCCATATTTTGGTTCAGCCTCTCTTTCAGTACTGACCTCTCGTACAGCAATGGGGAAAAGAGCATGGCCGCAGATAACTCTAGCTTACATCAAATCATCTCAGCAGCCCAAGGAAACTGAGAGCCTCAGAAACCCACCAGAGGGCTCTGATAGGCTTGGATGGGGTCAGCACCCATCTCAGGACCAATCACGGGCCCACAGGGTGGGATAGCTACAGCTGGCCTGCTGAGTCATGTGCCTACCCTCATGGCTAGAAGGGTGGGTGGAGGTGGTTGCAGTCAATGGCAGCTCCATGCATTACAGGACCATGCAGCCAGTACAGAGGAAAGGATTCTTGGTTGACAAAATACAATAGATATCCTCTCCAACTATCCTGAGACAACTAATGAGGTTGTCTAAAAACTAACGTTCATAATAAAAGTCAGTTTATTCGTTTTCCATCCTCTTTCACTGCCCTGTGATAGAAGCAGGAAAGGTTATTTAGTCTATGCCCATGCCCCTAGTTTTACCATCACAGTTTTGAAGGATTTCCCACTTAGTCAGAGAGAAAGGGTGGGAAGGAAAGTAGGCTTCTCAAGGTTAGCACAAATCTGTGGAGACCAGTCATTTACCTAACAGAACTGACTGCTGAAGCTCCTGAACCAATTATCTTTGCAGCAAAATGGAAAGGATTGCTGGATCCCCATAATCTCTCCCAAAGAGTGTTACCACTCAGGTGCCTACCCATCCCTTTGGCACCCCACACTTCTGCTGTCCCTTGTGAGGGTGCTAAACCCAGTTCCTGAATGTGCAGGCAAAGGGCAGGTAGCAGTTGGCACCACTGAAGACTGGATTTCCAGGTCGAACTCCACACTTGCCAATAACTATTTACGTTAAACGAAGGCAAAACACAAAGCCCTGAGCCTGGTCAGGGCTGAGCGGCTGAGAAAGGGCCTTAATGAGCCCTGAGAAGCCTGCCTTCCCAGCAGAACAACTGCTCAAGGTTAATGTCATCAGAATTCAGGGAGAATACCTTGTTTTGACTGAAAGATCAAAGCAAGGGGCGTTTTTGATCGGAATTGCCCAGACAAATATTTTAGCCTCCAATTTATTCTGATTATGCAGAACAGGCCTGAGGGGGTCACAGCCAGTTAGAGAGACGGTCACTCAGCCCAGGCAGGCTGGAGGGAGGACGACTCTTTTTGGGGAGGCCTGAGATTGGAGAACATCACCGAGGCGGGCGAAACCCTCCCCGCCCTTCTTGCTGAGCTTGTAGCACTCCGATGAGGACGGGTTCAGTCTGGAAGGGGCCTCAGAGACTCCCCCCGCCCGCCTTGGTTTGGGGCCGGCCATGCTCCAGTGGCTTGCCACACAAACAGCTAATGGCCGGGTTGGGAGGATAATCAGGCCACCCTCTCCTAACCCTGCCACCTGTACTGCTCCCCATGCTCCCTGCTGAAAATGTTTGCAGTAAAACATAAATTCAGCCATGAACTGCAAGCCCTGGGGAAACATCGACAGGAAGCCTTGGGGCTGCCTCTGAGCCAGTCTGTAGTCACGGCTGCAGCTCTGAGGGGCTCTGAAAGGGCCTTGAGGAGCCCAGGGAGGAAGGGCAGCCTTAGAGTTGCAAACACACCAGGAGCAATCCCCACTCCCACTCCCTAAAGGAGGCAGATGTAGTTTCCCAGGGCAGGCTCCGGATAGCAAGCTGAAGCTGTGTTTTCAGAAATTCACACAAGCACCCAATTCTGGGGCTGTTGCTGGAGGACTTGACTGTAATTGCAGATATTTGATGAGTACTCCTCTGTAGCAGGCATGTTGCTTTTACATAAGTTCATTTATTGAATTCTTGTAATAAACCTACAATGCTGTCTCCATTTTATATTAGTGAAACTGGGGCTCAGAGAGGGGCAGTACTTTGCTCAAGGCAAGCTACTGCCACTACATAGCAGATGCAGGATTAGAACCCATCCTGGTCTTCAGAGCCTTTTCACAATCAAGCAGCTCTCCTGACCTTCTTGCATGAACTATACCTTGGATTCCCTAAAGAGTTGGTGTGTTTTAGAAGATTCCAGCTAATAAACGAAAGAGGAATGATAAATTTAGAGTATCACCACTCTGCAACCGCTTATGAAGAAATAGTTCTAGCTAATAATTATCAACGACTGAGAAATTCATTAGGTAAAAAACCTGAGGGGGAATTATACATTGGATCCCAACGTGATATAGCAGGAAGGTGTACACACCACCTGTTGTCAAAAAATCAGGCCTGAACCTGACTAAGCCACTAACTCCACCATCAGCTTGTGGGGAAATACAGGGGATAGAGGAATGTGTTCAACTACGCCATGGGCTTGTTAATGGGAAAGTCCAAACTATGAGGAGTTCTTCAGTTCAGAATGACCTTATCCCTTTTGCTATGTATTCAGTTTCCCGGGATTAGGCTGTGGACATCTTGGGGGTACTGGGGGTGGGGGGCAGTGGTGGTGGTGGTGGTGGTGGTGGTGGTGGTGGCATTATTCTGCCTGCCACACCAAGGAATTAGGGATTTTTCAGGAATGGTAATGCTATTGTGATTATGATTTAAAATAAAATGGTCCTTATTTTTAGATTGCATTAAGAAACATTTATAGATGAAATGATATAATAACTGATATTTTCTCAGAATAATCCAAGGGGAGTAGAGGAAGTGGGGGAAAGCGTAGGTGAAGCGGTAGGATTAGCCTTGTTTTCATCATTGTTAAGCTTGAGTGGTAGGCTCATGAAGATACATGCTTTTATCCATTCTGTTTTTGAATATGTATGAAATGTTCTAGAACTTACAAAAAAAGTGGGGGAACTCTTTTTACCACAGCAGCAATCCTCATAATGGGCATTAGTGGAAACACTAAAAAGCTTATTAAACACACATATTCCTGACTCTCATCCTGCAGATCTTGGTTCAATAGGTTTGGAATGGGCTCCAGGCAGTTCTAATACGAGCAACACTGACCACACTTTAAGATGCACAGCACTAATATGGGAAGTTTAATAAGAAAGTGGTAAAATATAAATATCAGACAAAAAAAATGTTAGAGAGGATCAAAGGATAGACAGATTAGGTCATTGGCAAACAGGGAAGGTTCCATGAGAAAAGTGATACTTGAGATAAGGTCATTGAAGGATAGATAGAATTTTCAAAGCAGGAGATTTGGAATTTTCTTGCAAACCATAGAGGCAGGAAAGGGTAGGGCATAGCCAAGAGGTCCCGGCTTGCCAAGCTTGGTTGAAAAATAGGGTCAGTGAAGGGGAGGTATAAAAATAGTGAAATAGAAGGTGAGGGTCTCACTGTGCAGAGTCCCAAATGCTAGGGTTTGTATGTAAATCAGCAGGCAAGGGAACAACTGATTGATGGTCTTAACAGCAGGGATTGATGTGTTTGGAGTTATGCATTCCAACCCAAAAAGCCATTTCAGAATAAACCCTATTTACCATCTTTTCTAGCCTTGGTCAGAAAACGCTGGAAGGTTTAAATGTTCTGTGTCTAAGAACATGTTTGCCAACACTAAGACCACCTCTCAGAAAGTCATGCCCTTCTTTCTCTGTGGGGGCCTGGTGTGCAGCGGGGGTAGCCCAGCTTCAAATGGGTCCTTTCTTCTTCCTGCTTTTACAAACACACTACGCAGAATTAGGTGCTCACCTCAAAAGAGAAATAAAGTGGTAAATGTATAACAAATCATCAGAGCTGTTATTTTAAATCCTAGCCAAATAAACTTGTTATTTTTCTAAGTATTGACTAAGCATGGTGAGATTCAGGCCACTGTTTGGAAAGGTGAAACCAACTTCACATTTTTCCTTGTATATTTTGAAATTCCTGAGGAGTAGACAATGAAGTCAAGGAGGATCTGTGTTATCCTTTTGGGAAATGGAGAATGTAAATAGTTACTCTTTGTCCTCTTCTAAAAGTGCCTCTTGTATGTCCAAGGTGGATCGTAAAGGCCCAGAATATTTTGCAACATTTTTGCCCCTGTGAACCCAGATTTCAGTGTTAAACAATTATGTTTGTTACAAGTAAATACAAGAGGGTAGTGAATAAACACACACATATACACAGACACACATGCACACACACAGTTTTATCCAAAATGGAAAGGACCATACATTTTCTACTGAATTTTATTGCATCTAAAACATTATTAATTATAAGACACATCATTAAATTATGACATGCTATCGGTTATAAAATGCATCCTAATTTCAGATATTAAAATGTCATTCAATGAATAATAGTATTTTGTTTAAATCCTTCTCTAGAACAGAGCTCAAATTACACATCCCATAAATATTATTTTCAGTCATCAGCAGCATAAATGTTCCTAGTCCCAAATCTGTCACATACCAAGTGATTACTGAATGTTTGTTGAACCCAAATCCAAGTGTCGGTGCTACACATAATTAACGCCATGCACTATGCAGGATGCAAAGGCGGTACAAACATTTAACTAGCATGATGAGTCTTTATTGAGAGCTACCATCAAGACTTTGACTCAGTCACCCCACATTGTGTAACAAGGTGATTCCTACACTTGAGTGTGCCTCAGAATCACCTGGAGGGTGATTGTTAAAACAAGATTACTGGGCCCCACTCCCAGAGTTTCTGATCCAGTATGTCTGGGGTAGGGCCTGAGAATTTGCATTTCTAAGTTCCCAGGTGATCCTGCTGTTTCAGGTACCACACTCTGAGACTCACTGATGTCGAGTGAGGTCTCTGCCCCCAAGGATCTCTTAGTCTATTTGAAGAAATAAAGAAAAGCTCACACAAAAATCTAACAAACAGCATAGACTTCTCTCCAGTTATATGTGAGGAGTGTGACTCAGACGAGGAGAGAGAACGTGAAGCCCAAGCAGCCAGGGTGGATCCATGTCACTGACAAGGTTGGCCGGGGCCCCTCTTAATCGGTCAAGGAGGCGGCAGAGCTGATACTGAGCAGCGTCCACTGTGCATGGCTGGCATCTCTTCTGATTGGTCTATGCCCGATCCTGGCGGGTTGGTGTCCATTATGATTGGTCAGTGCCCACACCCATCAAACAGTTTAATTCACCATGATGCAGAGAGGTGACAAGGGAGTCCAAGTAGAGGAAAGAAACCCAGAGGAGGGAAAGAGGGTTCTGGTTGGCAGGAAAACCAGTCTGACTGGGCCAAAGGCAACACTGGGGAGAAGCAAAAAAGAGGCTGAGAAGTGAGAAGGCGATGCAGTTGGGAAAGAGGGCCATAAAAGCAGCCTGGAGAGAGGGGTTCAGGTCAGCGTGGTGCATATTCCAGGCACGAAGGATGATTGTCTGGAGCAGAGTCGTGGCTGTAAGAGCTGAGAAGTAGGGACAGACAAAAATAAGGGTTAAAAGGGGAAATCAACAGAGCTTAGTACATGGTTGGGCACAGGTTAGAATAAGGGATTACTAAAATAAAGCAGAGGATAAATGTCTTCAAACACAGAGGGCCTCAGGGGGAAAAATCAAGACACTAGGAGAAGAAAGAGAATGGTGGGGGATGAGGATGTGTGTGGTTTGAGACTGTGTGTTTGATTGCTGACCAGACAGTGAGATTGTTTGTCAGAGCTTCTGAGATGTGCTGTAGTGCTCAGAGGGAGGGCAGGATTCAAGGCCCAGATATAAGAAGTGTCAGTCTAGAATTGAAGCCAAGGAGGTATGAGGTGTTTGTGGGAGGGACACTCAGGAGAAAATTGGACTGAAATTTGAGAAGTACCCAAAGTGAGGCTCTCTGTTGAGTTCAGCTGTGTAGCAGATAAGCACGTGATGGTCATCCAGCTTTGTGATCTATTCCCAGGTGAAACTTCAAGAGCAAGAAACTAAATTAAGTGAGATTGATTCCCTTGCTTATATCATGTCCTAGAAAGGTCTCCCTGGCCACGTACTGGCCAGCTCTTCCTCTTCCCCTGGGCCACCTCCAGCCAAGGCTGGGTAGCTGTCCCTGGGTCGAGTCCTGAACAGAGGCTGCCTCTGAGGAGGCCCTCTGCAGGACTCCAAGTGCTGGGTATATGATGCCACACAGGCCGAAGGAGCAGGATAGTCACTGACCCCATGAAGAAGAATGAAGGGCTCCTGTCCCCACCTTGGGGGGGGGGGGGAGGGACAATGAAAGAGCACCTAAAAACAGTGGCCAATTTTGCGCTTCCTGATTTAAAATATATTTTTCGTTTTTTAAAAATGGAGCCTGGAAATGTTTCTCTTTCCAGACTTGAGTTTGTGCAGCAAGTCTGCTGACCACAAATGGGGCAGGTATAGAGGGAAATGTTTCCCACACTTTTCAAATCACTTTTGTGTGGTGCTTCTGGAAACATCTTACGGAGCTGCTTTCTCGTACAACACAGTCTGGGACATGGCAGGCGGCAGAAAAGTGTTTCCCAAACCTCTTCGTCTCAGCTTTCTGCAAGCACACATTGCAGCAGTGGCCCCATCACAAATACTGAACCTAGAAGTTTCCCCCAAAGACTCCGAAGTGAGCCTCCTCAGCACTGCCTCCCCCAGGGCCAGTTTCCCTGGGTTCTGTGCTGCAGGCAGGTTAAGCACAGGAAGGGGCTGGGGCTGCACCCAGCAGCGGAGCTGTTCATTCTCCTTTCCCCAGTAAAGTCGACCTTGGCTTCATCACTGCACAATCTAAATGGCTGGATACTGTTGTATTATTGCTGTTACCATCCACATTTTTACCTTAGAGAAAATGCTAAAAAATAAATGAGTCTTTATACAATGACAGGGATCTAATACACGTGAGTGTTTCTTCTTTTGAGAACCTGCTGGTGACATGTGCACGGCCAGGTCACTCACCAGTGTCATCGTGATCCATCAGCACATCCCCTCGCCGCCATGGCAGTGGAGCAGAATAAAGCCCTGTCAGCCAGGTGGCTCTCAAATCCACCCGGAAGCCTGTTGTGTAGCCCTGATGACAGTGTATTTCGCCGGACTCTGTGTCAGCACAGATCTGAGGCTAAGGTTTAGCTTTCCTTTGGAAACCAGACCAGGGAAGGGACCTTGGATTTGCCCCTTGATATCCAAGCCAGTGAGAAGTACTAATTCATGACAATGACACTGACTAGTGGTGATTGAGGAGATGGTGGCTGGGTGAACAATAGGGGGCCGGGTGATGTACTGTAACTCAGCTCCCATCATGTTCAATCAGCTGAGAGTGTCTTGGATCTGAGAGGTTGTACCTCTGGGCCTTGAGGGAAGTCTCCAGATTTCAGCACACTTGTGAATGACTCATGGTGCGCTCTGGCCAGCGGAAGCGTTAAAGATGATTTAGAGCAAGTGGGACTCGTTTGTGGTTACGTGGACATCTTTAAGTGTCCAATTGCCAGCTTTTCTGGGGCTTCAAAACCTATTGAGCTTGGAACAATGCCAGGCCCATACAAAACTGTCAATTTGGTTTTTGTTCCCCTCTCCCTGGCCCCTCGTAATGCTTCTTTCCCCTTCTGGGTTGCCCCTGCTCTTGGGCCCTAATATGCTCATGTTGTCCCCAAAGCTCCCCACCGGATAACATAACAGAATGGTAGACACCTTTAAGTGAGCATGATGCCGGGAGTTCCACACACAAAATCCTCACATAAGTTCTGCATTTTAACATGACAAAATTGAGTTACTTGCCCCCAAACCACAGCAATGGTGCAGGAAATGACACTGGAATGCAAGTTAATACTCCATCCTTCCTCACCCTCCCTTACGTTGCACTGTGCACATCTATCACCCTCCTTATCAGCTTTTCCCTCCCATCTATGTTTCATTCCTCCTCAGCTGAAAACTAAGCTTCCTATAACAGTGGTTCTCAAAGTGTGGTCCCACACTGACAATAGCATCACCCAGAATTAGATTCTTAGACCCCACTTAGGACCTACTAAATCAGAAACTAGGGGTAGGGCCCAGAGGTCTTTAGCAAAGCGCTCCAGATAAGCTTGGTGCACACCAGAGCATGAGGACCACAGGGCTGAAGGATTCAAACCAATGTGTAGCTGAGATTACTGAGCCGTGAAGCAATCAATTCTCCCCACCTTGTATGAGAAAATACCTGAGGCTCTAGAAGATTACAGTTGTCTCCATCTTTGGGGAGTATTCACAATTGTTGTCTTTGGTGTTTTGTCTTCTAGATCGAATCCATTCTCCACTCAAGTTCAGCAGGACCAACTTGGGCACTGACATCGACCTTTTCCAGTGACCCACACCAGCTACAGTTCTCAACCACTGCCTGGAGTATTGTGTCGCATCCTCCCAGTGAGTGAGATTATTTCATTTGCATTGACTTTCCCAGTGGTAAATTATTCAAAATAGCAACAACAACAAATAGCTTGAATGGAGACAGTAAAAGGAGGAGACAGTGAAGGGGGGAATGTTTATAGGCAACTGGTCAGATGGATTTCTTTTTATTATGGAAAAAATCACGTAAATGTACCATCTTAGCCATTTTTAAGTGCACAAGTCAGTGGCATTGAGAACATTCACAATGTTGTGCAATCATCACCACCATCCATCTCCAGAACTTTCTCATCTTCCCAAACTTTGTGCCCCGTAAACACTAACTCCCCATTCTACCTTCCCCCAGTTCCTGGCAGCCTCTCTTCTGTTTTCTGTCTCTATGAATCTGAGGTACTCTGGGCACCTCACATGAGTGGAATCATACAATATCTTTCCTTTTGTAACTGGCTTATTTCACATATTGTCCTCAAGGTTTAAATATACTACAGCTTGTGTCAGAGCTTCCTACCCTTTTAAGGCTGAATAATATTCCATTGTATGTATATATCGTTTACCCATTCCTCCATCCATGAACATTTGGGTTGCTTCCACCTTTTGGTTACTGTAATGCTGCTAACAACATTGGTGTACAAATATCTGTTTGAGTCTCTGCTTTCAATTCTTTTGAGTGTCACCCACAAGTTGAATTGCTGGATCATACAGTAATTCTATGTTTAATTTTTTGAGGAATTATTATACTGTTTTCTACAGTGGCTGCACCATTTTGCATTCTCACCAGCAATGCACAAGAGTTCCTATTTCTGTGCATCCTCACCAACACTTACATTTTTGTGTTGTTTTCTTATATTAGCCATCCTAATGGGTGTGATGTAGGATGGACTTTTTTAGGATGCTTCTCTCCACACTTCACCTAAAAGAAAATGTTTTCTAGTGCTCCAATGTGTTTCTTAGCATGTTAGACCGGAAGGTACCTAAATGATTGCCAAGTCTAGTAGCTTTCAAACTGTTTAAACAGCAGAACCTTCCCCGCCTCCCCCCAGTTCAGTCTTTTTGGGACTTTAAAATATAAAAGAGATCAAAGTAAAGATTCTCAGATTAATCCAAAGGCAGGAGTGAGCCCATCCCTTAGCCTCCTTCTCTACCCCCTCCCCCGTAGAGCTTGAGGCCAGAACTCAGCTTGAAAACCGCTGATCCAGCCCAGTGATAGGAGCAGGTGACAAAACTACAGTCTCTGTCTCAGTCCCACACGGGACTGCATGCTCTGTGAGAGCAGATACCGTCTGTCTGGGGCGGCTCCGTCTCAGCAGCAGCTAGCACGGTGTTTGTTACATGTAAGTGCTCTGTTCATCTGTGCATTGGATGCCTGGCCGAATGAACGAATGAATGAGACCGAATTTTAACTAGAGTCTAAAGCCAAAGCTGAAGCAAAAGCCATGACTGCTGAGTTTCATTCAGGGATCTCTCTATACACGTGGTTCTCAAACTTGGGCCTGGATCAGAGTCACATGGAGGGCTTGTTAAAATACAAATTTCTAGGAGATTCTGTATTAGTAGGTCTTGGGTGGGGCCTGAGGTTTTGCATTACTAACAAGTTCCAGCTGGCACAGGAACTTTGGGGTGGGCTTGGTGGGACGGGAAGAAACTAGAGACCCTGAGAAGAGGCAGCAGCTACCTATGTGGTCCTGGGGGAGCCCAGGCCCTGTGTGGCTCCGTCTTCCTATTTTTTTAAGATGAATCACAAATCTAAAATTTTTTACTTAAGTATAGTTGATTTACAATATTATATTAGTTTCAGTTGTATAACATAGTGATTCAGTACTTTTACAGATTATACTCCATTTAAAATTATTTTAAAATATTGGCTACATTCCCTGTGCTATACAATATATCCCTGTAGCTTAATTATTTTATGCATAATAGTTTGTACCTCTTAATCCCCTACCCCTGTCTTGCTCCTCCTTCTACCAGTTTGTTTTCTGGATCCGTGTCTGTTTCCGTTTTGCTATTATTCATTTGTTTATTTTTTTATAGTCCACATATAAGTGATAATATACAGTATTTGTCATTCTGTGACTTGTTTCACTAAGTATAATGCCCTCCAGGTCCATCCATGTTGTTGCAAATGGCAAAATTTCATTCTTTTTATGTCTGAGTAGTATTTCATAATATATATGTGTGTGTGTGTGTGTATACACACACAGATATACATACACACACACATACATACCACATCTTCTTTATCCATTCATCTATTGATGGACATTTAGGTTGCTTCCATATTTTGGCAATTGTAAATAATGCTGCTATGAACATTGGGGTAAATGTATCTTTTCGAGTTAGTGTTTTCATTTCCTTTGGATATACCCAGGGGTATAATTGCTGGATCATACAGTAGAGAAATCTAAATCTTTGTGTGAAATCCCTAAATTTTCTAATGAAAGCTTAATTTTTTGTAACCTGTGTAGGCCAAGTAGAATGTTCTGAGGGCTGAAGAGCGGCCCAAGCTCACCAGTTTGCAATCTTTGTTCTAAGGGAAGAGCAAGTCAAAGCGAATATTCAGTAATTCCCACAAAAGAAAATCCCATACAACTAAGGGTAAACATATATGAAAAGGATCCCAGGGGTAAGAACCAAGATGGTTCAGAGAAGAAAAATACTGGGGGGGAGAGAGGGGCTATTTGGCTGAGAACCGGACAAATTATCGGCATGGCCTGTCTGCATTAATCAAAACTGCCAGATAATTACCTCCCGACTTCAGAGAGCCTGTTAACTATTCATTTTCACAGTTGCATCCTAAATTTAGCTCTGACTTCTGATAACTGGGACTTTGCTTCGGGTCTATTCTCTGACCTGGTCCTGGCTAACATCCAACACTCCGACACCCTAGGGAGGTGCAGAAGAGACAACCTGAGTTGTGTTGCCCCACAGCTGGCCCTTCAGAGCCCCAGACAGAATGTGATCAGCCACCGCTTGCCTGTAGCTGGTGGGGACGGCAAGGGCTGGCCCACGGGACTACATAGACATTTTGGAGCTAGGTACACATGTACTTAGTCCATACTCCTAGTTCTAATTTAATTCTCCACAAATAGTTCTTATTTTAGGGAAGAGGTCATTGGAGTTCAAAGAGGTTAAATGACTTGGCCAGGGCCACCCAGCCAGGAAGTAGTAACACTGGGATTTTTACTTGGGTCTCCTATGTTACGTCCACTCTTTCTTCTACATCCTAATGGGCTGTTGAAGTTAAATCAACCCAAGTTACCTCCTTACTAAAATACTCTCAATAACTCCCTGGTATAGTGTCTTAAAAACAAAACAAAATACAAAGTAAGGGCATTCAAGGCTAGCCAGTTTCAGTCTCGGCTCTCCCACTCACTAACATGCAAACTCACGCAGGTGACTCTGCCGCCCTGCTCTTGGGTCTTCTCTCCTGTGAAGTGGCGATTCCATCTACTCAGAAAGTGCCATGAAGAATATATTCGTTGCATAAAAAGAATCTAACCCAGCACCTGGCACAGATAAAGCACTCAATAAATGGGATTTTCCCTTTCCCAATTGGAAGATTGGGCAGTTTCCTTAATATGTACTGGGTAGTCCACACACACATCCCCTCCTGTGATACTGGTCATTTGGTTGAGTTGCCAAAGGTGAGAGCCTCTGCTGCACCCTCCAAGTGCAGAGGCCCCAGCTTCTTGCCCTCACCCTCAGAAATATTGTAGATGTCAGTCACCCCCAGGAATGCCTTCCACAGAACACAGCTCTACTTGATACTAGTAGTTCTTATAAGCCTGAGTTAAACAAAGCTAAACAGATTTTTTTTTCCTGCAGATCGTTTCAGAGCTTTTAAAACACTAATACGCTTTATGATACTCCAAAGAGAACAGTATACAGCCTTACCCAAATTTATTTAACTACAATGCCTTGTTTTTCCACTGAGAATCTTGCCAAATAAATGTCTTTTAAAAAGTACATGCTGGGAAATCCTGGCCAGACACTTAACCTGACTCTAGTTCATTCCCATCACCAGCCTGAAGTGATGCCTGCAGCTCTGCTAAGACTAGACCAGGGCTGCCCACCAGTGGACTTTCCCAATGTCCCCTCATTTAAATGTATAATGGCTTTCTCTTCGGTGTGTGTAGCATCCACTAACACTCAGGCTAGTGAGGTTTGAATATACATTTCAGAGCCGCTGGCCCAAGCTCTAATAGAACTAGGACTAGCGCTTAGAGATTTGGGGCCACTTCCGGGTAGAAGTAGATAATAGGGAGGCAGAGCCACCTAGAGGAGACTTGTGTTACTGCACTAGGAGAGCAGCTAGGAGCCCATGAACATAGGGACTGGAGGATGCAACACAGTGCCTAGTGGAAATGGTTCTATCCTCTCTTTGCTTCATATGGAATTTTCACAATGAGAGCAGGGTTTTCACAGGTGGGCCTTTTATTTTTGTTTGATGGGGGTGAGTAGAGAGATGTGATCTTGGCCAACAATTTATGTTATGACAAAATGTGTGTTGGAACAGAGGGGATTTCATGCAGATGTTTCCTCTGCAGGGTTGAATGTTCATTAAAGTATGCACAAAAGTGGACCCATTTTCAGTCACTCCGTATCAACTGCAATGTAACTGTGAGATTGTTTTCACCCTGACAATGAGATGTTCCAATCAGTTTACAGAACATTCCACACAAAACGTTTGAGGGCTCCTCATTATAGCAACTAAAGCTTCAAAGTGATTTCCTAGATTTGTCTTTAGTATTTTGAAAAATAGCCCTTTTCCCAAAAAAAGCCTGATGGACCACATTTTGTGATAAAAGCAAAAGAAACATGTTAATGCACTTAGTAACAGATGGGCACAAATGTGTTCAGGCTGATGGGAAAGTTCTTATCAGACCTCTCAGGGCAGGCGAGGGAGGTGAGTCATGTGCTGGGACAGATCATTCCCAGCTCCTCTTGTGTGCAAGGAGTGAGAGTCATTCCTTCACCCAACATCCAACACGGTTTCCTACAAGCCTGTTATATCCCAGACATTATGGTAGGTGCAGTGGATAGCCTGGTGAGGACAACAGATGTGGCCCCTTGTCATTGTGGTACTCCCACCAACCCACGGAAGTGGGAGCAACATTTCCAAGTAGGAACAATCTCAAAGATCATCCTCTGAGAGATTCTAATTAAGAGATGTTTCCACATTTAAAGTGGAATTTTCCAACAAGAAATAAAGAGAGGCCATTTGCATTTTGCTAGGTAGGATAGTTGTGCCTAAAGTACATGTTAATTTGTCTTTTCCAACCATTCATTGGTGTTAGTGCCCTTATGAACACTTTCCATCTGAAAATCTTTATGGAGAAACTTTGGTCTATTTCTACAGGAACGTACTATCTAAGCAATCTGTCCATTAAGACAAGCTTCAATTATCTTGATGATTGATAGTTCATAATTAGATAAGCTAATGAAAGCTTTATAATCTGAAAATTCAAATATTAAGAACCCCAAAATGATGCTTATCATTTTGTATTTTTTATTGAAGTATAGTTGATTTACAATGTTGTGTTAGTTTCTGATGGATAGCAAAGCAATTCAGTTATAGATAAATATATTCTTCTTATTTTTTCCATTATGATTTATTACAAGATATTGACTATAGTTCTCTGTGCTATACAATAGGACCTTGTTTTTATCTATTTTATATATAGTAGTTTGTATCTGCTAATCCCAAACTCCTAATTTATCCCTCCCCTACCCCCTTTCCCCTTTGGTAACCATAAGTTTGTTTTCTATGTCTGTGAGTCTGTTTCTATTTTGTAAATAAGTTCTTTTGTGTCGTATTTTAGATTCCACATGTAAGTGATATTATTTGGTTTTGTCTTTGTCTGACTTACATCACTTAATACAATAATCTCTAGGTCTATCCATGTTGCTGCAAATGGCATTATTTCATTTTTATGGCTGAGTAGTATTCCATTATATAAATATACCACAACTTCTATATCTAGTCATCTGTCAATGGACATTTAGGTTGTTTCTATGTCTTGGCTGCTGTAAATAGTGCTGCTATGAACATTAGGGTGCATGTATCTTTTTGAATTATAGTTTTCTCCAGGTATATGCCCAGGAGTGGGATTTCTGGATCATATGGCAACTCTATTTATGGGAACCTCGATTCTGTTTTCCATAGTGGCTGCACCA
This sequence comes from Camelus bactrianus, assembly GCF_048773025.1. Classification (NCBI taxonomy): domain Eukaryota; kingdom Metazoa; phylum Chordata; class Mammalia; order Artiodactyla; family Camelidae; genus Camelus; species Camelus bactrianus. The sequence continues at coordinate 37,178,936 of NC_133545.1, read as the reverse complement.
ATTTGCATTGCCACCAACAGTGTTAGGAGGGTTCCTTTTTCTCCACACCCTCTGCAGATGCTTATCATTTTGAATGCTCTTGGATCACTTTTTGCCTTGTTTTTCTTTCTTCTTTTACATCTTTTTTTTTTGTTTCTGCTGTTATGTTTTTTATTTTTCTCTATAAGTTTCTTAGTCCTTTAAGGAATAAATAAATAAGTTTTAATAATAAAACCTTCTGTGGAAAAGAGGAGCTTACTTATATTATTTTTATAATAGCTAGCTAAATAATCTACAAAATAGTCTTGAATGCCAGCATCCCCAAGAGACCGGATCAATAATAACTCAGATAAAATCAAATGAAATCCGAAAAGAATACTCAGATCCCTAAACTCAAAATATCACTTACTCTTGCAAGTGAAAAAGTAACGTGGTTCTTAATGACAAAAGCCATAAAACCCACAAGATGTGATTTTGGCTATAACACAAGAAAATTGCAGAAGACAAGAGACTTTCTGGAGAAAAGAATATTCAAGTCTAAATATCTCACACCCTTTGTAAGTGGAAATCACATTAGTGGTTACCTCGAGGCTGGGAACATAGTCTGGGAAGGGTCATGAGGAAAACTTCTGGAATTCTGGGATGTCCTGTATCTCCACCTGGGTGGTAGTTACACAAGTGATCATTTATGTTAAAGTTATCCAGCTGTACACTAAGATTGGTGTGTTTGACACACTTTACTATGGTAGACCTTGATCAAATTTATAGTAATTAAATTATTCTGATACACCTTGATTGAGTTAAATGTGCTTTACTATGTTATACCTTGATACATATTCAAGCAATACATATGTGCATAGAATTTTTATTTCAGAAATTTCACTGAATCTTAATATAACCCAAAGTGAAATTTTAAAAGGGTTAAACTTCATTCACTATACTCTACATATACCCTTTTTCCCAAAGGAAATGGATATATATATATAATTTTAAAATGTCCACCTAGAGTAAGGATTAAAACCAAAACATGTCCTGCTTGGAAAGAATCAGCACATCTTGACCTGAAACAAGGGGCCCTGGGTTTCCCTGGCCTCCTCACACACAGGCCAGAACTCTGCTCTCCAGTGAGCGCACCAGGCTGGTCATGAGCCCTCCGGGAGTTGAGCTCTGGGGGGCTCTTCTCAGGAAGCAGGGAGACAGCTGGAGCTATGGAAGAAGCAGGTGTCCTGACAAGCCGAGGTCCAAGCAAGCAGCCCTGCCTGTTTAAGAACACAGAGAGGCCTTACTCAGCTGCTTGGACACGAGAGTGCCCCAGGAGCCGGGAGCTGCGAGGGAGAGAGAGGCCGCTTCCCCAGGCCCGCAAGAGGCACAGCTGCCTGTGCGTTCTTTACTGCTGACCTACCCTCCTACGTCATCGCAGCAACCAACTGCTTGACTTTCAGCGGATTCGTGGAGGAATATGCATGTCTTGAAAATATGTATATATGTTATACATATATAAAATGTTATAAACATTAAACAGAAGAATACCAAAGCCTGGGGGTGCAGTGCGTGGTGATTCTTAGTGAGGGAGCCCTCCGTTCAAGTCAAAGGAGCCAGCACTGACAACCCGCCACACACTCGATGCCACGTGTTGGGCAGAGTCCTGGGGAAACAGAGACCCACAGAAACACGGATTCGGTGTGGAAGGCAGGCCAGCAAACGAACCATTGCCAGCCGTGCCGCCTAGATCACAGGTGGGTGCAAAGTGCTGACAGAACTATAAGGTGCGGGAGGCTCAGTCCGTCCAGGCGAGTTAGGGAGGCTCTAGAGAGGAAATCATTTCCAGCTGGGTCTTGATAAGGCCTCGTGTTGTAGGAAATCCTAACATATTCTAACATAAGATATGATGAAGAAAGTAAAAATGTCCCCCAGAGTCCCGCTACCCAGGGCAGTCACTGTGAGCCTCTTATGGCCCATCCCCCCTTCCAGATCTCTCTGTCCAGCCAACGTTCATCAACCCCATTTGCTGGCACTTTGCTAAAGTTTCATCACAGTCTCATTTTTTCCACACAGCAAACCTAGATAGCAGGTAGAACTGGAGAGAGTGGTACTGATGTGGGGACTGGCATGAGTGTCAATTCTGGTTTACTGGCAAGGAGATGGGGAGGTTCAAGGAAGAGAATTAACTTGCTTGGGTTGCCCCAGCTGGTAAATAGCAGAACTGACCACCTGGTCTGTCTGACTGCAGAGCCCAGGCTCCTTACAATCTCAGAGGATGGGTCCTGTTCCCAGCTCCAGCCAGGAGTCCAGGGTGATCCGGAACGTGAGGGTGGGGAGGAGCAGGTGGTGAGTGGCAGGAAGTGAAGCTGGGTGCAGAAAACACTGAGTGCTTTGCTGAGAAGTTTGGACTTCAGCCTGAAAATAATGAAGTGTCCTCTACGATTCTTAAGAATGAAAGTAATGAGATCTGTTTTGTGTTCTGGGAAGATTCTGCTGGCAGCCATGTGCATGTTGGGGCATAACCTGCAGCAAGATGAGTGTTACAAGGAAATCCATGTGTGGAATGAGATGATCCTCAACCAGAACAGCAGGCTTGGGGAAGAAGAACCAAGGAACCCATCAGGTGGAATCACTGAGTGGAAGGATGTGGGGGACAAGTCAGAAAGAGGAAATCAAGGAGGACTCTAAGCTGGAGTCCAAGTCTCAGTGGCCAAGGGGGTTCTGTTCATGAGGACCCTTCCTGTGCTGAGCACTGTGCTGGATACTAGAGCACAAAGATGAATTAAGACCTACCTAGTTCATAATTGGGACTCTTGAATGGACCCATGGCATCACCCTTACTCCACATCCCCTTTGGTGGAAAAGACAGAAACAATGAGACCCACGTGTACACATCAACCTGACACAAACCTGTCATTTGAGACGAACATGCCACAGACTTTCAAAAGCAGCCTTTCTTGGGGGTCTGAAGCTAGAAGGTTGGACTAAGGTTGATTTTTAATTATTTACAAAAATATCTAGATGCTGTGATGAATTGCAGTGGAGGAAGAAACCATTTGTTTCCATTTTTTTTAATGCCATCAACATGAACTTGAAGTTCTCATTCCTAGATCTTGGTGCCACACAGGGCCACATTCAATCAGATTCTCTTCCAGGGTTATTATTTTAAACTCATCCAGACTTGAGCTCTTTGTGTTATTAGAAAAAAAAATCTGAGACATACCTTTGGCAGAATTGAATAGTGGTATTAGTGCAATTAAATCTAATGGAAGAAGATTTGATAAGCTCTGATCTTTTATAGATAGTGACTTAGCCCCATTGGAGTGGAACTCCCCATAACTGAAACAGCTTTCAGCCTTTGGATATCTCCTGGTATCATGAATGTACATAGTGGGAATTTTGAACCACAAACTCAGGTGAAGAAGAATAGTGCTTTCATTATCCTACCACTTCCCTTGATTTCTGACTCTCACCCCTTTCCCACTGTCTTGGCTGAACACTGAGCATCAGTCTCTCTAGGGGTTTCTAACCCCCTGCCCGCTCCCTCCCCTGGGCCTGTATGGGAATCTCAGTGGGACAGGGCAGCCATGTGTTCCTTGCCCACTGTCCTCCGGGCTCATGCTGCCCCACAGTTGGCCCTGTCCATGTGGCGTTGGGGTGTGGAATTTCCAAACTAAACCCCTACAGACCGAAAGTGACTTGCAGAGGTTTTGTTTTTGGTTTTGGCCCACATGCTGATTTTTTTTTTTTTTTTAATCAGGACATTTCACATGTTTTTTCTTGCGGTCAGTACCTGGAAAGGAGAGAAAAGGGTGCAGAACTGGGCAGAGGGAAGAGCGGTGCTACCAGGCAGGCTCAACGGCGGTCTCAGCCGACCCGAGGAGGAGCTCAGAGGCTGCAGGGCCCTTTGGATGTGATGAAGGCAGCCAGGCCTTATTCTCCTCATGGACCAATCACTGGCTGTGGCTGCCCCCAGAAAGGAGCACAGCTTTGGGCTGGGTGGCTCTCTTCAGCTGAGGGCAGCCCCTGGCAGCTGGGGAATCGGTTCCTCCATCTGACGGGGGATCTGGGTGGTGTGTGGCAGCATCAACTGTAGCACCCACGGCGGGGAGAATCAGCAGGCCAAGAGGGGTGTCGCAAGCCCCTCTACTCTACACCCTGTTCCTGATCCTCATGGGCGTATACATACACCTACAGTGGAATGTTATTCAGCCATAAAAAAAAGAAAGAAAGAAATCCTACCATTCGCAGCAACATGGATGGACCTTGAAGGCATCATGCTAAGTGAAATACATCAGACAGAGAAAGACAAATACTGTATGATCTCACTCATCTGTAGGATCTTAAAAAAAAAAAACAAAAAACCTCATAGAAAAAAGAGATCAGATTTGTGGTTACCAGAGAGGCAGGAAATTGGGATGGAGGAGTTGAATAAAGTTGGTCAAAAGGTACAAACTACCAGTTATAAGTATGTCCTGGGGATGTAACCTACAGCATGATGACAATAGTTCATAATATTGTATATTGGAAAGTTGGAAAGAGTAGATCTTAAAAGTTAACCACATGGGGAGAAATTATGTTGTACACCTGAAACTAATGTAATGTTATATGTCAATTATATCTCAATGAAAGAAAAATAATTTTTTTGAATGCCAAGTCAGCTCTCTGAGTGTCTGGCCAATTCCCCAACTCGCAGCCCTGTAGTGTAGCATCTTTCTGCCTATTAAGTGGCTGTACCCACAGCACCGAGCAAGCTGGTCACACCTTCCTGTTCTCAGTGTACTTTCGGCTTGTGCAGGTCTGTTTGGCTGATTCATGATTCTCTTTATCTACCCTAGAGCGTATTATGTAGAGAAAATGCATGCCTATAATTTATAGAAAGATATGTATTTAGTAAACAGAGGAGCCTGATACCCATGTCAAAAAATATATGTCCACATGATTCAGCCACACCGAAGCTATGATGTGAAGACAGGGTTGGTGGTTGGCCTGGGAGCTCCGTGCGGTGAGAGGGCAGTGTCTGTCCGTAAGCTGGGTACCACAGGCTATGTCTCAGTCAGAAATTGCTCGCAATGAATCTGGACTCAGAATCCTTACATTTTTGTGAACTAGTTTGCATGAAATGAGCAAAACCTCAAGGAAATGCTGAGCCTGGGCAATGGACTTGAGGAAGGGGAAGATGAGCACTGAGATGCTGTCTGCGGGACGGGAGGCCTCCCAGCAAGGACCCTCTTGAGGGTTCCCAGGGGCCCAGGACTCAGGCCAGGAGGGAGAGTCAGGACACTTAAGGAATTGGACTGGTGGTAGGAACACATTTGCTTTTTTCCAAACTCTGAGAGAGAAAAACCATCCTCCCTGCCTTCCAGAAGCTCCTAGAAAATGGAGCATAGGCAGCAAGGGCTTCCCCACAGGCTGGAAAGGTTGGGAGGAAAAGTGGAGAAAGTGACAGACTGGGCTTAGGGGAGCGAGGACTGGAGGATGATTTTCAGAGAAGGTGACACCTGCAGTGGGCTTTAGAGGATGAGAGGGTTTCACCAAGCGGAGGGTGCCTTCATGGCCTAGGACAGAGGGGAACCACTGTGATCTCAGAACACCTGTGGTGCCTTCATCTCCCCTGTGCGGGACAGAATGAGGAACAGAAAGAGGTGGATTGTGGAGAAGTGTCCTTCACAAGATTCTTAAGTCTCCACTCTTCCCTAATATGGCCCCCATCAAATACAGATGTGAGACCAGCTCTAAAAAAGGAAGGCATTGTCTTCCTCTGCAAACCTAATTTCAACGCACAAGGCGACCACTCAGATGTACGATGGAGATTGCCCCAGCCAGCGAGTCAGCTGCCTGCCACTTGCCCTTAGAAAATGAAGACACAGACAGCTTTCTAGGAAGACAAAATTGTATTGACTTAGTCAGTTTTCGTTTCCCTCCAGCTCACCAAATTTATATTAACTGTTATCGGGTGACCCGATTAACCTCTCTGTGCCTTGAATCAATTACTCTTGCCATGTTCTTCATGATGAGGGAAGAGTCTGTTCAAGAAATGTATTTTGAGTACCTACACTGTACCAGACATTGTCAGAGAGCTGAAGATTCAAAGATGAAAAACAGGCTCATCAGAGGACTAAAATTGCAGAGAGGAGAGCCACCCATCACCTGCAGTGATGGAACTGTGTTGCATGGAAAATAAAAACGTGGACATACAGGAGTTGTCCTGATACACACACGGTCCACAGAGCCCACAGCCCCTGAAGTGGGACAGACAATAGGCCTCATGAAGAAGCAGCACATGCACCTCCTCCAGAGAGGCTCCTCAGAGCGCTGTCCCCTGCGGAGGGGGGGCTATGACCAAAGAACTGCTTTGGGGTGTCCACTGGGAATGCTTTCAGCTCTACCGTATGTTTGAAATTTCTTATTTAGCAAAAGGGTTAGAGAGAAGAATGCTCTTTTAAATCTGTGCCTCTCAGAATTTAGTATGCATAAGACCCACCCAGGGATCTTGGTAATGGGGTGAAGACCCAGGATGCTTTCCATCAGACCTGTGGGGGTTCCCTTGTGACCTCACATACAGATCTTCCCAGGCGCTCTCCAGGGGAAAAAATTATTCTACAGGGCCTGATGTCATTGGACAGCAAGGAGAAGAGAAGAAAGGGAGCAGGTCAGCTTGATTAGCTTTTATACAGGACCCTACCAGCCAAGGTCTTGAATGGTGGATCTCCCTTCTGGGACCTCAAGGGGCGCTCCAGTGTAAAGGTTAAAAAGCCCCAGATATGGAGCTGAGCATTCCATCTCTGCTAGCGACACCCACTGTGACCACAGCCCTGGCAGCCAAGCCAAAGATGACGATCCCACCAGTCAGGGGCTGTCCTCCCATCTCTGCCCCAAGACACCCAGCAGCAGCTTGGTTTTATTTGTCCAAATCCATGTTCCGCTACAGATAACAAATTCAACCAGAAGGTCAAGATGAATTACTGGTAATCTTTGCAGCTCTGAGGATGAGCCTTGTCCCATTGAACACACTCTGGTAGTCAGGTTGCAGCAACTGGGAACTCTGGCCTGTCCCCCGACCTGCCACAGTACTGATTGTATGCTTATGGTGGGGGGTGGAAAACAGAACAACCTTCTCACCAAGAAGACACTGCCCTTCAAAGGCTGCATGGCCCAAACCCACAACTGAAATGGATGAAAAGTCACATCCAGGGCCAGAAAGCCCCCGTATTGCCAAGCCAAACACAACTCTCAGCAACTAAGCCCACAGCCACATCCTCCGTGAAACCCAAGTTATGGAGAAAAAGTAGAGACCCTCTCTCCAGTGAGGTATCAACCTTCCAGGGCCCGAAAAGTGGTCTGAAGGGGTGGCACCTTCCCACACCCTGGGAGAGAGGAGAGAGCTCCTATTCTGGCATGAATTGAATGAATGAGTGAGTGGGTGGGTGATATTCACTGATCTCTGAGCCAGGCACTGAGAAGGGCTCTTCCACACTTCACGTCAGTAAGTCCTCACAGCAAGGTACATGTATTAACACGCCAGATGAGGCCTGGGAGACCAGCCAGCCTGCGCAAGGTCACAGGCACAGGGATAAAGGGCACATGACTCTACAGGATGAGCTGAGGGCCCTGGGTCAAGAGGATACTCAGAAGCCCAGAGTCATGGCCTAGGGCCACCCACCTTCTGGAGCTGAGCCACATAGGAAAACAGGAGAAGCCCACAGACACAGCCCGAAACCTGAAGAAACAAGAGGTCTGGGGTGAGGGAGGGCTGTTTTCAGGATTGTCCAGCTGGCTCTGGGCCAGTGACAGGGCAGCAGGAAGGGGGTGGGGGTGGAGGAGAATGTTGTCAGAAGTGTGCGAGGGGCATGTAGTGGGTGTGGGAACCTGGGAGGGAGGAAGGCTTGTGGGGGCATGTTGAGGAGCGTCAGGGCATACCGGAGTATGGGAGGTGGAGGGTGTGAGGAGTGTGTGGGAAGCGCGTAGGGGGGATGAGGGGATGGGGGTGTCAAAGCAGACAGTAGGCTGAGTCCACCGCTGCTCTCCTCATCATTCTCCCCCTAAGGGCTGCTGCTTTGCCACACAGATTCAGCCCTGGCACTTCTTGCCTGTGAGATGCCTGTGTCCAACTGTGGATCCGCTAGGCACTGGCGCCACCTAGTGCTGGCAACATTTTACCAGCCATTTTACCAAAGCTTGTGTCTACAGTCACCAACGTTCACTGATGAGTCTTGGAATCCTAGAGCTCAGAGATTTGTCCAAGGGTAGGGCAGAAGTGGACTCAAAACTCATTCTCCCAATCACCAGTCCTAGGGTCCATCCGGAGAAACTTGTTTCTCAACTTGCATGGGCTGCCACACACAAGACAGCCACCTTCACGTGCAAGATAAGTGCTGTCGCACTGACACCACACTCCCTCCCTCGCTAGCTGTGCTTACCTTCTCCCTTACTAAAAATTTATCCACAGGTTGTGTTTTAAAAGAAATAGAATTTGAAAGAAAGTAAAACTTCTGACAATATCAGAACTCACAAACTATAATTTGCAATTGACACAAATAACGTTTCAGCAGTAAGATTGCTCCCTGTGGGCTCAGCAAATCTAAAAGTCTGCCAATTATGCACAGACCCTGGAAATCCTAATTTTACCCTCTTTGTGTCTTATTCTGGGAAGATGAAGGGGAAACATGTAAGGGAACAGTTACTGTACAGATATCTTTGCCTGTGTGCCCATTTATTAAGCAAGTGAATCATCCACAGACTTTGGACTTTAGCTGTCACTGAGGACAATTGCTAATGGCCCAGCTCACAGTTGAGCAGGTGGTCTGGGAGGAGGAAGGTCCTTACTGTGTGCCCTGTGGCCCTCATCCATAGTGAGGAACCTCAGAGAACAGACTTGGAGGACTTGTCTTAGAAGTGGTCATCTGACAGTCACCCTTTCCTTGGGAAAGTAAACTGTGATTCCCAGTGGGTCAGCACATCGCTCCTTCTATGGAAGCAGATAGCTTGAACCCAGGCAGGAAAACCAGGCTTTGCTGCTGATACAGTGTTCATGCTGGAGAGGCCAGAGGGCTCTCTCCCCAGGGCTCAGCAATTCACTTAGTCTGCAAAGCCAGCTCCTCCAAGACATTTTCCCTGTTCACCCCACACGAGGCACAGTCACCATCCCTGCCCCTGTTCTCCCACAGCACCTTGTCATAATATTAAAACAAAATAAAACCTGCCATCTAAACCTTTGGGTGGCTTTCCATTACTGTTAGGATAAAAACCAAAGTCATCTACAGACCCTGCCTGGTCTGGCCTTGCTCACCTCCCAGCTCCTCCCTCACACCACACCCCCTTGTGCTTCTCTCTCCAGCTTCACCAGCCTTCTCTCAGCCTGTGGTTCTGCCTCCACAGGGTCATCATACACACTGTGCCCTCTCACTGAATGCTTTTCCCTCCTCTCCACTGAGTCACATCTTGCTCCTTGGGGAAGCCTTCGCCAACCTCCTTGTTTGGCCAAATCTCCCCATTAGAGGTTCTTTGGGCACCCTAATGGCACATGTTCTAATTTGACCAGTGTCTGTCTCCCCGACAGGGCAGCAAGCTCCATGTTGGATTTTTATCTTATACCCTCCAGTTGCTATAGTAATGGTGACAACAACCACCATTTAAAAGACTTCTGCCAAGAGTTGGCAGATTGCAGATAATAATAGTAATGCAAGCACAGCAAATGGCAAGTGGCCGTGACACTTCGGCTCCTCATGAGAGCGAGTCCTCAGCCACATTATTGGATTAAAGTTAAGACAATCTAATCAGATCTGACAAGAAGGCAGCCAGAAAGAGCCAGAAAGTATCAGGTATTGGTGATATTTTAACAACAAGGATAAGTAAGACAGAAACTGCTCCTGAGCTCTAAAGAGATTATACTGTTGAGCTTGAAAAAGCAAAGCGCAGAACACAGAGTAATAATACTCAACCACTCATAAAACAGAAGGGGAACGCTCTCTGTATTGGCTTGTCTGTGCATTTTAAAAACAATGTTGGAAGGATACACCAGACATGAACAGCAGTGGTAATTTGGTTAGAAGAGCAAGAACTAAGGAGACTGACAGAGAAGGAAGGAGACAGTTCAGTGTTCTACTTAGAATTTTTGAAATTTGAACCATGTGAATGTATTATTCCTCAAAAAAGTAAAAATAATATTTTAATGACCTTTTTCACAGGACCTTTTCCGAGCACTTTTGAACTATGTTCTACAAAAAAAAAAAAAAAAAAAAGCCTCCGCTTGGAGTCTACCCTGCTGGTCTACAAGATCCATTTAAAAAGCCAATTAGATCTGCTTCATTCCTAATGCTTTTTTTTAACCTCCAAAAATCTATTCTTCAGAGCATATCTAAATGTGGCAATGGAAAGAAAAGGAGGGAGAATGGGAGGAAAGCAGGGTAGAAAAGTTTCAGTGGGTGCCTCTTGCTTCCAATCCAGAGAGACACCAATTTGCTCCCCCCTAAACTTACCCCCACCCCCCACCTCCACTATCTGTGGGAACTTTTACCTCTGAGTATTTGGCAAAGATTTTGCCACCTCCTTCTAGACAGCACACAGGTCACTGGATTAGAAATATCACCTCGGACAACATATCCCATCCCAGCCCTCCTGGGAGTATCTGCTTCACCGACAGGCAAGCCTCACACGTCCACTTTAACAGCATTTGTAATACTGTCCTGGGAAGTGACTTAAAAAGAAAATACACTGAGATTAGAAGTCTTATGAAATCCCCAGGCAAATTCTGGTCTCTGGTCCAGCATGAGGAGCTTGAAAGTCTTGCCCACTTGCCAAAGCAGGATCTGACCTTGAGCCTACAGAGTGGCTCCCCGCCTCTAAAGGATTCCCAAGGTCTCCAAGAGATTCTAAATGGGGTCAACAAGTCCAGGACCAATGGAACTTATGTTCAATGTCCTAAAAGTTACAATCTTAACCCAAAAGAGATCCTCCATTTCATCATTCTCTTTGTCCTTCTAAGTCACTACTGTGACTCTCTTTTTGAATAGATGTCTGAATCTCTGTTTAGATATCTTGCCATCTTTTCTGTGGCTCACAGTGTTCTTTAAAAAGTGTGTTTAAATTCCTTTTCATGCTTTAATGTCTGTTTCCTTGTGGTACAAGGCCCTCCCTTCCCTGTGGATCCCAAAGCAGGTCCTGGAAGGAAGAAAACCCACAAAGTTGACACATTAAGAACTGAGGGATATGCTCAATGTCATTTGTCATAAGGGAAATGCAAACAAAAACCACTCTGCACCCACTAGGGTGGCCATGATCAAATATGTAGACAGTAAGAAGGGTTGGTGAGGATGTGGAGAAATGGGAGACCTCATGCCCTGTTGGTGGGAATGAAGAAGGATGCAGCCACTGTGGGAAACAGTTTGGCCGTTTCTCAAAAAGGTAACATAAAATTACCATGTGATTCTGCAATTTCCACTCCTAGGTATACATCCAAAGGAACTTAAAACACATGTTCAAGCCAAAATTTGTGCATAAAAGTTCATAGTAGCTCTATTCACAATCGTTAAAAGGTAGAAACAATCTAGATGCCAGAGAGGCCTCTCAGCTGAGTAATGTTAAAGGAAACACTACTCATGACACTTGTTAAAACAGTAAGGCAGACTTTGAGACCATCGAGATAGGTATAGGAACTACTGCAGTGGGGTTTTGCAGTAGGAGAGAGAGATTGTGCTCAACTCTGAACATAACAAGAAAAAGTGGGGATTTTTTTAACTTTTTTTATTGAGTTATAGTCACTTTACAATGTTGTGTCAAATTCCAGTGTAGAGCACAATTTTTCAGTTATACATGAACATACATATATTCATTGTCACATTTTTTTTTTTGCTGTGAGTTACCACAAGATCTTGTATATATTTCCCTGTGCTATACAGCATAATCTTGTTTATCTATTCTGCATATGCTTGTCAGTATCTACAAATTTTGAACTCCCAGTCTATCCCTTCCCACCCCACCCCCCTTTGGCAACCATAAGTTTGTATTTTATGTCTATAAGTCTGTTTCTGTTTTGTATTTATGTTCTTTTTTTTTTTTAGATTCCACATATGAGCAACATCATATGTTGTTTTTCTTTCTCTTTCTGGCTTACTTCACTTAGAATGACATTCTCCAGGAACATCCATGTTGCTGCAAATGGCATTATGTTGTCATTTTTATGGCTGAATAGTATTCCATTGTATAAATACACCACATCTTCTTTATGCAGTCATCTGTTGATGGACATTTAGGCTGTTTCCATGTCTTGGCTATTGTAAATAGTGCTGCTATGAACATTGGGGTGAAGGTGTCTTTTTGAAGTAGGGTTCCTTCTGGATATATGCCCAGGAGCGGGATTCCTGGATCATATGGTAAGTCTATTCCTCGTCTTTTGAGGAATCTCCATACTGTTTTCCACAGTGGCTGCACCAAAGAAAAGGTGGGGATTTAAGGAGCCAGGTGAGGGGTCAGTGGATGGAAAATTACTAAGAGGAAATATCAGGGGTATGAGAGGGATTCTGACTAAACTGACCTAGCAGGATTCTTGCTGAAGGCAGACCAGGTGGTCAGTCATCACCTGGGCATGGTGGAGGATGAGGACCAGGTCAGATATTGAGTTGAGGGGGAGGTTCTGGCTCAACCAAGTTAGTAGGATTCTTGCTAAAATTGGATAATGCAGACACACATGGAAGCCCAAAACTCAAGGCCTATTTGGGAAGAAGGCTCAGAGGAGCCTGATGGAAGTTTGGTCAAGGAGAGACTGTCAGAAAACCATCAGCTGAACCTCTGTACCAGACTCTGAAAAAATATCAGGGGGAAATGCAGAATAGGAGGCAAGGGCACAGCTGGACAAATCAAAGGAGCTGTCATAACTAGGACTGCTGGCAGGGATTCTCTGCCCTGAACCCACATCGAAATCCCCTGCAGAACTTAAAAACAAAAACAAAGAAAAAATCTCCCTTAGAGGCTCTGAGTAGAGACAGAACTCAGACATCTATATCCTCATCAGTCTCCCAATGTGACTAGTGTGGCCGGGGTGACATCTACCCAGGTGGGTTAATCAAATGTCACACTAGGTGTCTCACACACAGCAACCAATTATGGTCAGAGAGATTTCCCCAAGAAGACACACCTTCTATGAGTTTCAAGTATCTTGAAGAAAAACTGTCTTTGGCAGCTCTGACCTCAAGAAGCTGTGATTCTGATGAGGCCAGGATGAGGGGAAAACGGAGGAGGAAGCCACATCTTTTCTGTCTTCACTGGAGCTGGGACCATTAAGCAGATGGCTTCCTCTCCCCCGGAATCCCAATGCTCGCCGTCAAAAGCTAGAAACCAGATGAATGATTACAGTTTCTTACAGTCAATCCATTTCATAGGCTCGTCCTCATTTATTTCCTAAATAAGTGGATTTGTTTGAGGATGGATTTATTTCCAGTCAATCTTGTCAGCTCTCCATATCGTAAACTTGTATTTTCTTTTACAAAGCATTTGCTGTATTCTGTTCTCTTAGATGTGGCTTTAGAAATGTGCATCCTGAAGACTTAAGATACTCTATTTTTAAAAACTTCTTAATTGAAGTACAGTCAATTTACAACATTGTGTTAGTTTCTGGTGTACAGCATCGTGATTCATTTATACATATATATTCTTCTTCATATTCTTTTTCACTATAGGCTATTACAAGATATTGAATATAGTTCCCTATGCTGTACAGTAGGACCTTGTTGTTTATTTACTTTATATATAGTCGTTAGTATCTGTAAATCCCAAACTCCCCATTTATCCCTCCCTACCCACTTTTCCCCCTGGTAACCGTAAGTTTGCTTTCTGTGTCTGTGAGTCTATTTCTGTTTTGTAAGTAAGTTCATTTGTGTTGTTTTTTTTTAGATTCCACATATAAATGATATCATATGATATTTTTCTTTCTCTTTCTGGATTACTTAATTTAATATGATAATCTCTAGGTCCACCCATGTTGCTGCAAATGTCATTATTCCATTCTATTTTATTGCTGAGTAGTATTCCATTATATATATACATATATTGTATCTTCTTTATCCAGTCATCGTTGATGGACATTTGGTTTGTTTCCATGTCTTGGCTATTGTAAATAGTGTTGCTATGAATATTAGGTGCATTTATCTTTTTAGATTAGAGTTTTCTCCAGATATATGCCCAGGAGGGGGATTGCTGGATCATATAGTAACTCTATTTTTAGTTTTTTAAGGAATCTCCTTACTGTTTTCTATAATGTAAGATACTCTATTTTTAAAATTTTGTTGTTCTCCTTCAGGCTTTCTGGGTGCCCATGTTCCTGGTATCTCAGTTTTTATATTAGTGATTTTCAAAATGTAGTCCCAAGACCACCAGCACCAGCACCAGCAGCCAATAGCAGGAAGCTTGTTAGAAATGCAAATTCTTGATACTCAGCCCAGACCTCCTGAATCAGAAACTCTGGGGCTGGGCAGCCATCTGTATTTTAACAGGTGTCCATATCATTCAGATGCATAATAAGACTGTTTTCAATTATTTTGCTTAATACCCTAAAAGCCCACACTTTGGAGGAAATACTGTGTCTTTAGTCACCTCCCTTAGGTTTCTAGGCTTCAGTTTAATCATCTGTGCAGGAGAAGGCAACAGCCTCTGTTGAGCATCCACACAGGATGGATTTTGAAGTCTTACAAGACCTGGATAAGGCTTGACTTCATTTTAAGATGGAAAACTGAGGCTCCCATCTTCAAGTTACATTGCCAGAGCCTCAGGTAACAATGAGCAGAGCTGGGTCTCAAGCTGAATTCACCTGCCATCAAAGCTACAACCCCCTCTGTGCCCCTCCCAGCCTCCAGCTCCAGAACATCATAGCTCCTAGAGCAGGACTGAGAACAGGAAGATACTTGGCAGATCCTCTGATTCTTTAAAATAATTGATAGTGGCTGAATGGAGGATAGATGGGGAAGTTAGTGGCAGTTCATTCCTTTCAGAGAAAACATATTACAATAAACTTCCTCCCATTCTCTACCAGCCAGCAAAAATACTTTCGCTCATTCAACACATATTTCCTGAGCACCAGATGCTCTACCAAGTCTAGGAATAACAGCAGAGAACTAGACTAAGGTCCCTGCCCCTGGCTGATGATGCAGTTAAATAAGATGATGATTAAATAAGAGTCTGCATTTGTTGAGCACTTTATGGCCCAGATATTTTCCCACCAAAGACGGGTTTATTGAGATCAGCAGAGAATTACAATTTGGGGTCCACAACCATGGAGAGCCATGTGCAAGACCTTGTCCAGCTAAGGAAGGAGAACTCTTACAGGGGGGAAAGAAGTGGGGAGGGCTATAATAAACAGAGTCCATCACTTTTTATTGGCTGAGTCCTTGCCAGGAAAGGAATCTTTCTTCTTCCTATCAGGGTCAGGGATGAGGCAGGGTATCAGAGCTCCCCCTGCTGGTCTCCAAACTCTATTTAATTGAGATTTCTGTTTATAAATTTTTTACAAAAGCACGAAGAAGGTTCAAAGCATCAGGTATGAAGGCCTTTGCCTCACCCCAGCCAGATGCTTCCCCCAGTGGCAGAACTGGGAACACAGGGGAGCTTCTGAAGGCTTCAGGGAAAAGAATGGTGCTTAGGTAATTCCTACTTGCAGGAGAGAATAAATTTTCCTATCCAACTCCCCTCTTTGCCCAGGGACTTCAAAAACAAACATTGCTAACAGAGGTCACTTGCCATCAGCTCACACGCCTGTGACATAAGCCACCAGATTGTCTCTCTGAGCAGAACATTCTTTCCCTCAAGTGGGCCCACAGCCCAGGCTACCTGAGGCACACCCTGGACTGCCCAACAGCCTCCAAGGCTTAAAGCCCAGGCCACCTTTGACCCCCACAGCGAGGGAAGCTGGAAAAGAACATGGAGCAGTCCCCAAAGTGGCAGTAAATGCTGAGGGCTGCACGCTTTTTGAAGACCAATACACAACCTTCTTTGACGGATTTTGTTCCACTGTTGAGGTAGCAATAATGGAATACTCCCTGAATCTGTAATTTTTAACATGAAAATTCATCCTTCCCTGCTTTGTTTCATGAGACAGAAAATACAGTTTTAGGGGTATGGAAACATTTGCACTATGATCAGAATCACAAACCAACCAAGTGCTTGAATGGATACCAACACCAGCACCACAGTAGAGCAGGGCGACTGTGGGGGTCGGGGGTTGGGGGAAGCTTTCCAGTTTCAGTCTCAGGCTTTTCTTAGTGGGTAGATTTTCTCTGCATCCACTGTGTTATGTGCACTGTCTGTCCCCTCCTTCCCTCAATGCATTCTAGTCAGGACTGGAAAGCAAAGGCTGGGAGCCTGTTCAAACACGTTTCTGAAAGGGAAAGTTGGATGGATCTGGTGGCTAGTGCAGGATGGTGGGGCTACAGATGCAAATCTCAAGGCCGACTCTTTGAGTTGGGAGAAGAGGCTGGGAGGCAGCTACCTCAGCAGCAGAAGGGATCTGGGCGGGGCACTGGGAGAGGACTCTGGGGAGCCGGTGGAGTTTTGACCTTGACCAGAGTAGGGTTACACCCTGTTACATCCGTTTACTTCCCCAAAAGTCATTAAGTCATGAGCAAAAAGTCATAAATATATTTGTTCTTGGCAGTGGGGATGTTTGTTGCATTTTATATATATATATTTTTTTTGGAAACACGAGCTTTGAAAAAAAAAAAAAAACCCGCATCCTGAAGCACTTCCGGTTTAATCACAATATTGCTGCCACGTTCCGCTGAGAGAGACGGAGGCGTGCGTTTGGTCTGTGAAAGGGAAATGTCACTCTCTGTACACCAAAAGAGAGGAATTTGATTTCGCTCTGGTAAGAGGCGGCAGACGGAGGAGATTTGCCCCCGCCAGGGCGCGAGGGCCCAGGCCTGCACGCCCAGAGGGCGTCCAAGCCGGAGGGCCTTGGCACCCGCGAGAGGACGGGGCGGCGCGGCGGCCATCTTGGCAGCTGCTGAGAGAAGGAGCCGCCAGGACCCCCCGCGGGAGCCCGCCTCCTGATCGCTGCTACCACCGGGCAGACGATGTGAGGTAAAATGTGTTCTTTATCAAGCCACTCCCAGCTTTTCATTAGCTTGCTTTTTTCTTAACGAGAAAACTAATCAGGAGAAACCACAAGAGATTTCCCAGGCAGGCTGGATCTGAGCTCTCTCTCCAGTGTGGCCAAGTGTGGCCGAACCCAGACCAAATAGAGATGTTTACTGACAGCCCAATAAACAAATGGGCCCCTTTGGATGTAACCTTGATGAATGGAGCATCCAGGTGTTTTCAATAATGGCAATAAGCACTACAACTCAAAGTATTTCTGATTCAAGTTTAATGCATTATTAGGCCATTAGAGGCTGAGCACGGAGAACCATTTGGACGCGGCCCTATCAATAATGCTGCTTCCCAGCCTGCATTTAGGCCCGGGGAATTAGTCATCCTGATATTCTATTTAATAAAAACCTCAAGAAGAAGCATCAAAAATCACATTACATTTTAACAGGGTTACAGCAGCCCGGGAGAACCACAAGTTTAATTTTCATAAGAGCATTCATTCCTCAATTATGTCAGACATGAAAATGTAAATGGCAAATTTAATGCTAACAATATCCCTCAAAGCACATTGGCAGGTAAAGGCACATTATGTTGAGTGGATGCTGGCTGCATATTAAGCAGCCTCCAAAGTGAGACCTGGGGGGTTGGGTGGGGTGCAGAGAGGAGGAGGGATTCAGGCTTACTTAGCTGGGCTGCCCCTGGAAGAGCTACAGTCTCAAAGCCAGGGAGGTGGGATAGTGGGGAGGAACAGCAGGACTAGGACGATGAAGGTGACACTTGAGTCTTAGGGACATGGGCTCCCTGGCACCCACTCACGTCATTTCCCATAAGTGCCCAAAGCCCAGTCTGTTCAATGGCAGAGGTCGGAAGGTGCCAATGAAGGCATTCCAGAGCCTAAAAGTGAACAGAACCGCCAGGAGATTTCTAGGAATTGTATGGAGTGTGAGATGGGAGTTTGTGTTTTAAACAAAATTCCAGGTTAGCTAAGGACTCCACCTCCCTCAGCTTTCTGATCAATTGTGCGGTAGAAAGAGGAGAGTATTATTTCTATTTTTAACAGAAACCGCTGACATCAACCACTAAAGAATTTCACGGCCCTTTTCCATAAAAAAAATTATCTTTGAAAAATGTTCATGATATTTTGATATTTCTTTAAAAAGTCAGATGTCAAAAAATACTTGATATTAATTATGTACAAGTACAGACATACCTTGGAGATATTGCAGGTTCAGTTACAGAGCACCACAATAAAGTGAGTATGGCAGTAAAGCCAGTCACAGAATTTTTGTGTGTGCATATAAAAGTAATGTTTACAATATACTGTAGTCTATTAAGTGTGCAACAGCATTATGTCTAGAGTATATACCTTAATTTTTTAAAATATTGCTAAAAGGCACTGTCATCTGACAACACATGGTTTCCACAAAGTTTCAATTTTAAAATACTCAGTATCTTTGAATGACACAATAACACACAATAAACGAAGTATGCCTGTATATGCATAGGAAATCATCTGAAAGATTATATGCCAAACTACTAAGGGTATCTAATGAGCATGCATTACTTTTGTAAGCAAAAATAATAACGATAAAGATCTTTTAAAGATAGAAACCCCATTAGAGAATGTCTATTCATGGATAGAGCCATCTCTCTGATGACAAGCAGTTTGTATCATTCCTTCTGAGTCGCTCTGTGTCTGTAATTAAATCAGAATCATAAAACACAGGAGCAGAAAGAAGGCTTGGGTGCAGTATGGTCTTATCCCTCCCTTCACTCTGGAGGAAGCTAAAACCCAGAGAGTTTCATTCATTTAATAAAGATTTGCCAAGAGTCTGAAATGTACTAGGCAGGACTCGCAGCTCTGGGCTTCCCTCCAGGGCTTCATTCTAAGCCTCAGACTGAAGACTTTGGAGCAGACACATCACTGATAACTGGATTCCATGTAACCCGACATATGACAGCAAATTTTACCATGCTTTCCTTTTGTGAATTCTGTTGGACGTTCACCTTTCAAAAGATCTACTTGGATGTTTTTATTTCAAATAATGTAATGAGTCGTTGTTACAAATATTCTTTGCCCTTTTCATATGAGAAAGCCTGTATAAACGTAAAAAGGAGGAAAACTTTTAAAGTCTATTATTTTATATGTGAAAGCCCCTGTAGGGAAACATAAGAAGACATGCACTTTAAGTCAATATCAACAAACTTTTATTGGGCATTTACCTCTTATAAGACACTGTGATAATTGCTTTCACAGTTTTGGGAGGGAGCTAAATACATCAGTAGGACAGTACAAAGCCATACAAGTTTGTATAAAAGTGCTTATCAGATGTGGCATGGCACTGAGGGCTCAGTGATTGACTTTGGGGAACAGTTCAGGGAAGGTTTCACCTGGTGACATCCCAGCTGAGTTTTTAATAATGATCAGGCATTTGCCAAATGGAAGTAGGAAGTAAAGGGCATTTCTGGGAAAAGAAGCAGCAGGTATAAAGGTTGTTACATGTGAAATCACATGATGTATGAAATGTGCTAGTGAAGAGGGTGAGGGACCTCATGGGAGAGGGGTGAGAGGGGCAGGGAGTCAGGAGCCAGAGCACGGTAAGCTTCGTTGACCATGACAAGGAGTTGGATTATATTGCAACAGCTGTGTAGAAAGAAAAGTGCCATGGTCAGGTTTTCATTTTATAGAGACCATTCTATGGCTAATGGAAGGCATCACAGTGGAGGCAAGAGACCAGAAAGTGAATGAAAACAATGGCCTGGGTTAGAAGAGATAAGGGTCCAGTCTCAGGCTGTAACTGAAAGGTGAGATGGGAGGGGACACATGAAATACATACTTAGGAGGGAGAACTTTTAGGATATTTGAGTGATTGGATGTGGGATGAGACTGAGGGGAGAATCAAGGGCAAATGTGGTGGAGGGGAGCCTGACTTTGGAACCTGGGGGAGTGGCAATGTCTCCAAGTACTTGGGAAAATCAGGAGAGGGGTTTGGTGGGCTGGGGTAAGGAGTTAATTTAGCCTTAGCCAGGTTGAATTTGAGGAGTCTTTGGGACATTCAAGGAAAAATTTTTGTGGAGAAAGTTCTACCTGGAGACACAGACTGGTAAACATCATCATCTTATAGTGGTTAAAACCTTGAGATTGAATGAGCTTTTGTGCCCAGGGAGAAAGTGAATGAAAAGAGAAAGCAGTTGCCATTAGCTACTAAGGAACAAAATGTTAAGGCCTAGACAGAACAAGAAGAACCAATGAAAATGACAGAGAAAGAACAGAGAACAAGACAGTGATCAAGTTATAGACCAACAGAGCAGTTTCTGGAGAAGAGCTTGTGAATCATGCTTCTTTAGCCAGCGAAGTCTCTGGTCCAACATAGGGTGTGAGTGATGCGAGAAGCATCAGATTTCACGATGGTAAATGGAACTTCATGCATGGAAGACCACACAGATCACAAGTAGCCAGCCATCAAAAACGGAGATGCTGTTAGCACTAGTAAGGAGGCATGGTCCTTTGGGGTTCCTCAAGTAATGTGAAATAAGACCAAGAGTCACAAAATCATAGGAAACTCACCAAATCATAGGAAATTTTATTAATGCCTTATTTTTGGCTAGACTCCAGGGAAACTAAATCAAACTATGTGAAGCCCAAGCTCCCAGACATTCTAAACAAGGCTTTAAATTTTTTTTTAATTAAAAAAAGAGGAAGCTCTTCTTCCATCACAACATATCATGATCCACTCTGATTTTTAGCTTCTTCCCAACACTTTAATAATCCACATCCTATGACAGGGATAGGGAAAACACTATGAAGAGAAACGGGAGACATTTGCCAGCCACAGTGACCTTCACGTTACCTTGGCTATGTCTGTTTCTTCTTGTCAGCACTGAGCATCTACCTGTCACGTGCTGAGTATCTTGACTCTTGGGTCCCGTCTCTAGGTCCAGCATCAAAAGAGCAGATGAAGTTTGAAATCACATTGATCCTCCATGTCAGCTGGGAAGAGGATAAAATATGAACATTCTACAAGAGTTAGACATTGTCTTCATGTGGTGAACCAAAAGACAAGATGATACAGGCAGGGCAGGGCAAGGACCTTACTTAAGCCAGTAGAACAGTGGGAAAGACATTTTAACCAGAGATTTGACTCTGGGTTCTTGCACATAATCCAGGTGTATAAGCACTTCTGCCTTCCTCCTGGAGTGTCATTAATGCTCCCACATCTGGCTGCTGTAGAGCATGGTAAGAGAAGAGAGGGAATGATGCATTATAGCACAGCCAAGTGCAAGGATGGCAAACACGTGGTATTCAGGTGGGAAAGCAGCCTCCTTCCCTCCTGCTTTAGGTTTCCATGTGAGGGACATAACTAACTGACTCTGTTGGCCACTCCTTCCCACCCTAGGGAAGAGGAGTGAACTACTGGATTGTTTAATTGGGAGCGATCATTTGTCTGAGACTGCAGCTATGTTCCCAAGAGGCCTGTGGAAGTCTCTCCAGCAGAAGGCACTGCCTCTCTTTGGGGTTTCCTATAGAAACAGGTGGAGAAACAGCACTGGGCAACAGTTTCCTTGAGGCAGCTGGATGGGCTTCACTTTGCACAAAGTAAATTTACAGTGTGAGTCTTGACATGCACCAAGAATTAACTTCCATTGGCTTGTACACTGATGTGCCTAGGACATTGGTTTTGCTCAGAAGAACCTGACAAAAATAAACACATTAACTGAATGAGATTTAGAACACTGGGGCGGGGGGGGGGGTGATATTCAGAAGGTATTCAGGCCTTTCTGTGTGCTGAGCTCTGAGTATTATATACATTAAGACCATCTCATCTTCACAATGATTCCATTTGACAGTTAGGGAAACAGTGTCAGAGAGATTAGGCAGCTTGTGTGATCGCCCAGATGAAAAGAGGCAGAGTCGGCATTTGAACGCCTCAGGTCTGTCGAATTCCAAAGCTCAGCCACCCAACGCCGGTCAACTGCACTGCCAAGTGGCAAGTAATTGTTTCCTGCATTTCCTACTTGTTTATAGTTTCAGCCCTATGTTGGAGCAGAAAGCCGGTTCATTGTCTAGGAACAGCAGAAATGTTTGCGTTTTCGCTTGGAGTTCAGAAAATGTGTAGGATCTGGTAGGAGACTTTTATCTACTGCTCCATGTCAGGTAGAATTTCCTGAGATCAAAACTGTTGCTGCTTAGGGAGGTGGCAGGAGGATAGGTTTTGAGAAGGACAGGCTTGAGATAGAATCCTAGCTCTGCCACTTCTTAATTGAATGATGTTAAGCAAGATGCTCTACCTCAGAGCCTCATCTGGAAAATGGGGCTGGTGATAGTTGCCTCATAGAGGTGTCACAAGCATTAAAAGAGATAAAGTGTATAGAATGTCTACACGCTGTAGTATAACTGTCTGCTGTAGCACACCTACGTGCTGTGGTACACCCAGGGGCTGTAGTGGACCTGTGTGCTACATTACTCTAGTCTGCCTTCTTAAATGTTGGTTCTCGTCCTTGCTTCAATTTGTGAAAATTATAGGAAGCAATCCCAGTGATAGAGACTGCATCTCAAAAACAGAAGAGATGACACTAACAATTCAAAACTGTTCAGAGGAACTAAAGCCAGGCTTCTTTTCATGGGAGCTCACATCCCAGTGAGAATCAGTTCCTCATTAAGTGCTCAGGAAAATCTGCAGAACCCAGACATCACTAGGAGCACCAAACATGGCAGACAGCCTTCTGAGTTGGGCCACACTGATCTCCATCTGCAGGTATTCATACCCTTGTGTAATCCTGTCCCCTCGAGTATAGGCTGGACTTTGGTACTCGCTTCTAATGAGCAGCATACAGCAAAAGTAATAGGATGTTGTGTCTGAGATTAGGTTAAAAAACTGCAGCTTCCATCTCCTGCCTTTCACTCTCCCTTACCTTCAATGTCTATTCCTTCTTCTCTTTGGCAAATATATTCTGGCCGTGTCAGACACAAGTGACCAGCATCTCTCCAGTTTTGCCTCTCCTGGCCCTAACAAAGCTCACAGATAGGACAGACAAAGACAGTGTTTGCTTTAGAGAGCGGAGTGCAAGGGAGATGGTGAGCACTCACTCACGATGAAGGTTTGACTGTGTAAACCCAGTGATGGGCTTGGGCTACTCCACCAACAAGCACAAACCCCATGGCTTGTGGGCTTCAGCTTAAAAGAGCATCAGATCCTTAGAGAATAACAGCTGTCAGTGGACAATCTGGAGGTGTCAACTACCACATCTAGAGGAATTAGGCCCTCTGGAGTGAAATTTTCAACTGAAAACATTTTACAGTTTCTCTTTCCATTTGTGATTATATTTGGGAAGGGTAAACACACAGATACTTTTGAGCTAGAGATCTTTTATGTACTCATAAGTAAGGGTTTTATCCGACAGCCAAATTATTAAAAATATCTCTGGTAGGAAGAATGCCAAGTTCTACCAAGACTGAATTTCTCAAGGCCTTGCAAGCCAGTGTCTGGTTGAAAATTTGCTACAGCCTCATTTGGGGCATTCAGATAACTCTGAGTATACTCTGATAGGCTATGCGGAGCCATTATCTCCCCTAAGTAGATCTAGTTCCAAGAGCAGGAAATTAAATAGCTATTTTAGCCAAGAAGCCTGCCGTAAATTAGCTAACTCCATTACTTTCATTGCAGTGCTTATCTTGCCTTAAAGGACAGCCGTCGGGCGGCAAAGAAGCTCTTAACTGCTGAGAACAGGAGGGGCTCCCGCTGCATTAAGGCGCAGTCTCATTAGTGTCTGCAGGGAGGACAGTGCCATTAGGTCCCCTAAATGCCACCACTTTGGGTACAAACAAAGATTCTCTCAGGTGATTTTTAACAAGTGAGTGACTGTGAGGACAAGGATGGTGTCCTTTATCTCTGAGGTGCTCTGTGTTCAGCTAAGCCAAAATTTTCTAGCCTCTAAATAGGGTGTGATATGGTGTGCACACAGGCACCTGTTGCCTGTGTGGCCAGCTGTTGTCTGTAACAGTGTACCCTAATAAACTCCTTTTCTATTGTCATAAAAAATAAAGTAAAAAAGAGGGTGATAATACCCACACACTAGAAGTTGCAGAGCATTATAAATTATGCACCTAGAGCACCTCTATGCCTACAGTTCCTAGCATATAGTAGCCACTCGATATTCATGTACTTAATGAACGGGGAAGAGAATATTGCACAAGTGATCATGGAGGTAAAGTTAACCATAAAAACATACGTTTATTGTTGTGTATATCAGACACCATTTTCAGTGGATAGAGAACATCAAAATATATAGCAGAAAAACCAGTGTTTTTACCATCTGCTCTACTAGTATGAAATTTAATATAGTGAAAATAGCTTTTAAAAATTAACATTATGTCCATTTTACAGGTGAGCAGACTGAATATTTCAGATTTGCTGAAGCCATTCAAAGTGTATAATAAGGTTTTTATAATTACATGAGTATCTATTGAGTACATACTATTTGCCAAATACTTTACATACCTTAGGTCTTTTAATATTTTCAGCAACCTCATCATTAAGTGGGCACTATTAACTCTATATAGCAGAGGAAGAAACAGACTCTGAGAAATTGAGTGTCGATGATCAGGAAGTGGCAGAGCAGGGATTCACAGCCAGGTGGTCCTGGTGGCAGAGCCCATGTGCTTCGGCCCAATACTGGACCATTAAAGCTAAGTGCACCTTCTGCCATAGGATAAGAGCTTCCTGCAAGGATGTCAACCTCAGGGAACAGAAT
Organism: Camelus bactrianus; assembly: GCF_048773025.1. Lineage (NCBI taxonomy): Eukaryota > Metazoa > Chordata > Mammalia > Artiodactyla > Camelidae > Camelus > Camelus bactrianus. The sequence continues at coordinate 37,154,150 of NC_133545.1, read as the reverse complement.
GGGTCACATTCAGCTTCATGTCCCTCTCAGGACTGGAACAGTGCCTGTCAGCAAGCAAGTGCTTGACAAATGCCATACCTATTCTGTGCTCTCTGTTGGGAAATGCTCTACAAGCCTCTTACTTAAGGTAGATGGTATCTATTCAAGAAGTGTACTAGGGCTCTCCAGAGAAACAGAACTGATAGAATGTGTGTGTATATATGGAAAGAGATTTATTTTAAGAAATGGGCTCACACAATTATGGAGATAGGCAAGTTGAAAATCTATAGGGTGGGCCAACAAGCTGGGGACCCAGGAAGAGCCAGTGCTTCAGTTCCAGTCCCAAGATCATCTACTGGCAGAATTCCCTTTTGCTTGGAGGAGACCAGTCTTTTGTTCTATTCATGGCTTCACCTGATTGGATGCAGCTCACCCACATTAAGGAGGGCAATCTGCTCTTCTCAAAGTCCGCAAATTTAAATGTTAATTTCATCCCAAAACACCCTAACAGAAACGTCCAGAATGATGTTTGACTACAGAGCTAGACACAATGGCTCAGGCAAGTGGACACATAAAATTACCAATCATAAGAAGTTAAACAAATAAATGTTTATTTTTGTTATTTTTAATTTTTATTGCTGTATAATTGATTCACAATGTTGTGTTAGTTTCTGGTGTGCAGCATAGTGATTCTGTTATATATATATACTATATATATATACTCTTTTTCATATTCTTTTTCATTATGGGTTATTACAAGCAATTGAATATAGTTCTCTGTGCTATATAGTAGGGCTTTGTTTATCTATTTTATATATAAGTAGTTTGTATCTGCTAATCCCAAAGACAAATAAACTTTTAAATGCACATGTGGGTTCACAGCTCCACCTTTGAGAGACAAGCAGAGGACATACCACACTCTCTGACTGGCAGGGTCTGCTTAGGTACCAGCTACTCTTATTAGCAATATTTTAGGTGAAAGATACTGAGAGTAACTGATGGAAGCTCTGAGGAATCATACAGGACACCCAGACTGGACAACGGACCTGTGGCAGGGAAACCCAAGGAGAAGCAGTTAGAGTTCGCCCATGAAAAATTTTCAAATGCTAAGGCAGGTCATATATACCTGTGGGAGTAGGTTCCAAATGATCTCAAGAGGTCTCACAGGTGACATCCACTAACTCAGGGGATGAACCACAGTCCCAGTCCTGACATGGGTTCAGAAATCAGTTGCTTTTTCAGAGCACTAGGAAGCTCATCCTCTCAAGCAACACACACAAACTAAGCTCAAGAGACCAAGGTATAAAACAGAAAAGTCCACTTCTTAACTCCACTTAATAACTGCCACAAACCAGGTTGATCTCTTCAAGTCAGTCAAATGTCCCTGCTCAAATCCTTCAGATGAATTAAAGTCAAAGTCTTTGCTGCTACAAGTCTGGATCTGTATTCTACCTCTGTCTCCGACCTCATTCCATAGCACCTGCAACCACCTTGCCCATGTGCTAGAGCCAGTCTGGCCTCTTGCTATTCTTCCCCAATGTCAAGTTCATCCCCTCCTCAAGTCCACTGCATCCTTGCTGACCATCCCATTCCTTCTTTCAACAGGTTTATAGATGAAGGAGCTAAGCATGGCCTCCAGCCAACAACCAGGGACAAACTGAGGTCCTCAGTCTGACATCCCATAATGAATCAAAGCCCACCAGCAACCATGTGAGTGATCTGGGAAGAGAATCCTGCCCTAGTATGTCCTTGAGAGGACTACAGCCCTGGGGACACCTTGTTTGCAACTTTGTGAGAGACTTGGAGCTGGAGGACCCAGGTAAGCCATGCCCAGATTCCTGATCTGCATAAACCATGAGATGATAAAAGATGATAAATGTGCTGTTTTAAGCTGACCAAGTTTTGGAGTAATTTGTGATGAAGCAATTGATAGCTAATCCATCAAGTGATTTAAGCTCTGCACAACTTTTCATATGAGTAAACCCAGTCCAGAAAACAAATAATTAAAATCAATCCCAAGCTTTATTGGTATTTTGTGAGGAAAGTCAAGGCAAGAGAAAGGACCACCAGGGCATTGAGGAAAATCCCAGAGAGAGCAAAGTGATACTGTAAAGGGGAGGAGCATAAAAATTGCCTGTATTAGTCAAGATAGGCTAATCTGGGAATAAATAACCCCAAATTATCAGAGGATAAGCACAATAAGAGTCTGTTTTTCCTCCTCCTAAGTCCAGTGGTTAATATCATCCAAGAGCAGGGTGGCTAGCCATTCTAGTTTTCTTAGCACTCAAGCATTTCACAGGACAGGAACACTATGTACTAGAACCAGAAAAGCCCCAAGCAAACCAGGATGAGTTGGTCACTCTACTCAAAAATGACTCCTCCAGCCAACTCAGGCTTCTTCATTGGCTCTTCCACATTTAGTTATATAGCAGGTAAGAAAGACCATGGGGAAGCCACACCCACCAATAACTACTTTGCCCAAGTTGATAGAACACCTTTGTTCACATTCCATTAGTGAGAACTAATCACATAGCCCCACCTAGATGCAAGGGAGCTGGCAATATTGTTTGGCTAGGTCTCTAGAAAGAAGAAATGGGTTAGTGAGCGTGTCACCAATCTTTGCCCAATGCTCCGGCTTCCTGTGTAGCCAAATTGTTGTAGATAATTGGGGCCCCCAGTTTTTCCATTGGCCTAAAAGGGATATAGGAGGGGAGAGAATATGATAGGACTGATTTTCCAGCTCCCTTCATACACACACATACTTCAAGAGGAGGCTATAGAACATAGCAAAGTACCTCCAAATATGGCAGCTGAAGGATGGACCTCTTGCTGAAAGGGGCAGGATAAGGGCTTTGCCTCCATGGATTTAACTATACCAGAAAGCTACTGAGGGACCTAGATGGTCTTCCTAAATCATATAAGGTTCTACTTGAAAGTGCTCAGATCAGATCCTGTCCATTCCAAAAGAACAGCTCCTAAGGTAGGCAAAGCAGCAGGCACTGGCCCCTGTTTAGCTCCTGCAAGAAACTGAAGAAGCCAGCTGCCTTCCCTGGTCTCATTTGAAGAGTCCAGCATTACCCTGACACCAAAGCCAGACAAGGACACTACAAGAAAAAAAAAACTATAGGCTAATATCCATGATGATTATATATATATAAATTCTAAACAAAATTCTAGCAAACCAAATTCAATAGCACATTAAAAGAATCATACATCGTAATCAAGTAGGATCCATCCCTAGAATGCAAGGATGTCTCAACATATGCAAATCAATAAATGTGAAAACCCACATAATAGGATGAAGTGTAAAAATTCTATGATCCTCTCAATTGATGCAGAAAAAGCATTTGACAAAATTCAGCACAGGTGCTTTGGGTAACTTGTTTCCGAATTGGACTGATTACATGATATGTGACCAAAAGCATCATGGGTCTGTGAACTCAGGGAAAAACTGGGGGTCATACCAGAAGTTCAGTTTGAGAGGGGTGTCAAAGGGCAGGTAGGGGAAGTAAGAAGACTAGCAGTTATTGAGCTCTTACCATAAACTTAATTCCATGTGCTTGGTTTTCATGGTCACAATTTACCTACCTGCTGTGCGCTCACTTCAGTCTGTGGTTTCTCCAAATTGTTGTGTCTTTGGCCTCCCTCAGCATAATGATCTTAGGGAAACTGAGGTAACACAATGGCAATTAAATAGCCATGAGGAAATGAATTCCTGCCATCATGGGATAAAGTTGCCCAAAGATCCTGGTTTGGTTTCTGGAAAATGTTGAGTTCAGTTCAAGCCTGAATATGAAAAGAAGCAGTAGCAGAATGCTGGGAAGGTCAAGCTCTTTCCACAGTGGAAGCTGCTGTGGTTGGCCAGCTCCAATTCAGTAAAGTGAGATGATAAGGAAGGAGGGACAGTCAATGCAAACCAATAAATCTCTCCTTCCATGCAACCCTTTATCTGAGTATGTCAAAACAAAAATCTAGAGGGGAAATATGTAACCCTGAAGCAGCAGCCTGATACATTTATTAGCTGTAACTGAGTTTTCCAGAGATACAGCATGAGTTAATTGAGAGTTCATGCTTAAAGGGAGACTTAAACTGTGGCCTCTTCTACCCATTTCAAATTTAAAAAATCACAATGTTCCTGATGAGAATCAGGTAACTGTATTTCTTGAAGAAATATGCCCAGAAACCACTGGACACTAAATGTCTGATCCCTGTTTGGGTACCAAAGAGCTGATCCTTGTTTGGGTACCATTTTACAAATCATGAGTCAAGTAAATGTAACTAGTCCATGTGAAGGCACTAAAGGTGCAAATTCTCATTATTTAGTGCCCAGACAGGGCCAAAGATGATGAGACCTGATGTACAATTTGCCTGCTAGTTCAGATCTTTCCTCTAAAGAAGTTTTTTAACTTAAGAAACCTCAAATACACACTATGCAATGAATTATATACACATTTAACTCTATACTCATCTGTTACCTATGAACTGTCTATCCATGTGCTTATCATCTATGTACCTATGTTATTGTAGGTTAACTTAAGCATAACTACATACATTTGCAAATTCAAATACTGTACAAGTCTAATGACATTATGCTTCTGGAATTATCTACCAGTCCTTCTCACTAGGAAATTTTGCCAGGTGTGATTAGGCTGAACTGGTTCTCAACAGTTGTCCCTTGGGGGACATTTAGCAATGTCTGGAGACATTTTTTTATCATCACAATTTGCAGGTGGGGTGACTGGCACCTAGTATATAGAGGCCCAAGGATGCTGCTAAACACTATGATGCAGGTTCTTAGTTGCAACTGCTGAATCAACTTTATCTAGTTTAAACAGGAAATGAATTTATTCAAGGCTATCAAGCAGTTCACAGAATTTTCAGAGGGGTCAGAGAGTCAGTTTTAGGTGCTAGGCAGCTGGAACAATGTGCAAAAACCACAATGCAGCAAGGACACCACATACACACTGAAGGTGCTTTGCCACCTTCCTTACCAAAAGATTGAGTCTAGCCAGCTCAGCTTTCTCTCATGGATGACTTCTGAACTGGAGTTTCACACAGTTGTGTCTAGTTAACAGAGATTAAAGTGATGCCTACAGTATATGATGGAGCTATGGAAAGGATGAAAAAGCAGCGAAACTTGTGGATCCAGGAGATGATAACCAATTTTAAAGAAGCATAGGGGCAACATTGCTGTGAGGCTAAAAGCCAAAGGAATTACTGCAATTGAAATACTGTTTTGTTATAAAGAAACTCTGTATTTAATTACTTGTAAGAAAAATATATTAAGGATGTTTTTAAACAGAAACACTCATAAAACAAAGTTTTATGTATTGAGCAGTTGATGAAAATATTATGATGAGAGGCTTACAGGAGCTGCCCTACCCCCACCTCATTTCCTCTAGGAGCAATGATTCCATATTCACTAATTCAGTATTTGTGGCAACTTTACAGGATATAACTACTGTGAATAACGAGAATCACTGCACTTTAGGAAGGGACCACTCAGAATCATCTTCACCCTGAAGTATAAATTCCTGATGATGTGTACTTCCCTGAGGGCACGTTCCAAAGGCTTACTGAATGCCTGGGGGTAGGTTCTGTAGAGAAAGAGAGGAAGTCCTGAAGAAAGGGCACCTGGTGGGAACAAACTCCTGCTTGCCCAGGAGATTATGGCTCTGCCAAAGATCCAACTGCTCAGCAGCTCCGGGAGCGAACACCCAGTGAAACACCCAGAGGCAAATCGTCAGTGATTGTGACACTTGTACCTGCAGTTCAGTTCCATCTCTTCTTCATTTGCCCCACAGAGCTACAGAAAGTTTTCCCCGTGGCCATGTGTGGGGCCAGCAACACAGTATACACTCCTCATGCTCACTGTATCACCAGCCGTGTCAGCCCACCACCAGCTGTTAGATCTTGGAAAGGATTAGCACCATACACCATGACTCAGCCTGAGGGTATTTTAGAAGATGGCCAGGCTGACAGATGAGCAAATTCTTGCCAGCTGACTGGCTACTCTAGGGCTTACCACCAGTATAGACTCACTCAACAAAGAATGACATTTCTCAGTCCCAGGGAAGACACTCAAAAGTATTTTCTGGTAATATTAACATCAATAAAAATGATAACAGCAATATTTATCAAGTACTTCCCCTGTACCAAGCATAGAATTCGGTGCTTAACTTGTTATAACTTGTACAGCTTAGTGTGCATCAAAGTCAAGCCAACTAGAGCAGCATTTGGAAATGGTCTCTGTGAACATGGAAGTTTCATATTGATGTAAATTTAGACAATGTCATTTCTGAAAAATCTCACATTAAACATGTGTGTCCTGGCAATAGATTACCACTGAGAATTTAGCAGTGATTGTATTGCCTTAAATTTGTTCATGTAATAAATATTTCTTAAGCACACATCTTAAGAAAGGGGGCAGGTTGAACACACTGAGTAGAACCAGGTCTCTGCCATAGGAATTTACAGCTGGCAGAGGACAGGAATCACGAAGCAAAATAACTGAAAAAGCAGCAGCGTGCCTGTAAGAAGTCAACTGTGAACATGCTGCTGTAGAGGTTCAGGACAGGGGCAGTTTCTCTGGCAGGGAAGACTCTAGAGGGGCTCTCAGAAGAGGGGATGCTTGAACTGTCTGTGAAGAGAGGGCAAGGGGGATGGAGTGGGAGAGAGGGGGCAGGGCTCAGAAGGCAGGCAGAAGCTGGGGAGAGACAGTCATGGGGCAGGAAACCACACAGCACATGTGGAGAAGAGAGTGTTCAGTGTTTATCATGTTTCTGGCCCTGGGTTAGGACTAGGATGCAGCGATTGTTAAAATAAGGTTCCTATCCTAGAGGGGCCCATGCTCTAGACCAATACTTCTCAAAGTGCATCCTCAGTGAGATAAGGCACATTCTCCACAACAAAAAGCAACCTGCCGATTCCTTTATTAAATCAGGTCTGGTTAGGCAATAAGTGAGCTGATACAGTGAAAAAATTGATTCACATTTAACCCCTTCATGCACCAGCAGCAGGTAAGGCATACTAGGAATGGTACTCCTCTAGAGCAATAGTCCACAAAACAGGGTTCGCACGAGAAGACATATTCAGGCACAGAAAGAAAATAGTAAAATTAACTCTTATATAGGGCAACAATCTCTTATCTGAAATCTTTGCAGCCAGGTGTGTTCTAAATTTTTCTTTGAATGCTGGAGAGGCAAAATGGTGCACACAGTGTGTGACATAACACACCCCACAGAAGCCAGGGCAATACCCGCTGATTAGACATACAAACATTTCTACAGCCAGATGTGTGACTGATCCTCAAACAGCATAAACAATGACTATGAAGTCGTTTGTCAGCATGGATTAGGGTTTGCCACTGTTGGGAGACAATTTTCTCTAGATGTCTTGGCATTTCTGCACAGTCCAGGTCTTCTGAGCTAAAGCATTGACAAGCTCTGTTCAGAGCTGATTGAACAGCAAACAGGCCTTGGAAGCTGGAGAGAGTGAGTGCACGTAAGAGTAGAGAATGTCTCCCTCCCCAAAGACATTTCAGGATGGTAAAACTTCCTCAGAGACATCCCAAAGGAGTAAAGGTAATGTCTTCCTCAGGGGCATCCAAAAGAAACAGGTGCCATCATTACTTCCAATTCCTGAGAGCTTGGGCTCAGAAAAGTCAGCCAACCTGATAGTCACACGACCAACAGATGGTGAGGCTGGGCTGGAACATGGTTCTGTAGGGTTCTGCCAGATCCCCAGCTCTGCCCTTACCCACTGTGCTCAGATCAGGACATGCCAAGAGTACCAGGAGAATCATCTGCCATGGAACCTTATTTAAGGCAAATCTCTTAACTTCTCTGACTCTGTTCCCTTACCTGTAAAATGGAGCTAATACTTTCCTGCCTCTGAAAATTTCAAGAATTTGGTGAGATGATCATGAGATGGTGCAGGCTGAGATATTTTGGAAATTAAAAGATAACGTTAAACGTAAGGGATTATAATTCATGTTACTGCCATCATTGTGGTCCTAAAACACACAAAAGGGGAAAGAGTAAAGTGACTTCTAGCCTTGCCACTACCTCCTGTGGGAGCCTGGAGAGGCCCAGCGACACCCAAGGGCCCAGTCTTGGGAGGGTGCAGGCCTTGGCTGACAACACCCCCAAGGCATGGCTGAGAGACAAAGGGAAAAGAGCTTTGGCCCTGCGGAAACAGAACCCATCCTTCTTTCCACTTCGTTCATTCCAGAAATAGCAGGTTCCCAGGAGCACAGTGGAGCTGCTGTGTTTTGATTTGACCCAGAAGTTATCCGAGGAGAAGAGCTATTCCAGAGCCCCTCTGAGTAGGAATGAGGATTGCACACTTAATTCCCTGACTTCAGCTAAACACTCTCCATGCCTAGCCTCCTTGAGTTTAGAAAGAATAAATATTTTTTGGAGAGTCAAGCAAATGATTTTGTTTTCTAAATACATGCTGACATGGGGTCTGGAAAGAAGAAATACAAATTCAGATTAGGTGTAGGGACAGGAACTCACATTTGAGCCCCAACCGTGTATCAGACAGAGCTGGGCATGTGCATGATCCTCTCCTGACTCCTCACTGCAGCTGTGAAGGAATGACCATCACCCTCTTTTATTATAGATGAGGGAGGAGAAGCTCGGAGAGGTTAACTGGTCTGTCGTAGACACGTGGATGGCAAGTAACAGAACCGGGGTCGAAAGCCAGCTTGCCCGTTTCCAACCCTGATGCTCTTTCGAAGTCACTGTGCTTGGCTGACTTATTTAAGATCCCCCTTCATTGCCAGTGACCAAAGAATAGACATACTGTCATGCCAGTGCCTCTTCATCTGTTTGGACACAACTACTTTTCCCTTGGCTGATTAGAAGATTAGTTCCTTAAGACAACAAAATAATGCTGTTGACTTTTCCATCTCACCCTGGGATAATAATGAGCAATGACTTTAGAGGTTGACATAAATGTCCCTGCTCTCCTGGATTCATTTAGGACTCAGTTTCTAGATTCGATCTGCGCATGTGATGCTGCCAAAAAGTGGAGGATGTAGATATTAGAGCAAATCAGCCAAGTACCAGAGCTGGTGCACTTGAGCCAGGGTCCAGCCTTGGTGACAGACTAGAGCCCCTGGGAGGAAGCTGGGTCCCTTCAGCAACAGTACCATCTCACTGGCCTCCAATCCTATAACTCAAAAAGTGACAGGGTTCCTCCTACTCATGGTCACACTCCTGTTCACTGACCCTTCTCCCAGTTTTCATTGCTGGGACTTGTATTGCAACCCAGCATTAGAGATGCAGGGTCCAGTTTAGGCTTGAATGGAAGGGGAGAGTTGGAAAGGATCTGAAAGAAAATGTTAAATATTGTTAAAGAGTTCAAAAATGACCCCCATCTGAGAGGAGGCCCACCTGAGTGGCCAGCTGGCATGCCAAGATAATACCTCTGTCTCTGTTCACCAAGACCCTCAGTTTGAAGAACACAGAATTCCCCTAACCAGTACGCCATCAGCACAAGAAATCTGGGCTCATCTGTTAGAGAAGTTAGAAATCTGAACAAAAGTCACTTGTGACTTTGTCCCTTATCTGCAGAAAGAAAAGTCTAGGAGAAAAATCTATTTCACAGAAGTACAAGCATGTGGCCAAGCTGTAACCTCACTGAACTCATCAACCAGACAGCTCACCCTAGACCTTTGTCTGCAGCTCTTAGCTCAGAGTATGGAGAGGTACGCATGGAATTCAGCCCAGATACGCATTTCCTTTTATACTAATTCCCTCTAACTGCTGTGAACTGGTTCCCAAGTTTTCATGCACTGGTCTAATTTCAAAGCAGATTCCCTCAGAAATTCCTAATGGCCAAAACAAAGTAAAGAGCTAGAGATCTAAAGAGGAAAGAGAAAATTCTACATGAGTAAATCAAAAACATGGTGAGAAACCAAAACCACCCAGAAACTGCAAATGTGAGAAAATATTTCTCATATATTTTTAAAACTACTCTTTGCCTATTTATTTAGATCTTATCTTCTTCCAATAGAAAAACATAAGTCACATACACATATATTTTCTCCATGGAAGGAATAATGAGGTGGAAAGATAATACGTGTTTTATTTAAGGGCAGTGTTGCCTGAGTTCATATTCTGACCACCCCATTAATCAGCCATGTGACCTTGGGTTGATGCTTCTGGCCTCAGTTTCATCAGTTATAAAATAGGGATGATAATAATACCTAGCTGGTAGAAATGTTCTATGGACTGGCCTCTACCTGAGGAACAAGAGAAAAAAATAATTACTTGTATTGACCACCTATTAAGTTCCAAGATTGTACTAGGTACTTTCTCATACTTAAATTTGATACATCCCTCAACAGTCTTACAAAGTAGGTATTATTATTATTCACATTTCATAGATAAAATACTCGAAGCTCAGAGAGGTTGAGTAATTCGATCAAAACAACATAGACAGTAAGGGGAAGGCTAGTATTTGAATCCGGGTCTTCCTGACAGCAAAACCTCAAAGCTATAGACAAGGCAGTTCCCTACATCCCCAGTCATGGAGTGATTCCTTATTCTCATAATTATGGATGATCAGCCTTCTCCAAACGCTCAACTACTCCTGCCTCTGAACTCTCACAATTCAGGGATTTCTATACAGGTGGAATATAACCTTTAAATCTAATGCCTGGGTCTGAATTCTCTCCTTCTAAGATATTAAGAAATACCACATTGGTAGAAACAGACTATACACTACAAGAAGAACACAGATATCACTGGAAATACCTTCCTTTCACAATGCTTAAGGATTGCTTGTGTGGCTTAGCCTGCATTCCAAAGGCTTTGGGTTTTTGCACCCTGAAATAATTCACAGGCTAATACAGTGCAAGAGCCTCAAATGTACACAGTAAATGATAGATTTTACTATTAACTCACTTTATCTTCAAAACAACATTATGAGATATTTGTTATCTCCATTTCACAGATGAGGAAACCATGGCTTAGAGAATAAAGCTACTAAATAGTCATATTGGTTGTTGCATAATAAATTACCCCTAAAACTTAGTAGCTTAAAACAATGATAAACATTTCTTGTCTCCCACAGTCCTTGTGGGTCAAGAGTTAGGAACTGGTTTGGATGGGTACTTCTGGCTCTGGATTTCTCATGAGGTTTTAGTCGTCATCTGGGACTGCCATCACTGGAAGGCTTGACAGACTGGAGGATTTGTTTCCAAGGCGGCTCACATACATGGCTGGTAGGCTGGTGCTGGTTGTTGGTAGGAAGCCTTAGTTCCTCCCCTTGTGGTCTTCTCCACCGGCTGATTGAGGGTCCTCATGACATGGTGGCTGTCATCCCCCAGTGGGAACAACCCAAAATATAGAGAGTGAAGTGAAAGTTATCCATTTGGTTCTCCATAGCATCACTTCAACCGCATTCTGTTTGTTAGTAGCAAATCACTAAGTCCAGCCCACGTTCAATGGAGGAAGAAAGAGACTCCACTTTTTTAGGGGAAGCATGTCAAAGAATTTACAGCATATTCTGAAATCACCACAGTGGCAGAACTGGAATTCTTATTTATCCCTTTCTGACTTTACAACTCCAGCTCTTTTTCTGATACCAAGGTAGGAAAAAATGCAGCGTAAATGTTTCCACAGCCCACCTCTGCATCTGTAACAGACACCATAAGCAATCCTGGTACTCGTTCTGCTGAAGCTTGACTTGGCTCCAGGATCTCTCTCACACCATGCTCCAGAAAATCACCACCAATCATTCCCAGTTAGTGCACAAGCAGAAATGTACTCCATCCCTGTCCCTCCCTGCTCATATCATACTTAGATAGAAAAACCTCACAGGTGTCAGAGGTTTTGGCTATCTTAGAGTCCCTAATCTTGAGGATTCTTGAACCCTCTGTAAAACAAGATTTCTAATAATTAACCCCTCTCACAAAAGTGCTCTAGGAAGCAAAATGCTTTAGAAAGTCTCATTTGTTCTAACTTTTGGGAAATCCTCCAAATTCCAGAACTCCACTGTAACTGTGCAGACACACCTCAGTGATTTATTATTCTCTAATGACAGGAGAGGACTGTATCCAACATCTACAGTGCTCTTTACTTAATACAGGGGCTCTCACCCATGGGTGCACATTGCAATCACCAGTGCCAGGGCCTGGCCTGTATCCCAGAGATTCTGACATGATTGATTTGGGGTGCAGCCTGAGGTCCAGGGACTTTTCAGAACTCCCCATGTGATTCTAATGTTCAGCCAGTTCTGAGAACAACTGACTTAGCACTTCATTTTCATTGCCAAGTAAGTGATCCTGCTGTGTATGCATTAAGGCATGCCACTTTGTAATGGCTAAATGAACATACTAAAATAATTTGGAGTGATTAACTCCCAGGCAATATTCAAAATTTGCTACTCTTTTTCAAAATATCAATTTCTATTTTTGACTTTAGATTGCCTTCCTTTTGAAGTTTTCCCCATCTCTATTAACTGGACCAACCCACCTGATTCAGTAAAACTGCAATTATTTTGCACTTCTGTGTGACTTTAACAAATGTTTTTCACTAGCATCTCCAAAACCCCTTTTATTTCAATGTTCACTGCTCTCCATAATTCTTTTTAAATATTGCAAAAATATGAGAGCATATGTAAGATTCTGCTGATCTGGGCTTTTATGATAGCTTTTAGTAAATACTTTTCTTGTACTCACATAGTCAACTCTTACTTTGTAGGTTAACAAAGAGAGGGATTAGCCAGATAATCTAAAAATCAGAACACCACTTTTCTATCAAATATCACATCTAGAGATATTTTTAACTGAGACATTCTCATCTGTACACCTTAGCCTAGGCAAGAACAGACCATCACCATAAGATATTGAAAGATTTTGGGGATAGAGGGATGGCTGCAATCCCTTTAATACAGTTCTCACACTTTATTTCATATAAAAACCCCAGCCAGGTTGCACCCCATATAGTTAAATCAGAATCACGGGGGTGGAAGTCAGGCATTTGTACAATTTGTAAACAATTCCCAGGTGCAGCAAAGTTTGGGAACTGCTGTCTTAACACTTTACTACTAAATCTTTATGAATCTAGGAGCTAAATAAATTTTATACATCTTTAAACTACTTTAAGAAAAAAACACCTACTCAGATTGAAGATATTTGCACACCAAAGTTCATTTACTGGGCTACACTGTGTTACACAGTAAAGAACTTGAAAAATCCAAATGTCTCTTCATTTAACATGATCTAAAATTAAAGCAGAACATATTATTTCAATAAAGTATTACCCATTGGATTTGGAGGTTAAATAAAAGTGCAGTTTATCAGTGTGTTCCTTTCTCTCCTTTTACTGTAGGCTTGTCTAGCTACAGCATAAATGTTTCACAGCTAAAGACCACATTAGTGGTATGTCTAAGGAGGCCGCTAACTGCCATACGGGTTTAAAATGGCAGGATTCAGAGCAGACGTTGATAATTTGAAAAAAATTTAAAATATTACTTGAAAACACTATTACAAAATGAGAAAAATCACTGAGGACAGATTTAAGAATAAGCCACCAACATACTTCCACATAAAGACAGCAGACGTCAGACAGAGGTTATCAGGGCAGCCACTTACATGAGTGTGTATTGATGGAGAGAAGTTGTAGAAATGTATAATCATGTGTATCTGTTATGTTTCATTCTCAAAATGTTTGGAAGTAGAAGTTAGTATTTGGCATACTTGCATCCTGATCAAGTCATTACAACATGCTCATATAATTTTCCTTCCAAATCATTCTTTACATGCATTTTAGTAAAACAACCTGTGTTCTCCATGGTTCAAATCGCAGTGTGGGTGTTCAGCGGCCTTCTTTTAGGTAAGAGGCAATCATTTGACAGCAGGCTTTTCTCACTGCAAAAGGGAAAAAAATTGTCTTTGTGGAATGTTTTTCTCATTCATTATCCTCCCCTCTGCGAACTACCATTTGACAGACCCTTAGACGTCCTGTGATAAGCGGGAGTGCTGTCATCAGAATTAGGCTCCACGGGACTGAAAAATAGCTTTCTGGAGGAGGACTATCATCTTGCTTCTACAGTCTGAAGAAAGATTAGGAGAAAGATTTGATAATCACTTCCTAGGCTCACTGAATTCTGCTTGGAAGAACCAACTTTGTTTTAGATCTTTGTTCCTCAAAACATAGATGGCTTTATTCTTGCCCTGTGTAATCATTGTCTTTCATCTTTCATCTCCTTTCTAGGGATAAGTAAGATACCAAGATACTAAGTACACATTGAACTGTTTTATTAACATATGCTCATGTGTCTGAAGTTTTCAGTTCCTTCTAGAGTTTTTATTTATTATAGCTATTGTTTTCCTGTTCTGATTATCCTAATTGGAGAATTTTTCAATATTTTGTGATTACAATTCGAATCAAGATACTTGTAAACTCTACTCAGAGTTCAGCACATCATTTCAGTGTACATAAGAAAAGTCCTAAGACTGGAAACCAGGTGGCCTGAATTCTAACTCAGCTCTTTCACTAGTTACCTGTGTGAGCCTGTGCAAGTCCCTTAGTCTCTCTGGACGGAGTTGTCTCGTCTACAAAATGAAGAGCTTAGAGTAGATGTTTTCTCCTCCTTTGGATGTTTAGTTAGACCTCCTTTAGAACTCATGTTAGGGCTAAAATCACATGATTTTGGTTTAGAACTATCTTCCCTGCAAGACCTTTGTGCTAAACTTTGCACATTAGCTATTCACAAACTATCCACAGCCCCCTCCTCTCTTATTTTCCTGAATCACGGGCTGGAAAGCTAACATTCTTGATTCTCAAACTCCCTTGCACTAAGATGGGATGGTCATGTAAGCAAGTTCAAGCTTGTGATGTTAGTTGAAGTCTCTAGGAGGAAATTCCAGAAAAGCTTTTTTAAAAGAATGGATTCAGCTGTAATATCCCTTCATCCTTTCATTCCCTCTTCTGTCTTCCTGCTTGTGATGTGGACATGAACTGGACGCTGCAGCATGTGACCATGAGGCACAAATAGAAGGACAAGAGCTATCACTAGTGCTAGTGGATGAAAAAAGATGAATAGAGCCTGATTTCCAAATGTATCCCTGAACTATCATACCAGACCTAGCTGGCCTACATCACACTTCTTGTTGCTTGAAACAAATAAACCTTTACCTCTTCAGAGCACTGTTAATTGAGCTTTCTATGAGCTGCAAGTGAATGTAGCATAATAAACTTAAAAATGATCGTCCTGAAGAGTAATGATTTTAAACACACTTCAGTAACTGTAGAATTAATCCTCCTCCTTGGAATTAGTTTCCACTTTGAGATGACTTTCCTTCACCTCAGCAGTAAAGACCCTACTCATCTCCCTCCCCCTCTATGAAGTACCCCTGACTCTTCTGAGTAGAGCAGACCACAGCCTCCTCTGTGCCACCATACCTGACACTCTCCTCTGTTTTTGCCCCATCTCATTTTACTGAGACTTAGTCTAGCCTTCATTCTTATTAAACTAGGAATCTCCAGAGGGCAGTCAGCATGTCATATGCAGCTCTGTTTACCCCAAGTATAGCTTTGAACTCAGTACGTAATAGATGTTCAATAAATGGTAATTTGGTTATTTAATTTTGAATGAGTGCATTAATTTATTAATATCATAATCATTTGGCAACTGGACTTCATGCCGATTGTTCTATATGGAAACTGTGTAATTCTGGGTAGTTTGATCTGGACTGTGTATCTGACACTGTCATTTACCTCTAAATACATTGTAAACCTACTTTCAAGAGGAGTTTCTTTCCAGTGTCAAACCTATGGCTAACCCACCCACTCTCTCACCTTTTCTGATGTAGCAATAGGATTGATCCTGGATTTGTTTATTAATTTAAGGGGAATAAAATATGTTGTTAAGGTCCTGAAACTCATGGGAATGAAAAACAGGGAGCTTTTCACAAACAATGCTCAGTAAACATTTATTATGCTGGGGAAGCACACATTATGCCTTTCCTGGGACAGCATTATTACAAATGGAAGACATACAAGATATTCATTATTTCTGATCTATTGATTTCCTTGGCATAGCACAGAAAGAAGACATTCAGAACTGCAGATTGTGTGTGTTTTTAAGTCAAGAGCTATCCTTAAAAGGTCAAAAAAGTAATTGGGATGTAATAGGACTGTGTGAGATTACATTAAAGCCTACAGTTATTCAGTTTATTACATTTTGCCAGGAACCACTAAAATGTCTATCTATCTAGGCAAATTGAAGCTGATTCAGTTATGCTTAAGAATGCTCAGATAATTAATATTCTATTGGCCCTCCTTCAGTGAGGCTATGGGTAAAACACATTTTCTCAAGGGAAGTGATTTGCCTATTGAAAAGCAACGCAGTTGAGAAGAGCATCCTGAAACTTTAGTAATTCGCATACCAAATTCAAAATTTGGGCTATAGTTTTCACCTGTGCTATCACAAAATTAATGAACTGGTCATTTTTATTTTGGAAGTTTACTCTTCTTTTTTCCTTTTCTACTTAAGTAAATTTATTTTAAAAGGAACTACAAACCTCTACCACAAATTTAAATAAATAAATAATATATATATATCTCAGTCCTGGAGGGATTGCCGAGGTCAGTACCACCACAGTGCACTTGAAAGATGCAGAGGTGGTGATTCCTACCTATTCATCCCTGTTCATCCCCGTTCATCCCCGTTCAGTTCGCTGATTTGGCCTGTGCAGTAGACAGGATGACAGTGGGTTATCATAAACTTAATCAGGTAGAGGCTCCAGTCACAGCTGCTATTCCAAATGTAGTGTCATTGCTGCAGCAAGTCAACAAATCCCTTCCCACCTACCTGATAAGCTGTTACTGGTCTGGCAAATGCTTTTTCCTCTTTACCTGTTATTAAAGACCATCAAATATAGTTTGCTTTCAGCTGAAAAGGCTGGTAGTTTTCCTTCACTGTCCTGTTTCAGAGATACATTAATGGTCCAGCCCTAGTCCATAGAGATCTTGATCACCATTTACATTCTGCAGAGTATCATTCTGGTCCATTGCATTAATGACATTTATGTTGACTGGATTTGATGAGTGGAAGTAATGACTACTCTAGACCCATTGATACCGTACTTGCATGCCAGAGGTAGGAAATAAATCCCACCAAACATCTGGGCCTTTCTACCTCAGTGAAAAATTGAGTGGGTCCAATGGTCTGGGGTATATTGGCATATCCCCTCCAAAGTGAAAGGCATGTTGCTACAGCTGGCCTCTTCTACTACTAAGGAAAAACACAATCCCTATGAGATTCCTTGGATTTGGGAGGCAAATTTATACCTCATTTGAGGATGTTACTTCAACAACCTGTCGAACAATCTGAAAGGCTTCCAGGGGTCCAGAACAAAAGGAGGCGCTGCCACAGGTTCAGGCTGCCATGCAGGCATGGTGCCCATGGCATGGATGGTGCTTAAGTGTTGGTGGCAAATAGGGATTCAATGTGGAGTGTCTGGCAGACCTCAATAGGTACATTGTAGTGCAGACTCTAAGGATTTTGGAACAAAGCCACGGATTCTCTGCAGATAACTACTCTCCTTTGGAGAAACAACTTTTCAATTTCTACTGGGCCTTTGTAGAGACAACAGTTGATCATGGATCACTGTCACAGTGTATCCTGAGCTGCCTCTTATGCACTAGGTGCCATCCCTTTGAGCCACAAAGTCGAGAATGCGCTGCATCACTCCATCATTAAATGGATGCAGTCTGTTTGAATGAAGCTCCAGCAGGTCCTGAAGGCACTAGTGTGTTCCATGTGGAAGTATGTCCCCTACTCCTACCACACCGCCTTCTCTCTCTCAGCCCACCTATGTGGCCTCAGGTGTGGCATATGGTTTCCTACACCGATCAGTGGGTCCTCTTCAACTCTGTATGACTTCCCTACATGTGGCTTCTGATGGCTGATTCTAGAGGCCAGGGCACCCTACAGGGGACTCCAGCTTCCCAAACTCCTTTTTATCAGAGCTGAAGTTGTCAGTGGATTTACATTTTTCCCGAATCAATGGGGCAAGTTTTGTATCAACAAATTGTCTTTCCTGCTTAACATAAAGCCAGCTTTTAACTGAATAAAATTTTCTGAATGATTTCCATACAAAAGTAAGAGATCTATGAAAAATCTGGCCATGGCTGCACATGTCACTGACTCCAAAGAGTTGAAGGAAGTCAGAGCCTGGCCCCGGGCCACCAGGTATCACAGTTACCTGCCTGCTCACCTTCCCGAGGACATCCTCCAAGGAGAGTTTCCCAGAGGGCCACAGCCCAACACAGCCCTGAAGCCCAGCCCCAAGAGCTCCCCTGTAGCCATGGCTTCATCAGGTAACACCTCACAGCACAACACAGAGCCTCCCCAAGTGTTCTGCCTGGAATCCAAACCAGCAAGCAGGACATATTCAAAAGAAAATTCACAGCTAATGCTTTATTACAAAAAATTGCAAACATTACCAAAAAGTAAAAAGAATACAATGAACACCCCCATCCCTATCTCTTATATTCAATAATGTTAATGTTTTACCATTTTACCATTCTCTCTCTCTCTCTCTCTCTGGAAAGTCATGATGGAGTGTAGAAAAGAGCTTTTGAGAGGGGGACAATAAATTTTGCAAGCCTCTATCCTCTGTCTTTCTAGTCTCATAAATCCAACTCCTGACTCAGCTCTCCATTTGGCTGTCTAATAAGCATCCCAGAAATCTTGCTCCACCGCTCCCTTCCCTAGATCTGAACCACCCGTCCTACTCATCCTAGGAAACAACACCACCATCCACTCAGTTGTTCAGCGTCAAAACCTTGGATTCAGTGTCAACCTTGATTCCCCACCAACATGGGACACCTGCAAAAGGGCGTGATTTGGGGGGAAGACCTGAAACAAGAGGGGACATGCAGTGTGGGGGTTATGAGTGTGGACTCTAGAGTCAGACTGCCTGTGTTCGTGGCTGGCTAGCTCACTCATGAGGTTTGTGCATGTGGGCAAGATACTAACTGCTCTAACCTTCAGGTTTCTCATATAAAACATCAAGATCACAATAGTATCTACTAGCAAGGTTGCTGTGAGAATTAATATGACCTCAGTGTGGCAGCTGTCCAAGGTCAGCTCACCTAGGGTGCTGGAGCGTGAGCCCGTTCCTGCTAATTCACTATCTCCTCCATGGAGCAATGGAGGAAAGATGGAATTCGGTATGATTTTCTGCCTGTGATGAGTTGAGCAGCAATTGCAGGAGATGTAACTCACTGTGGGCCCCAGAAGTTCCCTCCATAATTACACTTGCCCTTTTTTTAACCCAACCCAATCCTTTCCTTTATTTATTCCCCACTCCAGCTCTACACGTTTCCAACCAGAGACTCTCTCAGGTGGCGTGCACCTGGACCCTCCACGGTGCTGCCCGCTTCCACACTCGCATTAGGCTTTGCACCCACCTTTTTGTGTTGCCATGTCACCCAGATACGGGGCCTCGTTTAGGGTCCTTGGCTACCTCTCTTGGGGCCTGTGAGTTTCCTAGGTGGATGTGACTTGATTGTTTGCTTGTCAAAATCAGTGTATTCTGATGATAAATGCAAAATTATAATGACTTCTGGCTTACTCCCAACCATTAAAGAAATACGTTTTCTAATTTGATAATGTGTCAGAAATAGATATATTATCACTTAAGGATCAAGTTCTTTCATGCTGTTTCACTCAGTGATGAAATAATGACTTAAATATGTGTGAATGATGGAAAAAATATTTTTAAAGATATATCAGTAGGTTAATTACATTTTAAAGTTATAGTTAAATATCTATATTATTTTTACATCTGTATATGTTTAAATACAGTCATGAAGGGTTATTAATAAATCATTCAGTGAAATTGGTATATGAATAATATATAAATTGAGTAAAACTGGAAGTAGAGTTTTTCTTCTGTAAAAAATGACTTTTATTCACTAGAATCTGCACTCCTTACAGTATTACTTTTAGGTACACACTATTTCTACTCGGAAGGCCCCCAGAAACTACGTAAGCTCACTAGATAAGGGGGAACTTATATTCTAGTAAGTACTCCTTACTTTGCCAACATAAGTACAATTAGAGAGACGGAAGAGTTCTGTGGTTAGACTGAAAAAGGGGCATGACTGGGATCTCTAGAGAGATCCACCTGAGTGTGGGGATGTGTTTTCCTGGCATGCGTTTAGTCATCTGGCCCCTGACTTTACAGCTTATTACAAAGACTAATGTTGTCTTTCATAATTGCCTGTATCCCACTTGACTGGCATCTGTACGGAGACAAAAATGCACAACCATCGTCCTGTCAGATTATTCAACAATGCACCCTGCAATCAAAGGAGCAAGAAGTACTAACTTGTCCAAGTACAAATAATATTCTCTGGACAATCTCCTGACAAGCACAATCTCAGTGATGGTGAAAATCTCAACATCGTAGATTAATGTTCTGTTGCCTGACTTTACCTTGACCAAAAGAAAGAATTAGGAAAAAAAAAAAAAAAAAAAAACCTCTAAAAGCCATCAGCTGGCACTAACAGCAAGACCCCGATATTCTACAATTTCACAGAACACCAGCATCAGATGAGGTCACTCTGTGATCATGACAGAGTGAGATAAAAGTGAGACTCCCCTGAAATGATGTCTGAGTACAGACAAAAACAAGAATACTAGGAAAAACATGAAAGTAATCAAAAGTCTCCTTTGTTCAGCTAACGTGAGTGACCACTGCCTTTTTGCCAATTACACCCTTAGTTCCACTGCATTTCTCTCTCATCTCCTAGATAGAAATTATTGAGTTATCCATAGATTTAATTTTACTTCCTGACAGTATCCAATCCAGAAAAGTACTCTGCTTCTTTAAACACTCCACAAAGTCACCTGACACAAGTTTAAATCCTGAGCTGCTTCCTGGGGTGATCTCCTTTGTTGTAGCAATTACACAGGCAAGTTTTTTTCCACTACAGATGCGTTCTTGGGGAGCTCTGGCCATAGGCAGTGTTAATCAACACTAAGCACTACACTGAGTCATTTGATTCAAAAATGATCAAATGCCCAGGGAAAACAGAAGACATTACAAATAGAAATAACAATTATTGCTCACTAGACATATGCCAGAAGACTTTTTCACATGGTTGCTTTTATCTCACACAACTCTCTGATTCCCCTCTTTTCCTCACAGCACCCTTTGCAGTCCATCAGCAAGTCCTCTGAGCTCTACCCCAACAGCACACCCAAACCTGACCACTTCTCATCCCCTGCACTGCGCACACGCAGCCCAGCCTTTCTCAGCTTTCTCTCGCCCTATTGCCATAGCCTCTGGAGGGATCTCTTGACCTCACAGTTCTAGCTGCAAGTCCCCTCCCACTCTCCATTTGTCTCACAACAGCCAGAGTGAGCTTTACAAACAGGAAATATATATGTATGTGTAATACTGAGTTTATGAAAAGATGTTATCTCAGCAAACAACTAAATATTTTCAAATTAAAATAACACATTGCACCATGTAATGCTTGGCAGAAAATGACTACTCAATGAATATTTATCATATACATGAAAAACAAGTTTTCATCTAACAATTGGCAAAGATTTAAAAAGATAAATTCACAGTATTGGCAAGAACTCACGGAAATGACCCTCAATACACTTCTGGAGAAACTGTGTTTTATCAGGAAATTTGTCTCCAAAGTCTCTGAAATGTCCATATACTTTAAGCAAGCACTTTCATATTTCAATTTCTTAGTTGAGGATTTAATTAAGGGTGTGCCCAAAGCTGTATTTATATCCAGTAGTCCAGGCATTTTAAGTAGAGTTTTATCTTACATGTTCAAGAATGGATTTCTTTTTTAGGTTATAAAACTTCATCATGGAATAGAAAGCGACTTTTTCTGTTGTTGAGGGGTATATTTGTTCCCTATTGCTGCTGTAACAATTTGCACAAACTAGTGGCTTAAAACAATGCAAATTTATTATCTTACAGTTCTGAAGGAGAGAGGTCAGAAATGCATCTTACTAGGCTAAAATCAAGGTGTCGGCAGGGCTGTCTGTGTTCTTTTGGAGACCCTAGGAAAGAATCCATTTCCTGCCTTTTCTAGTTCCTAGAGCCTCCTGCACATCAGATACCTACATTTCTACATTTCCTGGCTCACGGCCTCTTCAAACCAGTAGGTATCATATTCAAATCTCTCTGATTCTGACCTACTCTTCTGCCTCCCTCTTCCACTTTAAAGGACCTTTATAATTGCATTAAGACCACCTCTATAATCCAGAATAATGTCCCGATTTTAAGCATCTTATTAGCAGCTTCATTCTTTCTGTAACTTTAATTCCCTCTTGCCATGTAACATAGCATAGTCAGAGGTCCTGGGGATTCCAATGTGAACGTTTTTGTAAGGCTGTTATTGTGCCTACCACAGGGGATATGAAAATTTTGGTCTCCCTCCTGAGCAAATGATGGGCCTTCCAACCTACTGGTAAGTCTTCAGACTTCAAAAGAAGGCTTGAGACTGTGGTCTCAGGCTGCAGATAAGGAACAAGACTTCCTAGCAGCTCCAGAGAAACTTCATCACGAATGCAGTCATGACGGTGGGGAATCAGCATTGCTTTTACTATTCAAAATATTCAGGACAACTGTGGTGGCCTGACCTAAGCCCAAGTGGGTATTTGATCCTCAAAGCCTAGGCTGTATTTACTTGAAGAAATCAGGAGGAGGATAGGGCAGAACTTGAGTTCCTAGGCCACCTAAGAGTCAAAGCTGGGGAAACAAAGTTCAAACGCAAAATCCATCCAGCAAAAGTAGAGCTGATGCTGTAAGACCAGGCCAATGGCAGAAGCCAAGAATAACAGGGATGGAACTAGAATTTAGCATCAAAAAGTTGAGCCAGTTGAGCTAAAGTGTCCACAGTGCCTATTTGCCAATGGCCTCCGTGGTGTTTTGACAGGTCAGCCTGGCTTAAAGGTACAGATTTGGTGACATCATTTTTCTCAGAGAAGAAATTTAAACTACGCCATTGTTTTATTTTCATTTTCTCCCACAAATTGAAGAATCTCAGTGGTTAGAAGATGAAACTTTGGCCCCATGCCTAACAGTAATCCTAACAGCTAACTTTATACTAAAATGTGGATAAAATGTGGGAAAGATTGTATGGGATAGAGATGAAGAAAGAAAGGCACCTTGGCAAATTCTATTTTTCCCAAAAAAAGATCAAGAAGACAAAGCCCACATTTTTACTATAAACTATTACTGGGTACCAGAATCCTAAAATTCTTCAGACTTATGAGGCAAGAACCACAAGTTATTAATAAGCTAAAACAAATCAGGGCAGGGTGGAACCATCTTGAGACTCGATCACAAACACGAGTCTCCCTTTCCACACCCGTGAACATATTTGATTGGTATGAAAACAAATTCTTTCCATTTGGCCACAAGCTAAGCTAACATAAGAAACATTTCCTTCTGCCGCAGCCCTCTGCTTCATCCCAGTGCTTGTGTTTCACTCAGGGCCAAATTCAGGGGCGAGACTTCTCCTCACCCTACATGAAGGAAGTAGTGTTGAAAGCGAAGTATTGACTTTTAAGAGAGGAAGGCCTGTTCTCAAGGCCTAAACATTTAGCTGTAAAATGTGTAAACTATATCCTGGAATCCTGGCTGTGGTATGTGTCAAGCTAAGAAAACAACACGCCATCTCACCACACCACGTAACACAGACTTAAAGAGAGATAAACACATACGTATCGAGTTAGTTATGATATGAAAATAAGGAAGCTGTTGGGAAAACTTCTTCGCTGCTGAAAAATTAGAGCTACCATTGTATAAAAGCTGTCTAAATGTTGGCTTAATATCATGATCGATTAAGCAGTGGTTATAAAAATGCGTTGCTGGGAATGTGTAAAGATAAGGGAATATCTTGTTTTTCCATGAGGTAGGTTTCTGAAAATGTGTGAAGGAGATTTTTGTAAATGAAATTATATTAGTCATACCCTGATCTTAAAATTTGTTTTCTGTAGCACTTATCACCTTCTACCATGGTCTGTAATTTACTTTTTTGTTGCAGTTCTTGTTTATTACAACGTGCAGATCTTTGCATATGGTGGCCACTGCTGCTGTGGTCGCTGAACCAGGACTCACCTAAAACTTCTACCCCAGGGCTTCCTACACCACACCTGCAGCTCTCTTCTCTCTACCGCTCCACCCCCAGGCTCAGGTGCTAACTCTAACACTTTGCTATCCTAAAGGTGTCATAGGGCTCTTCAGTTCTCAAACAGGGAAAAGTTTCTCCCTTTTAACAACACCAGCCCCCAACTGCAATCCCTAGTTGGTGTGATGTTCCCTACACAGATATGCTCTTATTTAAAACCTTAAAAATTTCTCAATAACTAATACTTAATTGAGCACCTGCTTTGTGCCAGGCACTGTCCTGGGTGCTTAAGATACAAACATAGACAAAAACTCCTGAATTAATTCAGCTGACATTTTTTCAGTGCCCACTGAAATCGATTCCATATTCAGTTCTATAAATCTATCCTGTATCTCTGTGTTTAGACTGAATCTCACATTGAAATCTCAGCCTGACCCCAATTTTTGACATTTGCCTTTGAGATAAGCAGGCACTAGGCCTGTAATACTCCAGATCTCTAGGGTTTTTGTTAAAGTATCTTACTTTACACTTACTGCAAATGAACAGGTGCTCCCCTTCCCTAGGGCCCTAGGAAAGGGATCGTTGAGTGCAAATGTCTTAAGTTGCACAAATCCCGTTGTCATTTCAGTGAGACTCCTTACACTCCCAAAGTAACCAAAAAGCCAAATTGAATTATCATAGAATTCTGAAATAAATCTTTTAATCCTTTCAGAAATTTCTGTCAATCAGCTTCCATCTGACCATACTGGTCTATGATCCACCCATGTGGAAACTCTTGCTGAGGCAAACCATTGGAGGTTTTTAGTTGGAGTGTAATTAATGTGCCAAGTCCTAATAACTATCATGAAAATATTAGAAAAAGTCAATATAATGAAAAGCTTTCTCTTGTCTCTCTCTTGAAATTCTTCTCCAGCTTAACCCAATTGCCTAAGTCACTTAGAGGCCTTTAAGCAAAATGAAATCCTAATGATGTCTCTGCCATGAATAATTAATTGTTCATGTACAATCTTCTCAACAAAATCCATTCTCATTAGATTAGAGGTTTCCTCCAGATACGTGAGTTCATTATGGACATTTTTACCTTCTTCTTGTATCTTTCTTTCTTTGTGCATCTTATCTGTGTCTGTGATCTGAGATTCCATCACCCTGGCAGCCCTCCAAAGCTAAACAGTTGTAAGGCAATTAAAGACCTTTGAGAAGTGGTAAAATGTCTTACTACTTTAAAACATGGCAGCCTAATTGAGAAAGTAAACAACGGTGAAGAACTGAACTTCCAGTGATAAGGAAGGGTGGTTTGTTCTTTCAGGGGGAAGAGAGGAGAAGAGGAGAGTAAGGAGGGTATGTTTGGCCACCTTCTTAGAAACTGACTTCTTTATCCATGAGTCTTCTGTCTTCCTGAGAAAGCCATGATGATTAGAAAGCCTTGGGGGAAAAGGAGCATTATAACAACAGAACATCTTCTAATTTCTTTTTGGATGATAAAATGAAAGGTCATACAAGGACACAATGGGAGAAATTTTAGGGGTCATCTCCCATTCATTTGACAAATAATTGAATTCTACTATCTGTTACATTTCCGGCCAGTGGACCAAATGAACCTTGTCCCTCTCCCCTCATAGCCCTGCCTTTTCAGTCTTCTCTCCTCCATCCTCACCCATAAGTATGTTCAATTCTTCCAACTGTATTTCTGAAGTGAATCAGATTTAGTAAATATGTGTTTGAATTTTTAAAACTAATCTAGATGAAGAAAAAGATCTCATCTATAACTTCAAACATGTTTTCTGTTTTTCTCTTAAACTTCAGTTATATGCATTGGATTATGCCTAAATTATTGTTCTTTTTTCAAAGTAATGGTCTAAAGAACACTTAGGTATAGGATGAACTTAGCAAGTGTTGCTCAGAGATTTTTGTTTCACAAGTTTTTCACCAAGCTATACACATCCCATTGAAATAATGTTGTGTTCTCTTTTTTTAAATCTAGCCTATCATATGCATTTTGAAGTTAAACATAGTCTTTTCAGTCATCATTTTGAAAAGCTGCATGACACTCCACTGCATGGACACATTCTACTTTAATAAGCCATGCTCTTTTGTGTCCACTTTTCACGACTGTTAATAATATTGCAATGAGCATCTTTCTGCATACAACTTTTCTAATATTTAGTGTTATTTCCATAGGTTCAACTCTTAGAAGTGGAACTACTGAATCAAAGGATAATATTTAGTTTGTTGAGATATATTGTGAAACACTTTCCCAAAACACTGCTCTAATTTATATTCCTGCATATCCTATTCAATTAACAAGATCGATTAACCTTCAATTTAAGGTGATCATAATGTATAGAAGAGGGAATCTCTAAGTGTTTATCATGAAATATATCAAACATACACAAAAGTATATAAAATATATGCAGTTTAAGGAATAATAATAAATTAACACCCATGTATCCATCACCCAGTTCAAGAAATAGATAGGAATAACTTAGAAGCCCCAGTGGTATACTGTAGCAGCTACAGACAGATCTCATAATTTCATTAGCTCAAAATACATGCGCACACACACACACACACACGCACTTACATCTTGTTCACATCACCATCCATGCAGGCTAAGGAGCTCTCCTTGACCATCCAGCAGTAATTTAAGACTTTAGGTTGCTTCCATCTTGTAATTCTACCATCCTGGAGGTTTTCTGTTTCCAGTTAAGTATGGCAAATAAGAGAGAGGGCATGAAGAACTCGCATCTGCTTTTAACTGCCTTTCTTAAGAAGTGACCCATCTCTGCTTTCTTTGGTGAAAACTACCACATGGCTTCAACTCTGCTATAAAGGAGGTTGGCCGATGTGGTCTTCCTTTATACCCAGACAGCGCTGTCCATTGCACATAGTCTCTGCCACAGTGCCCTTCCCCAAGAGGATGACCCCTTCCTGACTTTTATATTCATCACTCTCTTGCTTTTCTTTATAGTTTAAAAAAAATTGAGAAGGAAGCACAAACCTAACTGTTTGAGAGAAAGATGATATTGACACTATTTTGTAAAGGCTCCTGAAAGAAGATAAGATAACAAAGTATCTGAGTCATAATCTGGCTTTGACTTCCTTGAAAATTTGCAAGAGCTCTTTCTGGGGATGTCAATGGGCAAGATCATAATGAGTCTTGGAAATCATAAGGATCAACAAGTTTAAAGCATTTGACAGAACTGTAACTTGGACCTTGTACTGGATGTCCATCATAAATAGAAATTTCAGAGGGAGGAGGCTGCTCTCTAGTTTTTTCCCCTACATTCACAGTGATCTTCTGTCAGCTGTCAGGAGTATTTAAAAGCTAATCCAAGCATCAAGGCAAAGAGGGAGCACAGGAACTTTGATACTAGGTAGACAGGACAAGCTAAGTGCAAAGAAGAATGAGGGCCGGTCTCACCCAGACATTTAGTCCTAAGGTCACAAAAGGATGGTCCTGAGGCATCAGGGATCTTGGAATTCACAGTTCTCAACATATGGTGGTTGCCTTCTCTATCTGCAAATGGCTGCCATCCCGGGAATTTCCTCCATCATCACCCTGTGGATTCTTTTCACCTGTCTCTGATATTGAATCTCCTCTCTCTGCTACTGACTCCAGTATCCCATGGCTTCTTTTTGTTTGTTTACTCTTCTTCTGTTGTTGTTCCTCAAACATAGTAAGTATAAAGTCTGTAACTCTTAACTCCAATATCTGGAGTCCTGAATGTCTTTACAGTTCTCTGGGGTTTTTTCTGCTGGAAACACATCCTCCAGCAGCTTCTTAAGAAAGGATGTGCAGGAGAGGTCAGTTTTTTTGAGAAAATCCACATGCATTTTTGAGGTTACAACATAGTCTTTATAACTGTCATTTAAAAAGATAGTATGACCTCCCATCAAATGGATACACTCTCATTTACCAAACCATGTTCTTTATAGACATTTATATTGTCTCCCATTTTTTCCTACTATTAATAATGCTGCAATGAGCATCTTTCTGCATCTGGAAGCCCACTGTGGACTACGTCCCTCTGTGGGCACTGTAGAAAAGGAGTCAATTTGCTGGGTACACAGAAGGAGGAGGCAGGAAAGGGAAGCAAAGTGATTGTTTCCCTAAGTATCTGAGGTGCAAAACAGCCTGCTACAAAACCTAACTTTCTCTAAGGTCTTTATCCCAACTTAATTACACATGCAACTTTGTATTTTAATACATAATTATCTATGATGGTTTTGACATTAAATAATAGTCTCTTAAATTACTTACCAGGTATCTCATAGGTGGCACCAATTTCGGTTACCACTTCTCTGTAAATACCTCCGCATCCGCATCCGCATCCGCATCCTGCACAACCCACCTTTCAAATTCCAGTCTTGCCAACTGAAAGCACTCCCAATGGCCAAGGCTGGAACAATTTGAGCAATAAAATAAAGAAGTTTTGGATTAAAACCCATAATATAAAATAAATAGATATTCGTGAGTTTATACTGACATAAATGATTGAAAAAATAAATGGGAGAAAGAGGCAAATCTCCCATGTAGAAAAATTCTAAATAATATATGTAGATACTCCACCCTCAAAGTGGTAGAGCAAAACTCCCTACTCCTTAAATGTGGACTACATGCGGTGATTTCCTTCCAAAGAGAGCCGGGTAGAAAGGGAGGAAGTAAGGGTAACTTTACAGTGGAGAAATCTAACAGACGCCGCCTCAGCTGGGTGGTCAGGGTCAACGCCAAGAGTGATGGATAGTTCATGCTGATGGTGTGTGCTCTTGAGATGACATGAAGAAAATGTCACTTTCACCTCTGTGCTCTTCCCTAAAAGAAAATCAGGATCCCATTCTAATCATGAGAAAAATGTCAGACAAATCCTAAATGACAGACATCCTATAAAATACCTGACCAGTACTCCTCAAAACTGTCAAGATCACCACAAAGTTGCAAAAATAGTGAGAAATGGTCACAGCCTAGAGTGGTTTAAGTGGACATGACAAATTTCATGTGACACCCTAGAGAGGATTCTAGAACAGAAAAGGGACATTAGGTAAAGACTAAGGAAGTCTGAATAAAATATGAACTTCAGTTAATAACAGTATATCAATATTGGTTCATTAATCACAACAGATGTACCATATTAATGTACGATGTTAATAATAAGGGAGACTAGGTGCAGGTGTGTGGGAACTCTGCATACTTTCTTTGTAATTTTTTCTGTAAATCTGAACTTCTAAAAGTTTATTTTTTTTAAAGTTAAAGAAAAAGGTCAATGAAACATTAAGCAGTTGAGGCCATTTTAATCTATATGTTTTAGTTTTAGCCACTAATGATTAAATCCCTGTAATAAAAGACAAGGATTGAAGAAAAATATCTCCCAAGAGAATTGCTAAGTAAGGCTTAAGGCATAAGGTGCCATCTTGTTATCAAACACTGTGGTCTCATCAGTGAATTTTCTGCTAATTTGTCCTAAAGAAGAGGCTGTCAAAAACTTAAAGGACCCTTACCTGAAAAATAGTGGTCTTATTCAAGCATCAGGAGCCAACTTTTGGCATAGAAAGACAGTGAGACAACAATGCTTTTTTTTTTTTTTAAACAATGCTTAACTCTTTCAGAAACCATCTGCTTCTCTGATGCCCCTCACAGCACCCTTGAGTCACCTATACAAGTGGTTATTTTTATTCTCTATATTTTTCTATTAGAAATGTTCCGTAATAATGTTAAGGAAATGTTTTCATAAATTTTGCTCTATTCAGCTTTCAATTTTGAAATAATTTGACTTGACAAACAGTTGCAAAAATAATTCAAAGAATTCTTGTACACCTTTCATCCTGCTTCCCAAAATGTTTACATTTTACATAGCCACAGAGTCCAGTGATCAAAAGCAAGAAATTAACTTGAAGCAACATTATTAACTAATCTACAGACTATATTCAAATGTCACCAGTTGTCCCACTGATGTGCTTTTTCTGGTCCAGGATCCCACATTGCATTTAGTTTCCATGTCTTCAGTCTGAAGCAGTTCCTTAGTCTTTCTTTGTCTTTGATGCTCTGAACAGTTTTGAAGAGTCAAAGTAAAACAAACCCATCAAGTTTATGACTATCTCATACTATCAAATACTGTGGTCTCATCAGTGAATTTTCTGCTAATTTGTCCTAAAGTAGAGGCTGTCAAAAATTTAAATGACCCTCAAACAGTTTTACTAATGGAAGCTCTTCGGATAGTTGCCAGCATGTCAGGAAAGAGCCTTGATATGGGTTCTAATCCCAGCTGACTCTGTAATGTCAAGCAGGTCCCCAGGAGGGGCAGGAGGCAGATAGGAAAGTGGCTAAGCACGGACGGGCTGTTTCCCAACAGGATTACTGAGTTTTTAAATCTACAGTCTTCTGAACATTACTGCAGTGCCAAGCTCCTAGATGCCCAGACCCCTCACCTCACTAGCAGGAATTTCTGAGGTAGGGGAGCCCATTGTGGGTAAGTGTGTGCCCAAGTCCACTCATCAGGGCTTGGTGCAGCCAGGAGTTCAGCCCAAGACTGAGAAAAGCCTAGGCTGTCAGTATTCCACGTCCTGCAGCTGCCTTCCCAGCCCCACTCTCCACCTTCCCAGAGTTTAGCACCGAGGACTAGATGTCAAGGCCAGGAGAAGGGTTCCTCTGTCCACAGTTTCTCATGCTGCTGTGAGGTAGCATCCTGCCTGCCAGTGTCCCCAAACTCTGAAATAACCTTCTTCAGGCCCATAGCACTTGAGATGTGTGGTGTTATACCACCATCTAGTGCTAAAAGTACTAAAGTGCAGCATTATCCCTGCCTTGCCAGTCACGCCTTTGAAGATACAGTCAGTAATTTAACAGAGGCTGACAACCTTGAAGAAGCAACACACCAAGATTTAATCAGTTTACTCTAATTTTGTGGCGTAACAAGCCAATGTTGTGTATTGGGAAGAGGCAATGGAGTCAAATGGACCAGGAGAGAATCTCCTCTCTGTTTTTACTCAGAGTGACTTGTTAAGTCTCTGAATTTCCCTAAACATCATTTTCCTCATATTTAAAATGGGGCTAATAATATCTACAAGTAAGTTTCTTTTAACATACCTAGATGAATACCGGGGTTCATAGTAGACCCGTCAATAAACATGTATTCCTTCTTATGATCCCCTCTAACCCCCTGTGCACAATTTCCATGACAACCTAGAGTCATCGAAATGGAAGGGCTGGGTCATGAGGTTCGATAATGTATATCCAAAAAGTCAAACAGACTGTAAAATCCAGAGGTGATGTTGCATACTGTTTAGAGCAGGGACTCTGGGAGGCAGCTGCCTTGTTTTGAATTCCAGCTCTGCTAGTTGCTGGTTTTTCCATCTGTAAAATAGAAATGGTAATAAAGATACCTACCGCCTAGGGTTGTTGTGAGGATTAATACCTGCAAAGCATTTAGAACAGTAAGCATTTGATAAGCATGATCTATTATTAATAACATTTCCTAATGATGTCAGCATCTTCCAAAAAGCAGGGGTGGGGAGGCGCCTAGCCAACATGTATTTGACTTACAAAAAGAAAATGTTACATGTTGCATTTCTTGTCCTTTTGAATCCTACTACTCCATCCCTCGCATTTTCATACACACGCGCGCACACACACACACACACACACACACACACACACACACACACACACACACATTCTGTCTTCAAATACTTACTTTGAATCTGGTGCCTCTTGACTGAGTTACTTTCCTGGTCCATCACTTAAGCTGAAGCAGTGCCTGGGCAGCCTTTCTGAACTTCATAAACAGCTCAAAGGCCTCAGTGAGCTGCACATCCTGGTAAAGTGAACAGTTATCATTATGAAAGATCCCTCTTAGTCTAGTAATGCTTTTTACCTTAGAGTCTGCTTTGGATGCTAAATACACCAGTTTCCTGTTGGTTAATACTTGCATGAGAAGTCTTTTTCCATCTTTTTCTTTCAACCTTTCTGTATTTTTATATTTAAGGCATGCTGTTTTTAAGTCCCATAGAATTAGATTTTGTACCTTATCCAAGCTGACAATATTGTATGCAAGTTGTAATATTTAGTCCATTTGTGCTTCATGTAAATATTGATGCATTTGGATTTAAATCTACCTTCTTAATTTTTTTCCCTATTTGTCCCCATCTATTCTATTCTTTTTTTCTCCTTTCTTGCCGCCTTTGGATTTTTTTTTTTAATTTCATATTCATATTATCTTGTTAGTTTTATATTCTTTTATTATTTTTCAGAAAATATCATAGAAATTGACACATGCACCCTGCTTTGTTCATTTCTAATATAAATTAGTGCCTTCAACATTTCTAAGACAGTTCAAGGACCTCAGAATACTCGATTCCTAATTTACCTCCCATCAGACTTATATGCTATTTTTGTCATGTATTTTAATTCTTTATACATGTAAGACCCCATAAAGCATAAATGTATTGTTTTATGGCACTATTCTTTTAGATTTATGCACATATTTACCTTTCCATTGCTTTTCAATTCCTTTCTGCATCTCCAAGCTGTGATTTGTAATAATGTCTCTTTTGCCCAAACACCCATTAGTATTTTCCTTTAGTACTTCTGGTACTTTCCAGTGGTGACAAATTCTATTTTTATTTGCCTGAGAATGTCTTTTGAAGGATATTTTTGCTGCATGTAGTCTTCCACGTTGGCTGTTGTTTTCTGTAAACTCTTTGAAAATACTGCCTATTAGGTTTACTTATTGTTGCTCCTTTAAAAGTCATCTATATTTTCCTCTGGCTACTTTTAAAATTTGTTTTTCAGTAGTCTTACTTATAAAGTAATTAGTTGTGATTTTCTTTCCATTTATCCTGCTTGGAAGCCAATAAATAGTATTTCTTACATCTATGGCTCAATATCTTTCATCAGTTTTGGAAAATTCTTAGCCATTATCTCTTCAAATATTGTGTCTGCCCAATTCTCCCTCAGCATCATTCTGGGTATTTTTTGACCTTTCAGTTCACTAATTCTCTCTTAAACTCTGACAAAGCTATCTACTGATTTCTTGATTTCTGCTATATTATTTTTCAGTTCTAGAATTTTCCTTTTATATAATTCCTAGTTCTTTGCTGAACTTTTTCCACCTTGTCATTAAAATACTTGAACATTTTAACCGTAGTTATCAGAAGTTCTCTGTCAGATAATGCAAAATATCTGAATTTTCTGAGGGTCTATCTTTCACTTTCTCCTTTTTGGTCAAATCTTATGTCTCTGTATTTCTAGTTATTTTTTATTGATTAACAGAGTTTGAAAAAATTATAGAGAACATTTGAGAAATTGCATGTTATCTTTCTTTAGAGAGGATTTATTTTTGCTTGTGTCTGTCCACTAGGTTTGGGGCCAGTTTCCTCATTCAGTTAGGGACTGAGGTGATTTGGGGCTGGGTTTCAGTCCTTGTGAGGACAGACCCATTTCCAACTCACCTTCACTCAAGGTGGTAGCCCTTTTGGATTCCAGTAGAAAGCCTGGGGTGTTTGAAGAACACCACTTCTTGGTACAGCCAGAACTCTAATTTTTGTTTCCTGTGAGTCTACCAGAAACCTTGCTCTGCTCCTCAGTCACTTGCTCTTGAATTAGCAAGTGTTTTGAGGGTTAAAAATGTGGCACCAAATGTAGGTCTCACCTGTGTGGAATATTGGCCCTTGCTTTCTTGATAACTCTCTGATGCCTTAATAGATATCTATATTCTGACTTTTCTAGCTTTCTCAGCAGAGGGGTTGGTGCAAAACAAGCTAAGCACCCATTGCTGGAAGACTAAGTCTCCATGTACTTTATTTGAATAGTTAATTTTAAGGAATTCAAGTTCTGAAGTAAAATAGACTTGATTCTGTCATTTACTAGCTATATGATTTTAAGTGAGCTATTTAACTTCTTTGAGTCTTTAGTTTTCTCATCTGGAAAATGGAAGTAACAATAGCAACTACCTTGAGTTGTTTTAAGGATTTTTTTTCCAGGTAGCAGGTTATTTAATAGGTAAACTGCAGAGCACGCTACAGGGAATGGGGGGCAACCATCACATGGAACAGAATAGGATAAGGAGTTGTTTTTAAGTACAGGTATAGGGGGAGGATATAGCTCAGCGGTAGAGTGAATGCTTAGCATGCATGAAGTCCTGGGTTCAGTCCCCAGTACCTCCATTAAAAATAAATGAATAAACGTAATTACCTACCCTCCTCCCCCCAAAAAGACTGAGACATCATTAAATGCAGGTGTAGTACTCAGCACAGAATCAGGAATATAGCAAATGTTTGACTGTTAGTAATAACAATTTGTAAAGCATGACAGTAGTTTTTATTATTAATTATATAAATGAACACAGAATGGCAGCCTCTCTCCTATGCACCCTCTGTGAGGAGTGGTAACTGTTAAAGACCCTATACATACCTTAGTTTTTCCAACTTCCCTATGGCTTTGGAATACCTGGGTGGAATGGCTTACTGCACCACATGAAATAGTTTATGCAGATATCAGTATGTTCATTTTGGAAAGTATATCAATAGAAGTAAGAGACTCAGAATTTAGCAGCAAAGTCAAGGAAGTAAGCTTTGGCAAGAATACTCATGAAACTGGCGCCCTAGATTGGGCCCTACAGGGCTTATCCCCCAAGTGTAATGCAAGACAGTAACCACCAAAGTTTGCTCTGGGAAAAGGAATTGGCTCTTTTGCTGTCCTCCCCCTATTAGGGCCGAGGCCTCGTGCTGGAAAGAGCCTTCCACTTACTAAGACTCCTGGACAGTAGAAAAGCTCCATTAGAACAGGAACCCTCATTATTCTGGGCTCTCTTTGTAAGAAAAACCTTTATTTCAAAGATTCCATAGTATTTTAATAAAAGGCTTGCATTGCTCCACAACACTTATGTTCATGGAGCATCATCATTTATTTCTCTCTGTTTTTAAATGTTTTGTTTAAATGTTTTTAAGTGCTACTATATTATATACACTTAAAAATATGTTGAGGGTGGACTTCATGTTAAACATCTTTACCATTTAAAAAATTCAAAAACAAGTATTTTAAAATATTTAAATAACATCCAAAATACTATTTATGTGTAAGATATAAAATACAAAAAACATGCTTTGTACACACCATGCAGCCAGTTTCTTTCACCTTCCCAGACTGCAGTGAGAGTGTGTGATGCCCTGGGGTGAGCCAGCCAGCCACATGGGGACTCCCGGGAAAGATCAGTAGTTGAGAACATCACATCCCAGAGCCTGGTGTGGTTTTGGAGATACGGCAACACAATTCCAGGTGCAACAGGCCTTAGGGTCTGGTTTATGCCAGACTTACAGAAAGCTGATATACAAATGAGCACACTTTAGTCTTTTCTCAGTGAAGCAAAATTGCCACCAGGACTCTACTAATGAGGCTCCAGATACAGCCTTTTCTCCCCTATTTTGAAAAGCCGTTATTTCAATAGTGATGATGGAGCCAGAGCCAGATAAACTAGTTAGACTGATGATGGGTGGTAGCATCAAACTATGGTGAAAATATCCCCAGTTCTTCAGCCCTCAGGATCATGCTTTCCTTTATCCACCTAACAAAATCCAACGCTCTCACCCATACTGCTTGACTGTAGAAAAGTCTAGTTTTTATTGTGGTGTGTAAGTCATGGGAGAGGTCCTGGGAAGTATTTATATCCCATCCTGGTTTTTGCGAGTCACCATTTACTCTAGACACCAATGTCTGAGCCTCTTTTGCCATGTGGAAACCATCTCCAACTTACTACTGCCCTCTAGGCACCATCTGGCCCCAGTGTGGACACAGCTCCTCCTTTCATCTTCTAAAACACAGCTGACCCTGGGCTGTAGTTTCTGACAAAGGCTTACAGAAAGTAAGACTAACATGAGGGAATTAACAATGTAGGGAAAATAAGTAAAATTGAGTAACACATCCCAGTATTCGTAGAACTCTTAGCCACAGTCCTTCACAGGGGAGTCTTTGACCAGCACCATTCTCCTTAGGCCACAAACTGCAGTTAGGAGGCAGAGCCCTACTCATTGCCTTCAGATGAGTGTCCCCCATAATGATGCTCCCCTCTATTAATTCTATGGCTTCAATTCTTCCCTCTCCAACTCCCAACAGAAAGAAAGAGACTGATCAATCTCGTAATTATTCCTGCATTCTTACTCTACCTACCCACTCTCTTTTAGGATCTGATGTATGGAACATTTTTTCTAGCTTTGACGGTTTATTTACTTAGCTCCCAGGTTAAAATCCAGACCCTCCATCTGGATACGATGATTGCATCAGCCCTGAAACAAGCCTTTCCTAATCACAGACCCAAGTAGTGTACAGATGTACCATAGCTCACCTTGTCGAACATCTGTCAGTCCTACTTTCCTATTATAAACAATGCAGTGAATATCTTAGCTAAATGTCACATGCATGATACCCTTCCAAACTTTTTCTGCTTCAAAGGGTGTGCACATTTTCAATCATTCATTCAATACTGATCTAACTACTGGGCACTCTTCTAGGATGGAGGATATACTAATGAGCATAAATTCACTTCCCAACCTCATAGCCCTCATGTTTTGTGGAAGAGACAAATAAGGAAATAAATGTAAACTGCCAATGGTGTTAAGTGCAAAGGCCGTGAGCCGAGGTCTGATAATTAGTAAGTAACAAGGCAAAGGAGGAAGGAGCTGTGTTCCAAACAAAAAGAATGGAATTAGAATTCCAGCTGAAACTGGAAAGTCAGCCTAGCTGAAACAGAAGCAGAGGTATTCAAGGAGAAACATAGATTGAGAGGCTGCAAGGACTCAACCTTTCAGGATTTTGTAAAGCCATGTTTAGGAACCTGATTTTATTCTAGGAACAACGGGATGACACTGAACGATTCTGTGCACATTCTGAAAATCTGATATTTGCTGGAAAGGATTTTACATTCCTCTACAGCTTCACCAACACTTCTTATCTTACCAATTTGATAGTTTTAACTTGTACATATTACATTTTTCCCATTTATTGCCCATGTGTGTATGTTACGGACTTACTGCTTGTGTCCCCCCAATATTCATGTTGAAATCTTAACCCCCAATTACGAGGTGGGGCTTTGAGAGGTAATTAGGGCATGCGGGCAGACACCTCATGAATAGTTAATGCCCTTATAAAAAGAGACAGGAGAGAACTCTGACATGGAGGACACAAGAAGACAGTCATCTACAAGCCAGGAAGAAGGCCTTCACCAGACACAGAATCTGCCAGCACCTTGATCTTGCACTTTGCAGCCTCAAGAACTGTGAGAAATAAATGTTTGTTGTTTAAGCCACCAAGACTATGGTAATTTGTCATGGCAGTCCAAGCTAAGAGACTACCCTTGCCCATTTCCTATTGGGATTTTGGTTTGTTTTTTTTTTGTTTTTGTTTTTGTTTTTTTGCTAATTTAAGACTTACTTATCACTTTTAAAATATTTTTCCTAACTGTTTACCTTTTAATTATGTATGTCAAATCATTATGTACATAAGCAACCTTTCCTTTTAGGGATTCTGTCGTAGAGGTATTTCCTTACCCCAGTATTATGTAAATATTTATCTATATTTTCTATCAGTATTTTCATGGTTGAACTGCTGTTATTCAATCATGATGTCTTGGCTGATATCTATAAACAGAAATGTATACTTTTCTAAGGGTTAACCAGTTACCCCTTGAAATGTCACCTTTATCATTATAAACAATTTTAGAATAATTCATGGATTTCTTTTTAACCTTCTGTTTTATTCTCTTATCTAATCATATATTACTGTACCAGTACCATATATAACATTATAATACATTCTAGGTGAGACAAAGTTCTTCCATGGTCAGTTCTCCTATCCTCATTTATTCAATTTTAGTTAACTACCTGATAAGATACTTACTCTTTCTTATGAAGTACTGAATTGACTTTCACAGGGATTTCTAAATAAACTAATGAGGTTTCAGACTACCTGAGAACTAGAAGATATTCATCTGGAATAGAAAGAGGTGAAAATGACCTTAAAGACTTCAGCAACCCAACAACTACTGAAACTTATATAGATATTTCCATGTAATGGGTACATTATTGAAGAGTTTGAATAAATATCCCATAAGACAGTTTATCATAATTGACCTTTTATTTTAAAAAATTACAGGGAGCAATTTCCAGCATATCTCATTTTATAAAAGTACTGCCTATATCAAACATTTTATATCACTATTAATTCCATTGAAGAGCTGCCTTTTTTTTTTAAGGTACTAATTCCAATTGATGGGATACATGCCCTTAAAATAGAAAGTTTCCATTATTTATTCAAATGTCAAAATTAAGATTATTGAGAAGTTTATTGCTTTATGGCTGGGCAAGATGCTACTAGCACATTTTAGGTAAATAATATTTCTTATTAAAAACTATGAGGTCATTCTGTTTAAAACGTTCAGGATAATTCACAGAAAATAGATATATTTATTCAAATTATACACTGAAGGGCTGGGCTATTAGCTATAGACATTTACATGTGAAGCAGCTCTTTAAAGAAGTAAGACACACAAATAGGTCTGTCTTGGTATAATATACATAATTGAAATTAATAAAACCTGGAAGACCAATATTGTTACGTTATATTCTGTTAGGATCCTAAAAAAAAAAATCACACATTTAGTAGTCCATTTGTGCTTAAAATATTCATATGCATGAGAAGCTTAAAGAAAAAAACACCTCTGTACATGATGATGAAAAGAAAGTAATAAATTTTTTTGCAATTGCACTGTTATTTAAAACACTTTCCTAAATTCAGAACCTCCTTTGCAGCTGGCACAGTTTTTCAGGTCTAATTGGCAACCTGGGGAGGCCCCTCTGGTATTAGTGAAGTAAAGAAGGTCGTGATAAAAGACCAAGCTGACGCCATTAATCCAGGCCTTTGAATTGCACTGCCATCTTCTCCTGCATCTTCTCCACTCTCATCTTCAAGCCCATCATCCATAAGACGCTCCTTTCAAACAAAACAAGAAACATACTCTTAAGTGATCCGAACAGCTAACGTTAACTCATGACAGAAAGAGTTAAGTTCTTCCCAGAGAAGAAATACAAGCATATAATAAGGAAGTGGTACTATCTGGTCATTAGAAGTCTTTGTTAAGTCCAAAACTGATAAATTCCTCCTTGATCAAGTTCAAAGGGATAAATGCCAGTTTAATATAATAAATTCCACTGTGTGCATCATTTTCTTTCTAGGCCACTTTTAGGAAGAATAATATTACTTCTTCCCACTTAATTCTGATACATGACTGACTCAGTATTATTTTCTTAGTACTTGTGGATGAAACCACACATTTACATGTTAACTTTTCTTCATGTGCCATTCCATAAATACTGTGGAACACCCCAAGATTCTTTTATTATGTTGGCCTCATACAGTGCTGAGGAAACATCTATATTTAAAGTATACAAAAACCTCATCAGCATACCATTTCTTCAAGTTCGAGGTTGTTTGCGTTTTGCACATCATTGTTAACTTCAGCATTATTGTTGGGAGCCTGTTGCTGACCTCCTTCTTGTCTAAAAGGAAACCACCCAGCTTGGTGTCTGTTCAGTAAAACAAAGAGAAAAGAAAATAAGTCACAACTATTTTTATTTTTATAAAACATTAGTGTCCTACAAGAGAAAAATGATTAGAACTATGATAAATGAAAAGATCAAATCTCCTACTTCAGGCCAAGAACTACCCTTTTCAAAGCAGTGACAGCAAAACAGGAACCAATTTAAGTCTAAAAGTCTATCATGAGCTTAACTGGCTCTGTGCTAGATATCAAGACCTATCAGGAGAGGAGAAGGTACAGCTCAGTGGTAGAGTGCCGTGCCTAGCATGCTCAAGGTCTTGGGTTTAATTCTCAGAACCTCCATCAATAAATAAATAAACCTAATTACCTCTCCTTCCCACCCCCAAAAAAAGAATTTAGAAAAAAAAGACCTATCATGAGTCATAAAATCATTTTTTGATATTTTTCAAAATGAAATTCAACTAGATATTTGTTTGCCTCTTGGGGAAAAGGGGGGCAAGGGAAAGTTAGTCTACTTATGAAAAATAATCTGACCTATACCTATAGGACTTACTATTGATAACTATAATTTAAAAGAATATCTATTTGCAAGACTACATCATACATTCAAGTTCTAAATAATAGATAGAGCATGCCTAACTGAACAAACAATTTCTATAAAGGACAGTAAAGGAAAAAATCTGCTTCTAGACAATTCTGATAAACATTCTTATTAAACATAACCTGCTTTGCTTCTGATGTCAGATATCTGGAGCCCAACATTCATATTCCTTCACTCAACATTCACAACAGACTACCATATGCCAGACTCTGAGAACAGTTTTAGAAAGTAATTAAACCACAAAAAGTTAATGAACATCACTCACAAGTAAACCAGTAGCATGGCTCCCAT
Source organism: Camelus bactrianus (assembly GCF_048773025.1). Taxonomy (NCBI): domain Eukaryota; kingdom Metazoa; phylum Chordata; class Mammalia; order Artiodactyla; family Camelidae; genus Camelus; species Camelus bactrianus. The sequence continues at coordinate 37,113,597 of NC_133545.1, read as the reverse complement.
TACCATGATAAACCGACTAAAAGAAGAATAGAAGTATACAATGCTAAGGAGAATTGCAGCTCGCGAGAACGTGTACATCCAGTCTAGCCAGTCTCGATTGAAGTCTTCTTCATTTAGCACTGGACCTCCCTGTGCATTCATTTGAACATTCTCATTCATGGGTCGATTTTCTTGGGCCACTAGGTTTGGAGCTGGTGGGGGTTCTTCTCCAGGAACATGTGCCAAATTTAGAGGCTGTGAAGCAGCAGGCTGGGCTGGGTTGGCATTTGATGTGGCCTGAGCTGAAACTGCAGCTTGACTGAAATATTCACCAAAATAAATATTAAAAAGAAAAAAAAACTGTACCATATTATATTTTTCAAAACTTCCTGGGGAGCCATATGTATTTTTCATAAACCTAATATGGAATATCACAACTCCTGCACCGCATTTCCTAGGTAAGCATAAATCCCAGTGGAAAAGTGGAACCAACATTGATGGTTGGAGTAGCTCAGGAAGGGATGTTCTAGCCTGGTAGTCTAAGACAGTGGGGAGAGGTGGAAGAGATAAGAACAGCCATGTTAATCACTCTTTTCTCTCTCACTAAATCATAAGGTAATGACCAGCTCTTTTCCCAAATCTTTTCACTAATGGCCTCTTCTGCTATTCTACAGGGATAAATACCCCCATACCCACCACCTCTCCCTCAGGCCCATGTTTTGAAAGATTTGTCTAAAAATACACATTAATCATTACCATGTGTGTCCACTGTCAGTGATAAATGATTTGTATTAGTATGTTAAAATATTAACTAGATCCCAAATAACAATCTCTCAACCCCAATCTTGACTTTGGGAACTCCATCTGGGGAACACTGGTATAGGTCCTTGTCAACTTATGAAGAATTGTGGTCCTGAAGTTTGCTTATAATTTAATTGCTTGAAAGAATAAATTGTCCTGTAAAAGACTCCCAGCAAAATGATAATATGTCTGAAATTTGCTTTAAATTATTCAGCAAAGGGGGGAAGTTGTAGAACTAGACTATCATGAATTGATAAATGTTGAAAAGCTGGGTAATGAGAACACAGGAACTCTTTTTATTATTCTTTTATGTGCTGAAATTTTTCTATAAAAAGTTTTAAAATCAAGATAGCAAAAATAAAATAGAAGTTTCCCAGGCTACAAAAGCCTATTTAGGCCAGTATGCTAAAACCTTGTGTCCGAAGAGGGCTCTTTTATTTCCAAAACACTTTCTATCTCATGGATATTCTAATTCATCAGTGAGTTATTTCATTAAAGGTAAGAACTTGAGGCTCTAAAGTTAAATGATGTACATAAGATTATATGATTTAGTAGCAACCTACTTATACAGCTCTTGCAAGGTTATAAACAAGATAAGGGGTATAAAGCATCTAGTAGAGTATTAAGCATAAAGCAGTCACTCAGATGACTCATGGCAACAGGTAAGGTACAAAGAACCTGCCTGGAGCCAAGGGGTTATACAGGAGAGCATTAGGATATGAAGTTCACAAAGGTTAGCTTTATGGGGTAAGGTCTAGAAAAACGATGAGGGTATAGACTTCACACTGTAGGCAAGACAGCCATCAGATATTTAGGGGGCTGGAGATGATGGGCTGAATTATGTGTTAAGCAAGTTAACATGGCACTAGTACAACGGAATATAGCAAAGAGCCTAAAAGGAGAAAGCAATTGCAGTAAAGTGGGTCTAATATGAGAAAGGATCTGGGCACAATATTGGAAGTAAGACGAAGAGAAGGACAGAAGCTAGAAACAACATATTAACTCATCTTGGTAAGTTGCTGGGTTCAGGGATAACAGAAGCCAGAATCAAAGCTGATTAAGGTTAAGAGCTTGGAGGATAACTAAGAAGAGACAGTACCTCTGACAAAGAAGTCAAGGAGAAGGCATTTAAAAGGATGGTGGAGTCAAATTTTGGACATACCAAATTTTGGGGAGAGGCAAATTTCTCATTGGAAATCACCAATAATTAAGTGGAGATATGAGGTGAAGCACAGGAAATGAAGAACTGGGAGTAATGACTGAGCACTAACAACTAAGGCCATGGAAGAAGGAAATCCAAGAGGACTGGCCCTATCTTGTCTTCCCTGCCAGACTGAGTATCATAAGGCACATGGTAAGTATACAAATACCTGTCTAACTGAGCAAGGAATGTTACCATTTAGAAACAGGGAAAAAACAGGCTATCAAAGGACACAAAATGAATGATCAGAAAGATAAAAGGAATGATGAGGACAATAGAATCACAGAAACAAGGAGAAGAGAACATTAAAGAGAAGCTAGAAATGTTAAATGAATACATTGGAAGTCCAGAAGAAAGCAAGCTAAGAAACTGTATTCAGTGCTAAGATTGTTCCATGCTGACCAGAAGCAAGACTTACTAAAATACTGACAGTCCAGAAAAAATATTAGCTACAATTGAGGTTCAACATGAACCTTCCTGACATACAACTCTCTGTTCCCTTTTTCATTTAATGGCCTATTTTCATGTAGATTTGCTGCCTTCCAGTGAAACTTATCCTAAGTTTTCTCCTCTTAAATGGATAAAATGTTCTATTAAAGAAAATACCTGAATACTACTAAATATAATTAGGGGAGAGAGGGAGAAGCAGAGAGTAGGTTTAGTTGATGTGAACTGGCTGCGAACCCTTTTTCCTTTAGCCAAATCATTTAAAATAATTTTTAAAAACCAATAAAATGTATCAGTAAATGAAATCCCAAATCAACATTCTTAGGATGAAAAAGAAAATAAAGCAAACAACACAGTAAGTAAAGAATTCAAACTGACTTACTATTGCATATAATACTGATGAGCATACATCTGCTGCCACCACAGCATCTGCAGTGGGCTGAAAGCGGGGTACACTGGGAATCCAGCCGGAACTGCTTGTCCAGGAAGCTGGTTGTCTATATTACTGCAACAGAGTGATAAAGAAGTGTCTTTTAATGCTCTACAAGTTGAAAGCATCTCTCTAAATTTTTATTTCTGAACTGTAAGTCATCTATTAACAAAATATAGTAAATCTTACTGAAAAGAAAAATACTTATTTTCAACCTTCCTCAAGTAAAACAAAATATAGAGGATGCATCACTAAGTAACACAATAGAGAATTATTATTTGGAGCTAGTAAAAGTGATGACAAAATTGGTGACTGGAGGAAGGGAGTTTAAAGCTTCACCTTATTCCATATGCAAATGAGCTTCAAGTCGACTAAAATTAAGTATTAAGAGGTAAACCAAAGTAAATCCAGAAGCAACTAGAATTGATTATTTACCAAACCTTTGGAGGGAGGAAGACTTTCCTAATTTATAAGCAGTAGAAGAAAGCACAAAAAGGCAACATATTTGATGACATAAAATTTAGAGACAGAGCTTTAAAAAAAATGTTTGCAATAAATAGTAGTTTTTCTACATAAAGAACTCATAGAAATGGAAATAATCATTAGGACACCAAATAAATGCAAATAAGATAAAGACAGGGATTCTTTTAATCTGTCAATATCTAGTGTTGGCAAGGGGTACAACTAAAACCCAACTCTTTCACTGCTAAGAGGATAAACTGGAATAAGGCTTTAAAAAACAATTTCATAAAATTAAATACTTAAAAAAAATTCACTTATACCCAACTGCCCAAGCAGTTCCACTTCTGAAAATTAGCTTAAAGAAATAAACAGAAAAAAATTTTCAGATCTCTGCCCTTTAAGTCTTTGTACATACTCATCCTGCTTAGGAATCGCATACTCAACCTACTCCCACTCCCTGCCTCCTTTCCCCCAATAACAAGAGAGAAAATGAAAACAGGGACAACAGCTCATGATTCAAAAAAGGTGAAAACCTTATCATAGCACTTATCACCATGTTGAAATTACCTGATTTTAATTCCACTCCTATGAAGGCATTTCTCTGATCTATCTACTTTGACTTACTTCTACTACTAGAATCTATCCTAAATATAAATGGCAAAAATTTGATATGATGTCTTCACAAATCTATTCATCATAACACTACTTGTAACAGTAAAGACTGGAAATAACTCAAATATTCATCAATAGGAGACTGTCATAGTTTATGCAGTCAGTGAATTGGTATGTGTCTATAAAAAGGAAAGATCATCTCCATACCATCCTGCAGAGTGATCTCCTGGATATTCTGTTAAGCGATATTCTGTTAAAAAGCAAGGTATTGAAGAATATTTATAATATACTATCTTTAATGTTAGAATGAGAGGATATATTTATATGTATGTGTATGTATACATATATGTATGTGTGTACATACATACATATATATAGTGTATGCACGTGTGTATACACACTTTCTTAAATTTTCACAATGAACTAGTGGAAAGATAAACCAAAACTAAAAAATAATAAAAGTAGTTACCTATTACAGGGAAGGAGATCAGGAAAAGGGAATAAAATGAAAGCAGGGCTCTGAATAGGTATCTTGTTTTATAGATTTGAGATCGGAACCTTAAAAATATTTACACAATTAAGAAAAAAGCTAAATTAAAAAGAAAAAATAATAAGATAAAAAAATTCAAAGAAACAGAAACAAATGAACTCATGTATCAAGTCTGGTAGTGTAACACACAGAGAAGAATTATTCTACTGGCTTCAAAACAGTATTTTAACTGTAGTAAGATAAATCCTAAAGACAGAAAAGAACCGTAACAATTTTAAACTATAAATACTATTTCTCATCAGGGTTCCCTGGGAACCTCAAGATGAGCCTGGGACGTCTTGTCAAGCATGAATCTAGAACATTATCCAAAATTATGAAAACCATGTCAAAAGGACACAGCAGAAAATGGAACAGACTCCCACGGGCCAATGATGAATTAAGAGTATCCAAGAGTTTCACGACTAATCAGTACATCATTCAGCAGATATTCTGGAGACCAAACACAAACATATTAAAGTTTTTAGTTCACACTGACACTTTAAAACAAAAACAAAAACAAAAAAACCTCATTCATCACCTTTCATGGTTACTAGCAAAACAACTTACTACCCTGAAAACTGATAAAGAACCCAGCATTTATCAGGCCTTTCTTGAATGGGTTTGTATTTTAGGATAACAAAATGATGAGAGAAAGAAGAGGAATGACACAACTAGGAAATTATCCTTTTGTAACAATTAATAAAATCATGGATCTGGTCAAAGATTATCAATGACTACTAAAAGGCTGACAAAGAACTTTATAATATGGAGGATCAGGCTGGTAACACCTAAACCCACTGATCAGTTTTAACATGACTAGAGGTAAGACAGCCAAACTTTAGGTGCCTCCTGAAGTGATGCAAGGACACAGCACCACCTACAAAGAATTCCTTAAAAGAAAAAAGAAAAGGGAAGGGGAGGGGAGGGGAGGAAGGAAGAAGGACACTTATGAGAACACATACATACTAAAAACATGGAATCAGTATTTCTCTTTTCCATTTTCAAACATTGTCATCTATCATTCTGTAAGTGATCTTGTCAGTCAAAAAAATTAAAATTACTATTTACAGTGTTTGTACTTTTATAGTGTGTGGAATCAGGTTTGCATTTGGCCACATTCTATAGAGAGCACAACCTATAGCTGTAGGGCTTAATCAGATAGGCTGTTCAAAAAGACTGTGTGCAGAAATGGAAAAGAAAAAATAATGATTTCATGTTTATTGTATGTGTGTATTCTCTTAACTGTCCTCTAACCAGTATATTATAAAAAATAACTTCAGCATTTTTGCAAATTTTCAGTTATTCCAAAATAATGGTTTTTTTAATGGCATAAGCAGACTACTCAGTCAAGTAGATGATAAACCCTTTCCTGGTTTGCTCAAAACTAAAGCAGAGTGATGGAAATTAACAAAGTCTTTAGGTTAAAATTATCCAAATCAGGAGTACTAGCACATAGAGAAAATTGACTTTTCATTATCTTTGGTCCTTATCTCTTTACATGATAAGAAAAAAATGATATAGCAATCAAATTTCTAGTATTTATCAGTTAAAAACAGCATTTGAAAACGTTTACTAATCATGAAATAATTTCATGTATGAAAATATTTTAATAGGATTGGTTGTAAAAGAAGCATGAGGTGTTACTGCACGATATATGCAATGTTTTTAAATTTTTAGCACAATTTTTATTCTTTGATTTATATTTATATAAACATATTTTAGTATTGTATGTAAATACAACTTCCTATTTCTCATTAAAAATCAGAGTAAGGGTCAGTTTCTATCATAAGAAAATCTTATGTAAAATATATTCTGGAGCATCCTCTGTGCCTGTTTCCTTATATAGGTATGAGAACATTTCCTAACGCATATGGTTGTTAAATTTATATATATATATATATCTCATATCACATCAAACAATGTCTGGCACAAAGTAAGCAAATATTAAAAAATTATTGTTATTATCATTGCTAGGGAGGGATATATAATGATGTGTTTACCAAAATTTGTGCTTTCCTTCTGTAGTATTCTGTAGTATTTGCTAGGAAGTGACTGCCCAGTTAGGGACTACATTTCCTAGCTCCTCTTGTAACTCCTTGAGCTATGTGACTACTCCTTGCTCATGGAATGTGACTAACAATGGAATATATCACTTCTAGGCCAAGGTATTTACAAAGTAGGTGTGTTTCTCTATGTTTTTTTCTCCCCATATGCCAAGTATATTTAGATGAACGCCAAGACCTTATGAGGTGAAAAGACATAAAGTGGAAAAACCCTGGGTCCACGAATCACCTGATGGAGAAAAATTATCTACGTAGGAATAATAAACACTAGAATCAGACTACTACATAAGTAAGAAACAAACTTCTCTGATGTTAAGATTCTAAACTTCGGGAGTTACATGGTTATTTGTCAGCCAAGTGTCAAAATGTTTTATAAAAGTGATTTAATAAAATTCATATTTTTTACATAAGCTAAAGTTAAAAAATAAATAAAAATAAATTTTTAAAGGTTGAATTTAACTGAATTTAATCAGGCCCTAGATTTAGCTACCAGATTACGGGCAATCTATGGAAATAAAGGAAAATACTAACTGATGCCATGAGGATATAGAGAGCCATATCTAGACTACTATGCGAAATTACATAGAGCAGAAAAGGCATAAAGTAAAAAATGGGAGGGATAGGGATTATATTAGAAGAGCTTTAAGAAACATCAACCAAATGCAGTATGTCAATCTCGTTGAATACTGATCCAATCAAAACCACCATGAAAAAGATACTTGAGACAATCAGGGAAAATGGAACACAAATTAGGTATTAAATGATTAAAGAATTTTTAATTTTGTTGAGTGCTCCAATAGTTTTGTGATTATTATAGTCCATATTTGTCATATCTGTTTCAGATACACAGTGAAGTATTCAGATGAACTGATATGATATCTAGGTTTTACTTTAAAAATATTCCAGCCCAAGAAAAAAGGGAGAAGGAAGGGGGACTGGTTGAAGAATCACAGTCTATTAATAGTTGCTGAAGCTGGGTGTTAGGTAAAAGGGGGTTCCTTATAATATTTCCTGTACTTTGTGAATATTTTGAAAGAATAATAAAATTTTTAAAAATTAAAAAAAAACTGAGATAGATAGACAGGTTAAAAAGTGGGCTTATTCATTAAATTTTAGTAGTCTATATACAATGGAATATGTGCATTTGATAAAAGAATGGGAGGGCTCCTATGTATTATTGTGGGACGATGTTAACATATCTAGTGAAAAAGCAAATGTAGGCTAGTGTGAATACAAAGTACACTATTTGTGTTCAATTCACACACACACTTGTGTAAGCACAAATAGCTATAACAGTTGCTTCTGAGGAAGGCAACTGGGTAGCCAGGAGACACAAGAAAGAAACTCTTGTATACTTTCTTCATTTTAAAAATGGTACCATTCACATATATTACCTCTCAGAAAATAACTAAGAAAAGAAATTGCTTATTTACTCTCCTGTCTCTCTGACCAGACTCTGCTCCTAAGAACAGGAAATGGGCTTTATCCATTATGATATTCCAGTTTTTAGCATAATACGTATGTGTTGAACAACTTCATATGAAAACCAACAAAACACTGAAATAAAGTACTCATTATAAGCAACTATTTAATCTAGTAACTTGCAAACTTCACTTAATTTTTCAACATTAAATGGAAACATGTAATGTTGATATGGTAAAAATTACAACTAAATTAAAGAAAACCATTTGCAAAGAAAAGGATACTGGAAGGAAATACTAAATGTTAACAAACAGTTGTCTTTAGATAATTGGATGGGTAATTTTCTCCCTCCCTTTGCTGTTTTTTCCCAAACTCTGTAATATGCATATATTGCTTTTATAATTCAAAATAATTTTTAAACATTTTTTGCAAAGAACCAAATAAAACAGAAACAGAAAACAGAACTATCTGGAATATAGTATGTCTGTCTCCATACAATATGTCATATTCTTTATGCAAGGAAAACAAAGTAAGAGGATAACCTAACCAGATTAGGAAAGTCACAATGAGGAGATTGCTGATATATACAAGCAGGAGAAAATCATCTGATGGCACAAGTTCTGACAGCTTCTTTTTCCTTTTCGGGTGGCTATAGGATAAAAACTAAACACAGAGAAAAGGGGCAAGGGAAGGTTATAGGAACACAGGGAAACAGTACAGTATAGTAGAGATTATGGCAAAAACCAAGAACTTGAAAGACTGTTATTCACAAATCTATACTTGAAAACTATACCAAAAACATTCATTAGTATGCTTTTTAAAAATAAGAATTATAAAAGAGAGGAGATGAAAGGAATTGGAAACTTCAACAATTAGGAAAAAATTCTTTCCCCCACCACTCTGTGCAATGATGCAGCAACTGCAAGGATTCTCCACTTTGCTTCCAGAGTATGCCTTTTCAAGACTGCACACTTGCTTTGTTCTCCCTGCTGAACCTGCCCTTAAGACCATGTTACCACCTATCAAGCCCTCCCTACTCCTCCAGAGACAGTCACTGCCTTCTCCAGGCTCCCACAGAACTTTTTTCAAGACCAAGACAACACATCAGCAGATGGCAATTTATTTGCCTATGTGACCTATTTCCATCCAGGGCAACTACATAATTCATTTTCCTGTCTTCAGTGCCCAGCTACAGTAAATTCTAAAGTAAACTTTTTCCTGAATAAAGCCACAAGGTCCTCATGCAGACAAATTTGCTTACCCAGTCACCAATACTTAAAATCTGACCAACAGATTTGACTAGAGAAAAATTTTAAACAGGAGAGTAGAGGGGAGAGAACCACCATTATAAATGAAGTCAAAATACAAATGGTAACCTAGGAAAATATACTGAAACAAATGACAGACAAAATAGAGTCACTTCAACAAGACTGTTAAAAACATACTTTCAAGTCAGGTAAGAATTTGAATTCTAGTTCTGCTACTGACTACTTCTGTGAACTTAGGCAAGCTACATAACCTTTTCACCTCCTTCTCCTCAGTCATATGATGGGAGAGAATAGTACCTAGACTACAGAGGTGGTATAAAGTTCAGTGAAATAAAGCATGTGCAAGTGCTCAATACAATGCCTAGCTTGTGCTAATTGCTCAATAAGTACTAATTATTGATATCCTTTTAGATAAAGAACTATCACAAATGAATTTTTTAAAATACCAACATGCCAACAAATAAGCATTTCACAAAACAAAATAAAAAAGAATGTCTCTCTATTGTGTCTCAAATTAAAACAAGGACATTCCAACTTACCACACCAGCAAATACATATCTGTAAAGGGCTCTTTAACAACAACTGTTATGGGGAGAATAAACCGGTACAGCTTTTTTATGGCTGAATAGTATTCCATTGTACATATCTACGACAATTTCTTTATCTACTTATCCATCTATGGACACTTAGGTTGTTTCCTTATCAAGGCTACTATAAATAATGCTGGAATGAACATGCGGGTACATGTATCTCTTCAAATTAAGTGTTTTCATTTTCTTCAGATGAATACCCAGAAGTTGATTTGCTGGATCATACGTAGTTCTGTTTTTAATTTTTTGAGGAAGCTCCATACTGTTTTCCAGCATGGCTGGAATTTACATTCCCAACAACAGTACACAAGGGTTCCCTTTTCTTCACAGTCCCAACCAATGCTTGTTATTTGTTGTCTTTTTAATAAAAGCCATTCTGACAGGTGTGAGGTGATAATCTCATTGTGATTTTGACTTGCATTTCCCTGATAATAAGTGATGCTGAGCATCTTTTCATGTACCTACTGGTATCCGTATGTCTTCTTGGAAAAATATTCAGATCCTCTGCTTATTTTTTAATTGAATTATTTTGGAGGTTTTGTTTGTTTGTTTGTTTGTTTGCTATTGTATCAGTTTTTTATATATTTTGGATATTAACCCCTTATCAGATACATGATTTGGAAATATTTTCTCCCATTCAGTAGGTTGCCTTTTCATTTTATTGATGATTTCCTTTGCTGTGCAGCTTTTTAGTTTGATGTAACTCCATTTGTTTGTTTTTGCTTTTGTTGCCTCTGCTTTTGTTGTCAAATCTAAAAAATCATCAGCAAGTCCAATGTCAAGGGGCTTATCACCTATTATCTTCTAGGAGTTTTATGGTTTCAAGTCTTACATTCAAGTCTAATTCATTTTGAATCAATTTTTGTATATGGTGTGAGATAGTAGTGTAGCTTTATTCATTTGCATGTGGCTGTCCAGTTTTCCCAACACCATTTATTGAGGAGACTGTCCTTTCCCCATTGTACATTCTTGCCTCCTTTTTCATAAATTAATTGCCCATATATATGCATAACTTTATTTCTGGGTTCTTTATTCTGTTCCATTGATCTATGTGTCTGTTTTTATGCCAGTACCATATTGTTTTAATTACTATTATTTTGTAGTATAGGTTGAAATCAGAGAGTATGATACCTCTAGCTTTGTTCTTCTTTCTCAGGATTGCTTTGGCTATTTGGGGTCTTTTGTGGTTCCACACTTATTTTAGGATTGTTTTATTTCTGTGAGAAATACCATTGGAATTGGATGGGAATTGACTGAATCTATAGATTGTTTTGAGTAGTATGGACATTTTAACAATGTTAAATCTAATTCATGAGCATGGAGTATCTTTCCATTTATTTGTGTCTTCAGTTTCTTTCATTACTGTCTTGCAGTTTTCAGTGCATGGGTCTTTCACCTCCTTGGTTAAACTTATTCCTAATACAGACTTTAAATGTTGTAGATTTATATTTGATCTGGAAAGATGTCCAGGCTACAGTATGTTTTTTTAAAAGTCTTATAAAATAAAATTGTATGATATTTCTACTTATAAAGTATACTTAGAAAAAGGGTTTGGAAGGAAAATATAAAAATTACTATTTTAACTATAAAACTAATGATAATTAAATAAAAAATAATATAATGAGTAATATTATTAAATAATAAAATAATAAATAACAAATAATTAATATTATTTTAACTATAAAACTAATAAAATAAGTACAAAAGTTGTTTCTCAGTGGTGGGTCAAAAGCAATTTTTACTTTAAAAAATCAGATTAATATAGAAGGGTACAATGAGCAGGTTTCCAGTTTTATTAATTATAAAATAAGGCTGTTACTATTTCAAAAGAAAAAATTGAATGTACAAAACAGTGGGTATTCTATAAACCAGTGAGCAATTTTTGGAGTTAAGTAAATGTGACAGCACAGCACACTGAGTCCAAGACAGTCAGTCGGGATTTATAAATGTGACATTATAAATGGACAAAGTGGTGAGGTATGTGTACTGTTTGGTCTTTTCATGTTTCTTTAAGAGCTAGATAGGCAAATAATCCCTTGCATTATGGTTACTCAAAGTGAGATTCCCAGAATATTATTAAGTTGGCAGATTCCTGAGCACTACTCCAAACCTAGTGGCTCAAGAACTCAGGGAGTAGGGAGCAGAATTTAGCAATTTTAACAAGCTAACTAAAGATTGAGAGTACTAACCTACATGGTGGAAAACACATATGAATAGTTAACCATAAGCTGTACTGAAGTCTGAAAAAGCAGTGCTGAGATTGTATTTTGTGGGTGAATTCTTCAAGGTCACTAAATTACTGCTCTTGCACATTTAAGGCTACGGCTATGTTAAATAAAATTTACTTAAAGATAGATGTAAAGTCTTCCTTAGTAAAAAATTACAACTATGAGGTTGAGTTAAATTATGTTCATTGTTGAACTGAATAACCTATTTATTGAACTTTCACTTAAATTGCTTTGTAAGTCACAAAGTGCTCTTTCCAAATATAAAGATTTATTTTTCAGCATTGAGCACTGGCATTCATTCATTCAAATGTTTCAGTGTATCAGACACACAGGTGCCTATACATCTGTTTGCTGAATGAATGTACAACATTCATTTCTAAGTATGAATGAATTTACAGATAACTGCTAGCACATCACTCAATACTTCACATACATGAACTTTTAATCCACACAGAAATCCTCTATGATAAGTACTGTTATCTCCAGATCATAAGCAAACTGAAGCAAAGTAGGGGAGAGACTTGCCCAAGCTAGTAGTGGATAGGACCAGGATTCAAACCAAGTCAGGCTGGATCCCGAATCTGTATATCCACTAAGCTATACTGCCCTCCTTATTTAAAACTAAACACTACACATTTAATAATAGATTCCCTAAGTGAAGCTCAAATCTCTAATGATTTTATTGCTCATCATTTTAATACTTACTTTTAGCAAAATAAACACTAGTTCAGTTTTTTCTAATCAGTTTTATATACTTCTAAGAGCTAAATGACTTTGTCTCTGAAGTTTGTTGATTTCTTCAACAGCCTAGTTTAGAGAAATTATTAATCTTTTCCCAAGATATCTATTATCTTATTCTGAAGACCAGCAACCTTATCACTTTGTTTTGTCTATTACAAAATATATTCACTGTAAGTATGAGAAAGAGTTAAAAATCTTATTGTCCAGAGATAACAACTATTAACATGTTATTATATATTCTTCAGGGTTTATTATATCCATAACATTCTCACTTTCCACCACTACCACCACGTAAGTAAAATCACTGTATAAATTGAGAAGAACTGAACTGTCTTACTCTGCAAAAAAGATAGGAAATGAATCACTGTCATAAGATAGGAAGTATTTTAAGTTACTATTCTATAATGTAAACACCCTAGAACACTGCCTTTTACAAATAACTAAGTTTTGGTTTATAATAATCATTTTCTGAAAGCAAAAATAGTTTCATAGGATGCTTTACAAAGTCTACAATCAACCTCATCTAAACATTTATTTTTGAAGAAATGCTTCACATTCAAGAAATACAAATGAGATTTTTTTTAATATTTTGCTACATACTCAGCTTCATTTCTTACATTAAGAACTGAATTAAGTTTAAAATTCTAGCAGGGAGGATATAGCTCAAGTGGTAGAGCACATGCTTAGCATACACAAGGTCCTGGTTCAATCTCCAGTACCTCCTCTAAAAATAAATAAGCAAACCTAATTACCCTCCCAAAACAAACAAACAAAACTCTAAGTAAGAAGTGCCTCTATGTTTATTATATCCTGTTTGGCATAACAGTCGGTGGCTATCCCATGGTTATATCACTTACTTACTCCCTAGCCGTTTCCTTATTTCCAGCCTCACCACAGACCTGGAGCCCTGCCACACACTACAGTCCCACAGCATGCTACGCAACACAAAACAACTATCTCTACCTATTATTCACATTTCCTTTACTTCAGAAGTAACAACAGTACCCTAGCAAAGTACTCTGGTTTCAGACATAACCCAGGTCTAAACTATATTCTCCAAGATCTTACTCTCTGAGCTGTCTGAAAGATGTGCTGTGGCTGTCGGCTGCACTTCCCCTGGAACTGGCTAACCCACGAGGCCTGCTATAGTTGCTAAATATAAGGTAGCCATAGCAAGCTTGAGTAAACTCTTCTCACAAGGACTCTGTATAAGATGCAGTGGTTAGCATATCTTCATAATATATCACAGTCTTACTCTACCTCAGTTGTTACCAAGCCTGGCCGATCATAAACACCTGTGGAACTTTTGAAAAACAGATTACTGGGCCCTATGCTCTTCCAAGAACACCCTCACTCACCCATCTGCTCCCCAGAAGACTAATTTGAGTAGATCTACAGTGAGACTGAGTTAAAAAAAAGTTAGTTACCTAGATCCTTGCTATTCAAAGCATGGTCTAAGCATCAAAAGCATCAGCATCACTGGGGAGCTCTCTGGAAATACAGAATCTCAGGCCCCTTCAGACCTACATAGGCAGAACTTACATCCTAACAAGAGCCCCAGGTGATTAGCACAAACATTAAAGACTGAAAAGCAATGCACTAGACAATTCTAATGTATAACCAGTTTTCAAAAGCACTGCTCTACCTAATCCTCTAATTCGTACCCCTAACATATAAATCAGATATATGAATAAATTTCAAATGTACTTTGATTAGTGAAGGGGGCTACCATGAAGTCTGGAGTCACAGATTTTGAAAAGGCCCACAGCTACCGCGGTTTCACTCACCCTTGCATTACATATGGGAACTGCTGACTCTGTGCTGGGTCGGTTTGTGCTTGTGGAAGGGTACGTTGCCTCAATCCTTCTGAGGAAGAACTGGCAGCTAAAGACAAGGTTTCTTGACTGGCTGATGGAGTGGATGATCCTGACTGATCTGAATTCTACAAACAAAAATGTAATTATTTTTTCAAGGAGACTTAATTCATTACAATCATTAGATTATAGATACATTGCGAAAAATGTATTTATGAAATCCCTCTGCAAAGAGTGAATTTTACAAATGTACTGATTTGAATTCTGTGCCCAGCATAACAGATAGATATTTTAATTCTGATGAGACTAAAGAGTTTAGAAAATCAAAGTCCCTTACTTATGTAACAGTCCATTTCTCAACTAGAAAAGGCTGAGTAGTAATTATATACCAAAAAAGAATACAAAATTGTGAAAATTAAATTAATGCATGCAAAGCTCTTTTCATGATGCTTAACTCATAGGAAGTACTCAATAAATGGTACTAATTACTGTCACTTAAAAAGTTACTACATGCCAGCTACTATATAATATGCTATTAGTAACATATTGCTTTAAAATACTGAAGAACATGCTAGAATTTGGTGTTAACTCTGACATTAACAAGAAACATAACCTTAAAATTCACTTAACCATTAAGTCTCAGCTTTCCTACTAAAAATGAGATTGAACTAGATTTTCAAGATTCCTTTCAGTTCTAAAATTCTATTAGTTTATAAATTTAAAAAAACCCAATGAATAGTTTTTTTACAAAATGAACAAGATACCAAATAGGATTTAAAAATTCTCATGCTCCCATGATGTCAGTAACTCAGAGATTCAATAACCTCACATAATATAACCCCTTGAAGACTACCCCAATTTGTTGCTGTTTGAAAATAGTCTGTAAAGAGTTTTCTGTAAATGTAAAACACAGTTACATTTTATATAAATTACCCACTTTAAAAAGCTAGGTATGATATAATTTTAACATTCTTTCAAGTTTGTTAAAGTTGCATTTACCTGCACTGCCTTCCTATTGACAGCGTATCTTTTTGCATGTCTACCTTCCTTAGTCTTCCCATGTGAAAAGGTCCAAGGACACTCGTCTTTTGGAAAACTAATGAAAGCTTTAAGATATTATTCTACACCAAATAGATACCATTATCTTACCCAGGAATCTGCTGCTTAGGCACATGAACCGGGAAAGGCCTCTTTTTTGGCATTTCTTATTAAATAGATCATCAAAATATGGTGTTCATTTAAAAAGCAATAGAAGAAAGGCCTGCTCATTTAGCAGGACAGCCTAATTTCTCTAGAACTAATTATTTCTGACTTTATTAGATAATTCTTTCATGAAAAGATTTTTAAGACATTTTCAAATCCCATTGAAATTTCTCAGCCATAAAAAATTAAGAGGAATTCAACTTAATTTTCCTTTGATACTTTTTAGATTTTTATTACACACCTCGAAAAAACTGAATATGTAACTAATGACATGAAATCATGGCTGATGAACCTAGAAAAGTGAGAAGATTCTTTGTCAACAAAAATTGGAGCAACACAACTGTGTCCAACAACTATATATGGAACTCTATACCAATGCCAGTGTTTTAGCCCTTCTTGAAGCAAGGTAGGAAACACAGAAAGACTCTCACGTTTATTGACAAAACATATTTCAGTTTAATGTAAGCTAAAGTCCCATGGCTGTTATGAGAAAATACTTACCACTGAGACCATACTAATTAAATATAGCAACTAGAGGATCTAGTTTCTTAAAGAAGCAGTCAACTAGTATCTGTCTACTGAAAGATCTTTCAACTAATTATCACCCCTGCCACTCATCCCCCTCCTTAAAGGTTTGGCTAGATTCTTGACAAGAAGGAAAGTACACTTAGCAGTACAAACGTTCCCTGCCCAAGAAGTTTTAAGAAAGCTTCCTCTCATTCGATCCTTTTCTCTCACCTCCAAAAGTGTCACATAAAACTTTTATGAGAAACCAAAAATAATTTAATATAAAAGAATCTAGGACAGTGTCTTTAAAACTTGTAGAAAATGTCTAAGTTGAAGAGTTCAACTATTTTTTTTAATTTCCAAAACAAGTTTAGGCAGGAGGAAAAATAAGGAGGGAGAAATGAACACTCAAGTCTGAAAGAACTGAGCAGATTAAGTACTTTTTCCTCCTGCAGTTGGAATGTATCCTCAAATCCAGTCATTTTAAAAGACAAAATTCTTGAACAAGCAATTTCCTTCAAGATGATTTAGCAAAGTTTAAATAATGTAATCTACATTGACTAAATATACTACATCAAATACCCTAAATACTTCTGAAGTTTCGGCCCTCGGGCTTATATTATATAACCATATCATAATTCTGTTTTCTGGGTATTTCAGTAATTAAATCCCTGAAGACTGGATCTAATACCGACCTACCACACGGTAAATTATATCTCCTGGGGAACAGGCTTCAAGGGATAACACTGGGTACTGGATCTTTAAAAATGAAGTTTAAATGCTTAACTTGAGCTGTTCAAAACACAGTCTCACAATCCACAATCTCTAATTGTTCTATTTTCCACTTAGTTTTTAGAGGCAAAAAGGATAATCAGAAAACTTCAACATTTACTCCTCCCAAAACAACTCACAGAATTGCTGCTGGATGCCAATGCTTCATGACTTTCTCTACTGGTGCTGGATTTTGGAGAACTGGGAGGAGTCCGAGAAGTACATACTAGATGAACCATATGATACTCATCTTGCTAAAATTAAAGAAGATTACATTTAAAGGGTAATACTGGAAAAAACACAGCTCAAAAAAGTCAGTAGCTAAGCGGAAATACTGAACTCAGAACTTAAGTTCCTTTCTAGCATAGCCATTTTATAATAATGTTGTCATTTGCAAGTAAATTGGGGAGCTTTTGAATTCAGTAATTTTCTCCATGCTTAGAAAATGGTCTCAATAGTCAGGAATTGCTATATAAAAAAATGATTATTCTGTATACCAAGCAGTCTTAAAGCAAACAGTGCTGTAAAGTTAGGTCAATGAAATCTATTATTTCAATTAAAAAACACTAGCACATTAATATAAGAACTGCAATAGTCACACTGAAGCTTAAACTGGTTTTATCTCTAACACACACAGACATAAAGTATCTATTTGAACTATATTCTGTAAATATTCCAAATGTGCTTCTATAAATCTATAACTGAAGGAAAATATTCTAGTAATGACTAGAATTGGAATTTTGGCTTAGCAATTTCATGAGTATATTTATAGCCAGGCATAATGCAAGTAAATAAAATGGAGAAAGGAAAGAGAATAAAGAGGGGCAGAGAAGAACAAAAGATAGCTCAACAACTTTTAAAAAATACAGAAAAGAAAAAAAATCAGAAAATGATCAAGAAAAGGGGGCAGGAAGAAAGATGCCCCGTTGTGAGAAAGAGAAACAAAGCTCCTAGAAACTAAGAATTCATCATCTATCATAAACCTAGGATTGTGCTTAATTCTAAGGTGAATCCAAGAAAAGGTAGGAGTAAGCCCCTCCCCTAAAGAGGCTCATGATATTGTTAAAAGAACAGACTAGCACATTAGAGCACAATTAGAGAAATACATAAAACAGCCTTTTGTATAAAACTAAGAAGAACAAATTAGGATGCCAGGGAAAGGCATACCCAGAGATAGCACGACATAAGGCATGACTAGCAAGGTAGGTAGAAAGCAGGCCTGATTTACAATGTCCCCTTGACTTTGGAACACAGAACATTAAAAAGCATCCAAGTGTAAGATGTTTATCTTTACAAACCTAGTTTCAAAGGTCACATTAACCACAACTAGCTCATAGTATATATTCACCTTTGGGAAATATTTCTGTAAAATATTTTGTAAGTTAACAGCTAATGGCAGCTTTTAACTAAGAAAAAGTAAGGAGTTATACAGTTCAAAGATCTGTTCAAAATGTAAACATACTGTTCAGAATGTTTCACAAGGGGCACAACAGTCCTTTGACTGAAGCACTCTTATTTTAAGTCTTCTGGATGGAAACCATTTCTAACAACAAAAGCCTTTTTAAAGGTATGTATATGCAGACTCTAGCTATCCTTGGGTTAAAATAATAAATAAATCTATATTTCAAAGAGCATATAGCAGAAAGGTTTTTAAGCATAAAAATAGAAAAAATGAACAGGTGGAGCACAGAGGGTTTTGGGGGTAGTGAAATACTCTGTATGATACTATAATGGTGGATACATGTCATTATACATTTGTTAAAACCCACAGAATACATAACACCAAGAGTGAACTCCAATGTAAACTATGAGTTTGGGGTAATAATGATGTCAATGTAGGTATCAATTGTAACTACAATAACACTCTGATGTGGGATGTTGTTAGTGGGGCTAGTTGTTCATATGTAGAGGCAAGAGGTTTCTCTTTACACTTTCTGCTCAATTTTGCTGTGAACCTGAAACTACTCTAAAAAATAAAGTCAATTAAGAAAAGAAACAGGGAGGGGGTGGAAATCTGGTGCAAATCCCACTACTTCTGAGAGAGGGAAAGAGAGAGATGTTATTAAACCACTTTGGCAACTTGAAACCATATGATTAAAATGAAAATGACAGCAAGAAGTCACACTGGCAAAGGTAAAATGTCAACTATCTAAACAGAAATAATATATCAGTGTAAGATTTCTTTCAAGTTTCCCACAGTGATCATAAACATATAAGAGAAGATACAGATCTTCTAAATCAGATTAGGGATATCCAGAAAGCATTAAGAATTAAGTAAAAGATCTAAAGCAAAACATAAGACATATATTCAGTTCTGCTACATTCACAAGCAAAAAGAATCTCAAATGCAGAAAAGTTCTAAAAGTATAAATTCCACAAATAAATATCAGCTAAAAGCTGCCATTAAAATAACTAGCATTCAAGCTGTCAAAAAACTAAACTGAAATATATTTTAACTCTGAGTACTAGTATGCAAGGTTTGCTAACTGATGGACCAATTGGGCTTCTTTCTATTTCTTGTCCTGAAATTAAACTCCTAACCCAAGTAACTTGTATTAAAATGTCATGCCATTTGGTCAAAAGGGGATTTAACAGAGGAGACTGTTACCAGTGAAAATCCTTCACCACCACTTGAACACCGTACTTCGGCACTACTAGTAAGTCAGTAATACTTTCTTACACAACAAGTCCCTGAACACAAACATATAATCCTATTTCAGATTTAGCTATCAGATGGATATACAAAACTATAACCTAATCAGGATCACCTATTACGCTACCCAAAAAGGCTGATTTTAAGTATCTAAAAACTAAACTGGTTGGATATCGGTAAAACTTCAGACCATAGCTCCTCTCGTATTCCAAGTATTTGGTATCAAATAGTGGTAGAAAAGCTTACTTTTCTGAGAATGTCTTTCAGCTGCAGATGATCGGGAAGCAGTCTGCCCGAATACACCAATCTCTGATCCTTCGTCAACTAAGAAATGGGACAAAGAAAAGAATTCAACTTTTTCTAATTATACAAATTGAAGGTTGGGAATAAGATGCCTAAATACGGATAAAGCAGAACTCCCTTTAGTCAGAGATAAGCAGAAAATTGACAATTTAAGAATTCTGTTTTTCCAAATTCCACTTAAGACACTAAGAGTTCAGCAAATGGTAGCATATATATTGTAGATATAATAAAATACAGATAATTATCAAATTATTTTTAAAACAGGGAAGAAAAGGTGAATTGGAAGTTTGTCTTTTCAGCCTTAATGCAATGTGTGTGTAACTGTCATTAAAAACTTTCAAGATTATAAATGAGAAGGTGGCTGGCTTTCTATTAACAGTCAACAGTGGGATAAAATTTCAAGGTTACTGGTGGAGGTTTTTTTTTTGCATTGTTTTGTCAGTATTTTTAATATAAAAGTATATATAATACTGATTTTCTTCTTTATTAACATCATGCAAGACAATGTATTGATTGTAATTCAAGAGCCATTTGGATTTAGTTACAGCTTTAGGTAACTATTCTAGTTTTTATTATTCTTGCCATTCTCACGAATACCTTCATACATTTTTTAAGAACGCAAGACTAAAGAAAAATCAACTGAAGTGCATGGAGATTCAGTTGCCATCTCCATATTTTGTTCCTTTAACAAACCTGCTAAGTACTCACACTACTAGCATTAAAGTATTTAAAATTAAAGCATTTATGTCAAGTCCCCATAAGACCTCCTATTTCATTTAACTGAGAAACAGGCAAATGTTCCTTGAATTCTATTAGAACAATTAAATATTAATTATAGCAACAATTATTAAGTTTTAAAATCCAAGTAATAACTTTAACAATTTTCAAACAGGCTATATATGCAAAATCACTACTAAAAAAGAGTCTTAGATTAAAAATAATCATGATAGAAACTGTCATACTGAATAAGATCTGTGGTTCAGGGATCCTTAGATATCAAAGATCAAGGGAAAGGTATAGTTGTCCTTCCAAGATACTTAGCTTTTAGGCATAATCTAGCTTCTCCTGGAAGAATTTTTGAGTGTACCAGTCCCAACATGTGCATATACAAATTCCTATATATAAACAACCAAATACAACGCAGGAGTTTTTTAAAAAGATACGTATCACAAGTTTTGAAATGTCAATCAATACAGATAAGTACTGAGTGGGGCACAAGTAGTAAATTACGTAACATAAGTTAAATGCTAAGTAGATGATGATTACTTTAACCCCTGGACAAAATGAATTATGTACTGCTTTATAAGTTTCCATAATGCATTTACTACTTCAGCTGGAACCCAAAGAAGTTTCCTTGGTAAATACTACAGCCATCATAAACTATCATTTTTTCACCAGAGCAAAATTTTAATATATTCTTCTATGTCATATCATTCTGTATAAAAACATCAGTCTTTTCTCTTTTTTTTTTTTTTTTTACTTTTCAAACATACACAAAGTGAAGAGAATAAAATGAACTCTCAGGTACCATCTTTTAAGAATCCCCAACTATCTGGCTCCAACAATTATCAACACAGAAATATTAAAATTTATAACATGGATATTTTAATGTTTCCAGGCTTTTGTTATTACTTGTAGTGTCCTTCATTCATACTATTTATTTCTGCATTTTCCTACATATCCTGCAATATGGAAATCCCTGGTGATCTTGATAAAAGCAATCTTGGTGAAGCAGTAGGGCAGAAACTTAACTGGAATGGATTCAAGAGAAAAGGAGAGGAGTACAGTTTGAGATAGTGAATATCCACGATTTATAAAGACAAGGAAAGAAACAGAGCAATAGCTAGAAGAGTAGACTCAAAAGAAGGTCTTGCTTGTTTTACTGTTTTTTGTTTTTGTTTTTTTAAGAAGAGAGAAATAACATGTTTGTGTGCCAACAGGAATAATCTAGTAGAAAGGAAAAAACTGAGAATGCAGGAGAGAAAAGCAGAGAATTTCAAGAACAATGTCCTTGATTAGCTAATAACGAACGGGTAGAATCTTGTGTGGAGAAGTTGGACTTACATTAGAATATGACAGAGGTAGGTGAAGAAATGTTAAGAAACTTGTACACAATATACTGTATAGCACAGGGAAATATATACAAGATCTTATGGTAGCTCACAGCGAAAAAAAATGTGACAATGAATATATGTATGTTCATGTATAACTGAAAAAATGTGCTCTACACTGAAATTTGACACAACATTGTAAAATGATTATAAATCAATAAAAAATGTTAAAAAGAAAGAAAGAAAGAAACTTGTACACGAGCCCACTACCACCATTCTGTGGCTCAGTTTTCCTATCTGTAAAATGAGGGCAATAATAGTACCTATTTCACAAGGTTTAATTTTCACAACAATGAGTGTGCACACAAACCTCTAAGAACAGAGCAGAACATACAGTAAACATTCAATGAGCATCTGATATTAATTTCTATACCTACTCCTTTGACATCATGCAGTTTCATGAGGATCTAATGAGAGATTACATGAAAGTACTGAAAATTTGTATGACTAAGAGCAGGCTGTGTATGTTCATTATGCATAAGAAAGTGATTAGGACCCTGGGTTGGTTAAACCTGCAATAACTATCACTTTTAATGATTAAAAAAGCAAGCCCTAATCCATATTTGAACAACCTTCAAGAATGAGTTTAAAATGACATTTATAAATAACAAAAGGGAAGCTTTTAATTAATTTTACTTCTCTACACAGAGAAAAAAATATTTTGATATTGGTAAAAAGAAGCCTATGTCCAAAACATAAGTTACTTTCCTTCAGATTTTTAATGAAAGGATGTATTGAGTGGCAGGGTGAAAGAGGTATTTACCAACCTCTGCTTCAAAATGTAAGAAATCTATAATGACCTTCTTTCTGCATGGGTAATCTCCATTATAGTATTAAACTGTAACAGTAATGGAATTAATCATGTACTTTAACACAAGTATCACTTCTAAACAAGATAAGGCAAAAATATGCTAGAATACTCAGTATTCTGGACCATCAACATATATACAGATAAATATATATATCTGTATATATAAAATAAGTATAATGGCAATCCAATTTAGATAGTTTACTGTCCTAATTATTTAGTAGATAGGTTTAAAGCAATTTTTTCACAGAAATAATACGGATCGCTGTCAGAAACTTCACAAACTCTGGAAGCCCATGCTTGAAAAACTTCGCCACACAAATTAAACACACTTAAGATGATCACTTAGTTAAAAACACAGGTACTGAAATCTCATGAGAGTCAGCTATAAAGTAATCATCCAGATTGTCTATAATGATAATTTGTATATCAAAATACAAACCAAAATTAAAGATTTTGAGAATTCCTAGTCCTAAACTGTGAGACCCAGTTTGAGAAACATAAATAATCATTAAACTTTTAAACCTAATGGCACATAATCTATTTAACCCAAAATACAGCTGACTAAACTAGCATTAGTTGAAGCCCAGAGACTGGTAATCCCTTATCCCCACATCCTACTTTTTTAAAGCCTATACCCACTGAACAGAAAGGCTGGGCGAAAGCTAAGCAAGTCCCTCAGCAGGATGAGGAAACAGCATGACCAACAGCACTCAGCTAAAAGTCTGGCATTTGCAAGAAGACAAGACCACAGCTTTCACTATTTGTACCTGTGAAAGAGCAATCAAGGTTTAGAAAACCCATTAAGAGGCATGTATACATTTCATTCATATCACTGGTCATTGTCCCTCCAGGGTCCTTTGCTAAATTTTCCATCCAATTCTAAAAATTAAAGTTCTTCAGGTGAGTTGCAAATTTGCTTCTCTATCCAAGGCCTCTCTCTCCCTTTCAGGCCCAGACCCATATACCCAACATTTAGACATTTGATATCTTCAGATATCTCAATAGGCAACTCAAAGTCAAAACATCTACAATGGTTCTCAATTCCCAATTCCCCAAATCTTTCCTTTTACTTGTTCCCTAATCCATAACAACTTGGCACCAGTTTTTTAAGTCAAAAATCTGGACATTATCCTCAGTTTTCCTTTCTCTCACCTTGTCTAACATTTCTAACCATCAGCAAATCCTCTGGACCCTATCTCCAAAAGTCTCTCTTAGATCAGTCCATTTCTTTCCATTTCCATTGCCATTACCTTAACCTAAACCATCATGTCTTGCCTGAACTTCTGCAACAGCTTCTTAACTGGTCTTTACACTCTGTTCTACAGTCAGAAAATAGAGTGATCTTTTAAAAATGTGAATCAATTCTGTCACTCTTTAATGGATTCCTACCACTCTGTATTTAATTCTAATTCTTTACCATAACCAGATGGTCCCAGCGGATCTGGTTTCTGTCTCTCTCTCCAACCTCCTCCGATCATATTTCTTCCTCATTCACTAGCCAAACTGGCATCCACTTAGATCCCCAAATATGCCAAACTCTTCCCCAATTCAGACACCTTACCTGCAACATTCTCTCCTAGCTCTTGCAGGGCTGGCTCTTAATCATCTTTTAGGTCTTAGCTTTAAAATGACCCCCTCAAAGAGGTCTTACCTGATTCACACATTTAGTAGAGCATTCCCTTTCACATAACCTCTTTCTTTCATAACACAAACCACAATCTGTAATTATGTGCACACGTTTATTTCCCTAAGTGGAATATGAGTGCCAAAAACAAAGGAGGGTCCACGTCCATTTAGCTCATCCCTTTATTCCCAGAGCCTAGCACTGTGTCCTGCAGAGCACATGCTAAATGCCAGTTTGTTAAATGAAGTGCTATGAGTCCAAAAGGGTTTACACAGATTTGGAAGACAGAACTTATGTGGAGTTTGTTATATCAGTTTTTACATGTAATCATTAAGAATGGAAATGAAATATTTAGTCTATGAATCAAAATACTAATTTAAAGCACTTGCTAGTACTAAGTTCATCTGGTTCATTTCTGCAAATGGTACTGATATTAGCAGACTACTATGAAGGAGGAATCATGTATTAGAATTAGTATTAACTTTTCTCAAAATTAATAATCAATTTAAAATAAACTTTTATCTTTCTACAGCAAGGGAACATTAATTTCCAAAAACCAGAATATAACAAAATTACATGGTACCCCGTGAAAATACATGAAGCAAAAACTAGTGTGGATAGAGATGTGAAGAAAGTAGAACCTTCAGACATTGCTGGTGGGAGTGTAAAATGGAACAGCCTCTGGAAAAGTTTGCCAGTCCCTCAGAAAGCTACCCTATGACTCAGTGTATACCCAATTCCATTCCTAGGTATGTACCAAAGAGACATGACATGTCCACACAAAAACCTGTAAGGGACTGTTCATAGCAGCATTATTCATAATAGCCAAAAAGCTGAAACAACTCAAATGCCTATCAATTAATGAATAGATAAGCAAAATATGATATATACATACAATGGAATATTATTTAGCCATAAAAAGTAATGGAGAACTGATACATGTTATAACATGAATGAACCTTATAAACATTATGCTAAGTGAAAGGAGCCAGGCACAAAAGGCCATATATACTACAGTTCCATTTATGTGGAATTTCTAGAATAGGCAAATCCATAGAGACAGAAAGTAGACTGTTGGTTACCAAGGATTGGGGGAACAGAGAATGGAGTGACTGCTAGTGAGTATGGGGTTTCTTTTTGGGGTCATGAAAATGTTCTGGAATTACAGTGCTGATGATTGCACAACTCTGTGAACTATTAAAAACTACTGAGTTACACACATTAAATGGCAAATTTTATTAGTGTGTGAATAATTCTGTAGTATGTGAATGTCTCAATAAAAAAAATTGCTGCTTTAAATTGAATATTCAAATGCCTTCAGATAATCAGAAGTAAAAGAAAAAAGAATTCTTTAATTTTACTGTGGTTGAAAACAGAGAAAAAGAAGTTCTCATGTACATATGTTAAGTAAGAAGATTTGAAAATTTTTCTATGCCACTAAAAAAATTGCCTCGTCAATTTATATATCAATAAATTTAATTTAAATATCTGGAAAACCAGTAGTTAGACATGATAACAAACAACACAATAACCAACTGACTTAATTTTCAATTAGTTTGGATTATAAGCTACAGTGTTAGGAAAAGAACAGATTTTGAAATTTCAATTCAAATTCAGTTAAACTTGTAAAAGTGATGCAATTTTACTTATTGAGACCTTCTAATATACAGTATCTATTAATTTGATTAAAAATCCATTTCTTTATTAGTTAGAGTAAGTATTGCTAGCAGCTATAACAAACCCCAAGATCTCAGTGGCCTGACACAATAAAAGTTCATTTTTCTCTCAAAAAAATAAATAAATAAATAAACATTATGTGGTACCCTTTAAATATAAGAATTCAGAAGACTCAGGATTGTACATCTAAAATAAAGTACTAATTAAATTGTCAGTTAAAAATTTCTGTGAAGATATTGGCTACACAGATTAACACATAAATATACTTGACCATCTCTGTTGACACTACCACCATTCTTCCTGTTGCTCACACCCTACATCCAATAATCAGCAAATCCTATTAGGTACACTACTTGCACTGCATCCACTGATCCACCCTAGAGGAAGCCTGGTGACACATGGCAGAGCAGAGGCAGCTAAATTACCAAATAAGAAACATCCTGTTGGCACTCTCAGTATTCTAGAGACAGAGCTGTACCACTCCCAATAAACAGCTGCTTAACCAGCTGGCCCCAAAACTCTGCTACCCACTTAGCAGAGATTGCTAAAAACCAAGATGCAGAAAGCTCCCCTGCTAGTATAATATGCAAAACAAATCCTAAACTGGGGAACGATATTTTTTTTCTAAAAAGTTTACATATATTATTACCTAAAATGTCTGATTTTTTAATGTTTAACTAGATATCAAAAAGTGATAAAATACTATGGATCCCTAATGCACTTAAAATATTCACAAGAGTCGAACAGATGAGTTTAAAAAGCCAACACTTTTATATTTCTAGAAAATCAAAAGATTAAATTTTGTATGTAAAAGACTAAATGGGTCTCATAATTACATATGGCTTAAAAAATCATGTCCTTAGTATATACAACTTCAGCATAATCAAATAGCTCAGTAAAAGCAATCATCAAACTTACATGTTAGTTCAAAGAACTACAGCCCAATTTCTTTGAAAGTAGTAACTATTAATATTTCAATACTTACATATAGTTCAGTCACAAGTGTCAAACAGCTTTAAAGAGCTGGCTCCCAGAAGGTGCACAAAATATCGTTTCTGTGGGAAATGAATTCTGTGAATTTGTACTGGAACAAATTTCCCTCCCACTCCCACTAAACTCACCCAATCTAAAGCCCCAGGAAATTCAGAAACACTGTAAATGGAAGCATAGCTTACCCAAACTACCTCTACCTCTTACCCTCTTGCAACAACAGTAAACAAAATCAGCTTACAGAGCTTGAAGAATAATTTTCTCTAGAACTGCAAAGGGACATTCCCTGCTTAGATTTCTACTCATAGCCATTCACAAGTCAGGTATACACACAACAGAGATGCCAAAATACATAACTGCTATGGTTCATGCAAATAAGCAGGCTTGTGAAAAGAAAGGGGAATGCAATGTATTTAAAGTCTTGAGATATGTTCCTATGCCTTCCCTATAATTTATCAAAACAAAAATAACCACATGCTAAGCTGATATGCATTAGAACAGTAGTAAGACTATGCTACTCATTCATCTGTAGCCTTTAGATGACCATCTAACATAAACATCTTCTTTTTACAGTTCACTTACTTCTTTTCAATTTGCAAGTATATAACTGAGACGGCCAAGTCCCTAAATGCCTTTCTTCATCTTATATATAACCATCACATGGTTAAGACCAATCTGGGTTCAAATTCCAATTCTATTAAGAGTTCTTTGATCTTGGGCAAAAAAATCACCAATCCTCAGACTCCTCATCTAGAAAATAGAGTTAATAATAAAACCTGCAGCATAAGCTGTCTATGAGGAACAAATGTGATAAATATATAAAGTGCTTAGTAAAATGCCTAGTATATACAGCAACCACTTAGTAAATGGCAATTTAAAATCAGAGCACCAAATATGATAGTTAAATAAAAGCATGTGAGACCATCAAATCAATATTTATTACATAAAGGACAGAAACTTAAACTTAGAAGTTCTAGAAAAACCCTATTTTAAAAAGCATGATGGATGTTGAGGGTAGGAGACTATATGTGTGGGTGGGGAGGGCTATGTGCAAACTCTCTGAATTTTCTGCTCAATTCTGCTGTGAACCTGAAACTGCTCTGAAAAATAAAGCCTACTAATTAAAAAAAAAACTAAACATTTTAAAAAATTTTTTAAAAAAGCATGATGCGTGATTAAACAAAACAATACCTTCATAGTACTTTATTTTCCGAAAAAAAGACACTATAAACAGGCCACAAAGGAGTTAAATAAAACAAATTTTAGTCAGCACTTATTCAAGACTTTCAACTTTCTATCAACCTTTGAACTCAATTTAATGTTTTAAAAGGAGCTCTAAAATTTTAAAAATTTGAATATTTTGCTTGGTGACATGAAACCTTCTTAAACGTCTATGTACTAAAATTTTGTAAGACAAAAGTCTTATAAAACAAAAATTATTTATGTGTGTGTATTATAGCCCCTTTAAAGCAACATTATGAGGTGGTTAAGAAAGCAAGTTTTTAAAATGACCTGCCTAATTATACTAAGTAAAATAAGTAAGGCAGAGAAAGATAAATACTGTGCGGTATCACTTATATGTGTAATCTAAAAAATACAACAAACTAGTGAATGTAACAAAAAAGAAGCAGACTCACAGATACAGAGAACAACCTAGTGGTAACCAGTGGGGAGAGGGAAATAGGGGAGGGGCAATATAGAGGTAGGAGATTAAGAGGTACAAACTATTAGGTATAAAATAATCTACAAGAATATATTGTACAGCCTGGGGAATATAGCCAATATTTTATAATTTTTTTAAATGACTTGCCTATATAAGGTAATAGGTAATTACAAAAATGAGACAGACATAAACCTCAAATTATTTTTATACACGCTACTTCCACTGACAACGAAGGTAAGACTTCCAACTGAACTGCAGGCAATTTGGCTATGGAATGTTATATTCTCAGTATAGAATCTATACAACTGATTCTATTCTTGTTTCTTTAATTTTATCAGAACCTCAGAGCAAAGGCACAATTTGAAAACGCGCCAAGACAGAGGAAATCTACCCAGAAATGAGGGACATGTTCGACAGGCATTTTGACCTCAAGACTGAAAAAAGGGGAGCAAAGGCATGTAAGTCCCAGAAAGGTTTGCCTTCAAAACTGAATTCAAGGTGAGTCAGGTCCATGTTAGTTACTGTTTATGAGAACAAATAGTAAGAAATAAGGTAACGAAAAAGGTGCCTATCTGGATTTAGTCATTCTTATTTTTTATTTTATTTTTTATTTTTAAGTTTTCTGTAGGATAGTCCATTCTACTGGATAACATTTTAAGTTCACCGTTTTGATATTTACACATCTAGTAAATAAGTTAAACTATCTCAAAGTCTGAAACTACTCAAATGGCCTTCTTGACAGGTATCTTCACCCAGTAGTAACAATTATCTAAATTTCAGAATGATTATTTCACACTACAGGCCAATTTTAGGAACTGAAATCCTAAAGTCATGAAGTGATGACAAATGTCATATCAGAATATGATTCACAGTTATCTGTATACACTATCAACATGAACTGGTGCACTTCCCAGTTCTTAAACCAAGTACTAAGCCAATTATCAATACCATTCAAAGTTAAACAGAAGTCCACCAGAGCTCAATTTCACATCTGAGGTTTTTAATAATGACTTTGTAAACTTCTGCATAAATACCGCAACTGCCTTGTTTCCTAACTGGAAAACACCTTCCCCTCTGTAGCCCATTATAGATCTGTACTCTTTTTACATAGTACTATATGTAAAGTACTAAGCATTTTAACAATATAAAGCATTTAGAATCATCAGTGCAACATTAGCTCTGAAAGAACAGTTAAAAAGAAGAAAAGAAACTACCATCTACTTGAAACTGTTATCAATTATTTAAAAAAAAAAAAAGCCCCTGTGAATCTTTTCTTAAAACAGGTACACATTCCCTTACCCCCAGCTCCAAAGGACTGCTCCCTTCTTGTGCTCCTGCAGCACTCAGTACATCCCTCTTGTATAACATTAGTCACATAATATTGTAGTTATTTACTTACATGTCTGTATGCCTCACTAGACTTAAGCTTCATAAGAGCAAAGGTCTCTTATCATCACCTTTTTGCTTAGTATACACATAGACCTTCAAAAATGTCAGGTCAATAAAATCCTAATTAAACATATAAATGAAGCCCAAGAAAATGTGTTTTGGAAAGATGGATATATTTGTTGTGGGGTAACTGAGGGAGGGGAAGTTGAACTGAAAATATCCATGTGGATGGAGATTACCTGTGATTAAATAAAGTCAGTATCCGACCATAAAACTAAAAATCTTAAGATTTTACACACTATTTCAGAGTTTAACCAGAATTCTGTTAAAGCATGTAGGGACCTATCCTTGTAGAGATCCTAAAAGTACAACTTCAAATCTCCATTCTTCTCCCTCTAGCAGCTCTCATTTATCTTCCTAGAAGCCAGTGCCCCCAGGGACGAAGGCCCTCTACCTCCCTTGACCCAACAGACCCAATTAGAGCAGTGCTGACCAGAGCTACCAACTTTTCTGCTTCCTATTGGGGGACACCTGCTTCTACAAGGCACTAACCCTTCTCTGCTTCCATGTCCACCCACCTTTACCAGGCAGATGCATAAGTAATCAGGCATAAGAAATTATCTCTGTTAAACACCAAACAGCACTTGAAACACTTAAAAACAGAATCAATGTTAAGTAGTCATTGTAGATGGTCATAAGAATCTAAACTTCATTTATATTAAACCAATACTATAATATTGCTTATAATGTAAAACTTCTCTATTCCAAATAACACTCTTACAAAGTAAACTTTAAGAACACCAATTCCTATGCTGAGAACTACCTATGGCTTCAGAATATCATTAAACAACTGGTCTGTTCAACAACTGGAATACTTCAAATTAATTCTATGTGATAAATAAGTTAGAATGTAAGTCTGTTGAATCTAAAAACCTTACAAAGTTTTCAGCAAAGTTCTGTGAAAATGAATACATTACCCCCAGTCTCATTAACAGAAATAAATTTCAACTATTACAATTCACTTGGAGTAAATTTGCTCAGGAGAAAAAAAGTCAGGTTTGCCACAAGGTTATGTAATTAACAGGCTGCTTATTATTTGGTTACAGCTTCCAAAAGTGCCTCGGGTGTACTAGAAGCAGATGGGTTAGGAGGGCGGGGTATAGAGAAGTTTGCAACTGATCTGTCCTCCAGCAGCTGACTAATCTCCAGTGGTCCGCACTGATAGCCAGCCCTCCACTGGAGATTAGTGCTAGGAGGGCAGAACTCACGTCAAAAACAGGTTTCTCCCAGGTGCAGATAAAACAAGTGAATTTCACACTCCTCTCTTAGATATTTTTTTAAAAAGAAAGTTTCATAAAAATGATAACTCTTGTTCTATCATAGTGTAAACCAAATTCCTTTTGGTTTAATTGTATAATATAAAGATCCTCACATAAGTATATACTTAAGCATATATATTTAGATATATACTCAATAATAAATGTATTTAAGAGTGGTATACTTAGGAATAATGTACTTAGTTATGGCTATGTTACAAACAGTATTATGGAAATCTATGAGTTTCAATGCTGACTATCCTGAAAAGCTATTTTCCACTTCAAAAACATATACAACAAATCACATGCAATAGGAAATCTTTTGTAAAGCAGAAATTTTTAAAAACAAGTTACTACCGCTGTGTAAATATTAACTTCAAGAAAAGATTTGAATAAATGAGAGTTCCAACTGTTTTATTCCAAGTACTTAAAAACTTCAGGGTTTTTATTTCTCCTACTAAAAATATTTGTATAATAAGTACTGACAAACACAGCTAATGCCCACAAACAATTGTTTTTCTAAACCTCCTGTTTTTGCAATAACCACCCTATTTCTATAGTTATTCTAGAAGCCTAAACACCTAACTAAACTTAATATCGTAACATTGAAACATTCCTAACTTATTAATATCTTAACATAGATCAAGTGCCTTCCTCACTTATGTGCATGAAACAAGTATTAAGTAAAACCTATAAAGCATAGTTGCTTTCCAGCACATCCTTGCTGCTGGCTTAAATTTGCCTGATGCCAAAAATATTTCCCACCCTAAAAATCTGAGCCTCTTCATTAATTTAAAAAAAAAAAAAAAGCTTATTAATCACTGAAAACTACTTATTCGGGAATGAAATTTTTACACAAGAATGTGAAAGCCTCACTTTCATACACTCTACAGTGCAATATACTTTTCTAAATTACTCCAAGACTTCTTAATTATCAACTATGTTGATAACTTTCAAATCTAGCCTTGCGGACAAATGGAGCTACTGTCTGTCTGTATTTTATTTATTATCTTCGCAATCTCCAGATATGATTCAGAATGGAAAACACTGCAACACTGATTTACAAATGGCTATATGAAAGGAATAAAAGATGCACCAAATGGGGCGGGGGGAGAAGAGCGGGTGTCAAAGGACTGTTCTCTTCTAAGTTTAGAAAATTTGTGTCCTCTACAGGAGGAAAATGAAAAGAGGGAGGAGCAGAAGAAAGTGAATTTGAAACGTGAAGTTTTGCTTCTTAAAATACTTATTAGTGTGGAAAGTACAACTTTTATAGGGGTCACATTTATTTCCAAGAAAAAACTAGCTCTTTAACGGTGAGCAAATTTCTGGGCCGGGTGTTGAAAGTAAAAAAGAATTTTAGACTAATAAGCAATGAAAGCCTTAATATGGGTTGCAGTGCTTCTCTAAAGACTTCTTTTTAAAGATGCATCTGTCATTCTCATTTTCGGTTGATGACTTTGAGTCCAAGGAAAATGGTCCTATTGTACGCCTGCCAATTCCTATGTCCCCTGATACTTCTGTACATACTCTTACTAATTAACTGAAGCTCATCAGGAAGATATTAATGATGGTTCAGACACTCAAGAGACACATAACCTCGGAAGGAAAAATACTTTGCAATCAAAATACTTTGCAGTCAAAAAGAGACCTATTTGATTGAAGAGGGGAGAGGGTGAGCAGAGATTAAGGGAGTACATGGCACGAAAAGCTGCTGGCCAGAGCAGCTGCGCCCAGCTTTCAGACACTTACTGGTTTGCTAGGGTACACGTTAGACAGATGCGTTTTTAGTTTCCCCACGGTCCAGTTCAAGAAGCAGCTAATAGTCTGGTCACTGTATTTCTGATTCGGTGCTTTAATGATGAGGGTCACAGGAATCTCCATCCCACTTTGGTCCATGGTGCCCCCAAAGTCGAACAGAGTCAAGAGGACCAGCAGTTAAGCCCAAATGAGCCGAGGTGGTTATTGCCGGCGCGGCTGAGATGGGGACGGAAGCGATTGGGTTCTTAATATTCCGTGTTCAAGTCAGTCACAAGCGCATCGGGCGATACAAAGGCCATTGTCGGTACCAAGGATGATGGACAGTGGCGGCGGCGGCGCCGGGGTCTGGGGGCCCGGCCGTGGGTGCAGTTTTCCCCGCCAGGTCCGGGCTCCGCCGGGCTCCGGACTGCAGAGGGAGGCGAGAGGAGAGAGAGAAAGCGGTGAAAAGGGAGGGAGGGGTGAGGGCGCGACAGTCCGAGTCACTGCCCCCTCTCCCGTCGCGACCCCCAAGCTGAAACGCAACAAGGGCCCTACGCGACGGCTCCGCCACGCGAGCTGGAGAAAGGGACGGGCCGATCAGGGAGGCCAGCCGTGACAGGTAGGGCTACCTGAGAGATGGCCGCGAGGCCCGCCACCGCCGCCCTTCGCGCCCGGGTAGGGCCGCCGACCACAAAGTCCGGCCAGGCGTCCTCCGCGGCGGCCGCTCCCTTCCTGCTGCTCAGCGGCGGCCACGACCCGGCCCCGGGTCTCGCGAGGCGCCGCGGTGGCAGCGAGAGAAGTTGGCCGAAGGGCGCGGTCCGCTCTCCGCCTGACCCCTGGGGCAGGGCAGGGCAGCGCGGCGCACGGCCGGGCGCGGCAGAGGCGGCGGCAGGTGGCGGAGGGCGGGGACTAGAGTCGAGGCGCCGGCCGCGAGCGCGCTGGTTTTGTTGTTGTTGTGAAGATGGTCCAAGTCCCCTTTAAGCCGGAAAACGCAGGGCGGAAGTGCGTCACGCGCGGCCGGCCTCGGAGTGCGGCCCGCCCGGTCCCGCCGCGGCCGCCGCCCGCCGCGCCCAGCCTGGCATAAGACACCCCGGGCCGAGTTCCGGGTCGCCCCGAAGCCACACTGGTGCGTCCGAGCCCGCCAGGCCTGACCTTTCGCTCGGCCCCGCCTCCCCAGCGGCACCCAGGCCTCACCACTAGCGTAGCTGGCGCTAGCTTGTCCTGCTTTGACCACACCCTGAAGACTCGCGAAGTGTTGCTCCATCCTAAGAGTTGTGCCTGCAAAAGTTAGTGTTCTTCCTGATGCTGAATCAAACTTCTGCTCAGAATTTGTGTCGACTGCAAAGCACGGTATCAGAAGCTCTGGCGGAGGAAAGACCGTGGGGCACACTGCTTAAGGAGAAGGCTTTCAGTTAAACCTGAAGTCTACCTCTGCTTTCCATGTGGCCCTGGCTAACCTTCCTGAGCCTCAGTGTACTTCTCTAAATGGGGGCGGTAATGCCTACCTAACTGCGGGCTGATGAGTAAATGAGCTCTGTAGGTAAGCCATCTGGTCCAGTTCTGGTGTACGGCGGTCTCTCAAGTATTAATTTCCATCTCTTTCCTCTTCGTATTCTCGAAAGTTGACAAGTGTTTACTTAGCACCTACTGAGTGTTCAGTACAGTGGGAGATGAAGAGGGATGGCAGTATTATTTTTCTGTTTTATGTCTTAGATATGGGAACGCAAAGGTTCTGTCTACAGCCCAAAGCTGACTTACTCTCCATTTTCTGCACGGGTTTTAGAATCAGTGCAGTAAGTGAAGAGTCTGTTAGATGTGCATCTTCGCAGTTCCAGGCTTCCACTTATAGGTGAATGAAAGCAGATAATGTAGAGGGCTTTGGACAAGTGGTCTCTTCCTTTTTCAGCTTCAGAAGGGTTAGTGAAGGTTAGCGACAAAGGGGAAAGTCTTCCTCTCAACACCAAATGCAGCCAGATCCCTTCCACCCTTCCTCCATCTCTTTGTGGTAGGGCACTTGTCATATCTTAGCCATACCATCTCAGTGCTCTTCTGAAATAAGAGTAAAGTCCCTTTATTTCTTGTCATGGAGTAAGTACAGCTTGCTATGACTTAGGTTTCTGTAGCAGACCTTGGTCTTTTTCTACCTAGTGTCTAGTCATCCTAATGGAACCGTAATTCCAGCTGCAAATACTTTTCTCTGACTCCCTTACATGTAGCGGCAGCCTTTTGACCCAGTTCTAGCCTGTAAGACGAAAATTGAAGTTTTAATGGGGCTTCTAGGAAAGCTTCAGATGGACATGTTCTGCAGATCAGAGCTCATCCTTGTACTCCACCTGTCTTTCTTCCTGAAGGAATGTGATGCCAGAGATGCAGCAACCACACCTCAGTCCTGAAGCAACAAACAGGAGAACAAAGGCCTGTGTTACAAGGATGGCAGAGCAGAACAGTTGAAAGGGGCTGGATCCTTTATAGCATAATCATGCCACCGTATAAGACCTAAGCTGTCTGCTCTAAGAATTCTTTAATGTCCTCTTCCTGTTTAAGCCGGAAAGTCTCCCCAACCGCTGCAACCACCACCAGCCAACCCTGCAGCTTTTGTCACTTATGCTTGTGACTCAGACTTCCAGGAATCCTTTAGCGAAATGTGGTCATCTTACTTGGCACTCTGAAATGTACATTATTAATGAGGTATACGTTAACAATTATTAAGACAAAATATGCATTTCACTGTGATAGGTACTATTTAGAATTAATCAAAGGTTCACTAACATGGCCAAAAACATTTTAAAATTTAACAAATATTCAAGAGATTGAAATGTATCAGTATAAAGATGATATAGCATCTGACATGATTTTTCTTTTCTTTTTTGTTTTTTTTGTTTTTTTTTTTTTTTTTTTGCTTTATAGCCACCTGAATTAAGTACCTAGAAATGATTTTGATGCTGTTGAACTTGGCCACAATAGAAACAGTATGTAAATATGATCCTATTTTTGTTAAATTATGTGTATGTGTGTATAGAGCAATGTGTGGCAGGGTGGTTCCCCAAAATATTGGTAGTGCTTAACTTGGAATTGGGGGTAGGAAAAATAGCATGGAGGGAATGCAAGATAGCACTTACTTAGAAGCTGCTATGAGCATTGAGCTGCCTATTTAAATCCTTGTACATGTTGCAGATAAGAAAACTGAGAGAACAACTACACATCTGTTACCATTTGCTAGTTAAAGACAGCCTCTAATGAGAATGCTTAAGAGTAGGATGCTAATGGATAATGAAGGATTTGTGATTGTTAAGACCAAATCTACTTTAACAGTATTGACTATTCAGTACACATAATCTTAGTAGCTAGTTCAGTAATTCAGTGTGATTTCTGCCCATGGAGTAGCTTTCTTTGGTAACAAAGTAAAACATTTAAAGGAAATTATTTGTAAATAATAAAAATTGACTTCCAGTACTTGTGGGATGTTTATTTACTTCCTGTTCTTTCATTTGGGAAGGAGGACAGCTAGAAAAGCTTATATTGACTCATTCTGAAAGATTGCAGTTTCTTCTAAAATTCTAAAGAAAATACTTTAGTGCTTATTACTGAGCTTTCCTTACTAAAATTTCAAATGCCTTCCAGGAATGTAAAACACTTTATTGTTTTGAATAATACAGTTTGCAGTGTTTCGGTTTTTTGTTTTTGTTTTGTGATAACTCTCTTGGGAGGAAAGACTTTAGTCAAGCGATGATCTTGCAGTTGCAAATTTCAGAGATGATATTGGCCATCTGGCTTCTGATTCCTTCTATTTCTGCTTACATTAAACTTGTCTTTTTTTTTTTTTTAAGATGCTGCGTCACAAGGCATCTAATCAAATCTCAATCAAGATTATTTTTTAAGAACAAGTGAAATCCTGCACTTGAAGCCTAGGAAAATTAGCTCATTTCAACACTGGACTTTCAAAATCTTAATTGGTCCCAGATGTTTGATTATAAACCATTTTGTGGAAAATAGAAGGAAGAAAATCACACATGCATTAGATGCCAAATGGGTGATTTAAGTGATGTACCATCTAATGAATTCTTAGAACAGCCCTGAGAGATAATAAGGGCAATGAAACTCAGAAAGACTAAGTATCTTGCCCAAAGTCACACCACTAGTGGCTTCCAAATCAAATTCTGATTTCTCTGTAATGCACATTCTTTCCACTACACTGAACTTTCTTATTTAAAGATATTCATTCATAACAAGACACATTCAGGATGAAAAGGCTTTCAGGAACATCTTAGAGGTCGTCTAGATCAGCTTTCCAAGTATTTCCAGAATCATTCATTCTATCTCTGAAGGGCAGTCAGCCAACTTTGGCTTAAACCCTTCTAGGGAGAGAGGAGGCACCATAGTTCTCACTACAGCATGACCTATTATTATTACAAGTAAATTAAAATCTGCATTGCTATAATTTGTCTTTAGGCCACTTTTATCCTGATTAATCCAAAATATGTTTACTCTTACTCCACATGCCAGCCCTTCAAATAGTTAACCATTAAATCCTCTCTACTTCTCTAGACTAAACAGCCCCAGATCCTTCAACCATCCTTAAAAGTAGTTTCCAGATCACTCAAAATACAGACTCACCTTTGGACACACTAGTTTACATATCCCTCATCAATTATGGTAACCATACTGAGCATTTAGATACGTGATTTCCCTAGAATAGTCTTCCTAAGGCCACATCTGTATTTCTGTTAATTTCTGTATTAATATAAATCTTCATAAGCTTCATAAGCTGGTTTAGCAGTTGGATTCCCTGCTTTTCAGAAACTATATGTCTAGTCAGTTCTTAGAGTGACCATTTGGCTAAGACAGAAGTCTGTAATTTCTCTGATGATTCTATCCATTGACTTATTTATGATAATGCTTGGAGAAAATTGTAGCAAATAGCATCTCACTGACCTCCTTTAGGTGATCAGAGGAATGGGGGAAGGGGCACGTCCCCTGTATTTTTCACCCTTTGGAGAATTTTGACCTAAATGCATGTATTAAGTTATCTTATGCTGCAAAACAAATTACCCCCTAGACTGTGGATCAGAATTTTGGGAGCATCTTCATTGGTGGTTCTGATTTTGATCTCTCATGAAATTGCAGTCAAGATTTCAGCTGACATTCAGTTATCTGAAGACTTGATGGGGACTGGAGGAAATGTTTCCACGAGTAGCTCACTCATAAGGCTGGCAATTTGGACTGGTTGTGGGTGTGAAGTCTCAGTTCCTCCTCATGTGGGTCTCTCCACAGGACTGCTTTTGAGTTTCCTCAAAGCTGGACAGCTGGATTCCTCCAAAATGAGGGATCCAAGAGACCAAGGCTGAAACAGCAATGCCTTTCATGAGCTAGTTTCTGAAATCATACACTGTCACGTCCGATGCTCTATCTGATCACAAAGACCAGCCCTGAATCACTGTGGGAGGAGAGTGTGTACAAGTGTGAATACCTGGAGGTAAGGGCCTCCTGTCGTATTGGAGTCCAGTTACGATCATGTACCTTATCAGAGCATAGCAGGTCGTAGTAGAGACCCCGTTCCTTCTATATGCAACTCTCCAAGTCCAGATCCCAGGAATAGTCTTACAGTTGTTTCACAACTGCTTGCTCTTCTCTGTTATTTAGCCTATCTCTTCCCTGAGATCTCTCACCAGTTTCTTCCCTCCAAAATTAGAACTATCTAATTCTATTAGCTATGTTTCTCAAATGTTAATAAATATTTATTTTTTGCTAAAAGCAAATATAGTTTAGCTGAGTTTGGGAATACTAAATTTGTTAACTCTCCATTCAAATAAAGTTAAGAATGATCACTAAATTGAACATGGAGATTAGTCACTGGCTTAACCCAGGGGTTCTTAATCTGGGTCCACAGATATACCCTGAATTATCTATAGGACTGTGTACATACATACACATGTGCATTTATCTAGAGGGAGAGTCCAGGGTTTTTATCAGCTTCCTGAAAGGGCCATTTGTAATGCCTTTCGATAAAATCCAGTCTTCATCATAAGGTTTTTCCAGTTGGAGGAAGTGGGTTATTGAACCAATTATCAAGTTACTGCCTCAAGAGTCCAAAAACACTGTTCATTGCCTGCTTTGTGATGATAGAAAAAATAATCATGTAAATATTTCTCCTTTTCCAGCTGTCACGATATTAAACAAAAGTAAAAGTAAAAGGCAAAGAAAGAAGAGACTTCTCTCCTGTGTAGTGTAGTGTGCTTCTTTAGGCAGGCTCTTACAGCTCATGTGGCTTCTGTAGTTCCCAGTTCCAGCAGTGCTGGGTGGCCAGCAGTGTGTAGCAATTCCCATGAAAGCTCCTCCAAGAACCCTCTCAGGCAACTTTGCAGGCAACGCTATGAGCACCTTTCCTTGGAACCCCCTCAGATGGCTTCACGTGGAGTACCACCAGTACAACACTGTTCATGAATAGCTTCCTACACACCCCTTAGGCCGCTTTGCACCCTCAGGGAACTTCTCTGACATCAAATGAGCAACAGTGACCAGACTTCCTTCAAGCAGGGTATGTCTCAGCCCTAAGGGCATAGATGATCCCTGTATATAATTTTCCTATATTTCTTAGAATTCTCTTAGTTTCCCTACTAGCTATCTCCTTATCACTCCTATTCTTTGTTAAGTAGTAATTCTGCATGTTTAACCTTGCATGTTCAAGATACTGCTTGATTTCCATCTCTTCACTGGACCTTGACTGATACAGAATTGGTATCAGTAGGGCTTCCAGGAGATAAACACACAAAGAATTTGAAAATTGCTTTGTCACTCCCTTTGGCTGAGCCCCTTCCCATTGAGAAATGAGATGAAGGCATTATAAGTAGTCAAACTGTGGTTGACTGATGACATGTCAACTGAAGCAAGGGATTGCCCAACTGGTTGCTGTACTTGACCATACTGGCAGTTAAAATGTCTGTAAGGACAATGGTAATGGGACAGAGTCTTCTGAGTATACTTTAGTACTTACAAAAGGAAAATGACAGGCTTGTGTCTTTCAACTCTCAGCTCATGTTACAGTCTAAGACCAGAAAACTTCCATAATAACTATAAAAGAATCTTTTAGTTCTTAAGGACACAAGGGTAATATTGTCAAAAATCATGCACAAAATTTTATTTTAAGGATTGCTGAATTATAACAATAGTTGTATTCACAGTCCCATTAAAATTTTCACATGACATTTAAGGCATTGAATGGGAAAGAATGGGATCCTGAAAATTGGAATGAGGCCATCTGCTTGAACACAGAGCTGACCATCTTGAAACTACAAGTCACTCTTAAGCGTCCTCTGTTAAAGAAAGTAGTTTGCCCTCTGGAGACTACCCTTCCTTTGCTTAAAAACTGTTAACCTCATCTGGGATAGATGCCTTAAAAAGAAATGTTTATTCTCCTCAAGACATACCATAGCCAACACCTATTGTCCCTAGGCCTATAACTAGGGTTAAATCTCAGCATGCTCCAACAGGACAGATAAACACAATGACCCAGGAAGAAACGGTTTACACACCAAAATAATTGCAAGACTTTACTAATCTATATCAGCAGAAATAGGGAGTATATTCCAAGAGCGCTAGACTGCAGAGAGTGAAATATATAACACTAGATTGAACCAAATCGATTGATACAAGTGCACTTACTAGAGATTCCAGGTTAATATGTTAGTTCATGAGGCTCTCAAAATTTATTGATTGGTTGACTGAAACCTGGACTCAACCGTGGCCTGCATTTAATAGCAGCTGACATACCAGAGCTCTCTACATCATGTAGATAAAGGAATCCAAGAGCCTAGGGAGGTGGGTATGTTAAACTGTATCATAGGTTACCTTCACGCCCACCCGTCCCCTCCAACATTCCATGAGAAGGCCCAGAAGACACTCACTTCACTAAGGCATTGAGAAATATGTTAGTGAGGGGAGCACCCCTCAGTGTTGCTCTCATTTGTGGACCAGGTATAGTTCAAGGGGACGCTGCCACTGAGATGAACTCCCTAATTATAGTGCCAGTTGGGAGACAGCACCTTGAATGGATGGGAATCTGTTTTATAAGGATGCAGTATATGCTTTGAATCAGACATCATTATATGCAAAGAGGCATGTCAATTATTAGCTCAACTGCAAAAATATTTATTGTTCAAAATTTACAATAATAATATGTCTGCTGCTCACTATCATAGAGGATACAAAGAATAGTAAGATGTACTTTCCTTTAAGGAGTTTACAACTTAGTAGGAAAAAAATAAAACAAGCCCACAAGTGACTAGAAGACAAAAGTCTCCACACAAAAACTACTAGACCTGATAAACGAATTCAGTAAGGTAGCAGGATACAAGATTAACATACAGAAATCTGTGGCATTTCTTTACACTAACAATGAAATATCAGAACAGGAGAGTTACAAAAAAAAAAAAAAAAAAAAAAAACCTTTTAAAATTGCATCAGATTAAAATAAAATACTTAGGAATAAATCTGACCAAGGAGGTGAAAGACTTATACACAGAGAACTATAAAACACTGATTAAGGAAATCAAAGGAATTAAGGAAATGGAAAAATCCTCTGCTCTTGGATCGGAAGAACTACCCAAAGCAATCAGATTTAAGGCAATCCCTATCAAATTACACAGGACATTTTTCGCAGAACTAGAACAAATAATCCTAAAATATATATGAAATCACAAAAGGTCCAGAATTGCCAAAGCAATACTGAAGAAAATGAAGCTGGAGGAATAACCCTCTCCAACTTCAGACAATACTACAGAGCTACAGTAATCAAAACAGCATCATATTGGCACAATAGCAGCCATATGAATCAATGGAACAGATTAGAGAGCCCAGAAAATAAACCCACACACCTATAGTCAATTAATTTTTGACGAAGGAGGCAAGACTATACAAAGGAGAGAAGACAGTCTCTTTGGCAAGTGGTGGTGGGAAAGCTGGACAGTTGCATGTAAATCAGTGAAATTAGAATACTCCCTCACACCATATACAAAAATAAACTCAAAGTGGCTTAAAGACTTAAACATAAGGCAAGACACCATAAACCTCCTATACTATAGAAAGATCATTCTCTGATATAAACCATAACAATGTTCTAGGTCAGTCTACCAAGGCAATAGAAATAAAAACAAAAATAAATAAATGGAACCTAAATAAACTTACAAGCTTTTGCACAGCAAAGGAAACTATAAACAAAACAAAAAGACAACCTACAGAATGGGAGAAAATATTTACAAACAATGTGACTGACAAGAGCCAGAATATACAAGTAGCTCGTATAACTCAACAACAGAAAAACAAACAATCCAATCCAAAAATGGGCAAAGGACCTAAACAAACATTTCTCCAGTGAAGGCATACAAATGGCCAAGAGACACATGAAAAAATGCTCAATATCGCTAATTATCAGAGAAATGCAAATCAAATCTACAATGAGG
This sequence comes from Camelus bactrianus, assembly GCF_048773025.1. NCBI lineage: Eukaryota > Metazoa > Chordata > Mammalia > Artiodactyla > Camelidae > Camelus > Camelus bactrianus. The sequence goes on along the minus strand of NC_133545.1, from coordinate 37,070,800 downwards.
TATCACCTCACACCAGTCAGAATGGCCATCGTTAAAAAGTCCACAAACGATAAATGCTGGAGAGGGTGTGGAGAAAAGGGAACCCTTGTACACTGTTGGTGGGAATGTAGTTTGGTGCAGCCAATATTATGGAAAACAGTATGGAGATTCCTTAAAAAACGAACAATAGACTTAACATATGATCCAGCAATCCTACTCCTGGGCATATATCCAGAGGAAACTCTTAACTCAAAAAAATACATGCACCCCAGTGTTCACAGTAGCACTGTATAAAATAGCTAAGATGTGGAAACAACAAAAATGTCCACTGACAGATGACTGGATAAAGAAGTTGTGGTATATGTGTATATTGTGTGTGTGTGTGTGTGTGTGTGTGTGTGTGTAATACTACTCAGCCATAAAAAAGAATGAAATAATGCCATCTGCAGCAACATGGATGAACATGGAAATTCTTATACTAAGTAAGCAAGAAAGAGGAAGAAAAATACCATATACTATCACTTATATGTGGAATCTTAAAAAAATGACGCAAATGAACTTATCTACAAAATAGAAACAGACTCACAGATATAGAAAACAAACTTATGGTTACCAAGGGGGAGAGAGGGTGGAAAGGGATAAATTGAGAGTTCAGAATTTGTAGGTCTAACTACTATATATAAAACAGATAAACAACAAGGTCCTACTGTATAGCACAGAGAACTGTATTCAATATCTTATAATAGCCTATAATGAAAAAGAGTATATATATGTATAACTGAATCACTATGCTGTACACCAGAAACTAACACAACATTGTAAATTGACTATACTCAATTTAAAAAAAAAAGACAAAATAGAGTAAAAGAAGTGCCCCATGCCCTCCTGCCCAGCCAGTTTATGTCTCAGCCAAAAGCAGAAAAGTGAAAAAAAAGTATGGGATCTGCTGTTTCGAAGTGGACCAGGGACAATATGCAAAAGGCAAATGGTAATTTGATGTGATTCTTCCTTTCCTCAGCCTTTTCCTACTTTTCCTCACGTTTCCCCTGAATTATATGTTCGTTACAACCCCATCCACTACCTTTCCTCAAACCCAGTTCAGACTGAGCCACTAGGGGGAGGCCCAGCTAGGCCACCAGAGATAAGATGGGACCCACACTACGAGGCATGTTTGCCTACCTCCCCCTATTAAGGCCTGTTTTTCACAGTGCCATTCTTTAGGACAACCTCATTCTTTTTCATCACACTCTCCACCAGCCCTCCCATTTCACTTCCGGTAATTACAGCAATTTCTTTATGTTGATAGTGGCTTCTTAATTGTGTTAAGATTCTGAGGTCAGATCTGGTATCAGCAGGATCATTGATTTAACTGACATGGGTAAGGAAAGAGAATGATAGCTAAGTCAATTATTTCAAATACTGTACACTAGAAACTCATTTCTTCCATTCTAAGCATTTTGCACCCCAAAGATTTTGTACTTTTTATCTTATCTTGAAAAATATTTCCAAAAGCATGCATAACAATGGTTAAATAGTTTCATAACTGGTCAAGAGAAAAGGCCAAAGTTCTTGAGAAAAATCTTTTCACATTTTTCCCTTCTTAGTTTCTTCTTCGTATATTACTCCTCATGCTGCCCTAGGGTTTGTAAACTAGGTAGAGCCTCTGAAATAGCAAGCTAACTTTGACTAAGAAAATTTGTTAGGGGGTAGTATAGCTTAGTGGCAGAGTGCATGCTTAGCGTATACAGGGTCCTAGGTTCAATTCTCTTGCACCTCCATTTAAAAAAAAATTGTTTAATTCCAGGCTTGAGAGAGTAACAGGACAGATTCTTGAGTATAGTCTTTGTGACACTTACTCTTAAAGAATGCAGGGTTTTATCTCCCTGAAGGAATTTATGTCTCACAACTTTGATGTTGCCCAGTGCAAAATGCTTAGTTCTGTTGCGAGAATTTGTAACCAAGATCAGTCTGGAATGAAGACATAGCAATTTAACACTAGTAGCATGCCTGTTACGAATGTGGAGTGTGCTAGGTGCTTTTCCTTTCCTTTTTTTTTTTTTTTTTTTTTTTTGCTTTTTTTTTTTAATCTGCTTTTCTACTGTGATCTCTTTGAATCCCTTCAAGATAAACCTGAACTCTGACTTTCACTTACCCTTCCTCATCCTTAGATGTTTTCTCTATGCTTCCATGTGAAGTCTGTCGCATTTACTGTGTGATAATAACCTCTTGATGAGTCTGTGAGCTCCCTTTTGTTTAAGACATTGTGCCTTAAACAAAATTGTTAATCACTATTGCCCAACACAATCCCTTTTTCATAATAACAGTGAATGTTATTGACTAAACAATAATACTCATTTTACAGAGAAGGAAAATGAGAGAAGTTAAACAATTTGTCCAAGATCACTCAGTTAATAATTGATAAAGCTGTTGATTAAAAAAAAAGCCCATAAATTTTATGGTATTTCCTATTTGTTTCTATTTAACACCACTTCTAGCTTTCTTACCTGTCGGATTTTTGTGTAACCATCTATGCTTTCTTTCATGTTTGCAGTAGTAGGCAGTAGAGTGTCTGGGAGAACTACAGGATTGAATCTGGGCCAAGTTGAGATATACCATGAAGTCAGCAAAAGGATCACAGAATCATCAGGGACAAAGTTCAGAAGTGATGGGGGCAGGTCACTCTTCAGACATCTGCTAGGAATCTCAGGGAGCTAAAAGCAGCATCCCCGATTAACTTTAAACTTGCCTGTTATCTACCCAGAAAAACAACCACAGGAATTTCAGCATTGTACCTGATTCTTATCTCTTACATACTTTCCTCTGTCATTTAATGATTGGCCATAGTATAGGCATTTCCCTGCTAACTCGTCTACCAAACTCAGAATTTTTAATTGCACATATGACTAGAATCTCCTGTAATTATTATATACTTGTAGCTTTTTATTTTGTGTCTATGAAAGTCATTCTTTGTTAACATAACCATTTTTATTCACTCTCACCCCAAATTGCATCTTAGTAACACTTGAGGAAGGGAAATATTTGAGGCACTCTCCTGTAAGCCACCTGCATTTATGAGGATGCCAAGGTGCCTCTGACAGTAAATAATCTTAAGGAAAAGAAAGCTAGACCTAAATTGGTACTTTTTCTCAAATTCACATGAGAGATGGTCTTCTTTGCTCCCCATCATTATTGTATTGATTCTCCAGGTTTTTTGTTTTTTGTTTTTTTCAAAATTCCTTTAGAAACCTGCATTTTGGATGCATGGTCTTATTTTGACTTATTATCAATAATTTTTTTATTTTAATTATCAACAATTTTTTATTGCTATTTCTCAGGATTTTTTTTATCACTATGATCTATTATTTAATACTTATTTTTAACTTTATTAGAAATTCTGGTCTAATTTGTATAACCTCACCATCCTAAGTAGGCAACTGTCATTATTTTTTAGAATGTCTTCTGATTTTCATTATATATGTATGCACATTTATAATGAAATTCATATATGTGTAGTTTTATAAAATTGTAATTAGTATGCACATGCAGTTTTAGAAATTCCTTTTTTCACTTAAAAGTTTTTATAAATTCTTTTTATTTCTATTTGATTATTTTTATTTCTACATAGTCATATTTATCAGTGCTGAAGTTTCAAAATAAAATCAACTATATCAACATGCCATAATTTTTCTTTAATCATTTCTCAGGTGTTAGATAAGCAAATACACAGTTTTTTTTTTTTTTAAAGTAATGCTTCTATAAATATCTTTGGATTCTTAGCCCTTATGCTTGAAATATATCCCCAGGAGAATGATTACTAAGTCAAAGGATATGAACTCTTTTTTTTTAATAGAACCTGTTTTTTTTAATTGAAGTGTAGTTGATTTACAGTGTTGTGTTAGTTTCAGATGTACAGCAAAGTGATTCAGTTATACATATATGTATATGAATCTATTCTTTTCCAGATTCTTTTCCATTATAGGTTATTATAAGATATTGAATATAGTTCCCTGTGCTATACAGTTGACCCTTGTTGGTTATCTATTTCATATATGTTAATCCCAAATTCCTAATTTGACCCTTCCCAACCTTTCCCTTTTGGTAACCATAAGTTTCTTTTCTATGTCTGTGAATGAACTCTTGGTATATACTGGCCATTATATTTTTAAATCAATTGAAAATAAATGTAAATATATATAAGAATTTGGCATTATTTATTTTAACTTGCTTTTAGTCCAGCTGTTAATATAATATGTGTGGTCATCCAACATTTTAAAATATGCTGAAAATATATCATTTAGTTCATTTTGTTGAAAATGATAATAAGCTATCAAAAAGGCATGGCTGGTGGGGAGGGTATAGCTCAGGTGGTAGAACGCATGCTTTGCATGCATGAGGTCCCAGGTTCAATCCCCAGTACCTCAAAAAAAAAAAAAAATAACAAACCTAATTACTCCCCCCCTGCAATAAAAAGGTATGGCTGGGTTCAGGGTTCTCTTTCCCATTCTTCATTTATTTCCCACTGATACCATTGGTATCATTTTTTTTGGTGGACTTTCTCCATAGTAGGAAAAATGGCCACTAGAGAGCTCAAGCCCTCATCTTTAAGACTTATGGCTTCCATGTATCAGATCTCAGTGAAGGATTCTGATTACCTTCGCTTGGCTCTGATGCCTACCCTGGATCAATCATTTTGTCCATGAAGACACAGTACTCTGATTGCCCATCTTGGCTGACCCTGACGGGTAAGGGGGTTGGAGGGCAAGCCACCATGATTGACAACCCTATTAGAACCACAGACTTGGAAAGAGATGAGGGGCTTAGAGGGGCTGTTGGCAGACAAAAACAGCATATCCATTATATGCATTTCCTATATTGTTTGTAAACTTCTTCACATTTATAAATGTAAATGTAGACTTGACCCTATTTAAGATTGTGAAGTAAGAAGTTTTACTTTCTTACTCTCTTATCTCCCCTTTTCTACATCCTTTTCCTCCTTTCCCCCAGGCCTACCACCACAATCCAGTGACCTAATGTTCTCTCTAATCTATTTCCTATCAAAACCTACTTTCAGTTAACAGGAGTTGAAAAGGATCAAAAAAATCAAATTAAGCCCTCAGATTCAAATTATTACCTTCCCTGGAGATGATTAGTTTTTAATCGAGGACAATTATACTGGACTAAGAAAGGTAGAATTTGCAGAGGAAGGGGGACATCTGTGCATATTCAAATACTCCCCTTCTACTAGGAATTCACTTTGCCCCCTTTAGATTGCTAGTAATGTCTTTAGTGACAAGGATATAAGAGATGATTGGGACCCCAGATCTTGAACTTGAATCCCTTCCACTCAGCTAGATTCCCAGAGGAAACACATGCAGAAGTCAAGGCTAGCCAATGCATGCTCTTTATCATCATAAGACTTTGTCTAGACCTCGCTAATTGTCAAAGTAGACAGAAGTGGTCAAGAGTTGAGGCTGTGGAGTCAGGTGAACCTGTGCTCAAATGTGGCTCTATCATGTATTGCCTGGGAGCCTTAGTACCTGGACTATAAAATGGGGATAGTAATTTCTGCCTCACGGGGTGCTGTGAGGATTAAAAGAGTTAACAACATGCAAACTGCTTAGTTCAGTGCCTGGCATAGAGTGAGAGTTGTATGATGATTATGATGATGATGATGATGATGATGATGATGATGATGATGATGATGATGATGATGATGATGATGATGATGATGGAGAAGGAGGAAAGGAGAGGAAAGGGAGGAGGAAGAGAACAGAGGGAAGAGGGAGGAGGAGGAGAAGGAAGAAGGAAGGTATCACCTTCTGATCTGGAAGGTCAAATCACATAGAAACTTCTTTTTCACTTGGCTCCAGGTTGCTCTTAGGACTAAACTAGTCTTCAAAAATGTTTGTCCTTATACTTCCAAAATAATGTTTTTAAACTGTGAACCCCCTCCTACATTTTTAAGTTGACATCTAAAGTTTTTCATCCTAAGTTTAAATAGTTACAAAAGGATATTATTCCTGGCATTTTACAAATAGTTGCATTTTCAAACAGAATTTTTACATCACTTTTAGCTGCCCAGTTGTTAGTGTCATTCACTTTCTTAATGTCCAGGGTTCCCAAGCCAATACCAAGATATCAAATGATTATTAATTATACCTGTTTTTTTTTTAACTTGGAAACAACATATTTAATTCACTAGACTTAGAAAGGGAAATTTTAAATTTATTAATTTCAGTTCACCTTTGCCATTACCATATGCTTAAAATATGTTTTCATGAAAATCTCAGAGCTACAGATTTCACTCACTTACTTCATGGCACATATCTGTTATTTACTTTAATTACCAAAGCCAGTCCTTACTGTCAAGACAATCAGATGATTCTTTTTCTGTAGAAAAAAAGACTAACTTTCTTTTTAATTGATATATACAGGCTGATGAATAGAAATGAGTTCTAAGTGTATGACATAAATATACACACACATACATCATTATCTATATACAGTTGACCCCTGAACCACATGGGTTTGGACTACACAGGTGCACTCACTACATGATTTTTTTCAGTAAATGTGCCCTACAGTGATAAACAATTCCTGATCCCTGGTTGGTTGAATCTAAGGATGAGGGACTACAGATGCTGAGGACCAGCGGTAAAGTGATACCTGGATTTTCCACTCGTGTGAGGGGTGGCGCCCCCGGCCCCCACCTTGTTCAAGGGTCAGTTGCGTATTCCTATAGATAGTTTGTAGATCTAAGTCCCGTATCAATAAGCATAAGCTGTACTGCCTTTGGCTCTTGGGCCCCTTAACTCTTAAACCCACATAAAAGGCCAGTGCTGGGTCAGTCTGACACTGAGATGATCAACCCAAAGAAAAGGGCAAAAAAATGAGAAAACAGCCCATTCCTGTATTAATGAGACCTAAATGGTGTCTCACTTGTGTTGGGCTCCTACTTGGGCAAGTGGGGCTTCCCTTACAGGTCAGTGTAGGCCAGAATGCCTACTACTGAGTGAAATATTAATCACTGTCAAGCGAAATTCAGAACTGAATTATATTTTCAAGTACTGTCTAGAAATCAAAGGTACAATTTTAGTGCAATTTGATATCTTATTATTGAGTCCATGAACCAACAGACTGCAGCTACTTCATGATCCTTCTCTCAGATGGACATCTGGGGGCAGGGTGGTAAAGAAGGTGTGGACAATTTGATAATGCATGTCAAAATCTTTAAAGAGGACTGTAACTGGGAAGCAATAGGGATGTATTCTGGGGGCCAGTAATGTTCTGTTTCTGGACTTGGATGGTGGTGGATACACTGTTGTTTATAACTGTTAAAGTATATATGTAAGTTGAATATACTTTTCTCTATGTTATGCTATATTTCACAATTGTAAAGCTGTTGTAAAAATATCTACTGGATTATTCGCTTTAGATAGTTCTCAAATTTAAAAAGGATATAGGAATGATTCTAGATAATTGTATGTAATAGTAAAAAATGAGAACTAATAATCTGTTAGTAAGGATTTGGTTAAATAATGCATAACATAGCCATACATTGGAATAATATACAGCTTTTTTAAAAATGATATATAGATAAATATGTACTGAGATAGTAGTTGTTTATGACACAAGGTGAAAAGCAGATTGTAAAAACTATGTTCAGTAAAATCCCTTTTTACTTAAACATTACATAATCCATATATAAAGAACAATCTCTGGACATATATAAACCAAAATATTAATAGTGGAATTGTGGTAAAGGTTTTATTTCTTTTCGCTTATCTATATTTTCTAAATGAATTTGTTTTACTATTTTGATTAGAAAAAAAAGGTTATTTTTAATTTTTAAAAAACCTCACTTATCCTTTGAATCAGCAGAAAGCCTTTTTGACATTATTCTCAGTTTGACCTTTTTAATTTTTTAAATAAAATATACATTTTACAAGGACAACCAGTTACCTTCATAAGCCCTTATATTTTGAAATATTAATGTATTTTCTTTATTGACAATTAGGCTGGAGGCAGACATTTTCAAGTTTTAAGGTAATTTCATGTTTTAAGTTTTAATCTCTATAAAGAATCTCTTCTGAAATCAAAGTTGGTACTGAAAAAAAGAAACCTACTTCGATGTTTTTAAAAACTACAATGAAAAAAACTAATTCAGGCAGGACTGGATGATACTTTTCTATTTTTAAAAGTTGCTTGCTCACAGATTCTTCAATCTTTTAAACAAAGGCCTAATTTAGGAGTAATATTCAAGTTATGAACTTCATCTTTACTATTAACTGTTAAGTTTCTTCTGAGACGTACTTAGTTTCATATTTTCGAGAGGAAATATACTCATTTGTAAAACAGGAAACATGAAATGCAGCATGAAATGCACTATCGCTGCAGTTAACCACATTGGCCCCTGGGTGGCTCCACCATTTCACTCCATTCACTATCTCTGATGATGAAAGTTTCCAATGAAAACAAGAGATGAAGAGCAAGGCTTTATTTACAGAATGCTTAATTGGGAACTGATGCAGCATTTACATTCTGGACATTTTATTTAGCAACAGTTCTGCTCATGTATGCAATATTTTCTTGTGTTTTTTGATAACTGGGCATTTGACTTGCCATGGAGAGGAGGGGAAAGCTGTATTTTTTTTCCTTAACATCTCATCATTTCCTATTCCAATTTTTTAATTAGAACCAAAAATTCGTTATTTGTGATATCTTGTCTATTTTGATAGGAATCATGTTCAGAGTCTTATAATAAAATAACTTGAGGGAAAACAAGAAATTACCACTAGACGGGAATATTATATGTTCTCCTTTTGGAAAGTAGAAAGCTGCATTGCTGGTAGTGCCTACCTCTGAGAGATGCCTTTGTGTTTTGGTAAGGGCTGGTGAACAGAAGAAAAAGACAAAAATAACCCGTAAAGATGTAGAATTGGCCTCTGGATAGTTAATCTCTACGGCTAAGTCTCCCTGGGGCCACAGATCTACATCTTGAGACTGATCACAGTGTAAATTTGACTGAATGTATATTTCTAGATGCCATTACATTTGCACTTTGTGCACTTATGATCAACTTTTTCTTCATCCTGCTTTCTTTTAGTCTATTTTTCTACCCCAAACCTATCACTTTCTTCTGTGTTCTTAGTTGCTTTTGCAATCTCTTCTTCCTATTTTTATCTTTTTCATTTTTGCTATCCCTTTTCATTTGCTAGGTTGAGTGTTTAATTTCTGAATGACAGTCATTGTTTTAAAAATTCTACTTTAGTCCTGAATCACTCCATCAGAGGAAAGAAGTTCTAGAAATCTAAAATACATGGTTCAAAGTTTGAGGGGCTCGTAGATGTAAATACAATTAAATACTTGAGCTAGTAATCGCTGTTTTTTAATAGATTAGCTGTATAACTAATTTACTTATGTCCTTGAGGAAACTAATGAATGGTAGAATCAGATGAAAAGCATTTGAATTCAAACAACAGTGAAATTAGAGAGAGAACCTGTTTTTGATTCTAAACTATAAATAGAGTAACTAAAAACAGAACTCAGTGTAGAGGACAGAACTCTGAGAAAGTAGAATTTAAATATCAAGTTCATCTTATCAGGAAAAAATACATTCATGAGTTAGAGAATACATAATTTTAAAATAAAGTCAAATGGATGTGGAAGAAGTGAGGTAGGATCTTGGATCCGAGGTTTGGGAATTAATATAATGGAATTCACAGAGTTCTGTGTATAAAGAGAGAGAAGTAGAGAATCTGATTGCCAGTCAGGGAGAAAGGGTGAATCTCATCTATGGTCCTATCAGAAGAAGATAAATCCACACAAAACTCTACAAGCCTGGTCAGGGTCAAAGCCCTTTTCTGACTAACATATACATCAATTGTACTATCTCTCCTGTCAAAACCAAGAATATTTCTAGAATGTGGGAGCTAAATGGCAGCAGCCGCTTCTACCCCAAAGGTTTCATTATCTCCCAAGTCTTCTGGGATTGGACTTTTGGGTTTTTTTTGAATCAGACTTTGCAGTGGCTAGACCCCATGGAATACCAGTTTATACTGAGTTACATAAGTCTTGAATGGGGCTAAATTTGTAATAGTCTTCATCTAAGACTTAGATAAAACTTTATTTAAATATTCCTAAATGTCTAATGTATTTGTGCAAATATGCAATCCCCTCTTGCTGAAACTTGAGTCCATCATTTTTTTGTTTTTCTTTTAATAATGAGATGTTTCCCAAATATAGAAAACTCTAAAGAATCATATAATGAACTTCCAGGTATCCATTACTCAGCCAAGTCAAATTTCAACACTTCCCTTTATTTGCCTGATCTCTTTACCTAGAGTTTTTTTTCTAAACAATTAAAACATTTCAGATGCAAATGAAATCCCTTGTATCATGTCTCCCAACCCTACTCCCCATCATCCTTCCCTATAAGTAACCACAACCGTGAATTTGGTGTTTATCATCCCATGTATGTTTTTATATTTTGACAACATATATATATGTGTGTGTGTATGTGTATATATATATATATATATATATATATATATATATATATATATATATATATATATATATATATATTCCTAAATGAAATATATATAAATGAATGTTTTAACCTTTCATAAAAATAGCACCATACTGTATATAGCCTTCTACAATTTGCTTTTTTTTTTTTTTTTTAACTTAACATTGTGTTTTGAAGAGTTATTGGGGTGGAGGATATAGCTCAGGAGTAGAGTGCATGCCTAGCATGCACAAGGTCCTGGGTTCAATTCCCAGTGCCTCCATTAAATAAATAAGTAAACCTAATTACCACCCCCCAACAAGAAAACCCTTAAAAATAATAAAAGATAAAATCCTTAAGAATTATCCATTTTGCTACATTCACTATCTTTGTTTTAATTTAGATCTATAGCTCAGTTTTCTCTGCTTTTGCTTAATTCATGGGGCAGTTTTTCCATACAGAAGTTTACTGTCTAATGGAAAGAATGAAGAATTACAGACAGTTTTTTTGAAACATAGCCATGATTTTAATCTGTTTACCATGGAGGAACTGATTTTTTTTAATGGTATATTTTCAAGCTTTCTCATATAGTTTTTAAAGATGACCTGAGTTATTCAAGTAATTTCCCAACAGTTCTTTTCTGTGTTATGAAGACCAGTAAACACACCACTGAGCTGTTTGGCTGCCAGATGAGGTGGAGAGGTCTTGTTCTAGGAGTTAGTAGTCTTACAGTCCAGTCCTGACTATTTAACTTCTCTGGCCTCTCATTTTTCTTGCCTGTAAAATGAATCAGTTGGACCAGAGCCTTTTGGCTAATTTTCAATGATCTATGGAGTATTTAAAAATGATAAAGGCTTAAAATTTAAGTCATATGCTTCAGTAGTATTTCATTTTCTATGTTAAATAAATTTTATTATAATACTTTGATAAGAAAAGTGCACAATATAAGAATACTCATTTTTCTAAGAACACAGAATATATTTAACTATTTAAGTTAGTATATAGCTATAATTTTGCCTTCATTGCACATTTTGTTCACATCTATAATCTATTTACTTCTGAGTCCTTGGTGATAGCTCCTGCCCCAATTATGACATTGCTTTTATGGGGAAATAGGATCCACTTTTATGACCCATTTCATCATGCAGATTCAGGAGCACACTGTAGGGACTCTAGACAAATTATAAGGACTACATATGTGAGCATATGGTATTAGAATCACCTTCAGATTATCTGGCAGTTTCAGTGAGTATTCCTGGGACCTTCAAATACAAGGATAGGACTATTTAATTAAAGCTGCAAGTGGCAGAATCCTCCCTCAATTTTTTATCAGAAAAATAAAGTCAGTCATTTTAGAGGATTTTTGAATTCCTAATTGCAGATATAAATAACTGTCAGTCTGGAAAATAGATGAATATAATCAAAAATATAATCCTCCTTGTAACATTGGAAGCTTTATAGTAACACAAAGATGCTGCCCTTCTGCCTCCCTTATCCTGCCACCCCTACAAACTCCTGTCCACAGTTCAAAAGAGACAATAGAAAATTCTTTTAAACCATCATTTACCGTAAAGTAAACTTAAAAGTGATCAAGAATAGAAACAACATAGGTGCTGAAGCTGTCAAAATAAATGTTGATGATTGCCCAAGTATCTAATAACTTTTTCACCAATACTCTGCTTAAACTATATAAATTTACATGAATAATGGATTATGATGATGATTTGCCTTTCAGCAGCCTATTTTCCCCTAATTTATTGCTATGGGAAATTGCCCTATTTTGCCTTTTTTCAGAAAAAAAAATCATCTGCTTTTGTGGAAAACCATCTTCATCATGTAACCTTTTAGTCCATTATTTCTCAAGATTTTTTCACTCATACTCACCAATTATATCATCTCTTGGGGATATGGTAAAATTATGTGAAAAACTCACCTTAAAGCTATAGACTTCCTTTACTGTTCAATATAACAGCCTTATCCCATAAGCTTCATAAGTTATATTTAAGGAATTAGGGAACTTCTTTCCTTAATTTTATTCTCAGTAATTCTTCTAGGACATTTATTCATTAAATAGGATGGGTTGTTAAACTATGCTCATTAACTCTGTAAGGCATATGATTAGCCAAATGTCAGGGGTCTGAGTAGATAGGATCCCATGGTCAAGTACAGCTCTCCTAATACTCATCTTGTTCCCACATTCCCTACCACCGAGGTATTTCATTTCTTTCCTATTCATTCTTACTTATTCCTACTAGTAAGTCCGCTCAGATTCTCTCATCCCACCTCCTTTCTCATAACTCTTTCCTCACATTAAGTTTCACTTTTCCCACTTACATTTAGTTGCATCTGCTCTGGTTTATAGATGTATTTTGCCTTGAACCCGAGGCAGGTGAACAGAGGCAGCGCTGTCAGCCTGTCTAAGAGCGCTGCAGTTGTGGAGGGTAGATAAGCAGGTGGTAACAAGAGCATCCAAGTAGATCTGGGCTAAGCCTGGGGACCTGCTGAGCTGGCAGAGCTCAGAGGTGGTGATGAGAAGAAACCATGGAGCAGGAGGCTGTTACGTTTCTAGAGCAGGAAAGAGGAGGGTGCTCCCCCTGGGGTGGCAATGGGGAAAGAATTCTCAAAGAAAAAGTAGAAAACCAAGATGGAACTCCCGGGAAGATCACGTGCTGGTGACAGATCCAAATGGTCAGAGGAAAGATCCAAGTCGGTGTGGTAGGGCCAAGTTTACCTTGTGGTTTGGTTTTACCAGCATGTGGGTGCGTGCGAGCGCGAGCAGCCAAGCCGACTGCTGCCACAAGAGGCAGAAAGCAAGAGTGTTGGAGTGTTGATGGCAGAAGACGACGACGCAGGAGTTGTGAGGCATAGGTTAGAAGTAGACGGCAAAACTGGCAGAGGCTGCTGGGCCTGATTAGGCACCAGGAATGACAGAGAGGCTGGCACAGGTGAGTGGCAGCTGCTGGGCAGGACAGACCAGGTTGGCCAGGGCCATAGCTGAGACCATGTGGGCTTTTACTCAAGGAGGCTGAGGCAATTATGAGAGAATAGAAGAGACACAGTAGGTGAGCCAAAGCAGTGAGTGGTCGGGATGAACAGAGACAGGGCAGGCCAGATGGCTCTACCGTGTGTCCAGCTTTCCAGCTGTGATCAAATAACCACATTAAAATAAGTCAACTTAAGCCAAGGTCACTTTTAATTGTATGCTTTGCTGGTAATACAAGATCATTAACTGTATCAATAATGCCCATGCTATACCCATTCTGAAATGGGGGCAATTGCGCCCTTTATTATTGATCTGGGTATGTTCAATGGAAAGGAAAGGATGAAAGCGAAACCACGCAACGGGTTTTTTTGAAAAACTGATACACATTAATAAGGTCTAGGAAATCTTGAGGAGATTTAACTAATAGTGTTGAGATTTATATAACTTTATGTTGTGAATTCATTTTCCAGGAATAATTTATTTCAACTAGTCACATTTTTATCTTCCACTAAAATGGAAATTTAATTTAGTGCAAATAGCTACTATTTGAATACTAATATAATCTTTTTCTTTATACAAAACATAAAAAGGTTGTTTATCTATATATTAAGACTGAAAATTAAACATAGGTTCAAGTCTTTGGCTAAGAACAAATAATTGGCAAATTCACAAGTGAGAATTTATAATTCCATTGTGAAGTTGACTAACTTGTTAGGGTAAATGAGATTATCAGCTTATAAAAAAGGTAATCCTGTCTCAATTGTAGCTATAGATTGCAAATCTTGTGTCAGTTCAAATTTTTGCCAACAGATTCTAATACCTTCACTGAAAGCAGAAGATAATTAGAAGGGAAATGGAAATGTAAATACAGCCCTAGTTGATTAATATACTCATGATACTTCCTTATTATGATACTAGCAAATGTTTGGTCTTTAAGTTGATCTGTGATATATTCAACAGTATCATGGGAGCATAATTTTTTAAACAGTTTGTCCAAAGTTTCTATCAATCCATCCCAGCAACAGAGCCAAATGTTAAGAGTTATTGCTGCCTGAGTTACAACAGCTGCCCTGGGAATCTTGTTCAAACAGCAAGTTAACTGCTATTCACAGTAATATCTGGTCTTTCCCACCCCCAAACATACACAAAAGATTTTTGTCATTCTTGGCATTGGGCAATAGAAGTAGCAAGACATGCCAGTAGAACTCTAAAGTCAGGATGTCCTTCCACCTGTTTTATGCTGTAAGACAGACTTCCAAGTGCGAGGCGGTGTGAGGGGCTGTTTCCTTGAATGGCAGCTGAATGTGCCAGCAGGATCCTTGGCAGCAGTGCCCGGCCACTGAAGCTGGGCATTCGGGATAACTAAATGGAGGAAAGACACTTGAGCACATTGCTTCCTGGAACACTGAGAACCTGAATGGGAAATTAAGAAGTACCAGATTCTCTCTGTTCTTACACCAGCCAAGGTCAGATTTCCAGGCTCCTGTTTATTCTCATCTTTCCCCCAAAAAAGTGCTATGGCAATTTGTGGAGGAAGTAAGCATTCTCTTTTTTTCTTTTAGAAAATAGTGTTACTTACTACTGTATTATGCTCTTGCTTGAGAATTTTTTCCCCTATCCTGAAGTAAGAGCTTCATAACACAAATCACACAAAACTATGGTGGAAAGGTTCAAGGGAGACAAGTGACTTATTCCACATTGCAGAGGACGGCTCCTTAGCTGAGAGGCGCCGTATAGGCCAGCTTGCTTGTTGACCATCCAGTGATGGCTTGTTAACAGGCTTGCTTGGCAGACAAAAATCTCATCACTCAGCAGGACACCTAGACAGGGCGAAGCTTAGGCAGGAGTAACTGCCACAGTAGAGCACTCACTATCAGCAAGGAGGCTGAAGTGGGAGCAAAAGACCTAGGGGAAGTCACAGGCTTTTGTTAAATGGGTGCTATCTGCCTCGTGCCCTCTGGAACCTGGTTTCAAACCTAGAAACCTAGCAGTTTAGGAGAATAATAACCTCCATCTAAGGGGGGAGGGGAGAATTTCTTTAGCTATTTTCAGTTTTTCAGGAAGCTTGAAGTAATTGTTTACTCAAAATCAAGCCTCGAAGATGACTTTCAGTTAGGGAAAAAAAAAACTTGATTCCTTGGTTTCCTCTTGGGAAGATAAATTCATTATTATTTAAGAAATATGTTTGCTTCTAAACAGATTCTTTCAAAACAAGGATTCTGTGAGGGAAATTATATTAAAAGCGGTTTTCGATGAGGAAGAGATTAGAAAACTCTGTCCTAACAAAAATTGTTTAAGGGTTATAATTTTTCAAACTGTTTTCATAAAAAAATTTGCAAACAATGGCTAACTTCCTATTATACTCTGCATCTAATTCAAAACAGTACTAAAGATTTTAGAAGATCATTAGAGGAGTGGCTGTGGGAAATTCCGGAGCTGCTGCCGCCTGCAGAGACTTCCTTTACTGAGTGTTCAGATCCCAGACACTGCCCTGGTTGCCAGAGCTGCAAGGAACTGGTAGAAATTCAGTAAAAGTAGATCTTACTTAAGCCAGGGAAACTTCTCATAGAGTTGTAAATTCTTCAAAGACGTTTTACTGAAACAGAGGCAGAGCGTGCAGCAGAGCGTGTTCCAGACTCAAGAAGTACAGGCAACAATGTATATACTATTAGTCTTCCTCTCCTTTCATCAGCAAGAATAAAATCAGTTGCTTTCAATTGGCGCAAAAACACATTTATTTATTAAATCATCAGGTATTGCTCGTGTACCTTTCATCTGCCAGGCTCTGTGCCAAGTGCTGGAGATAGAAAGATGAAAAAGACCGCCACAATCAGGACTGTCAGAAACTGACGTAGGTGGCTCATTCTGCATTTTCTGGACAATAAGCCAACCAAGACCCGGGCTTTTCTCCTTCTCCACGCGGGAGGACTTGCACCCAAACTTCTCGGAGGACCAGTTTCTCCCTTCTTTGGAATCTAAGGTCCTCAGGTGCTAGACAGTTGGCTTTGCCAGGTAACTCCTGTAAAGAGCTGTCTAACCCCAGTTGGGTGATACCCAAGAAGTCTGATGATCTCCCACCTGACTAGGTGGTTCTCACTCTTGCTCTGTAAAAAGGGTAGCAGCAAGGGGGCAGGTTCTCTTCCCTGGTATGTCCACTCACGGTGTGTCCAGCAGAGACCCTCGGCCCATCTCTTCTCTTTGCTTGTTCATTCTTGCTTTGTAAACCTCTCCAGTAAAGCCTGTGAGAGTTCATGGAATTCATCACAAACCCTGTGGCAAGACAGGTGACAAACACAAAAGGATCCATCTAGTACAGTGCTTCCCAGCTTCTGTAATGCCACTCAGAACAATGCTGAGGTCACCTGTTCCAGAACGAATCCTGTCCTTCGACAGGAAGGATTTAATTTTCACTTCTGATGGGGTCTCTGGCCAAGGGAGGGAGTGAGAGATGCTTCAGGTTGTCTGCAGCGCTTCCTGAGGAGTGCGGAGGTTGCTCCAGTGACATGTCTATGTTAAACCTCCCTCAACTAGTTTGTTTGTGTAATCTGTTTGTATAGATGTTTGTTTCATTTGTTCATTTGTTTAGTCACTTAACCAGAGCTGTTTTAAGACTTCAGGGAGATAATGGACTGAAAAGTACCTTGAGAAAATGTAAAGCTCTATTCAAGTAGCATTATTTGAATATCAAAGGTGTATTTACTACAGAAGGATTATCAGTTCCATTCTTTTTTGTGTGTTTAAGCTAGGAACTTATTCTACAGATGAAGGCTTATTATGAAGCCGAAAATATAAAATATATATACATGGACCTGCTCTGATTGAAGTGAGGTGGAGGGGTGGAATTCCAAGGGTTCCAAGGAGCACAGTTTGAAAAGCACTGCAAAAGGTGATGAAGGGGAAAAAGAGTTTAGAAGTTTCCTTTAAAAATAATTCTCGACGGTTCTGTAGCTTGACTATGGTGGTCAGTACACAAACCTACATGTGATAAAACTGCATAGAACAAAATATGCATATACACAAACAAACACATGTAGAACTAGTAAGATCTGAATAAGATTGGTGGATTGTATCAACGTAAATTTCCTGGTTGTTATATTGTACTATAGCTTTTTTCCCCCATTACAGCGGGGGAAACTGGTTGAAGGGCACACAGGATCTCCCTCTATGATTTCTTCCAACTGCATGTGAATCTGTAATTATCTTAAACAGTTTCATTAAGAATAAATAAATACACAGCATGGCTTTCTTATTCTGTCATTTTCCTCTTGAAGTCCCAGAATGGTCTAATAAAAACCTACCTGTGATTCTTTGTCATCCATATTAATGGACATAGGCAGGTCTATCAGGAAGCCTTCAGGTATAAGTAGCAGAAAATGCTGACCCACCTGACTTTAGCAATAATGAAAATATGGTGTATTATATCATGAGGAGTCTTGAGT
This sequence comes from Camelus bactrianus, assembly GCF_048773025.1. Lineage (NCBI taxonomy): Eukaryota > Metazoa > Chordata > Mammalia > Artiodactyla > Camelidae > Camelus > Camelus bactrianus. Next base: position 37,052,889 of record NC_133545.1, on the reverse strand, counting down.
AGGGTAGACCTACAGTCAGTTGATTCACCAGCTTAGCATCATCATCAAGGGCCCACATTCTTTCCCTGCCATCTGCAGCATGATATTTTGGTCCTCAGGCTAGCTTGTCACAGTTGCATGACCACTGCTATCATGCCATGTTCCACATGCAGATGCAGACATTATTTCTTTTCATAAGTCTCTTTTTAAGAGCAAGGAAGCATTTGCAGATCTTTGTAGTCACTCACTTTTCCCATTTATTTTTATTGACTGGGATCAATTCACAAGCACTTCCCTAGATGGATCACTGGCCAGAGGGATGTGATTGCTATTATCCTTGGATGGAGTCCCTGGGGTTGGAGGATGGATATATCTGAAAAAAATCAGTCCTCCACCAGTGAGTAAGAGCCAAGGACAAATGAGGGGAGGGATAGGCAATCCATTACCAAGGAGCCACAGTAATGTGGGATAAGAGATGGCCTAGAAGGTTCCCAGGTATTTCTTTCAATAGTGCAGCCATGGAGTCTCCCAGAGAGTTTTGAGGCAAGCTCAGAAGGTGATGAAGGTGGAGTAAGTACCAGAACACACAGAACAACTGGAAGGAATACGTTTTTACGGCCAGTTCCTGATTCCACACCATGGAGGACTGTGGGTCCGGCTTCCTTCGCAGGCCTAGAAAACTCAGAAAGAGGAGGAGGGCGTGGGTTCGGCTATAGCAGAAACCCTGATCATCAAAGGTTTTTTTCTTTCACTTACCCAAATGTCTGACCTACAAGCACAGCACCCAGTGCAGTACTTGTCATCGATTCCTTGCTTGATTGTTGTATAAGATAAAACTCTTTGGTACTAGAGGAAGGGTTTTAGGGACTTGAAGACCAGACCAGGGACAAGGAAAGTCTTTTGCTTTCTGGAGTTGGTGCCAGGAGATGGAGAGTCCAAGAGGGGAACAGGAGTCGGTGTGTATTAGAAGATGTAAACATACTTGGTGAGGGTGGTGGGGTACAAAACATGATGCAGCGGAGGGACTTTTACTGCCTCCCCTACTGCAGTGTTAACCTAGGGAGGTCGGGATTCTGATATCTTTCCCAATGCCTATCTGTATCCCCAATGCCTGTTACTCTGTACATGTAAATATTGATTTAATTAAGTAAAAATTTCCTTCTCTACCCAAATTATAAAAACCTAGAAGGGTATATTCTTGCTGGACCATAGCTTCAAGAAGGAAGAAAGGAAGTTGAAGATATCTTTCTCATTATCTGTGTCTGTCATACTCCTCTCCATGTGGTCCTCTATCAGGACCTAAGCCCCATGGAGACCGCAGCTCACAGAACTGCAGTCCCAGGGCAGGAAGTGGTGGGCAAGATGGAACTTCCCAGCCAGGGAAGGTCTTCTTCCCCATGCACTGGCGTGGGGGTGGGGGGAGGGGCTGGGAGTGAGACTGTTATTCACTGGTCTAAATCTCACTGCTAAAATTAGACCTGAGTGCTACATCTCCAAGCCTGGCGAGCCTGGTGTCCACAGGCCAAATGTTGTTCTTCCCAGGGTCTGGGCATTGGAAATTGTGTGAGCTGATTAATGAGCGCATCTAAATTTCAAAAGGATGGAAAAGAATGTTGTTCCTCTTCCCCTCCCCCCACCAAAGAACTTTACAAGTGGACCCCTCAAAGCCTACAGAAACAGAATTTTTACAATCCTTTTCATTCCTTTCCTTCTATTTCCTCCTTCCCCTCTTTTCTCTTCTTTTTCCATCTCTTTTCTCCCTTTCCCTTCCTCTCTATTTCTGTTTGTCGCTCCCTCTTTTTCTCCTGCTTCCCCAACTCTTCTTTCTCCTCCCCTGTAAAAGTGATACTTTGGAACTGAAAATATATTTTAATGTTTATTGAAAACAATTGTTTCTTTTTGACAAGGTTCTCTAACCCTTCATAGAAAATGATTCTTCTCTCCTAAGCTGACTTTCATAATAATTATCTGAAGACTACAGCATCAAAATATGCATGAATTTAGTACATTAAAAGGAAAAATATATATATTTAAAGACCAACATTTAAGCATTCCAGACTCTATTATTTTAAAATTAGAGTTTGATTTGATGCTATTCCTATCGGAATTGCTAAAATTACAACCATCATCAGTGTTTTACAGGCTTCCTTTATCTATCCAGACATTTCCTGTTCCGTTTTCTTTTTCCCCAGAGACCCATAACAACTTACTTATTGTTGGTTTGAGGTTTTATTGGGGAGGGAGAGGTGCGAGAAGCCTTTTTAAACTAACATGAATGTAAACTTTTGAGGAGAAGTGGAGGAAGGCGTGAGATGTTGGCCCTAACCTAGGCTGGCATGTTGACTTTTGCCTGTCTGAGTTCACTTTAGATGTAAATGTCTTCCCCCTTAATTAATTTAAAATTTATTCATCATATATGTTTTTCAGAGCCCAATGTGCCCATGTACAACTATGTATGCCACATTTGTGTACAACATCACCAGTTCTCAAAACCCAAGGCCACTGATCCGAGGCCAGCAATGCCAGTTAACCCTCATGTAGGACTTGCCACATGCCAGGCACTGTGTGAAGCTCTTCAAGTGTATCATCTCATAATTCTTCAACAATCTTACAAGGTAGGTGTCTTAATCTGCTTCGGCTGCCATAACAAAATACCGTAGACTGGTGGCTTAAACGACAGACATTTATTTTCTCACAGTTCTAGAGACTGGAAGTTCAAATGTCATGGTGCCAGCAGCAGAGTTGGTGTCTTGTAACACCTCTGCCCTTGGGTGGCAGATGGCCACCTTCTTGCTCTGTGCTCACATGGCCTTTCTTCTGGGCTTGTGCAGAGAGGGAAAGTGAGCAAGCTTTCTAGTGGGTCTTTTTAGAAGACACTAATCCTATCCAATCAGGGCCCTACCCTCGGGACTTCATTTAACCCTAATTAGTTCCTTAGAGACCCCATGTCTAAATACAACCACACTAGGGGTTAGGACTTCAACATGAGAATTTGAGGGGAATACAAACATTCAGTCCATAACAGTAGATAATGCTCTCCCCATTCTCTGGATTAGGAAGTAGGTCCAGACAGGTTTAGTAATTTGCCCAAGGTCACAGAGGTAGTAAATGGCAACACTGGGATCTGAACTCCAGCATCGTGCTCTTAACTACTATGCTGTGCTGTCTCTCATCGCTTAGCAACTTGTCAGCATCATCAACATCCCGCAACCCCAACACTGAGAACTTTAAACCTGTCCTACAGTGACCAGAGCTTTGCTATGCCTTTTTAAAAAAGCTTCCGTGAAGGGAAACAACCACTCACTAATATTATTTTATTCTACATAGATTTCTATATTATCAAATTTAGAGAAATAACATGTAGTTACTACAACCTAGTTCTTAAAATGCTTGTACATCTTAGTGAAACATGTAGTGAAAACTTCCTCTGTGCCTATATTTATACCCTAATGGTTATAAATATAATCAGTGACCATGTTTTAAAGACTCTGTTACTTTTTAAGAATTTAAAGCTTTTCAATCCAAATTTCTACACAGAAAACTGTAGCATGGTAATTCTGTGAGACTACTCTGACAATTCTTACAGACTATCTTACACCAACTTACAGGCTTTGCTATGTTCAAATCAAATATGTACTGAAGGGCATCTGATTACCTGATTGGTAACAGTCCTAGGATTGTTAATGGAAGTTGGCAGGGGAGAGACACAATGCATTTGATAAGAGCGAAGAGTCTAGAATCTGGCTATCCAGGTCTGAATCCCGACTCTGCTGCGTCCTTGAACAAGTCACTCAATTTTCTCTTAAGTTTCACTTTCCTCTTTTGTAAAATGAAGCTAATAGTCGTTTTTACCTTACATGAGGGTTGAGTGAGGGAATCCATAAGGATAAATTAAATAGTGCCTGGCTCACTAAAAAGTCACTTTCCCCCCCACTTCATTGAGATGCAATTGGTATATAACATTGTATAAGTTTAAAGTGTACAGCACAATGATTTGATATATGTATGTATTAGAGAATGATTACCACAAGGTTAGTTAACATATCCATCACCCCACATAGTTACAATTGTGTGTGTGTGTATGTGGTGAGAACTTTTAAGATTTACTCTGTTAGCAACTTTCAAATACGCAGTTCAATGTTGTTAAGTATAGTCACCATGCTGTACGTTATATCCCTAGAATGGATTTATCTTGTCACTGGGGGTTTGTACCTTTGATCACCTTCTTCCATTTCCCCTCCACTCTCTATCCCTGGCAACCACTGATCTACTTTGTTTCCATGAGTTTGTTTCGGGGGTTTGTTTGTTTGTTTGTTTGTTTGTTTTTGATTCTACACATAAGTGAGATCAGACAGTATTTGTCTTTGTCTGAATTATTTCACTTAGCACAGTGTCCTCAAAAAACCAACTTCTTTTAAATTGCAAACTTCTAAAGAGAATGTTGTATACTTCTTAAAAAATTCTCCAAAGCCCCTAGCAGGAGGGGACGCAGCAAGTGTTAAATGAAAGAATAATAAATGTCTTAAGAGGTCAATGTCCCACCAAGACCATTCTCAGTATTACTAGCTTCACCAGGAAACAGTGGAAGCCTCCAACTTGAGGTGAAACAGGGCCTCACACAGGCAAAAGCACTGCTAGACCACAGGCCTTGCTCTCAAACCACAGCTACACACCCCAGCCTCACATGAGAACTGGGGAGGAGCTCTTGCTTGGTTTCCATGACGAACAGGTTCTCACCTGTGTAGTTCTTGTGATTTTTTTTTTTTTGACATAAATGTGTGCATGTTCAGTTTTGAGAAGACATTGGGATATGGAATATTTGTCTTCAGGATCTATTTAAAACTAGTTATTTCAGTTATTAGAGTGAATTAAAACTATTAAGCACTACATAAAATAGATTTTGGCCAGCTGAGCCTAATTTTAGACTTGTTAGTATTGATACCCATCAGCACAATTACCACCCCCCATAGACACTATAGCATCTGTTTACTTCTGTTAATATGCTTGGGAACTTTGTTTTGTGACTTGGAGAGCAGACCCAAGTGTAGCTGCTGGGACAGCTAAGAATCATGGAAGTTTGAGGAATGGTACAGACCCTCTACCCACCTAGCTCTTTGAACTTGGTTTTAAGCCCCTGGGGTTAGATAGATGAAGGCCAGGAATTGAGAAAACAGTTCACAAGAAACCTTTATGATTCTCAGTCCAAAGCACCATTGATTCAGATCCCAGATGACAAAGCGGAGCACAGAGCTGGAGGGAAGAGGCCATTTTCCCTGTCTGCCTGTGAAATCGCACTCTGCTCTGCCAACTCAGAGGCTGGCTGGCTTGACAGCACTGGGAGAGACTGTGGACTTGGCATCATCAGGGCTGCTTTTCATGATGGGCAGTGACAGCACTGATGCTTTCCAAGTGGCCCCGCAGGAAGCAGACCTGGAGGAGCCAGAGCAGGAGCGAAAGGACCAGGAGGACCTGTGTGGTTACGGCAGCTGGTTTGCAAGCACAAATGACACATCCTGTTGGAGACACCCAGAAATAGCTGCAGGACACCGAGGTCAAGCTAAGATCATGTTGTCACCTTTGTAATTTGGACATCAAAAGGAAACGTAACCTGATTAATGATTTTACCTAGTCTGGGAGACCTGGACAAGCTGTAACTAAACTGTAATTGCAGTTAATGGGCTACTTTATAAGTAATCTAGTTTCACAGAATAATTGGTGGCTTCCACTAACATGAGTTTGGTGACCTACAGTAAAACAAGGAGATTATAGCCATTGCCAAAATGTCTATGAATTGGAAAGAGTGAGACACAGGGGGCAAAAAAAAAAAAAAAAAAAAAAAAAAAATATATATATATATATATATATATATATATATATATATATATACTTATATGGATTAGGTTAAGCCAAAGAGAAAACTACAGAACTTAGAAAGATGAAACTTGCCTCATGGATAGCTTTTTACCAGAAATTCCAGCATTTCATTTCAAGAACTTAGTAGAAATATGGATGGAAGATGGACTGAGACCTTGTCTTGGGCATTTGCATGCCACTCTACTTAAGACTGAGAAAATGTCAGTTGTTCCCATTAAAGGATGAGGGGGTTGACATGGGTACCTTTGGTAGCACTGCTGACTCAGGGTATCCTTGGCTTCTTCCAAACCAGCCTTGTCACCTACCACAGGACACATGGTGTTGGCTTCCTCTCCTCCGGGTGAAAACCACCTGGTATGCAGACCATGAGTCCCAGCTCTTTGGGAGGCATGGCTACTTTACTAGAGGACCACTCCCATGGAACCTCTGCACACTTCCCGTTGCATGGCATCCCACTGTGGGTTCCGATGAGAAACACCTCCCATCAAACCCTATTGTTAGAGCAGCTTCCCTGAGAACAGGAGCCAGGGAAGCACTGAGCTTGACCATATCATACTGTCTATTTCTCTCCAGCAACTAAGCTTTATCAGTTCATTCTTCAGCTCTTAGCTGGACAGTCACTTCCTCAGAGAAGCCTTCCCTGACTAGGTTAGAATTTTCACTGCCCTGTTTGCTTCTTCACAATTAATGAGTAGTGACATAATTGTGTAATTGCTGCAGTTAATATGAGCAGGGATTGTGACCATGTCGTTTACTGATGGACCCTCAGTGCCTGGCACACAGTAAATGAAAAATATCTGTTGCATGAATGAATGTTAGTGTCATCTACAGAGCTTCCCTAAGTGGCTTAAGGCTTCAGCTGAAGCACTTGGTGTTTTGCCTCATTCCTCCCACTCCTGCTATTCGTATTTTTGATTATTTATTTTTCAATATTAGATAAGCAGTATATGAATACATGCTCATTGTAAAAAACAATCTAAATAACATACATATTAAAGTTTTGGCCTTATATATGTAAATTATGCCATGATAAAGCTATTTTTAAAAAGCTACCATTCCCCTTCACAGTCCCATATCAACCCAGTCCCATTCGTCTTCCCATGCATAAAACCGCTGGTAATGGTTTCCTGTGTCAACTTCCAGATCTTCTGTGTGTTTTCATACTATATGTACCTTCATAAGTATGTGTATTTTCATACACATGTATTCATATAGGTATTCATATTTCATACATATGTATGAGGGGCACATACATTCAGAGTATTTTCGTCAGAGTCCAAAATACTGTGCAGGTGCCATGCTAGATATTGCAGAGGGAATTTAACACAGGTGATGTAAGCATTGAGTGGCCAGGGAACAGCAGGGGGCCACTATCAACCCTGGAGCTAGGGGGCCAAGGGAGAAGGCTGTGTTACTGCGGCCCTGGTGCTGGGGCCATCTGGGAGAATCTGGAACCGTGGTGGCATTTTGAGGCTAAATCTGGAGCCATGAAGAAAGGGTTGCACAGTGGGCTTTGGAAGTATGGATGAGATGCGGCCAGGCGCCATCTGAATCAGAGGGAAGGGGGAAACAACATGGCTTCTCCCTTCCTCTCATTTTCCAGTGTTCCATCACTGGCTCTCTTTGGCAAGGTCTGAAAGGGAACCCAGGAAAAGTAGCTCCCGGGGATGCAAACCCCAGCACTGAGGATGATAGAGAATAGAACTGAGAGCAAACAGACAAAAGACCGGCATACACAGCTTAAAATAAAGTACATGAATAGCATCATGGTATGTGCAGTGTTCTAAATTTATCACATCATTTTTATAGGGATGAAACCTGGATAAAATAGCCATGGAGAGCAGGCTTGATCCACAAAATCTAGGATACAGCAGTGGAGCACAGGGGTAGGCAGCAGAAGACAGATGTGTTACAGCAAAAATGCTCTTCCAGCTAAAGGAAAGGCCCGTCACAAAAAGGCAGCTTGAAGGACTGGTATGGGTGTGGGTCTCATCCCAAGGTAACCAGGCCTGACCTGCTCTGCAGAGGGTGGGAAGAGGACAGGATTACAGGCTGATTTTTACTACCCACGAGTGGGCTCAAAGACTGAGATGTCAGAGCCTGGAGGGAACTTGGGTCTCCCATCTCAACTCATAACTGCTACAGAATAAGGAACCGAAAAGCAGAGAAGTGAAGTGATGGGTCCGGCAGCCCAAAGGACCACAAATCTATTTTTTGTCATTTTGGGTTTTTTGGGGCATGATGGAGGAGGTGTTGGGGGGCAGTTTAGCACCCATGCCTCCTCTTCCTTCCATGAGTCACTGAGCAGCCCAGCAGAGAAGTTCTGACGCATAACAAGCGGCTCTGGAAGCAATTGCTCTAGTATGACCTGCTTTGTGAACAGTGCGAGGCACCTGATGTGTCTTATGAAGGAATTCACCAGAGATCTTTTCCTTAGAAACTCCTCTAGCCTCCAAAGTCTGGTTTTAATTGCCTTTGGCAAAATTTTGGAACCTTCAGTCTGTTCCAGCCCCTGTGCTAGATACAAAGATGAACAAGATGCAGTAGTGAACAAGCCATGTACTTCCAGGAGTTCTAAGCCTCGAAGGGGATCAGAAGTGAATACAAAGGATTATGAGGCAATGTGATAAATATAATAATTCCTGTAGCACAGGAGAGGAAGTGAATAATTGCTGGGGGAGGGGAGCTCAGGGAGGTAGACAGAGAAGGGTTCCCAAAGGTGACATCTGAGAAGGTGTAGAAGGAAGAATAGGAGCTCTTCAGACCTCTAACTCAAACTTTAAAATAACAGCACTGAGCCAACCTTCCGTGAAACACCACTGTTATTCCTCCAGGATTTACACGGCAACTATTCTTGCCTCATTTACCTCTCACTACATAATGGAAATCACATACATACATATACTATGTTTGAAAGTGATTGGCAGCTGAAACTAGGCTCCATCAACCAGGATCAGCAGGGCCAGGCTGACTCTGTGCACTGAAAAATTGATGCTGCTTCCCACATGCAATTGAATATCCAAGCCATGCCATCAGTCACACGCCTGTAAGGAAGTCCAGCAAAGTTCTGACCTTTCCTACAATAACACCTTTTATATGTTCTTGAAAATATCAAATAGCCACCTATTACCATAAAAGGTTTTTCTCATTACTTTGGCGCCCCTGCTTTGCTGGTGCCTGCCTGCAGGTGATCCCGCACAGGGAGGCAGCCCTTTCCACTCTGAGATTCCCCAGGTGAGGTTGGCCTCAATGAGTTCACATCCCTATTCTCAACCCAGTGGATGTAAAGCCGTTCTTTCACTTCCTCAGATAGCACATACGTTATGATTTAGCTCTTGATCCCTTTCTGTCAGTAAATTCTCACCTTGCTACAGGAAGGCCATCGGCAGGCCCGGTGGTCTGGTTAACCAGAAAGGAAGGCTGATGTCAGAAATGATCAGCTCAGCGGCTCGTAGCCAGAGGAAGCCTGTGAGGTGTTTACGAGCACAGGCTTTTGAAACAGACGTGTTCAACACTCGCTCCTTCACTTCCCCGTGTGATCTTGGGCACACTTCACACCGGTGAGCCCAAGCTTTATCTTCTGTAAAATGTCCCAAATGGTAGCACCTACCTCATGAGGTCATCCTTGCAGCAGATGTTTAACACGCTCCTACTCTGTGCCAGGCACTGTGCTGGAGAGGGAGATTCAGCAGTGAACAAGCCAAAATCCCTGCCCTAGAGCTTGCATTCTAGTGGGAGAAGGTAGACAACAAAACTAAATAGATTATAGATTGTGTTAGAAAGGACAGGGGCTCAAGAGCATTGGGGAGGTTGCCATTTTAGATGAAGTGACCAGGAGAGCCTGAGTGACAGGGAGTTGGTGGATGCAGGAAAGCGGCAGGTGGACATTCAGGGGACAGCCTTCCAGGCGAGGGAACAGCCTGCGCAGAGGCCCTGAGGCAGGAGCAGGTCTAGCGTGTTTGAGGAACAGTGAGTCTGGCTGGAACCGACTGAGGGTGGGGACAAAGGAGGGAAATGGGGTCAGAGTGTGAGAGCAGAGGAGTGGTGTGGGCTGACTCCTACTTGAATAGGATGTTGGGCTGCTGAGTTAAGAAGGACTTAGGAGGGCAGGGGTGGAAGCTGGGAAACTGGTTAGGAAACTCCTGCAGTCATCCAGGTGAGAGCTGAGCATGCTCCCTCCTGACCCGGATGCCTCAGCCCAGCTAACTCTGGATGGAGCTGCCTTTATTGTGGCCTGACTCCACACATGCATATTTGGTGAGGGAAGAGCTCAGCTTTGTTCTCTTTTCTGCATCTTTCTCAGCGCCAGTCCATCTACTGCTGTCATCAGCATCATCTTTTTTCAGTCATCCTGCTCTCGGTTTTCTTCCCCTTGTCTTCTCCCTCTGCCTCCTGCTCACTCTACTGTCTGCCTTTTCTTACTCTCATGAATGTCAGTCTGTTTTTCCAGGACACAATTTGGGGAGCAGGGGGTTGTTTTGAGTCTTGGGGAGAGAGTAGTGTACCTATTGGCCTGTAGGTTCTACAGGGCACATGAAAAGGGAGCAGGGATGGGTGACAGGCATTTAAGGTGCCCAAAAAGACGGCTCTGCCATGAAGGTGTTGTCGATGCCACAGGCAGAACTTCTATTGCCTGCTTCAGTCTGGAAAAGAGGAGTTCTGGGTGTTTTAAGTATTGCCTGAAAGGCTGATAAAGCAAGGAATTAGAGGCTGACACCACCACTGAATAGACCAGGAGAGCAAAGGTCAAAAGGCCACTTTCAGGAAATCAGGAAGTATGAGGATTATAAGAAACTACCACCGATAACCTCACTGCCGCCAGCACCAAAGCGAGCGATTCTCAGAAGGAACCTCACTGACACTAGCCACCAACTTGGTGTCACAATGCCAGGTGACTGTCACAGTGGGCAATAAGTGTATTCTCAGAAGCCATTCTGACAATGGGACTAATAGCCATACTTAGAAGTGTCTGAAAACCGCATGGCTGTCTCCCACTAAAGCCCCACTCAGTGTGTCCCCAATTCACCTTCCCCTTAGCCAGAGCCCCAGGATGCCCATGGCCGACTCTCGTCCCCCTGACAAGGTGATAGAAGGGAAGTCAGAGTAGAGAGAGTCAGGGCCTTTAACTGTGGTTTAAAATATTTTACTTTTGGCAATTTTACAAAAACATATGACCCCATGTACACATTGCTAGGACCCCCAGGGCCCTGGAAGTTGAGCTACAAGTGACACTCCTGATGCTTAAGCTGCTCATGGAAAATCTGCCTCTGCCTGGAGCAGGAGTAATTTACCTCCACTGGCCAGAGCTAGTCACAGGAAGGGGCGTGGACCAGTGTGAAGGGTTTCCTTCAGCATTGTTGGTACCCATGATGTTTCATTCAGCTTGGGAGTTGCTAATAACACTACTAGATGATTTACTAAATTAATACAAATTTGAATTAGTAGATAATGAGCCACTTTTTGTAGCCTTTTTACACTCAGACTTCTGAATCACTCCCTTTTTGTCAGTAAGCCCCTAGGCTCACTCATTCAACAAAAATTGATTGAGGGCATCCTCTGTGTGGGCGCTGTGCTCCACTCACAATGGTGAGGACAGTAAACAACCTGCTGTATGGGGCCTCAGGGGAAGAGACAAATAGAGTCAGCAGGACTAGAGAGGGAAAGTTTAGGGTCCTACTGAGAGTGTAGCACAGGGATCCTAATCCAGGGGAGGTGGCAGGAAGATGGAAAGATTCCTTCTTTCAGCAGTTCTTTTTGGGTGCCTACTCTGCGCACACAGCGCTAAGGGCCAGGGTAATGATGAGCAAAAGCAGCAGCGTTCCTGCCCGTCTAGAACTCTCTTCTGGAGGGGCATTTTCACAGAATCAGGTTGCATCTCTCTGTCAATGACCACCCGACGACTGCCTCCATGAAGGGGCGGGGCAGGTGGATACCGGGCATGCACAGGGAGGGTTGGGGCGGTAGGGCAGGCATTCTGAAGGGGCCGTTGTGTGCCCTGAGACCTAGAGGCAGAGTTAACCATTGGGTGAGGAGGTGGAAGAGCTTAAGGGAGGAAAGGCGCAGGGACAGGACAGAGGACTGAGCATGTGGAGGAAGAAAAAGACAAAAAGAGGCCAACCATAGCTGGGGCCAGCAGGGGAGGGCAGAGGAGAGTATGGCTACACGTGGCTGGAAAGGTAGGAACGGATCGAACCATGTTCATCTAACTCAGATGGGAATAAATCAAACCAAACAGAAACAAACGGGTAGATACAGAGAACAGAGCTGTGGTTACCAGAGGGGAGGAGCAGGGGAGGGTGAGATGAGTGAAGGGGATCATTCAAATGTGAGAGATGGAAACTAAACTTTTGCTGGTGAGCATGTATTAGTTTATACAGAAGTAGAAAAATAATGTACACGTGAAGCTTGTATATTATAAACCAATGTTACTTCAATGAAAAATACATTTTAAAAAAAACCCTCAAATGAATAAATAAAAGGGAAGATTCTGAGGATGGAGAAACATGGCCCGGTTGGCACTGAAACAGATGGCTCTGGCTGCAGTGAGAATATTGGATTATAAGGGATGCTTTGGCAGTAGCTGCATCCTAATTACTTCCCCCTTTCTCACTTTCCTTTCTGGTGGCAGTGGAGATTTAAATAAATGCATGCCTGATCCTCAGTTAAAAGCACCCCAACAATAAAGGACTGTGTGGCCTGGAGAAGAGCACACTGCCTTCAGCCAGGCAAGTGCAGGTTAGATTTTCCCTTCACCTCCAGTCAGCTGGTGGCACTGGACAAGTCACTCACCCTCTCTAAAACCCACTCTCCACCTAGTCTATAAAATGGGACAACAATGCCTACTTCACTGAGTTGGAGGAGAATTTAAAAAAAAAGAAAATGTGCAAATTACCTGGCATTGGGCAGAACTCAGGACATACCAGCAGTTACTGGAAGGAATTGCAAGATAGTCAAGCTATTTGGAAGAAGATTTATAACCAAAAGTTATACTAGCAAAAGTACCAGGAATAGAGTACAATCTCTCCTATCAAAAAATATACAAATAGTACACCAGAAATTGATACACATTGTAAACTGACTATAACTCAATAAAAAAAGTTTTTAAAATATAAATATATGCAATATTATACACAACATAAATACTACATTTTTATTAGATAGCTCCCTCATGAAATCTTCCTAATACTAGTGTTGGAAAACAAGTCTATATTTCTTATGCAGTTAAATTATATACATATATACTAAAGTTCAAAAGTTTTCTCTATAAATTATATTGTACATGAATTGCATTTTCTCTGGCCTTTTCCTATATGCATTTGTTTTCTGGAGAAACTGAATTCATTTGTCTATTCCCCAGACTAAACAACATTAGATTCTGAAGAATAACTTTATTTGTCTGTTTCTCCAGAGCCTACTAGAAGCCTGACGCTCAGTAATAGGTGCTCAGTAAATTGTCACAGGAGGGAAAAATAAAGAATTAATCAATTCAGTCTATGAGTCCAGCAACTATATTTCATGAAACAAAATCAGACACATTTCCTGGTCTACACAATATGAGGGTCTTAGAACTTTGCATAGAATATTTGAAATCCAGACTGTCCTGGGAATTTCAGGATATATAACCAGCATATACCTCAAGTAGTTGCATCAGTTTTAAGGGAGCGTCAACAAGTCACTATAACAAGCTCCACTGTGAGCTTGTGTTCTACTTACATGTCAGCATAAAAATTGTTCCAAGTCCTTTGTTCATAATAGAAGGAGTGATCTAGAAGATTTTAAAGGATGTCTGTTTAACCATTGACACAAGGACTCAGGATCTGCTTTTCTCTGATCCTGCTCACTATAATTAATTAGTTGCCCTGATTAGACCTCTTCTGTCACAAAAAAAAAGCAAGTGGAACAACCATACATTTTGTTTGTAGAGCACAGCTGAGGCTAGCTCAACAGAGTGTCAATTCAAAAGAGGGAGATAAAATATGCAGCGAAGCGGAGAGACAGGGAACAAAGAATCCAGTATGACAATTAACAGGAGAGCTAAACAAGCATTCAGAACACCATCAGGAAGGTAACAAGCCTCAAGTGTCTAGAAAAGAGAGAAACTGGAAGGAAAAGGAGCTGGAAGGACCAATTTAAATCCATGGAGAAATTTAGGACTTTGTTTTAAAGGAATATTTGTTAAAGTCAGGATTATTGAGGTATAATTTATAAACAGTAAAATTCACCCTCGTAGTGTATAGTTATATGACTTAAACATCATATAGAGTTGTGTAGTTCCCATCACAATCAAGATAGAGAACAGTTTCATCATCTCAAAATTCTTTCTTGCCCCTTTATAATCAACCCTTCCCTCACACTGAGCTTCTAGAAACCACTGTTATTTGTTCTATCCCCCTAATTTTGCCTGCTTTAAAGGAATTTAATCACAGAACTTAAAATAGGAGAAAAAAAGGAAGTGAGATTTTTTTCCCTCCACCCACTCCGTAGCATCATTCACTGAACTCATTTTTATTAAGGATCTATTATTTGCCGAAGATTTTACATACATCATCTTTCACTTTTACAATTTGTCCATGAAGGAGATTCTCCCCATTTCCCAGAGGGGAGGGGAGAGTCAAAGAGGTGCCAAACTGGTAAGGGGCAGAACAGATATTCAAAATCAAAGTTGACCAGAAATGTCACCTTGGCTAAGCTCTGGGTTTAGGTTATAGCTGATTGGTATTTTTCTTCTTTGTACAGTTTTTATATTATCAAAGTTGTCAACAATTAGCTTACATTATTTTATAACCAGAAAAAAAAACTTTTACAAATATATGAATGCATCATACATATATGCATACCTACATACAAGGTCTGAGTCTCTTTGCTTAGCAAAGTGGGGAGAAGTAGGAAAAACAATTTAGAAGGGGACAAAGAAAAGGTTTGTCTTGGCAACAGGCACCCACGAGAAGCGAGAAACCAGAATCAAATTTACCGAAAGAACCAAAGCACAGCTTTGCTCAGTCTTTAGATCACATCAGAGTCTGTAAACTTAAAAAGTTCTGTAGCACAAATGCCCTTTCAAAGTGCTGAAAATGAGCTCTGGAGGCCTGTACAAACCCACTGAGACCACTCCATACCCAAAAGACAATCCTCCTAAGCAACTTCCTGCCTCATCTCTGCAAGACCCGGTAGGAACAAGCTAAACACCATGGGTGGATGAGTGATAGTGGCCTTTCACCACTCCTGCAGAGACAGCAGAGTGAATAACAAGGCCAAGGCTAAAGGGAACATGGAGCACCTTTTATTGGGAGGGAGGGGAATTATATTTTAATGTGATGATGTTGGGAGAATATTAGCTATCACAGCACTGCAAGGGGATTCGAGAGCATCCTCTGGCCTTTAGGCAGAATCCAACTACTGCTTGTTCCAAAAATGTTTGAGGGGCCTTACAAAAATGTATAAAATACAAGATTAAAAAAAAAAAAAAACAGATTGGGTACTAGACTTAGGTACCCAAATGGAAAGACAATGAACTTTGACCCTTTCTTCACATAATACACAAATAATTAATCCAAGATGGATGACAGACCTAAAAGTGAAAGTGAAAACTCTAAAACTTTTTGAAAAAAAAGTGGGAGAATATCTTCACAACTTGAGATGCGCAAAGGTTTCTTAGACAGGATACAAAAAAAGATAACTGTTTTAAAACTGTAAAACTTTTGCTCATAAAAAGTGTTAATGAAATACAAAAGAAATATATCAGAGACTATTATAAAATAAATGCAAAACATATATCTGACAAAGATAGTATCTAGAATACGTAAAGAACTCCTATACTTCAAAACTTTAAAAAACAAACAATTAAATTTGGATTGACTTGAACAGACACCTCACCAAGGAAGATACAGTGCCTATGAACAGCTTAAAAAATACTAATATCATTAATTATCAGGGGAATAAAATTAAAGTCACAGTGAAATACTACTATTTGCATGAATGGCTAAAATAAATACTAATACTTTTAAAGAGACTGAGAACACTAAATATTAGAACATAGAACAACCTGAACTCTCATACAGTGTTGATGATACAATCACTCTGGGAAAAGGACTGACAGTTTCTTATGAAACTAAACATGCACCTACACTATGACCAAGCAATTCCACTCCTAGGCATGTAGCCAAAGAGTTACGAGAGCATTTTCACGAAGAGATTTGTACAAAAACATTCATAACAACCATAATTGCTAAGCAAACTGAGGTATAGTCACACAATGGGATACTAATCAGCAGGGTAAAGAAACAAATTCTGATACATGTAATAGTGTGGATGAATCTTTAAAACATTATGCTGAGTGAAACAAGACTTATGTAAGCGTACATGCAGTGTGATGCCATTTGTATGATGTTCTAAAACAGGCAAAACTAGTTTATGGGGTGAATCAGGACAGTAGTTGCCTCTGAGGTTGTGGAGGTGAAAGAAGAGACGTGGGGGGACTTGCTGGACTGACGGGGATGTTCTGTCTCTTGATGAGGATTTGTGTTACACAGATGTATGCATTTGTCAAAAATCATCAAATGGCATACTTGAGGTGCATGCACTGTGTTGTATGTAAATTTTACCCCACTAAAAACCAAAAAGAACTATAACCAAATACTGAATTTCAATGATATGCATACTAAAATGTATAGAGGTAAAGTGTATAGACTCTTGCAATTTACTTTGAAATGTATCTAAAAATTAATTGAAAAGAGGGATGGATACCTGGACAGACATGTGATAAAGCAAGTACAGTAAAAGGTTAATTGTGGAATCTAGGTGGTGGGTATACAGGTGTTAACTACAAAATTTTTTCATCTTTTCTAGACATTAAAAACAATTATAATGAAATGTAAAAAAATAGGATCTAGGAGAAAATAAAAATGAAGGCTAGGCAAAAAGGATGAAACTGAAGTTAGAACCTCATAAAGAAGTATAGATCTGTGTTCATTTCCTGAGAGCCAAAGCAAAAAGTAGGGAGGTGGGTGTGCAAGAGAGGAAGAGGGAGACAGGTAAGGGAAGGGGGAAAAGAAAGAGAGAGATCTTAGTTACATGTTTAGCAATGTCCATATGATTAAAAAGAAGTATTCTAGGAAAGCACCACTTTTCCTGATACGGACAAGTTTTCATTAAGAGGGCACTGTGCAATGTGGTTATATTAGTTAGAATAAGGACTTGGAACAGAGACAACTTCTTAAACAAGCAAAAAATTCATTCCTCTCTCATAGGATAGTCTAAGGTAGTGCTCTGGGACTAGTATGGTGGCTTTGTTCAAGGGAAAGTAGATGACTGGAGCTCCAAAATTCTACAACGTAGAAAAATGCTGCGGGGGAAAAAATTGTATCCAAAGATAGAGAGACCCTTGAAAATCTCTAAGAAATGTCTTATCACTTACCTCATTGATCTACTCCAATGTACCTATCTTGCTAAAGCCATTCCTCTTGAATCATACGCTACGAACCACAAGGGAATGACAATACCAGCTTTCTTATACCATATTTCAGCAATTCTAAGATGCAGAGTTTTTCCCACATTTTGACATCTTTGAAATTGCATGGGTCTTACAATCAATGACATGTCATAATTGGAGGAATTTTTTCTTTCTTAATGGGACACAAAATAATGGTGTTTCTTAAAATCAACTGCATGTTAGAGTTAATGAAACACAATTATCTAGTGCTTCATGGTTCAAAGTATTTTCATCTTATTTGAGCTTCACAACGTCGTATTTTGGTGAGATGGGCAGTTATTCCTATTCCATATAGAGTAGTTGGGATTCAGGGAGTTTAAATGGCCTCTCTAAGGTCCCCAGCTAGACTATGATGAAGCCATAACACTAATCTAAGCTCTCTAAATGTGAAATGTCCTGTTTTCTCTCAGTATCACACAAAACAGTTAGAGAATGTAATCTCCATGGAAACAGGGATTTTGCTTAATTCACTACTGTAGCACCAGAGAATGGAACATTGCTTGGCACACAACAGGTATTTAGTAAATATTTATTGAATGAATTAATATTACAGAAGGGAATGAGAGGTCAGAAGGGAAAGAGCCCATGCATGGGCAGAAGTGGTCTGAGAAGTTTATACAGAGGGTGACAGTCCAGCCATTTTTCCTCTGCTTTGATGAACTCCTCATTAATCACCCAAATAGCACCTACTCCGTGATGCCTTCCACAGGTTAAGCTAGATATATTCACTCCCTAATGACTTGAGAGGCAACCTAGTGTAGTGCAAAATGTACTGATTTTTGCATAAGAAGACCTGGGTTTAAATGCCTTCTGATCTAACCTATTAGCACAAAACTTTGGGAGAAATTACATGACTTTCCTGAGCTTCAGTTTTCTTACCTATAAAATTGGGAATAACAAAACCTACCAGATTGCATCTCTGTGAAGCCTAAATGGGACCAGATACGTGAATGCACCAGACACATAGTAGGGGCTCCATAACATTAATTTCTTTCTCTTTCCTACACCACGCTCCACATGAACTTGGTAAACACTTCTACTTTTGCACTTCACATTTTTCTCCACGTGATTCTGGGTGTCTAAAAGAACCCCATTTGGTTGATATCCACCTCTCCAGGACTCAGAAAAGTGCTAGACACATGCTAAATGCCCTTAAGTATTCATTCAGAGTTCATTCATTCACTTACTTAATCCAGAAATATTGACTTGTGTGCCTGTTACATGCCAGGCTCTTTTCTAGTTGTGGAGGATCCAAGAATGAATAAAACTAAAAAAATTACCTGCCCCCATGGAGGTAGATGGACAACATGTGAATAAATTATGTATGGTGACAAGTGCTACAGAGAAAAATAAAGCAGAGAATGGGGATAGGAAGCGTGGGGGGCAGCCAGGGATGACTTGTAACATTAATATGAGTGTTCAAGAGAAGCCTTCCTCATGTGGTGACATTTGAGCAGAGACTTCACAGAAACGAGGGGAAGGCTATGCAGATATCTGGGTTAAATTTAAAGAGCAACATAAATGTTTATAGGAAACATAAATAGAAAAAAAGTAGACAGAACATTCTAGAATGTGGCACCATTTGACCAAAAACCTGATAGACTTAAGTAGAAGGCTTGCTTGAGCAATATTAAGTGAACCAGTCCAACTGGAGTATCAGGACTTTGAATACTAGGAGAAGAATTTGTATTTTATCTCCTGGACAATGGTGAACCACTGGAGGCTTTGAAGCTAGAGGGTGTGACAGGATCCAAATAGCACTACAGGAAGCTTAATCTGGTAGAACAACCCAGGCAGGAAATATTAAAGGGAAAGGATAGCAGTTCCATCATCAACGTCTTCAGTTTGACATCACAGTGAGTTTTCACAAAGGAACATGCTCAGCAAACAGCTGGAAACATAGGCCTGGAGGTGAGAGAGAGGTGAGGGCTTGAGATCTGAGGGCTGTAGCCCATCTGATCCCAACAGCTGATTGTAATCATCTTCCAAGAGTCGCAGACTCTGTGAGCAACAAACAGATCTTGTTAGAATTTTACTTCTGGCCTGAAAACGGGAAGAACATTCCTCTTTGGAATTTTCCAAACTTAGGCCAAGACTAGAGAATCAAAGTCAGCAGTAATGAGAAGGATATGCAGGACCTGACAGGGAGACACGCCAGAAAATTAAGTAGGAATAAACCCCGAAAGGTGGGGCACAACGTGCCTTGGGAAGCTCAGACTCTCGAGAAATCTGGAAGAACATATATCATGCCAGATGCTTCGGCCTCATGGGAGGGCTTTTGTTTAAAAGCGTGCTGTGAGAAATGATTTAGACACCCTTCAGAAAGCAACATGCCAGTGATTCATCCTGTCTGAAAAAACATACAGCCCGTCACATTTGACTTTTCAATCTCACACTGATTGGAAATAACAAAAGTGATCTCTTTGCCATTTGGAATGATTTCTCATTTACCCCTCAACAAGCAGGAAGGTGGGGGCTGGGGTCTGTGAAACCCGAGGAGTACGGTTTGTAAACTTTGGGGAGAAAAGTTGCAGGAGGCAGCTGCAGCTTTATGTAAGATTCTTGAGTCCTACTGATGTGTTTGTGGCTGTGTGACAGGAGAATCTGCCACTGAGAAAAAAGAAAAGAAAACGTTACTGAAATAAACTTGGTTCTCATCCACATAAGCAAAGGGCTACCATTTTGTCTGGAATCCTAATCAGGTGTCTTGTGTGCCTAAAATTAGTCACTGGTTCCTGGGAAGGAAAGAGACTAAAGGGATGCAAAAGAGAGGGCCTCCTTTCCTTGAAATGTATTTTCTTAGACTGGGAATCTTTAAATATGTTGCTTACATAACCCTAAAAGAATTTTTTTTTAACAATGTAGCTCATCACATATTTTAAGTTGTCTAAAATTTTTCATCAGAGGTTAAGATGATGATAGATTGTAATTAGGTTAAATATTTCATACCACTATTTGATAAAATAGGTTTTAAGTTCTCAAAGAATAAAACACCTCAAATCTTAAAGAGCACATGTAAAAATTTTATAAACCAGTCTTCTCCGATGTTTCTCAAAAAAATCTGCTTGTCTTGCAAGATATTCTAGTTTAAGAGAATCAGCACCCCTGACTTATACTGTTCAGCTGTTCCAAATCCAGAGCTTCCCCACAAAGGCCAATTATTCTACTTCTAATGCCAAACTTCACTCGTAACACAAATATGAATAAGATAGGCAAAAAAGGAAGCCCCATGCACGTAAGGAAACTTGGCTAATAATAAACAAAGGTGTGTTCACCAAACCAATATTTCTTTCTTGGTTTTTACTTCTTTGTGCATCTACAAAAATAAGAACATTTTTCTACACAACCGAAATAGCACTGTCGCACCTAACAAAAATAGCTGGTCCATTTAAAAATTTCTTGCTTGCCCCTCAAACACCCTTTATGGGCTGGTTTAGTCAATTCAGGATTCAGCCCTGCGCCATTTATTGCATATGATTGTTGTTTTCCTTAAGTCTCTTTTAATCTAGAACGTGCATTCCACACAGGGGCGATGTCTCAAGAGAGTGAAAATTGGTTCTTGGGGGATGAAAAAATTTTACTCTTTTTTTTTAAACAAAGCACGGCCATTCGTGTAGTGCATAACCACGTACACAACTTGCCTGTAGTATTGGATTCTCATGGTGGGGGGACAATTAGGGAAAAAATGTCTAAAAAGGCTCTGGTGGGGCTGGGGGATGAGCACTAATGGAAAAAATGTCGAGAAATGCTGATCTAGAACTGTCTCTCTTTCATGATACCAATGGATTGGTGAGGCCCCCAAATCACTGTTTCAGTGTATTCCCTTGTTTGATTCACAAATGAGGTTTTCAAAGCCCAGGGCAGTGCTCTGTTGTAAGATCTGGGATGAGTAAGGTGGCAGACATAGAAATGTGCTGCTCAGATATGGCCCCAAGAAGAGCCTTGCTGCCCAGCTGGGAGGAATGTGGCTGGCTGAGATTCCTTCACTGCCCAGTGAAGGACACAGTCTCTCCTCTCTCAGGATGGCCTCAGCCGATGAGTTAGCAAGGCTGTTGAACAAGGGCCTGGCTATTTCCACCCAGCAGGAGAACGTCTAAGGGCCAGTCTGGGCTCTGGAACCCCTCTCCCCCACTGATCTGGCAGGAATGTTGGGGGATCCATATTACAGTCCAATCCTGCTTTCTCCTTTTTCCTTTCATGGATGTTACTCCCCAGTAAAACATCTGTACTCCTAACTCTCAGCATCTTCCTGGAGAACGAAACTGGCTGTTTCTTAGTAGGTCACATTTAGGAAAGAGGAAGGAAGTTGAAGATCTGGAAAATGAT
Organism: Camelus bactrianus; assembly: GCF_048773025.1. NCBI lineage: Eukaryota > Metazoa > Chordata > Mammalia > Artiodactyla > Camelidae > Camelus > Camelus bactrianus. The sequence goes on along the minus strand of NC_133545.1, from coordinate 37,031,222 downwards.
TCCCTTGAAATTGTAGCCTCAAATTCTTCACCTACTCCAGGGTAAGGAAATAGTCAGGATCTGATATTATACAATTGAGGGAGCTGGTTACATGCCTTATGTGAGCCTTCTGCTTCTATGTCTGGTGCTGAAGCCTGAAATCTCTGAGAAAGCATTTGGGAAAGAAAGATGGCCATCAAGTGAGGGAGGCAAAGGCCTCCAAGCCACCAATTTTAATGAGGCAGTAATCTGTAGGAGAAACTGGGGTCCTTCATCAGGGAGCTAAATGCGTATCTGGTCCAGGAGTCAGAGAGGCCAGAGAAGTTGCCGCCGGGTTGCCCTTCCATCCTAACACAAGCCCTCGGTTCGGCGACAACGTGAATGAGCCACAATAGCACCCGTGCCTGCACCAACCTTCCAAGTGCAAAACGGACCAGGCTGCTGGCCCACTCCTTCACTGTTGACTTCCCAGTTCACACAAAATGTCTCTCCAAGTTCACACCAATCTGGAGTTACCCAGGCAAGAGGATGCTGGGTGCCCTGGTTTCAGTTTAGCTGCATTTATATGCAAATCCAGTCAGTAGGGGTTTTCACACCCAGTTTAAGAACCAACTTAAGCAGCACCAAAGGGCCAGAGAGCCTTCCTGAAAGTTGTGCTCAGGAGTTTAGGATTAAATTTCTAGCCTTGTTGTGTATCCTAAAAGTGATTGTGTTAAACCTAAAACTCTATCAGCAAGGGAGGCTGTTAGTCCTTTACTCGAGGACTTAGGCAGCAGAGTATGTGGAGGGGTGGGGGAAGCTTTCAGTCTTACAAGCCTGGGTTTGTAGGGCTGTTGGCTGTTAACCTCTCTGAATTTCAGTTTCTTCATCCATAAAAGGGGTTGATAATCCCTCCTTTGCAGGATTCTGCAAGGATTATATTACAATAGCATACACGGAGCCCAAGTGCACAGTGCCCACATACAGTAAGTGCTTAATAAATGGCAGCTATTATTTCAAGCGTGTCTTATAGCTTCCAGATTAATAAAAGCACGTTGAAATCTTAGATCTGCTTAATCTTTGGAGGATCACACAAGCCAAAGATGTCTTAAGCCAGGGTTAGAACTCACAGAACCATCAGTTTATGCCTCACAAAAACAGAGTTCTCCATGTCCTTGAGTTTCAAGAGTAGGGGGAGAAAAACCAGATGGTCCCTATTGGTTAGCTTTCTATTGATGAATGCCATCAACTGCTGCAGGCAAAGGCAGCAGTCAATAGGAATCTGTGCTCCATGTTGCTACTGCAATTCAGTATTTCCTGAAGGCAGGGGCCTCCTTCACGCCTCAGAGAGTTGGAATTGATGGGAGAATCATGGAGGCAAATAAAGTTGTGAAGGATGGGAAAAGGTCATGCCTGCCCTATCATAATTTGATTCTTTCCACCCCCTCTTCTCTTACACCAACATATATCTTAAGGGCCACAAACATACTTCCTGGTCAGAATGCACTTGGTCCTGGATTTGTCGAGAATCTGGTTGCAAGAAACAGAAACCCAAGTCAAGTGAGTTATAAACAAACAAATAAACAAGTTAGTAAACAAAGATGAAAGAAAGAAAGAAGGAGGACGGAAGGAAGGAGTAAGATTATTGGTTCATGGTTTATTTGGTTCATGCAATAGGAAGACCAGGAGGAGCTGGACCTCCGAGAATTACAGGGACTTAGCAATGTAGTCAGATCTCTGTCCCTGTTTCTCTCTCTGTCTCTGTCTCTCTCCTCTTACTTCACCTCCCTACCCTGTTTACATTCTCTCCTACTACAGTAGGGCTTGTTCTACCTTGCTGTGGAGAAGTTGAGCATGGCTCAATTACTGGTTATATCATCTCAGTCTAGCGATATCAGCTTCCTTATCCCAAAGTATGTAATAAAGTCCCAGGGAAAGACCCTAATTGGCTTAGCTTGCTGTACAAATACATTTCTAGCCAATCACTGTGGCTCAGTAGATGGAAATTATGGTTGGCCACGTCTTGATCTCTTGCTCACCCCTGTAGACTGAAGACTGGTTTGGCAGCCCATTAAAACTACAAGAAGGGGTAGATCTTTTCTCCCAAATGAAATAATACTTTGTATCAGAAGAAGATCCGTGAGGAGATACAGAACAGATATAAGTAACAGGTGTCATCACAGATCCTTTGTGTCTCAAGGTTTGGTTTAGTTTTCCAATAGATGTCTCTGAAAAGAGAGAAGACTTATACAGTATGCAAAAGAAAAACTCTTTGTTGACAGAAAGAGGAGAAAATGTGCAGGAAAGAGCCAGGCAAATCAGGCTGTCATTAAAACTCTTTTGTCTTTTATCATCTCTTTGTGACTTCAGGTATTTAATCTCTGAGCGTATGCCTCTCATATTTTCTTCAGCCTCTAATCCCAGTATCTAAGCCTCAGGGGATAAGAGTAACACCTACCTTACAGGACTTCTATGATAATTATATGAGTCAATGCAAGTAAAATAAGTGGTATAATACCTGACACACAGAAAGCTATCTTTATAAGTAAAAAATATAACTTGTGTATGTTTATGTAGCACCCATATCCCCACGACATACTAAGGGCTCTTGGTTGCAAATTCCTGCAACTGTCTTTTAAGATTCTGGCCTAGAGACACTCATTTGGAAGGTTACCCCCACCCTCTCATCAACTCAAGTCTCAACTGATAGGAGTTAGTGGATAAATACTCTCGATTCCTCAGCCCCACCATGACTTCCCCACCATGACTGCGATTCATCTGAGAACATGCCCCCTTTTTTGGCTTCTTTTCCTTCCCTGTCTTATTACTCCCACTCCTCTAACAGTGTTTTCTGGAATTGCCTCCTAAATAAATTACTTGCACTTGAATCCTTGCATCAGGATCTATTTAGGGGAATCTAAACTAGGATAATAAATTTACAAAGAAAGTTGGTGAAAGAAAATGCATCAGAATGTTCACCATTGTTCTATGACTGGCAAGATTATAAATGATTTTCTTTTTTGTTATCTCTATCTAAAATATTTTTCACAAATACGAGAATGGACAGCAACGAATTGATTACTGAAACAGTCTAAAATTTTAAGTCTAGTTTTTAGTTTCTACAGAATCCGACCCCTTTTCCTTCTACCTACTTCTAATTCTACCTAACTAATAAACAAGTCTTCTAACTTTTGTCCCCACTGAGTCCATTCCTAGTGCCATGCCTTCACTTATACTTCACCCAACGCTTTAATTAATGAATACTTCCTATTAATCCTACCTCTTCCACAAGGCCTCCCTGATTCCCTCCAGCTCGTGATGCCATTTTGTGTCCATGTCTTCTGTGTATTATTTAATTGACATTACTAGTTCTTCCCATACCTTTCACCATTTTAAAGGGATGCATGTAAAATACTACTTTGCTAGGGGTCTCTCAACCCTCTAGAATATTTGGCTCAGTAGTAGAACTATTTTCAGCACAAAAATGGTGTTAGGCCAATTCAAGATAAAATACTCCCCACCCCCCAATTATTTACGATAATATCTGAGTGCATCTGCTGTTTCAGCCTCTAACAAAGGGACTGTTTCACAGGACAGCAGCAATGGGGGAAGAAAAGGAAAGAACAGAAGCTGGCTCTGATGCGCTCATTCTACCATCCATAAATGATCTTTTCATGAGGACACAGCCGATAAGGAGAGAAGGAAAGACAAAAAGCATTCTTGACTTAGGAATCGAATAGCAGCTCCCCCTCTGTGTCTGATTCCGTTGCTCAGAATGGCTTTCTTATGGCTGTGTCTCTTGTGAATTATGAGTCTCTTTCTCTTTCTCTTCCCCCCAGGCTTCATATTAAAGACAAGACGCAGCTGCCAGGGCCTCCAGAGATTTCCCAGCAGTCTACTATGGTGAAATAAAATACCATGTTATGCTGGAAAACTAGCCAGTCCTTTTTTCACATGGGCTGTGCTATCTCATGGCCTGGATAAAGGATCCCAGGCCCGGACACTTACTGCTTTTCTTGAGATTTGTGGCATGATCTTCTAGACAGTACTCAATCTTTCACTGAGGTATTCTAGATTCCCAGTGTGCTATTTATAAGTTATCTCCTAAAGAGACTATACATGTGTGTATTACATGTACACGCCACCTTCTTGAAATACTGTCCTTAAAGAGGGCATTTGGTTACCATTAGAGCAACTATTTTATTTCCAAGGAGAGAGAGGTTCTGTGGCCCTGATGCCACAGATGATTTGGGACTTTGACAGTCAGGCTTATGATCTTCCTTATTTGTATCTTTTGTGTCATTGCTACCAGAAGGATTGCATTATATAAGTGGGCTGAGGTTTATACATAATGATTGGTTGAACTGCTTCTGATGTTGCAATCTCAGCTTTATCTGCCCAGAGAAAATGGATCCAGTGGAGAGAGAGGTCTGTAACTTCACATGGAGATTTGGAGTATGCTAGTGAAATGTTGGAGTCTACTAGTGAAATCAAATTGGAGATTATCTTTAGTTAAACAGTTAAAACCCTGTTAGAGACTGAGGCTGAAAGTCAACATGATGCCCCAGGTTTATTTCTCATATCCTAATTTCAATCTTTAAGTAAGAGGGTAGGCTTCAAATCCTAGCAAAGGCTTGGGTAAGCCTATAGCAGAGGAGAAAGAAGAATGTGAGAAATGACTGAGTTCTTACTGATGACAGTAGCTCTCCAAGTGTTGACAGACAGCCCTCCATCCACATTCCTTTCTCCCTCTCCTGTTTCATCCTACTTACTAGTTTTCAAATAGGAAAAATGAAGAACCCCCTTCCTGTTGTTTTCAGAAGCCTTTAATAGACTAAAATCATCAGATGCTAAGTATTGAATTTCTTTCTGACCTCTCTGTAGTTGTACATGGGAGAATAAGATAAGGGTCCAATTTGTGATACAAATGTTAATATTCATATGCAGTTAGACAAACAAGTCCCTTTGGGAGTACACAAGTAAAACCTGAAAGTAGTTCCATTTACCAAGTGAGGGGCAAACGTGGAGTCTTAATTATTTTTCTCTTTTTTTGTGTGATAGGTGTTCAATAAATGTAGTTGGGTTGAATTATTAAGTTGAAAACTTCCACGTCCATTTTTAAGAACATAATCTGCAAGAAAAGTATTAAATGCAATGAATATATAAACTATATGTTGAACTACTTCTCGGCTTTTCAGTTGTGAGATTAAAATGCTTTCCAAGTATGACTTGTTAATTTTTTCAAGTTGTAGCAGTCCCTGCAGGAAGAGAGGTAACCATCACTATGGTTCCATTTTACAGATGTGAGAACTGAAGTATAAGGCACGCAGCCCAGCATGAGTCAGTGAGTCAGAGTCAGGATAGAATGATGTGAAACAGGGACAGAGGGGGCAGAAATGCAGTCCAGAATCTACTCTGGGGCTCCCTTTCTATCTCTCTCCCCCCGCCCCGACTATGTAACAACTAGGGAAGCCCTGGCATTGCATTCAGTGCAAAAGGACGAACTTCCTCCTGCCCATCAGAGGGGAAGAGCAAGGAGGCTCAGTTAGGGTGGGACCTCTTTTTAGTTCCCCACTGCACACCCACCTCCACCCCATACATCCCAGGGCCTACCTAACTCAGCCCTTGGCTTGGCCCTAGTGAACTCCAATCAGAAGGAGGAATGAATGAATGGATGCCTTGTGACTCCCCTTTAGGCATTTTAACCATAGAATCAATATTTCTTAAAATAGTACAATCAACTTCTTTAGAAGAGAAAAAAAAAAAAAAAGCCCCCTAGCATCACTTATCTACAATTGTCCCTGACAAAACAGAAATAAGAACTCTCCAGATTGACATGGGACCATATGCATTTGGCTCAAGTGATGCCCTTTCCTGATAAAACAAATACCTCAGTAAACAAATAAACATAAATACCATATATGAGGAAGGGCCTCAATGTGTTATGAAGTGAGAAAGTTATAAAACAGTCCATTCATAGGCTTTTAAATGCATTATCTCATTTGATCCTCACAAAAACCTTCTGAGGGGGGTTCTTTTTTGCTCTTTTTTATAGATAAGGAAAAATGAGACTTAGAGAAGTTAAGTAACTTGCTCAGAATCACATACCTTGAAAATGAGGATTTAAAACCAAGTCTATTTGAATCTAGAGCCTGGCATCTTACCACCTCTCTCTGGTTCTTACTTGCACTCTGGCTTCTTGAATCTGAATCCTCCCTTCCTTCTCTTCTTTCTCTTTTTTTCCCCAGTTTCTGTGTCTCTCTTTCTATCCTCTCTCTCTGTGTGTTTTTTTTTTCCTCTCTCTCTCTCCTACCACATATGTTTATCTATGCATAGCTTTCTTCACATTCTCCAAGGGGTCCACGATTTAGAAAAGTTTTATTGGCAGAGAGCCTTGCCAGGACCAGATGCAAAGGCTGAGCAGGGTGTCTGCGACACCAGCCACCAGGCCGTGGCCACAGGTCACCGCCCAGCTGCTGAGCACATCCCCGACTCACAGACTCTGCCTGAGCTGGGGCTGTCCATGCAATTTGTCACTTGGATTTAAAAACAGCAATTATTAACTTTAGAAGCAGTGTTTAGAAATAGCTGCCAAATAGATTTTGTTGACTAGTTTGTATAAATATGTGCTATCAATATAAGTAATTTGCATCAGAGATTTGCCTGGGTTTGTCTGTAGGAACACTCTCCATGTTCCAGAAACTGTGAAGATCAAAATATTATCCAAGCAGCAGTGGCATGTCTTCCTTTGATTCAACACATATATACGTATTTCTGTTAGCTAACATTTTGAGTAGTGACTCTGTACAAAACACATGCTAAGTGGTTAACATACATTATCTTATTTAAGCAAGGATTGCAGGGGTTAAACAACAGCCCAGTTGTCTCTTAACTAGTGTCTTCATTGGCAGAGCCAGCTCTCCAGTACCAGTGTGCCTCATGTCAGGGCCTCATGTTTCACCTGTTTTGCTCTCAGTGACAAGTGCTGCGCCATCCTTGCAGAAGACAGAGAAACAGCCCAGCTAGGAAATTGGAATTCAATAGCAAAGATTTTTTAAATGTTCACAGATATAACAATAAAGGGCAGAATGCAACCTAATATTACCCTCTCAGTCCAACAGATAAGGAATAGTAATGATTTCTTTAAAAGAGAAAATCTTTCACTTGTGTGATGCTTTTTTGGGGAAAAAAAAATTTAGAGAAAGAGGAAACCACAGAGCATACTCTGAGATGGGCAGCCTTCCAAACATCACAATTACTTCTGTGGAAAAAAAGAGCTAAGACTGAGGGGATAAAAGTCCAGAATGTCAATGACCAGGGTAGGTTTAAAACTTGCTCTGTGCATCTGGAGATAAAAGCGTCAAAAGGGCCAAGGAAAGATTAGAATTAACAACTCACAGGGCAGTCAACCCTTGATGCTGGAGGGGCAGCTGCTGCTGCCGGAAGAGCATGATGCTGAGAATTCAGAAATTAACCACTAACACTGGAGGCCCCTTGAAGGCTGAGACCTTTCCTTGGTTTATTTTGTTTTGCTATAAATCATTTACTTACTACACTGTAGTTCATGTAGTTCACAGGATAGTACATGCTGTATTAATTTATTACCATTATAGGGTTGAGAGAGAAAGCAGAAAGTTTGTATACAGAAGAAAATATCGGCCAAATTGTCTTCTTTAGATACATGACGGCACGTAGGAAATCAATGCCAAGACTCATTTTTGAAGGGTTGCCTAAACTCCAACAGTTTTTTAAATGATTCTAAACACCCATCAAATTGGCAATGGAGTGGTCTCCCCCACCAAAATTCTACTTTTCATAAACTATTCATTTTGACTTTAAAACATATTCAAAAGTTTTGAAAGAATGCAGAATTAGGGAGTTCAGTAGCTTGGTGACTCATAAGAACTTGACCCTCTTCAATACATGTTTGTAAAAAAGTCTGTTTTTTCAATATGAGAACGTTTATTCTGCTAATTCGTTTTCTGCTTGCAGTCATCTCTTAGTTGGGATGCTTCATGGAATGGTAAAAAAATTTAAAAACTGTAATGCAACTATTTCTTAGAAAAAGAAGTTTGTGCTACATTTGCCCTTTAAGGGTTATCTGATTGCAATTATCTTTCTCCCAAAAATCTTGCTAGAGCTTGCAAGGTTCTAACAGAAATTGGTATCGGGCAGTCAGGCAATGGCAAGTACCAGAGGGAAAAACAACAAGTCCTGACTTTGAAAAGTATTTACATACATTCCAGGGCATTCCAAACACATACAGAATCAACTTAGCAGGGAAAGACATTCCATGCCCAAAACTGAATCTTTGAAACTGGGATCTGAGTGAAAGAAACACTTCATGTTACTGCTACACACAGATAAACAGCAGAAACTGGGCCCAAATGAAGTGTTTCTGGAAGACTCGTGAGAGAAAAGGGCAAACATACACCAAGTAGATACTTCTCATAAGGACGTGCTTTGCAATTTGAGCATTTTTGAGCTTGCAATGGAATTTTAAAGTCATCCAGAAACAACAGATGTTTGAACCCAAATGATCCAACGTCTTGATGCCAAAATTAGGGCTTCAAAGAGGAACGTTAGGGTTGTAACCTATGAAGAACTACTTCAGGAACTCTTCTCCATGGGAACAACTGAAAGAGATTTGTTCTGTGGCTTGCTGACCCATCCTTTTATCTGTGCCCATTTATACTCAAAGTGATAAAAATTTGTGTCAAATGGAAATATTAATAACTAACATGGAAGTCTCTTTTCTACGTCTAACCTCAGTCTCCTTTCTCTCCCCGTTGAGCACTCTATCTCTAAATTGAATTATGAAACCAGGAGGAAGGCCCTTCTGAACATTATTTATCCCCAGATTTTCATATGAAAACCAATAACAGGTTATGGTTGAACCCACACAGCACAGAATCGTCTAGCTAATTTAGGAGTTGTAAGCAACAAGTCAAATATGTCAGGCAAGCTGACAAAAACTAACCAACTCCCACCAACAATAAATAATGAAACTCCACATTGCAAGGTAGTATTTTTTTCCAGATTAAATAGGTAACAGATAAATGCCAAATCTCTGCTTTTTCTTGGTGGAAAGGCTATGTCGAGGTTGTTGTGTAATTCTAAAACAGGGTAGTTATTTTTTCATTAGCTTGTCAGATCAACTTTTCCCCTACCTCTGTCTCTTTGTTAAACAAATGAATGCAACTTAGATAGACATCAAATCACTGTATTCAATTTTCAAAGAAACTTTTTGTACATCTTATTTACCAAATAAATTTCCCATCAAAATAGCAAGGTTTATTGGTTTCCAGAAGGATGTTAGCATAAAGATGTCTCTTATTTCAGCTGCGCAAATACTATAACAGTGCCTGTGAGGAGAAAGTGGCAGTATGGTCATGGCTCTAAATGGGAGCCAGGAGCTCAAACTGTAACTGCATTTTAAAAATAGCACAGCAGCTATGATTATAATTTAGCTCCACAGCCTGAAAGCGTGGTATGAACAGGAAATGGGAGTACATCTTCTGAGCCTGATAAGATTCTCTAATGTAAAACATATGCTCTATTTCTTAGCTGGAGAGCTAGACCCAGCCAGAAAGAAGAAAAGCATATATGTTTGTCTTTAACCCAAAGATTAAACCTATCAACCTTGGACAATTTTTTTGAGTTGCTGTTGAATTCTGTGATGCTGTAGAGAAACGTGCAGCATAGATTCAAATGTGAAAAATATAACTTTATTAGCAAAATTTAAATCTAAAGTAACTTCCAGAGGAAAATTAATTAAGTGAGCTATGCATCTCAAGCCTGTGTTATCTCAGGGCAGCCTCCGCAGGACCCAGCCACTCCTTAGAGAAATCCGTGCAAATCAAGGGGACACTCCTGACAAAAGAATCTCCATTGTCTGTGAAAGGCCAAAGGTGAATTCACTATCGATCACATATTTTAAGAACATTCTACAGTGTCAATAATTATTCATGATTCTACTTATGACAAATAGAAATGTGACAAAATGCCCTTGAGATTACTTTTATATTCTAGGAGGGGACTGATGGTTTAAACATATGTTTCCAGATTAGCATTGTAGAGAAAGCATAAGGCAGAGCAATACGGCTCAGCAGTAAAGACATGACAGCACCTTAAAGTACAGGTGGACTTATCACATCACCCAATTTTACAGTCCACACTAGGGACACTGGAAAGGAGAGCTGATACCAGTGCCTGTCATCAAAATACAGACTTGATTTATTGCCCTTTGATGCAAATTATAGTAAAGAAAACCTATAGCAGCCAAAAAAGAAACCAAAAAAGAAAAAGAAAAAAAAAAGAAAAGAAAAGAAAGTAGTTTCATTTCTAGGCTCTATTCCTTTATGAAGAGAAGGCTAGGGAGACTTTTCTGATGATTCGGGATAGGAATAAATTTGCTCATTCAGCGAAAACTTATCAGGTGCATTCAGTGCAGGAGGCACCGTTGTAATTGCAGGGATTCAGCAGTGGGAAAGACAAACAAGCAGCTTACCTTCCAGCCGGAGAAGCCAGTCAATAAATACATAAACAAGAGACCTTCAAGGGCAATACGTGCTGTTAAGGGAACGAAGGGGTAATGTGTAGAGGAAAACAGAATAGTAGGGGACCATTTTAAATAGGATCGTTAAGCAAAGCCTTGCTTGCGCTGAGACCTGAATAATGAGAAGCCAGATAAGTGACTATACAGGAGAATATTCTAAGGCAGAGGCAAGAGCTAGTGCCGAAGGTCCTGAGATCAGAACAAACTTGACTTCTTCAAGGAATAGAAACAAATTCAGTGAGATCTGCACATGGTGACTGATGGGAAGAGACAGTCTATCTTACATAAAAATTCCCATTACTGAATGTGGAAGAAATGAGGAAAATAGAAATCAGAACACAGAGCACCACAGTAATATTTGGTGCAGGCAAGACTCATCAATGGATGCTAAAACCGGTGGACTAGAAACAGGATACTTTCATAATCTCAAAGTGTCTCCCCCCCACATTTATTAATTATTTATAAACATAAAAGTAGTAACTTTACAGTGGAGAAACCTGGCAAATAGCACCTTAACCAAGTCATGGGAGTTAGCATCGTTAGTAATAAGATACCAACATTGTGAACTGGATTATGATGCCCTGAGAAGAGCACATCACTTCTGTGAATTCTGGTCACAAATGCACAAACTCAGTTTAGTCATGAGAAAATAGAAAATTCCATAAAAACCTGACTAATATTCTTCAAAAGCGTCCAAGTCATGAAAGACAAGGAGAAACTGAGGGATGGTCGACATTGTTGGAGTCAAACAGAGCTGACAATTAAATGCAATGTGAGGTCCTGGATGGGATCGTGGAAAAGGACAACAGGAAAAACAAGGCAACCCAGATAAACTCTGTGGGTTACTTACTGTTATTTGTCATTATTAGATATTATGCCAGGCTTAATCTGCCCCACATTTCCTGATTCCTCACACTATTTTACAGGGGAGGAAATAGAGGCACAATGAGGTAATTAACTCAACATCACAGAACTAATGGTGACTGAACCAGGATGCATCCTTAGGCAGTTTGATGCAGATACGTGTTCTTCTCCTCTGTTTTTTCCTCCCTTCTTTACCCAAGACTGCTATCACCTGTATCCTTACTTACTGGCTTCTTTAAAGTTGATCCAGTTTATTTTTAAACTTTAAAAACAATTAAACAAAACAATAAGCTATGTCATAAGGTCCTCAGGAGAGGGATTTTTGTTTTATCCACTGATGTACCACAAGTTCATTGAATAGTGCATGGTACATTGAAGGTACTCAATAAACATTTATTGAATGAATGAATTTAAAACTTTATATCATAACTGTAAATGGGAAGTCAGCCTGATTTTCCAGAAATAAAAAGTAATCTTCAAAATGAATACAATGAAAATAATACGGTATTTTTAAATTCTGTTGCTCCCTGAATGCTCTGAACCTGAGGCCTAATATGTCTATATTTAAAAAGTAGGGGGCAGGGTATAGCTTAGTGGTAGAGTGCATGCCTAACATGCACAAGGTCCTGGGTTCAATCCCCAGGACTCCCATAAATAAATAAATAAATAAATAAATAAATAAATAAATAAATAAATATCTCTCCCTCAAAAAAAAAAAAGATGAAAATTTAAAAATTAAAAAGTAATGCAAGAAAAAAAGGAACAAATAAAATCATGCAAACGTTAGAAGATATGAAAAAGGATTACAGACTTTCTTCTTGATTTAATCAGGTTTCAATGAGAATGTCAAAGAGAATAATTTTCTGAGTAAATTGATTTTAAAGTCACACCAGTTTGCCATCTAAAATCAGCACACGAACGACCGAGGTAAGGTGCCATTCCTTAGGGAAGATGACTCTGTTGTACAGGGACTAATCAAGTCAGGGCTCACGTGAGATTAGATAGCTCAGTCTCTTTTGATCCTCCTCATGCCTTAAATGTCATCTCTTCTCATCTCTTCTCTTCTGCAATCTTCTACCTCCTCTTGCTTACCTCTCATCCTATCACTAATCCCTGACAGGAGTGTTTGTAGTTTCTGTAACACTCCTTAGTGCACACCTCTTTAATAGCACTTACAACATGAATTTATCATTATTTTTTCCAAGTCTCCCTCACATAAGTTATAATTATATGGGGCACTAGGGAGTATGTCATAGCATATTTATGTCTCACAAGATGGTAGGCCCATAATAAACTGTTGAATTAAGAAAATTATAGAAGTTAGAGGGAGAGAAAAGAACTGTATGATTTTCTTCCATCCTTGAAAACGTGATTTTGTCCTCACCTGTGTTTGAAAAGCTTATTCTTGGTTCATTCATAAAATCTTCCCAAACACATATGAATGTCTTCCATGAAGATGAGAAGTAAATCTCAATCCTTTCCTTCAAAAAAAAAATCTCAGAATTAATTTGCTTCCTAGAGCAATTATAATATATCCCTCTTCCTTTGTAGAATGAATGCTAAAACCTGGATAGATGTCTCCATTGGAAATGTTACTACCATATTTTTGTGGCTTACTGATAGTGTGAGTAGTGCTAAGGTGACAAAGGAAACACACTACAGAACAATATTCTTACTAAAAGCCAGAAATGTAACCTTCCTCGGGCATCTCTTGAGATGGGTAATAGCAGTTTCTTTTGAGTATGTAATAGAAACCAGCTCGTTAACAACGATTGCATTTGAGAACAGAATTCAATATGTGAGTGCAAGACCTGACTAAGGGATGCATGGCAAGCATCCCTGAGATACTGAGCTGAAATAACCTCTACCTTATGAAATTATTATGCGGAAATCAATAGCTTTTATGTACATTAAAAAACACTTAAGAAATATAATGGAAGAAAATAATCTATTATAATAAGCAATAATATGTATAAAATACATCATCCCCATTTATAATAAATGTTACTAAAACTCTAAAACCACATACAGATACCAGATAGGAGTTTTGCCTCCTATCAGACAGGCAAAAATCCAAACATTTTACAACACACTCTGTTGGCATTGCTGTCAGAAAACAGGCTCTCTTATATATGTGGTATAAACTGACACAGTCCCTATGGAAGGCAATCTGGCAATAGTGTCAAAATTACAAATGTATTTATCCTTTAACCTGCCAGTGCCACTCCTGGGAGTTAATCGTTTATACCAGCAACATGTGACATGGCTGATGTGCACTGTTACCACTGCAGCATTGTTTGTAATAGCAAATAATTGGAGGGGGGGAAGCAATCATGAAAAGACCTTTCGTACAAGATATATTTGTACAAAAATAAATTATATAAATCTCAACTGAGAGACATTTTATAAAATACTTCACTGTTAAGTTCAACAACGACCAAGGAAAGTCTAAGAAACTGTCATGGCCAAGAGGAGCCTAAGGAGGCACGATGAGTGAATGTAACATGAGCTCCTGGAACAGAAAACAATAAAACTAAGGAAATCTGAACAAAGTATAGGCTTACGTTAATCATGATGTATCAATACTAGTTCAATAATTGTAGCAAATATACCATGCTAAAGTAAAATGTTAACAATAGGGGAAAACAGGTATATGGGAATTCTTTGTACTATCTTCACAATTTTTGGTAAATATAAAACTATTCTTAAGGAATGAAAGTTATTAACAAAAATAAATTATAGGATAGCCAAATGATGAGATAATTCTATGCAAATTTGAGAAAGGATGCTCTTTCTGAACTGATAAGGAAAGATCTGCAAGGTTGTAAAGTGAAAAGAGCAGCTGTATAAGCACTTGTATTTGCCTACAGAGACCAAGCATCACACACAATCCAGTGGTTGTCTGTCAGGGGAGGACTGGGAAGAACAGGGTGGGTGGAGGACAGGAGGGAAGAAGAAAAAAAAAATACACACACACACACACTTATTAACTATGTGAGTGAAATATCTATTTAAGTAATTTTGTTAACTCCTGCCTATAGGACCCTCTATGAATAAGCAATGAGTTGGACCCCTGGGTAAAATGTGATTTTTGTTGAGAAATAATCGTCTTCCCCAGATGATGAATATTTCTACCCTCTGCATTTCTACAGATTAATTTTAAAAATAAGTACAAAATGGAAATCGAACTGATTTGAGCCTTCTAAGCTCACGTGAACCAAAACACGGAAATCGCTCTGACGAAAAGATTCTGCTACGCTTCCCTAGTCTCCTCAGTTTCTTTTTCTGTAAAGTGAGGGTAGGTCTAAGTAAAATTTTCTGTTTTGAAAAATTCTTATTATTGATTGAAAGAGAGATAATTTATGGGTAGGACAAAAAGGAAGTGTGAAGAAAGAATGGCAGAACCATAAAAAACCATTTGAAATGAAGAGCAAGCTAACAAAAGCTTGTTATTTTCAAAAAAGATTAACAAAGTCAAGTTCTGTCCTACCTCTAGTGAGATATTCCTTCACTGAATATTTCACATTAGATATATTAGAGGGATGGAATAATTTGAAATTCAAAGCTTCTCATTTAGAAAAAAAAAACTTAGTGATTTGAAAAGTAAGATTCATTTTACCTTTATTTCAAAGAGCTGTTAGAAACACAATTCAAGTGGAAAGGCAGTTAATTATATGAGCTTCAGAATGACATTATCTTCAAATCAGGGCTGCTTCCTAACACTTGAGGAGGTGCGGGTCAAAAGTACATATGGAGTCAACATCCCATATAGCTAAATATTTTAAAGTTATAACTCAAGCTAGTAAATTGTTAAACAGAAAGTTAAATCCTCCTACTTTGACATCTTCATAATGACCTAAAAGATTAGGCTTGAATTTAGATTTCTCAGACAGTGTTCCATACCAAAAAACAGCAGGAAGGAGGAGGAGAGCCTCCAGCCCGTGGCCTCCCCATCCTCGTGAGGACAGGGGTGGGGACGAAGCCAAGGAAGTCACTTGGACCCTGTGAGCTTGAGATTCCTTGGTCCAGGTTACTCCAAATATGGTCTTGTAGAGGACACACAGGTTCCGGGTAGATGTGTGACCTTGGCGACACAGACACCTCACTTTATGGGCAGGGATATGGCCAAAGGAGGGGATCCTGAGAAGCTTGGGGCCCAGAGTCAGGGATCTTTCTCAACCTGGTCTAAGGGTGACCCTGCTTCAGATACTTCTTACTAACCAATCATTAGATGAGGGAATAGAGAGTAAAGCTTTCATTCTTCTGGGTCCTTTGGAATATCACTTTGAAAAGGAGGGTTTTATTATGATAATAGTTGACAAATAGAGAAAAAAATCAAAAGATGTAATGATTTGTCATTGGGCATCAAGCAATGTTGGGATTTTTTGAAATTCAAGGTCATATAAAATAGAGCAGAACTGGTTGATTTTTATTGTTTAGTGCAGTTTTTACATGGTGTGCGATTCAAAAGGTAATCTCTAGAGAGGAGGAATGAGGGTAGGGAGAATGGAAACTTTTACCCTTCAGTTGGTACCATTCTTAACTGTTGGATTTTTAATTTTTATAGTGTAGATACATTGCATTTACGTTAAAACAACAACAAAAATAAAGATCTTTTCGTTGTCCCTTAAGCAAATATAGAAGTTTGAATGTTGGATTTAATTATCAACTATACTTCTTTTGGCTCCCAGATGAAGCATTGCCAACACAACATATTAGGTAATGTGATAAATACAGAAACTCTATTTTTTCTTAATGGCAACATTCACATGTTAAGCAAGCTGTCAGTAGCAAACAGCTTTGCTTGAGTAGCCTGGTTTAGCAGATGTCTTTGTTAGGAATGTGACAATTATCACCATTATTTATTTCACTGAATATCAAGTGGTACAGAGGGAGGCCAAGTCCTCATCAATAGTGCACGTGGTTAATTACATCATGCGATCTCCTCACATGCCTTATTCTTTGCCACTTGCTTTTGAAATTATCGTAAAAAGACTATCTGACTGACTTAAAATTGAATGCAGTTCAAAATTAATATCAGCTGTTACAGAAAACTATGTAGACTATATGGGAAAAAAGGCAATTATTTTTTCTAACCACTTAACTTGCTGTTTAATAGTATTAAGTAACAGTTAACCGAGCACTGGTCTATACCAGAAAATAAGTAAGCACTTCACATATATTATTTCTCTTCATTGTATCAGAAACTCCCTTGATAGTTGCATATATTCTTTCACCTGCACTATGCCGTCCTTTTAACACGTTATTATTTGTTACACTAGTCAATGACTTATTTTGATATGATGAATATTATAAGTATCATGAAATTTTATCCATTGAATAATTCCAACTGTAGAGGTTCTATTATGAATGGAAAATTTATATTACAATAAAGACCAAATCATTGAGGAAAACAACATGAAAATCTTGCTCCCTAAAATAAACTAAATTTTATTCTGAATTCTATAAATTAAGTCAAGGCAACTCTTGCTATAGAATTCAACAATTCAGTAAACAATAAAGCACCCATTCTGGGAGCACTTTATATTCATTAGGTTAGATACAGAAATAAATTAGTCCGTCTCTCTCTTCTAAGTGTATGGTCTAATGGAGAAAAACAGATGGATGCCAAGACTGATTGTGGTAAATTCTGTGTTCCAGATATCAACCAAGTACTTAACAATGTAGGGAGACTCTTGTTCTGACTCTGGTGATGGAGAGAGAGCATTTTGGAGGAGAATGATTTGAATTAGGCTTTGAAGACCAGGAAGACTTGCAAAAGCAGATATGGAAGGAAGGGCAAGTGACAGAGGCAATAGTTTTAAAAAGGCAGCTGAGCACAGGGCCTATTTGGAAGGACTTGCCACAGACCAGGATGCAAGAGTTGAGGGAGAGGTGATGGTTTGGACCAAATCATGGAGGGCTTTGATCAAAGAAAGCAATGAGTAGGAAAGGAAAGTAATTAAGCACGAAGTAACATGCCAAGATCTGAACCTTTGGAAGAGGACTTCAGAGGTAGCGTTCAGAAAAGCCAACATTTAAGATGTTAGTGAGGAAAGACAATTAGATGAGCCAAACAATGGAAAAGACTGTGTTTTTAATGCAAAAGCACTTAACATGTGAATAGCAAAGTTGACTTGCTATTACTCCACTAAATGGAGGAAAAACAGACTTAAGTAAGGAGACCATTGAGGAGGCTATGCAATGGTCCAGGCAAGAATTAATGAGTTTCTGAAGAAGGGTAGTGAACAGAGGAGACTGATTTAAAAGATAATGGTGGAAAGAGACCCTATTGGATTGATTAGCCAGGATCAAAAACTGCAGGAGTTTAATTTAGATCAGAGTTTAAGCTGTCTGTAATTCATCAGTGCAAGATGCTCAGCATAAAGTTAACAGGGTCTGATTAGGGGAAGACAGATAAGGGCTAAAGGTACAGACCTTCACATTCTTATGAAGGGGATATCTGGATAGATCAAGCTATAAACTAGGATGAGATTACCAAGGGACTGTCAAGACTTAAAATAGAGACTGAACACTGAATCTTCAGAAAGCTTATATTGAAAAAGCTTGTTTTAAGGGGTGGGGAGGCATGGGGAGGGTTAGGAATCCCAGGAGAAAACTAAACAGAAGCAGTCCATGAGTCAGGAGAACCGAAAGAATGTAATGAGGGCTCCAGGGGAGAGGAGAGTTCCAGTGAGAAGAGGGTGGTCAATGTTGTCAAATTCTACTAAAATGGAATTTGAGCAGAAGGTTTATGAGGAGGTTTCAGCTACAGGACTTTCCATAGGCTGATCGTGCTGCAGATCAAGAGAGAGAAGAAATCAATGTGGATGAAGTTTGTGGATGAAGAAGAAGAAGAGAGACAGAAACATCATGAACATAAATTAGAATCAAAGGGAGGGTATTAAGGAGAGAAAGTTTCATAGGTATCAAGGGAGAGAAGCACAGAAAATGGAAGGGGAGAAAATGGAAGGGGATCAAAGTCAAGAAGGACCCAGAGAAGGAGGAGAGAAAAGGAGAGATGGAAACATGAGCCTTAGAAGGAAATCAGGAAAAGCCTTCAGAGACTGAAAGGAGACAAAGGGAATGGGTGATAATTTGGACAGAATGAAATGTATATAGTATTCACATCAGATGATCTCCAGCTTCCCGTAAAGTAGGTAACAAAATAGGGTGGAAGTAGGCACAGAAGTTTAAAAGGAGTGCAGAAGATTGGAACAGCTATGTGTATTTTAAGGGTGAATTGATGACAAGTAAGAAAATCCCCAGTGTTGTTGAGTTCCCAGACAAATTGGAAAAAAATACATTTTAGAGCGTCCAATCAAACTGGTTTGATCTACTTTCTCTAGAAATGGTCAGCCACCTGAAAGAGGGACAAGAATAAGCAGATGGTTGGCTTAACCAGGCTGGAGATCAGCAGGATGGACGGTTGTGACACAAGACAAGTGAGGTAAGTTATTAGGAGGCAGGTGCAAGCACAGTGGGCAGAGCTGTCCCTGAGGTTCCTAAGGCAGGTGACTTGTGACGTCCTGAGGGTCCAGGAAGGCTGGCCAATGGAAGCAGACAAAATGTGAAGAGTGGATCAGAAAAAGTGAGGTAACAGGAGAGACAGACAGATAGGGAGAGGTAACAGTCAGAGGAAATGTTTCAAGGTTGAGAATCAGTTGTGGAGACATTATGGATGGAGCTAAGGTGCGGCTACATTAAGGAAGATCTGAGGCAGAATGAGATGGAGTCACAGAATTCAAGGTAAAGGAATTAATAGGCCGTAGAGTTAGAAAGATTATGAACACAGATTTTGAATCCCAAAGACGAATACACTGGTTATAGGTGAGATTTTTTTATATGACTAAAAACACATTAATGTGGTATTAAAACACATGAGCAGTTAGAAAAATACTTGGAAGGAAGATATTTAACCTTGTTCACTCCACAAATACATCTTGAGCCATGTGCTTAACATGAAACTCTATTCAATAAGCATGATATGGTAGATTCGTCTCAAGCAATGGTTTCATTAATATTAATATTTTAGTAATCACTGTCAAAGAGTACAACTTAGCACCTGATGATGACTTTGTACTAAAAATAGATAGTACAACAATGGAATACTACTCAGCCATAAAAAAGAATGAAATAATGCCATTTGCAACAACATGGATGGACCTGGAGATTGTCATTCTAAGTGAAGGAAGCCAGAAAGAGAAAGGAAAATACCATATGATATCACTTATATGTTGAATTTTAAAAAATGACACAAATGACCTTATTTACAAAACAGAAACAGACTCACAGACATAAAAAACAAACTTGTTACCGGGGGAAGGGAGGGGCTGGAAGGATAAATTGAGAGTTCAGGATTTGCAGATACTAACTACTATATATAAAATAGATAGACAACAAAGTCCTACTGTGTAGTACAGGGAACTATATTCAATACCTTATAATAGCCTATAATAAAAAAGAATATGAAAAGGAATATATATATATGTATAACTGAGTCACTATGCTATATACCAGAAATTAACATAACATTGTAAACCAACTATACTTCAATTAAAAAAAAACCCAAAATAGAAAATACAAAGTGATTACTTAGAAGAAAGAAAAAAAAGTAAAAAGCTAAACCTTGTAACATCACCATACTTAAGTAAATAAACTGAACTTAAATAAAATACGTAAATGGTTGAACCAAGTAAACAATAGTGATTCCCAAGAAACTGCTCATATACAACATAAAATTGCTAATGACTCCCTAATGTTTTGCCTTAGAGTATAAATTTTTACATTCAGAGACTCTACAGTCAGTGAACCCAGACCTGCAGCCTCTCTTGCCTAGTCTCCCTCTGAATTGTCATAAAACTAGCTTGGTGGTGGCACGTCGGTAGCCATCAAACGCAGGAACCATAGTAAACTGGGCTCACTGGTCCTTTGTAGTCCAGATGGGGACACAGCCACAATTTTCTAAAGTTCTAAAAATAAATAAGTTGTTTTTTTAGAGACAAGTACAGTGACTCTATTATATACACTCATCAGGAGATTGTGCAGTTTGGGATGTTGTAATCATCCCACTCAAAGAGGAATTGTTAGCCAGATGCTGAAAAATATATGTAAATGGGCTCTGGGAGTATATGTTACCGCTAAATCTTCCCAAAGAATGTTGACCTAGTCCTAAAGCATTTATTTACACGTTCTTCTCAAACAATCTTTAAAGTAAACTCAGAAGCCCTATTTTGCATCAAGTAGGTTGGTCCAAGTAAAAACAAAATGGTAATACTTGTTAAAGCTGTGTGACGGATATGAAGATTTATTATACTCTTCTCTCTACTTTATATATGTTTGAAATTTTCCATAATGAAAAGTTTTATAAAAGGAAAAAAGGGAGATAAATCCTTTTATTGTGCTTGTATAGCAATGAGACCTTTTTGTCCCTTTTCTCCTTCCTGCTGACATAGACTGCAACCTGTGAGAAATGGCTTACCCAGTTCCCTTTTCTCCAGAACAAATTAGAATGTATTAACCTAAGATCTGGATGGTATAACATCATTATTATTTCACATATTCCTTCATGCTTCATAAAACTCTTCCATGTGCTGTCATTTTGTTTACTTCCATGGAACTTCTGTACTCACAGGCATTCTCCCAAATAGTCACCCTCCCCAAATCCATCCCAAAAGAAAACAGGCTTTAATCATTCATAAACCAATCTTTACTGGACATCTAGTCTTTGCCATTATTTTAACAGTATTTTACAGTCCCATGGCTAAATATCTTTGTAAGGAAAAAAATAACACCCAACAGAAAACTTTCATTTGCTCCATAAACATTTATTAAGCACCTACTGTCTGCAAAGTAGATGCTCCAGTCTTGGTTACAGATCATGTTAGGAGCTTCTGCATGGAAGGAAGAATGAGTAAAGATTAGTGAGATGGCTCTTGCAGTGAGGGAAGAGGAGCTTTTTTAAAAATGCGTATCCCTAGGCTCTGCACACAGAGAGGTTTAGGTCCAGGAAGGGTTGAGAACCACTGGTCTAAATCACCAGGTCTGAGGGGGACCAGAGCAGACTCTAGGCTGACTGAAGCTGGCACTGCCATCCATGGAGTATAACTGGTGGGTGTAAGGCAGACAGGGTACATGTTTGAAGCTTCATCCTGATGCTGGAAAGGATAGAAAATGGTGCAAGCCTAGAGAAAGAATTCGTCAGGATCTGGGCAATGAGTTAGTACTCAGAGCTGACTGGGCTTAAGTTCAAGGCTGGGCTTTGGTCCTGGTGGCATTCGCAGCAGGGACTCAGAAAGGATTGATTGTGTAGCAGGCACTGTACAAAGCTCTTTACTTACATAATGTCATTTCATCCTGATGACAGCCCAGTGAAACAGGTTGATTTGCCCAAGGTCAGATGGCCAGTAGGTGGATGAGTTGTATTTGAACCTCAGTCTATTCTGAATGCAAAGCCTGTACTCTTTGTCTCTCCCCGGTATCTCCAGGGACCGAGACAAAGGCTTGTCAGGCTCACCCAGTGGTGATAGCTAGGAAGGCCTTTGACTATAAACGGCTTTGCTCACGGGGGGCATCAGGCAGCTGTTTCCACACTCCCCTCACTAGTGGGTAAAATGAACTCCCAGTGACTCCTGACTGACGGGGTTCTCATTATTCCCAGATTGTGTCCTAGGCAACATAGTGAATTTGGCAAATTTGTCTTCATGCCCCCAGCTTCCCCAATTTTACCTGTTTCTTCCCCAGTCCCTGAGGAGGGGCCTAATGTCCTTTGGTCTTCACCTCCATTCACACTGAGTAATACACGTCTGATGACAGATGAAAAGATTGTGCTTTGGGGACCTCCTGCTTTTGAACAAAGAACCGGCCACTCAGAGGAATGACGCTGGCATCAGAGGCAGGAGCTAGGAATGACTTGGAAGATACACTGAATTACCTGAAATCACAGTTGTAAGTAGGTGGTTGGTCACTTGTAAGTAGGTCAAATTGATCCTATTGCTATCTGAAGGGAAAGGAGAAAATTTCAGGGGGTGGGATGATTAAGAGTCCTGCTGCTCCAGAGATTCTCTTGAAGTACTTTTCATACCACTGTACCAGCCTATCTGTACAAAGTCCTCATTTTCACAGGGAACAATATGTATGTGTGTGTTTCTCACAGAGACGGTAATCAGTGGGCATAACCCATCAAAGCCTCTTTCTCTTGATAACTGTAGTTATAGACCCAGACACTGCTTTATTAGTATTCCAAATACCAGTACTGCCCTCCCCTACAATAAACAGAGTAAACAAGAGCGGCTCTCCTGGTACTCCCCCACCCCTCCCCAATCATCGTTAATCAGAGCCCAAGATCATAGAATTTCCCTCTGCTTCTCAAAATCACTTGTAAGTTCAAAAACATTCTGGCGAATATTTTTGATTAGTGCCTAAGAAATATGGATGGATGAATGGATAGATAGATAGATAGTTAGACAGACAGATAGATAGATAAACAGCTAAATAGATACAGATTTAAAGGTGGTAGTTCATTTGCTGAAAGAATATATTTCTAGTTATGACCTGTAAATGTGATAAGGTAACATTAAGCTGGATGACAATTTTCTATATCCTGTACATACAACAGAAGAAAGTAGTTTCATAAGGCAACATGGTAAAGTAGACCAAAGACTTGACTTTGTTGCTTATTAACTGTACTTGACTTTGCTGAGTCTTGCTTTCTGCTATGATAAAATCAAAGTGGTAAAACTTGCTTCGAGAAGTTTTTTGTGAGGATCAGCTGTTTTTTATATATATATATATATAAAATATATATATATATAAAATACCCAACAATGCCTGGGGCATGGGGGCTTAAAAATACTTGTTGAATGAAGAGGTAGTAGATGCTCAATCTAGGTAGTTTTTATTGTGTGCTACAGTATTTGTCAGAATTTGTAGGCTTTTAACCTGTCTACCCCATGTTCTTTAGGAAATAATTTAAAAATTAATAGTTTCATATTTAGTTACAAAAGCAATCTGTTGCAAAAATTCAAATTATGTAAGTGTACAAATAAAAAGTAAAAGGCCCTACTCCAAAGCCCATACCGTAGAGGTAACTACTGTTAAGAGTTTGATGTATATCCTTTCAGACCTTTTCTAGGCCTACACAAATATATAATTTCTAAACATGACAGTGTTCTGTTACTTGAGTTTTTGATGTAGTATCTCAGACACCTTTCCAGACCTAGTTTTCCATTTGCGTGGTTAGACTGCAATTTATGATACAAATCTCCTATAAATGGACAATTAGGTTATTTACTATTTTTGCTATTTCAATCAGTGTTGCCATAAGCATCCTTATTTAAAATGTTTTGGTGTATATGCTACTTATTTTCCTAGGATATATTATTTTCTAGAAAAGGAATAGCTAAATCCTATTAACTAGATTCTGCCAACTTGCAGGAAGAGTTATGGGCTAAATTGTGTCCCTTCAAAATTCATGTTGAAACCCTAACCCCCAGTACCTCAGAATTTAAAGGGGGTGATTAGGTTAAAAGGAGGCCGTTAAGGTGGGCCCTAATCCAGTCTGACTGGTATCCTTATCAGAAGAAGAAATTTGGACAAAGTGACACCAGGGATGTGCCTGCACAGAGGCAAGACCATGTGAGGACACAGAAAGAAGGCCATCATCTGCAAGCCAAGGGGAGAGGCCTCCGGAGAAACCAAACCCATGGGCACCTTGACCTTGGACTTCCAGCCTCAGAACCATGAGAAAATCAATTTCTGCTGCTTAAACTGCCCAGACTGTGTTCTTGTGTCATGACAACCTGAGCACACTAATACACAGGGGTATTCTCAAGGCTTTGGTGGTCCTTCTGCTTCGAGCTGAGGTCCATATGTGCGAGCAGGCTCTTCAAGCTGCTTGTTCCCTACTTTCTTAATCCCATGCTCTCTCCGTCCTTTCCTTTATTGTCCTCACCCTCTTTGCTCATTGCAGTTTATTTAATAAGGGGTGTTTATTATGCCCCTTGGGGAATTTCACAGATCTTTGGATGCTTATAAACAATTTGTTTTTTGATGTCCCTCATTCTGGCATGGCATCAAGATGACAGGAAGAAGTTATTAAGATCTTTTCCCATTGAATTATCCTCCATGTTCATTATGTGAACTATGAAACACAGAAGAAAATCTTCTCCACATAATTTCTTCCACTGATTGATGGGGATAAATAGTTCACCTTTGTAGCTTATTTTAAGTTCATCAGAGAAATCTTTAGTTGAAGATAATTAAATCATGACTATATCAAACTCGTGGCTAGGTAGATTTCACACACCCCCTTGAAACTACATTTTAGGATACTCCCTCTCCCTGACCATCCCTTCCGCCTCAGCCGTCATTAGATCTGATTTGTGTGCTTCTGTGAGAAAGAGAGAGGGAGGGAACTTGAAATTACTCAGGATCTGCCTTCTGCTCTGCAGCCATCCTCAGTAACTTTGGCATATTTGACATTCTTTCAATTTCCTGAAGAAGAGTGACTCACCCAGTATTACACAGCCACAGTTGCTGGGATAATTGGTCTCAAGGTCTCCTAACATTTCTTTCTTCCTTCAGCAGTTCCTTTCACTTGTAACGTGAAAGATCGCTTTGCTGGAGACTGCTGCGTGTTGGAGACAAAAGGAAAGGAAGAGGGAGAGTACCTGCCAGTGATGGAGAGAAGAGTTTTACCTATGTGATCTCTTCCCTCTCTTCTGCTTCCTTTTCAGAGTCCACATTGGTTGTTTATGCACCACAGATCTGGGGAGCTTGTGCTCACTATATAGGTTAGTATAGCTTCAGAAGCTAAGAGTCAGGCCTGCCTCTTGTCTAGAGCTGATCAGGAGGGAGAAAGAAGGGAGAGAGGCAGCAGGGCTGAAAGAAGAAAAGCAAAGATGGACCTTTTTCTTTTCACCCAATCTTGCCGACAGTCAGGTCAGCTGGGCCTTTCATTTGAATGTCAAGATGATGAGATGATGCCAAGAACAGACAAACACAGAATTCTCATGGTGATGCTAAAAAAAAAAAAAGAAAGAAAGAAAAAAAACCCCAGATAAATCTCTGTCATATGGAATCTGGCTGGGGTGGGGGCAGAATTGTGTAGGAAAGTGTTTTTTGTTTTTGTTTTTTTGCTTGTTTTTTTCTCCGTGTGTTTGTATGTGTGTATAATGGAAGTTGAGGATAAAGTAAAGAGCAAATATGAAGATAATATAACAATCTCTTCCTATTTGCAATACTCAAGTTGCGTTTTTGGGGGCTTCTTTTTCGGTGTTGCTTTTTTTTACCCTATTTAGTTTCCTAAGACACATATGAACTCTGAAAGTATATGCAATTATTTCCAGAACATTTGGGGTGTTTACTATGTGCAAGGCTATTATGGTAGGTCTGCACAAGATGAAAAGATAGCTAAGCTTTAGTCTATCCTCAGGGTCTGCAGTCTCATAGAAAAAGTAATTCATGGTCATATTTGCACACAGATTTGCAAAAACAGCTAAATTTTAGAGAAAACATTTTAATTGTCTAGTGCTCATTGACAGTGTCTAAATGTCACTGACATTCAGCTCAAATCAAAACATATTTTGAAATAATAAGCAATTAAATGAACACTTTTATCAGAAACAAGGATTTTAGAAGAGTTTGCTCACTTGTGTGTCATAAAATGCAAAAGGAAAAGAGTTACACCCATGCTATATGTGAACTATAGGGCTATAGAGTAATATAATATCATCTGCAGTACATCTGCTTCATTTAAATTCAAATTCTAACATTTATAGTTTCAGTAGTTGGTATCGTGGCCTTATTCATGACATGAAAAAAATACTTGAGCCAGTTCTTGAATTTGTTGGTAGCTGATACAGCTATGAGGTCTCTTCCAACTCCTAAGGTATTGGCCTTTGTTAAGATACAAATGTAGCCTTTTGGAATAAGAACTCCAGGAGGAAATACCTATAGTTCAACACTAGTGTTTAATGCCGTGTTGCTACCATTTCAGATGCTAAAGATGGTCATTATTTTTGTTTCCTAAAATCCGTTTATCTGTTTATAGTGATTGACTGGCCAAGTGTTATCATTTACTGCCAAATTTTTCAAAGCAAATCAAGGGGAAAAGAGTATCAACTAAAAGCTATAAATAAATCTCAATCACAATTCCTTCTATGAAATGGATCAGATCATAGGGAACAATCACAAACATGATCATTTGACTTTTATTTTCTTATCAGATGCATAAGTATCACCCTAAAATAGGATTCAATCAGTTTTAAATGATTAAAGGTGAAGTACAAGAAAGAGTCTGTAAGTTGTTGGGAGCCAGATAAAGGGAGTAATGACACACTGTTTTAGTTATTACTAAGCATGTGTCCTCTGCCAGCAAGCCCCCATTGTAATCCAGTGCTGTTGCTTCACATAAAGCAAGCACATTCGTCTGGCACAGGCATCTGCTTCCTCTCGGAATTTCCTGTTTTCCTGGATATGAACTCTGTGAGGTGCACCTTCAGGAACTAGTCACTCACTCAGAGGTCTGCTAGGAAAAGTGATATTGAGAGGGTAGGTTCCAACTGCTTAAAATGACAGCCTTGTTCCAGCGTAACACATTCCAGCCACATCAACTTACATAAGTTCAATTCAATTCACTTGTACTAATGTCTTATATAGCAGGAGGCATTCAATCATTGCCAAAGTCAATATATTAAGTCTGGTTGTTGAAGGCAGCTAGTTTCCCATAAAACCATGTGTCCCTATTTCCTATTTCAGTCAGTTTATGATTCAGTGGTAGGAAATGCCAAAGGGAGTTGGTAACAACGGCATTTTCCACTTATAATAGATTTTTTTAAATGTACTTTTGGATTTTTCTCCAATATTGTGCTTAGTGATATTTCTACTGTGTAATCAGATTGTATAGCTCACAACAAGGTGATGATTGGCAAGAAAACCTCGAGGTAAATGGTTTCTTCCCTTCTCTCAGTCCCAGAGGCAGCTGTGCTGTCAATCTGTTAAAAGGGACATGGAGTCCTCAGAGGAAACTGGGACTCTCATCTGCATTAGAACTAAGTTTCCAGGAGAGCCCTGGAATTTGAAAATTCCCTGAGGCTCCAGTGATAAGTTGAGATTAATCAGGCCTCCCAGGGCAGTCTGGATTCAGACATCCTATTTCAGTGCTGCTTTCTACCCTCCTCCCTCCTCCCTCCTTGGCTGGTGGGAAAAAGAGAAACTCCTCCTTCTAAGGTAAAGAATTTAAGAATGAGAGCTATTTGCTGTTTGTTTAAATCTTTGGTCTTCAAGTTGCATGGTTCTCGCCTTTTATTTTATTTTCTTGTTATTACTGCTATGTCTTTTGGCTTCTCTTCCTCTGTGGGGCAAAATTTGATCTTTACAAAGGAAGAGGAAGTATGAGGCCTTATTTTTTCTAATTTCTGTTCACTAGTTGTATAACCTTGCAAGTGTCACTCGACTTCCTGTGTCATGTAGATTCTTAATCTGTAAAAGGGCATGTCAATATCCATTCCCTTTAATTTGCAAAATATTAACACTTATTTTAGATTATTTGATCTCAACAGAACTTTCCTCTAATGACTACGCAATTTAGTCATGAATTTAACACTAGAATGCACTCTTCATTTTCAAATATTTTAAATTTAAATGCAAAAACATTTAAACCATACTTACGTTGGTTCCCTGTGTCTCGTTATACTTAAAAGAGATTTGGTGGGTAGTAGAATATTTCTCTTGAGGAATATCTTGAATTATGAGATTTCATATCCTAAATCTGACTTGAACATAATATACTCCCATATTCACTAATGACACTAAATTAGTTTCAGCTTTTGTGAATAACTTATGTCTTTAATTTTCACAAGAAGAAAAGTTTTAGTTAATGGCTCTTTATTTTACACATCATTTCTCAATCCTCTTCCACTGTCCTTCAGAGGAGGAATAAAAAGCACTCAAGGGCTTTTTTAGATATTTGGACATTACTGTTAACAAAGAAATATTTCAGATTGCCTAACCCATTTCATAAAATACAAATCTGAAATTTCAAGCACCACCCCTTCCATTCCAACCTGACTGTGTCCACTAAGTTTTGGCAGTGTAGAAAACAGGACAGACTTGTTCTATAGGAAGTGCCATCTCACTTACGCTGTCACTTTCTGAGTTGGACTTCAAGGAAAACCTTCATATAGTCTCATACCATTCACATATTCACATGTCCTTCTTCTTGCATTAAAGGTAGAAATACCTGAGAATTATATTAACAAACAAACAAACAAAAAGAACAAACCCAAAACCAACCAACCAACCAAACAAAAAATAACAAAAAGGTAAGACCCAGAACTTACCAGACCAAATGTCTAGCAATTGAGAATAGGATTTATGACAACAGAGGAACAGATTTCTTCATCTGAGATACTGTGTATTGGAAGAGCATGAGGTCTTTGAATCTTATCTCAGGCTCTCACATATTCTGAGGCCTTGAGTAAATCACTTCACTGAACATTGGTTTCCTCGTTTAAAAAATAAGGGTAATATCTGTTTCACAAAACTGTAACATGGATTAAATTTTAGTGATATGAAATGCTGGCTATAAAAATTCTTATCTTCAAGTCAACTATCAGATTATTATAGGTAGTCCTGGTTCTATTACCAAAGATAGAATGTTAGTCCATATTTATCATAGACAATTACCAAAACAACTGTATTTGTATAACATTCCATAGTTTACAAAGCATATTCACGTAAGGAATACTTTCACTTAGGCAAATTCGGATAATAAGCCTGGGTATTTTTTTGCCTATTCAGATTTTAATTCTGGGCATTTGGGGAGAAGCTTTAAGAATCATTAAGCAGTAGTGTGCCAGGCTTTTAACAAACTGACATTCATTAATTATTTAATACTTCCACAATGAACACACACAATATGGGCTAGTGCAGCAGTTCTCAAATTTTGGGGCTCAGGATCCCTTTAAAACATTTGTACAAATTATTGAGGATCCCAAAGAGTTTTGTTTATGTGGAATATATTTATTGATACTTACTGTATTAGAAATTAAAACTGAGAATGTTTTAAAAATATTACTTATTCATTAAAAAATTAATCCATTACACATTAACATAAATAACATATTTTTATGAAAAATAACCATATGTTCCAAAACAACAACAAAAAATAGTTTGAAGAGTGCCATGCCATTGTTTTACTTTTTTGCAGATCCCTCTAATGTCTGGCTTAATATTAGACAGCTGGATTATTTATGTGTTTTTTGCATTCATTCTGATGTAATTATCATACTTCCTGTAGTCTCTGGTAAACTCCATTATATGCTTGTGAGAGACTGAGAATGATAAAGGTAAAAAAAAGAAAAAAAAAGGTCTTAGTGTTAGAATTAAAATAATTTTGACCTCTTGGATTCCCTCATATCTCAGAGGCTTCCCTCAAGGGTTCCTCATTCCACACTACGCTAGTGTCTAGGACCCAGTTGTGACTCAAGAAATATTTGCTGAATGAAATAATGAATACCATGCCTTGTGCTAGGCATTGGAGGGTATACAAGTGAACAATACAAGAGTCCCTGGCCTTAAGGAGCTTAGACTCCAATGGAAGAGACAAATACTTACAAAATTGTGCTATTAGTACCACCATAGGAGTAAATATAAGATACTATGGTGGGTAAGTGGGTACCTTGCCCAATCTTGGGACAACAAAGAAGGCTTTTAGAGAAAATGAGGAGACTTAAAGGAGAAAGTCAGGTATGGAATGCAAGTATAAGAAGGAGAATGAAGTGTCTCAGACATAGGGAGAAGCAAGTCTTGCTAGAGTTTAAAGAGAGAGCAAGGCATGGTAGATTGACCAGAAATAAGAAAATGTGTCATGTAAGTTTCCTGAGGGAAAATTAGAAGACTTCTAACAAGGGACTGACATAGTTAAAGTTTAGAAAGATCATTCAAGGTACAATGTGAGGAATGAAGTAGAATGGTGTAAGAGGCAGAAAGACTACTGTGGAAAGTAGAGGCAGGAGATAATACTGGCTTAGCTGGAATAGTAGTGGTGGAGATGAGCGAAGTGGAGAGATTAGAGATGTATGAGAAGGGAAAACTGTCAGGACATTCTGATAGCTGTAGGAGGTGAGAGAGAGGGAGGGGCTGAGTACAATACCCACATTTCTGGCTTAGGCAGTTGGGTTGATGATGATACCATGTATTGATTGGGATCATAGAAGCACATGTGAAAATATAATGAAAGTGAAGAGTTTAATTTGGTATATACTGTTTTGAGATATCTTGGAACATCAGGACATGTATTTTGAAAGCAGTCAGGTATGTAGATTTGTAGTAAGAAGAAAGAACTGGACTAGAAATTTATATTTAGGAGTCATCAGCATAAATATGGTCACTGAAGCCATGAAGTCAACGAGATCACCAAAGGAGAGTATAAAAAGTGAGATGGGGTAAACTAAGACACAACTCTAAGATACAGGGACATTTAAGTGACAGGCAGAAGATGGAAGGCCTAGAATGTAAAATAAGCCAGAGATCTAGGAGGAAAACGAGGAAAGTGTGGTTTCACAAATCAAGGGATGTAAATGCAGCAGGCTGTGGTTGCTAGTATGTTCATGAAAAAAAAAATTTTTAAACGGTTCACTGGGTTGAATGAAAAGGTTGTTAGTGACCTTTTGAGAATTTCAGTGGAGTGATAGGAACAGAACCAAGAAGCTTATTGAATGGATAATCCATTGCGAGAAGTTCTTGGGAAGGCAGGAGGAGACAGAATCCAAAGTGTAGGCCAAAGAGATGGAATACAGGGAACATGTGAAAATATGAGCCTCAGAGGGGAGACATCTGATCCATTATGATGTCTGAAAGGATGGGTGTAGATGCAGGCAGGCTTATGAATGTGGAGGCAGGAAGTTGTTGGAGTTGCTCTATGATGGGTTCTATTTTTTCGCTAAGAATAAGTGAGGGAGATGGTTTGAAAACAATGGAGAAAATCTGAAGTGTCTGTTGTGGAAAAGAGAGCTAACTAGGGAAACAAGCACTGCTTGGCAAAGTTTAAGACCCACTTGAGGCTGTACACTGTAAATATGTTGTAGAAACAATCCACATAGTCTATCCAGATTTGAGGTCAGTTTTTTGGTTTTAAAAAACTGTTTTTTGAATCAGAAGGTTAAGGTCCAGACTGTATTTTATTTACAAATACAATACTGCAAGACAGTGCAGTAGATATAATGAAATTAATAAAATAATTCTCTCTCACTAACTCCTTATGGAAGAAATTCCATAGGATGTCATCATCTCACTGCCAATAACCGTCCATTTAATTTTCAGTGGAAAGTGGTGAAGCTATTACTGTGTGGTATGGAATCTGTAGGACAGCATGAACAAACCTCAGGCAAAGAAGTTAATAATATTATTTATATTAAGAATTTATCCATTTTCTGCGAGCAAAATAACAAAATTCACCTCTTTCATATCCATTAAAAAAATCCCTCAGAGAAACATATCAATAGAGATGGGAGGAAGAGATTTTCTTCTTTAAAAACTATTAGATTTTATTAAATAATAGTATTCAGCATAATTTTATATTTTACAACAATCTGTATGTAGGTAACATTTATTAAGAATTTACTATGGACCGAGCACATTTAATTCTAACAAAAAGTCCATTCGATAAATATTATTCTCATTTATAGGTGAGGAAACTGGATTACAGAAAGGTTAAGCAACTTGTTCTTGGGCATATGGCTGGTAAATGGGAGAGCTGGGGTTTGAACCCAGGCAGTTTGACTCCAGAGGCTACACGTTTAAATTCCCTGCTGTACTGCCTTCTTCAAAAAAGAAATTTAACAAAACTTCCCAAAGTAAAAACACTCATGTGAAGTTTCAAAAATTTAATACAATGATTGGTTGAGCAGACAAGGTATAACACTTTATGAGCAATTCAGTACAAATGGAACTTAAACAGTACTAAGACACAAAAGCTATTTCTTTAGATAAAATTTCCTTCATTAAAAAAAATTACTTGGAAACATTTCAAGTATACAGAAGAGTATAGAAAATAATTACAATTTAACACCCATGTATCCACCACCTTTAAAATTTTGCTACATTTCCTGCAAACTACTTTTGGTAGAAAATAAAACATAGATACAAGTGAACCCAGTTACATGCCCTTCTCTTTCTGGAAGTAACCCTATTCTTTCTGAATTTGGTATCTATCATTTCCTTATATGATTTTCATAGTTTGATCTCACAGTTTCTTAATTTTAAACTTTTATTTATTTATGGTATACCATATACATCTTTCTGTGAGTTGCTTTCTTTTTTTGCTCAATATTTTGTAAATGAACTCTAAATTAATACTAGTAGCTTTAGTTCATTGATACCCATTTTTAGCATTCTGTGCAATAATGTAACTTACTCATCCCTTCTCCTGTATGTGGACATTTAAATTGTTACACTAATATAAGCAATGCTGCCATGAATATTCTTGTGCAGGCTCATGACAATTACATATTTATACAATTCCATAATACGCAGCTTAACAGAAAAAATAGTATGTGTGCATGAACTATACAGCGAAGACGGCGATTAGTTTTCAAGAAAGGTACAAAACACCGCGGGGTTGTTCTGAGCAGTGAGGCTACTTTCACTAGAAAGTATTTGGAGAAGACTCCACTCACCGAGCAACATTCATGCCTAATTAATAGTACGAGACCACACATTTTAACCCTTCATTACTCTTTAACTGATACCCAACAGTTTTATGTATGTACATTCATTTCCCCAATTAAGTGTGAGCGCCCCACGACCGAACCAGGCGCCCACAAGCTGAGCCAATACGAGTGTGACCGTGGAAAATCCGCAGTGGAAGCTGCAGTAGCCGATCTCTTGGCTGTGCCAGGACACCAGACTGTGACAGCGCGAGGGCAATGTTGGGGCAACCAGAGCCTAATCTCACTTTCCACTCCGAAAGCCAAGGAAGCTGAGAAAACGGGGATGGACTGGGCATAGACACCTGCCTCGAAGTGTCTCTTCACTTGCACTCACAATAACGCCAAGGCAGTAGCTAGGATCCCAGGCGGGTACGCGGCCCCCGCCCTGATCGTTACCTCCCGGTCTGGCCTCTTCCAGCGGCGCCTCTTGGCCTTACGCCAATTTCCAAGGAAGCGCTAAGGCCAACCGGGCGGCTCCCCCAGCTCTAAAACCTGACGTGAAATTGCGCGGGGCTGCACTGACGGCGGCCATCTTTCATTCGGGCAAAACCACACCCTCGCACCCCACCGGCCACTCCCTCTCAGCGTCCCCAGGCTTTTCACCCACAAACATAAGGCGTTAACCTTAGAGGCAGTGTGAAAGAAACGCGCACAGAGCGCTGACTATCCATGACCCCGTAAGTGCTAAATCCCGCCAATTTTAACAATGGCGGCTAAACCCGAACAGCAAAAGAGCGTTGACACCAATGAAGTCATGCTCGAAAAACGAGCAAGTCCGCGGGGCAGCGAGGAAGTAATCTCGCGAGATCGAAGCAAGCCTCCGCTCGGCCCGGAAGCCTCGTCTGAGGGGGCAGGGGGCGGGGGACGGAGGAGGGAGCAGGAGTCGGGCGAGAGCCAGTGGAGGAGTCCGCCTGCTGTCGCCTGCGTAAGCTGGGCAGCGACGCCGGGCGGCTACGCCGCGGAATCGGCGTAGGCGGCTTTGGAGAATTCGCGGGCTGCGCTGCGCCCAGGCTGGTCGCGGAGGGGGGAGGGGATGTCGGTCAGTGCGAGATCCGCTGCTGCTGAGGAGAGGAGCGTCAACAGCAGCACCATGGGTGAGTCTCAGCTTTGGGCCGTCGCCACTCGGGTCGGCGGTTCGGGACGCAGCTGGGCTCTACGGCCCCCTCACTGGGCGGGGGGAACGCCCTGAGACGAGGCGGGGGGCTACGGCAAAATGAGGTGCGGTGGCGGCGACGGCGGGCCCGGGGCGCGGCGACGGCGGGCCCGGGGGGAGGGGAGGCGGCGGCGGTGACAGTTTGAATTGAATGCGAGGAGAGCCGAGGCGGCGGCATTTCCTGTGCGGCGGCGAGCGGGCCTGGGGACCCGGGAGACGTGAGCCGCGGCCTCCGTCGCCGCGGCAGGAGCAGCCTGAGCGGGGTCGTATTTGCCTGGCCCGCCCGCTCTCCACGGCCCTGCTCCCTCCTGTTGGCGGCCGCAGCGCTCGCGGCGGAGCTCCCCTCGTGGGGGAGTGGGCCTGGCCAGGAGGGTGGGGATGTGTGTGCGGGCCCGGGTGAGAGCGCTGTGTGGGCCGGACCGGGAGGGCGGCAGCAGAGAGGGAGGAAGAAGGATGCACCAGGCTGAAGCTGCGGTGGAGGCGGCGGCGGCGGCTGCAGCGGCTCCAGCAACCGCGTCGCCTCCTCGCTCCCCCTCCCCGCCTCTCGGGGCTTTCTTTCCCCAGGCGCGGCCCTGAAGGCCGGCGGATGGCGGGTGAAGCTTGAGTACGCAGGATAAGGAGCCTGATTTGGGCTTAATTTGTAGAGAAAAGGGAAAAGAGAACATTTCGGAAGGGCGCCCTCCCGAGGAGCGGAATGGGTGGGAAGGGTCGCTGGAAAAGGGAGGGAGTTGCAGACACAGACTGCTGATGTTTAAGGAAATTAATATTTGAAAATATTTCAGTATTTTCGTTTATTCTCTTAAGAAGCCCTTTCATTTCCTTTCCTCCTCCACGTATTGGAAAAAGAAAATGGCCATTTCATTCACATTTTCCACTCTTGAGTTCAATTTCATACTTTGTAGTAGGAAATAAGCAACTGAGATTTTTTTTAAAACACATTTCCATTTGCTGACTTACATTTGGAGAGTACACTGTTTCTAATCTGGGTTTTGTGGTGTAGGGTAAGAATTTGTTACGTCCAGGTGTTTGCTTAGATACTGAAACAGTTTATTCTTGCGACGTTATTGTTATAGTTCATCTTTAAGATTTCTTTTGGATTTGTTATTTTGATGAAATGGAAGAATATCTTCGTTAGTGCCCTTAATAATCTGAATGAACAAATAATCTAGATTTAAAAGCATTTTACTTATTTTATGTATTTATGTACAAGTAGGTTATGAGTATAGTCAACAGCCCCCCCCCCCCCCCCCGTTTATGAACAAGATGAGGAGGAAACTTTAGGCATTAAGTGTATAGGTACGGATGAATTTTATGGAATCCTGGTTGACTAAAGGATGGTGCCTTAGCAGGATAGAAACAGTTACTAAGCTAGTTAATGTTGCTTGGACCCCTTATTCCTCCAAATAGCAAGGGAAGGAGCAAGGCGGGGAGGGCAGGAAACAGCCTTTCATCCTACCCAGCTGTTCAGTGGGTGGGGCTAGAGGAGATTGGGTTGAGTGAAGCTATGAAATAAATGTGGAAGCTACATAGATGGTTTGTATGGTAGCATTGTGTCCTTCTGTGATGCGACAACATGATGGAGCCAGGTCTTCTCCATACCGTTATTAAAAATATCACATGCACTCTTAGGCTCCAGGAATTGAAGTTCATAGCTGAGAAATTTATTTTGTGTTTATGTCAAGATTGTAACAGAAAGACAATTATAATTGTGTAAGTTGAGAGTTTTTGGTTTCTGGTTTTGATTTGGAGATAAGGTTTATGGATTATGTCTCAAAAGTTTGTTATAAAATCGATTCTTTGGATTTGTATGTTTTTCCATAGAAATAATCTTAAATAAGAACATGTCAGGACTTCTGAGCTGGTCTGAGACAAGGTAGGATTCCTAACAGATCTTAGAGCAATTGTAGAGGGTTAAAAACAACACACACACACACACACACACACACACACACACACACACACTTGGGGAGGAAGAAGAGTTAGATTTCCAAGGTCTCAATAGTGGGGGGGTAGTCAGATGAGTAGATCAGTTGGACTGAAGATAATGGTAGAGCAAGTTGGTTTCAGACTTTCTGTAATTTGATGGTGTACATACTCACTGTAGACTCTATTCTGGGATTTGCCAAAAGAGTATTGTTAGCTAATTAAATTACCAGCTGAGTACTTATTTCACATTTTGAGCTAATAAGCTATCTTCAATTTTTGATTAGAGGTTGAAAATTTTATTTTAACTTTAACATTTATGCATTTGACTAAATTTTGAGACAAAACTGATTTTTTGTATTTTTTTTTCCTGTACAAATTTTGGACTGTCAATGACATAAGATTTATTGTACAATGTAAGTGATGTAAAAAAATGTGTTTTTGAGGAGTAGAATTTTAAGGTAGCATAATTATGGGTTAGGCTTGCTAGATGAGAGCATACTGTTAAATGTAGACTGTTGGTCTCTACAGTAGTGTTTTGCAGACTGCAGGTTGAAACCTATTAGTGGGCCTTGAAGTCAGTTTTGTAGATTTCTACCAATACTTTTTTAAAAATAGGAAAGAATTAGAAAATATCAGTACATTGCACTTAATATAACTTTTCTGGGGGGTGAAGTTTATAAGTATTGTGTATTAGATTGGGATATAACTTTTTTTAATTAAGAATTGTCAGAAAGTTTGTAAAAAATACTTGAGGGATGTGCAGTATGGAGGGTCAAGTTGAAGGTCATTAAACTTTATGGTAGAGTTTGGAGGTCTTAGTGTGAGGAGAGAAGACTTTCAGTGCTATTAACCATATATGGCTTTTTCTTATTTTGAATTTATTTGTTCTGTACTCTGTGTAGCTAGTGTGTTAGAGAGATCTGGGGCCTATTCTTGCTTGACAGGAGGTCATCTCCCAAAGTTATATAGAAAACAGGATGTGCCCCAAAAGAAGGTAGTATCATATTCAATGTCTCTTTACTCAGCCTTCAGGAGAAAAAAAAAATTATCTTGTCCTTTTACATCATCGGAGATCAAGAGAGCCAAATTCTGAGCATGAGCCTGGGGGAAAGGGGCCAAGGAGGCAGCTTGGTTTGCATTTAGCATGGAAGGTCTTAGGCAGGACACACAAGTCCTTGTGATTTGTACCTGGTGCAGTCCAACTTTGCAGAGGTAGGGATTACATATAGGGATTTGAGTTCAAAGTATTAATAATTAGAAATGTAATGATTAAGAATAGGGGCTTTGGTGTCAGATGAGTTCAAATCCTGACTTTGCCACTTACTAGATGTATCAGTCAGAATAGGTTAGGTTAGTGATTCTCAAACGGATGAAGGACTTTTTTCTTTCTTTTTCTTTTCTTTTTTTAAATTTCCAATCCACTGTTGTCTGGCACAACTGTAAAATAAAAATTACTGCAAAATTTTTAGTAATGAAGATGAAATTAAAAGGCAAAAAGCCCCAATTTATTAAGATCCAATAGACATAAAATTATTCTGGTATAAAAATTTCCATTTCTGTGCTCTCCATTTCTGCACTTCTCTGCTATAATCCAGTAAATGATCAGATTGGCTCACTGGTCTGCAGACCACACTTTGAATACCACTGGTTTAGGCAATGCTTTAGTAACAAATAGCCCTAAAAATTTTAGTGGGGGTAGCTTAAAGATGAGATCTTACCTGTCATGTTAAAGTTTATGTGCTTTATTTTAGGCAAATGTTTTTTAACTTCAAAAAGTACTTTGAAAGCTGAGGAGAGTATATAAAGTATCTCCTGAGGTTGGGGAGTAAAGCCTGATCCTGCTTACATTATTTTGAAGTTTATCTTAGGTATTCATGTGACATATATTTTAGATACTCATGTGATATTTACATTTTATCTATATTTATTTGGTTTATATACAATATGAAGATGATCCCCCCCCTTCTTCCCCACCAACCTGGAAGTAAAAATTGAGTCTCCTGGAGATGTAACATGTTAATTCTATTTTGTTTACATTTGGGCTGCAACTGAATACTTTTTGGTAGCTTCATTTGAGAGCTGAGGCTCAGGTCAGAGATTCTCAGACTGGGCACTAGTGCATTTTGGCGTTTTAGAATTCTTTGTTTGGGGGGCTTTCTTGTGCATTGTACAATGTTTACCAGGATCTTTGGCCTCTACCCACTGGATGCCAGTAGCACTCCCCCTCCCCAGTGGTGACAGTGAAAAAAAAAATGCAGACTTTGCCAAATGTCATGTGA
This sequence comes from Camelus bactrianus, assembly GCF_048773025.1. Lineage (NCBI taxonomy): Eukaryota > Metazoa > Chordata > Mammalia > Artiodactyla > Camelidae > Camelus > Camelus bactrianus. Next base: position 36,992,771 of record NC_133545.1, on the reverse strand, counting down.
AGGGTGGGCAGAATCACCCCAGATTGAGACACAGCACTAGGTGATGGAGAACCATTGAAGTATTGCAGCAGATGGAAAAGAAAAAAGTCCTTCTTAACCAATCTAGTCCATAATTCTCCCTTCTAGAACTCCTGCCACTTAATACTTAGTATTTCTCAAACTTGGGATTCAGAATCACCTAGGTAGCTTTTGTGTGCTTGTGTAAGTTTATCATTTAAATCGTTACTTTTGGCAAAACATAATCAGTAATTACTGGACATGCAACGTTATGCTAGGTCAGTATTTTCCAAAATATAACTGGTGAACCTCACGCGTGAGGGTCAACCAGGACCTCTTTTCAGAAATGCAGATTAACCAGTTCTCAATGACAGATCCAGTGATTCACAGTCACTAAAATAGCCCCAGGAGTCTGCATTTCTAAGTGCTTTCCAAATTATTAAGTAACTTTATTGAGGTATAGCTTTCATACAATAAAATGCACTGATTTAAGTGTTTAGTTCAGTGAGTTTTGACAAATATGTACAACTTGTAACTTTTATTCCAAACAAGATACAAAACATTTCCGTCACCCCAGAGTTCCTTTTGTACAATCATCCCCCTAATGCTCCAGGTAACTACTGATCTGATTTCCAGTATCTATAGATTAGTTTTTTAAAAGCAGCTTTATTGAGATATAATTCATATACAGTTGACTCAGTTAAAATGGCTTTTCTGTGTAGCTTTTTAAAGTTTTTTCCCCCTTCATTGTGAAAGATTTGAAATATGAGAAAATATGAAACTATAGTAAAGTAATCACCTTGGTAGTTTTAAAAGAATGTAAGTTCTAGTAGACTTTCAGAGTTTGATAAACTGTAGGCTTGGGATAGGCCCTGATTGTTTTTTTGAAAAATCAAAACCATTTTTTTTCCAGTTTTTACCTTTTTGGTAAAATATATTGTCTGCAGTGGCAATTTGAGATTTTTGTTTAACAAATAATTTGACTGCCAACAAGTATTAGACAGTAGCAATAAAGAAAGTAGTGGCCCATAGCCTTATGTTACATAGTGTTTTCATTTCTGAAAATGCCTTTATTTAATTTATTTTTTGAAGTTTATATATTTGTTCTATAGGTAATATAATGACTTGGTTCAAAATTCTAAAGGTTAAAGATATGTTATAAAATCTTTCTACTCCAATACCCAAGTCACCCAGTTTCCTACTCCTCAGGCAACCTGACAGTTTCTTACAAGTGATTTTTGCATATACAAACAAAACCCATATATCCCTCCTGCCCTCACCTATAGTAGCATCAGATTCACATTCTTCCTCACCTTTTAATTTTTCCTACTTAGTATATCTTAGGTTATTTCATACCAATACGTGAAGAGCATTCTTATTATTTTACATAGCTGCATAATTCCATAATATGGATAGGCTGTAATTTATTTAACATGTCCCCTTCTGATAGACATTTATTTCCATGACATGATAAGTAACCTGGGACATTGGCCATTTCATATGTGTTAGCATCTCAGAACTTTTGAACTCTTTGACACAGATGTTATCAGGTAAAGTGCTAGTATTGATGTTAAGTCATTACCTTAGGACTTCAGCACTCAGATTCATTTATTTAATAGATACATGTCTTGTGCCTGCTGTAGGCAGCACACTGGGGAAACTGAGTTGAATGCTGTGACAGTAGAAAAGTCACAGTAATTAAGAGCTTAGGTTCTGGACTCAGACCTGGATTGACATCTCTAAAGCTTAACTGAACCTTAGTCAAATAACAGCTTTTCTCTTTCCTTCTCTGTAGAGTGGGGACATAAAGTTATTGAAGAATTAAGTAAGATAACACATGGCAGGTCTTTAGCCTGGCATATAACCAACACTCAGATGTTAGCTTAAAAGAAAGTTATCAGATTATATGGCAATTTACTGTTTACTTTTCTGCCTCCGTTGTAAATTTCTTAAATTCAAGGACTGTGTTTTGTTCACTTTTGTATTCCCAACCTGACATTTACTCAGTAATCCATTTGTGGTATGATTTAGGTATGTAGAATGTACAATGGAAGTACAGAGCGGGATACCTTTTCTAAGCTAGAAAAAGCGACTCTTCAAAGATGGGTAGGAGTGATTAGGCAGAGGAGGAGTAAGCATACTTTTTCTAGGCTGAGAAATTATGGTAGTGTAAGATATGAGGCTAGAGAGATAGGTAGAGATCTGGTGTTGCTGTGCTGAGGATTTTAAAAAATCTTTATTGAAGGATTTTAAAAGAAGAAGAGTAGTAACTATGAGCATTGTGATAATTCCAGTAGGGATAGATAAAGTATCAAATGGGGCTATCAAATTGCAGGAGGCTAATTTAGCAGTCCTAGGACTAAAAGATAAAGGACAGAACTAGGGCAGTGGCAAAGGGCATGAAATGTAGGGGATGGTTGTGAGGGAAGTAGTATGTGAGGGGGTGTAGGTAGTGAGTAATGAATCCATAATACCTGAGCTTTCTGGCTTGAGTGAGTGAGTAGGTGATGAGTAAATATCATTTCTTGAAATAGGTAATTTAAAACATGAAATTCAGAGGCCTGGAGGACAGATAAGTGGGCATGTCTGGTGGAGTCTCAATACTACGAGAGACATCTAGGATGGAAAATAAACATTTTAAGGTTTTTGTAAAGTTACTCATTTGTGCTTTGAATTTTTATGTTTAGTAATTGAATCTGCTATATTGAATGAAAGCTATACTCTACTTTGGTCAGTAAATTTGTTGGTATTATTTTTTTAAGACTTGGTATTTTGGGTTTGGTGAGCATAGTTGAAAGAAATTAGAGTAAAGTGATTTGTGTGACTTATGTGGCCTTCACAGTTAGACTGAGGTGACCAGTTTCTTGAGTAGTGCTGAAGTACTTAGTTATTAAAATTTTTTGCTGATAGATTTCACATCAGTAGCTATTTCAAACTAAGGGTCATGCTAGTGTTTCTTTACATGAATGATATTTTGTGTCTTTATATATTCATGTTGTTCGTTCAGATTGTAATCAGAGTTTTTTCTTTTTGAGGAAGATTTTGGTGTATATTGTCAATCAGTTTTAGAGAATACTGGAAATATTTGGAGTGACGGCATTATTTGTGTAAGAAGAGGCACAATCTTAATCTTAATTTTCTTTTAGTGCTTTCTGTTTATACTATTATTAAAATAACGAGGGTACCACCTCATTTGTTACATGTAGCATTCTGGAGTCTATTCAAGGAAAATTTTTTCAGTAACCAAGATACCTTCAGACATCAACATTTTAAACCATTTTTAATTTTACAAGTTTTAATAAGTATTCTTAGTTCCTTTTTAACCAGGAGGAAAAAAGCCATTAAATTATTTCAGTCACTGAAGTCAGTTTGTTTTCTTAATTACATGTTTGTTTGTTTGTTTTAAGGTTGTAATTAGTGGTATATTAGTGGTTAGTGGTTCTTAACTTTGGTTAAGTATTGGAAACACTTCTAACGTTTAACACACTTGGAGGCTCATTAATTCATTTGGTGTGAAGTGGGGCTCAGAAATTTGTATTTTAAGTATTTTAGGTAATTCTGATGGACATTCAGGGTTGATAACCTCTGGTGTGAATTATGTGTTATGAGGTAATGTATGCAAAAGTAGTCTGTACACTCTTAAATTTTATACACAATCAAGGTATTACTTAATATTTAATAGTACTTTTTGGTGTATTAATTTATATACAGGTTATTTTAAGTATGTATATGGTGTTCTAATGTTGATATCCTAATTTGTCTGGCCATTTTATCATTTTTGAAACATTTTATGGTTTCAGTATTTCAGAATTATAAATAGTATTTTAAAGAGTGTCTTTAAACCTCTTCTGCTTTCCCCAGTTATTTTCTAGGGTATTTGTTAGTTTAGTACCTTAAGCCTGTTGTTTTAATTTATATTTCCTATATTCCTGGAGTGATAGTTGTTATGTATAAACTGATTAGCTTCCCTGCTTTCAGTAGAGTGTACTGAACTTGTTGAAATTACTATCAGGAATATTTGGTTTTGTGCTGTGACTGGAATGACTTATCTGACAAGTAGACCCACCAGAAATACTTGTTTATGTTTGATCATTGTGCTGTGCTGTTAAAAAAAAAATTACGTAGATGTAGTTCCTTTTTTTTTTTTTTCTTTTTTTGAAATTTTGGAATAATTTTAGACTTGGAAAGTTGCAACCCCTATCTTTTTGAAAGTTGAACATTTGATGAACCTGGAGCAAATGCAGAAATAATATCAAAACCATGCATATACAACATGAGATAAATGAGAGATAAGAGATAAATGCACCATCAACATTAATACCAGCCAGGAGTGAGGGAATAAGGGAGATGTTTTATGCTTGATGGGAACATTTTTATTTGAAACTGTATTGAAGGCTTTTGGGTAGGGATGGGAGAATCTATTGCTTTTTAATTAAAGGATAGGTATTCTTAGTTACTAGTGGATTCCATTTAACAAATTAAATCTAACCAGGGTGAACAAAAGTCATTGCTATTTGAGGAGTTTCTTCGTTGGTCTTACTGCTTTTTCTCACTGCATTTAATAAATCTTTATAAGATTATTGTACTAAAACACCATTTTCATAAAATAATTGGCCTATTGTAGAATTTTAAATATCTTTTTATTATTTATAGTATAGGTTTGTAAGGTTTTTGTTTAAAAGACTTATTTCCTGGGCCCTACCAGCAAGATTCTAATTCCCTACTTCTAGGCTAGGGCCCAGGTATGTGTATATCAAGCTCCCCAGATGCTTCTGATTACACCTAGGTTTGGAAGCCATTTAACAACAAGATAAAAGCCCAGAGGCCTTAATTATAGCTGTTGTCTATTGCACACCCACTATAACAACTGTCATTTATTTTACTTATTATATGTGAAGTGCTCAATATTTCAACTATTTCATATATACCTTATAATAACCTCAAATATTTTATCCCAGTCTAAGGCTCAGACAATTGATGTAGCTTACCCACCCAGAGCATAGATCTAAGTTACAGCAGATATTAGAATTCAGATTTCTAGCTATATTTATACAGTAGTCCCCCCTTACCTGTGGAGGATACGTTCCAAGACCCCCAATGGATGCTTGAAACCACAAATAGTAACAAATCCTGTATGTACTGTTTTTTCCTATACATACATACCTATGATACCTATGATAAGGTTTAATTTATAAATTAGGCACAGTAAAAGATTGATAGCAATAACTAATAATAAAGTAGAACAATTATAATAGTATACTGTAATAAAAGCTATACAAATGTGGTCTCTCTCTTAATCAACTTTTTCAACTCTGCCAGAAATGTGGCAGTGGCTTTTTCATTGGCATATGCAGCCTCTCCAGTAATTTTTATATTGTTCACTCCAAATCTATTCCTGAATCTGTGTAATCATCCCATATTTGCAGTAAGTGGTTTGGTGTTGCTCATTTTAGGGGATCCCTTGCTTGCTGAAGTTTTCATATGGGCTCCATGCTTTCTGGTGCAACATGTTGTGCCATCAGTTGAAACACTTTCTATGCTCATGTCTTCCACCCACAAATTTAATGCCTTTTCCATCCTAACTAAGCATTTATCATGCACTGTGGCTGTAGCTTTGCAGTTTGAAGTGCAGCAGCAAAACTACCACACATTTCTTTTTCCTTCACAATTTCACAGGTAGAAGATTCCTTCTTACCATAAATCTTAGCAACCTCAGCATGTGATTTTTTTTCCCTTATTAAATCGAAAACTCTCACCTTTTCATTTAAAGGAAGTACTTAGGGCTTCTCTTTGGCATATCTTATTGCCAGTATCACAACTTTTGTGCTTTGGGGCCATTATTAAGTAAAATTATGAAGTAACGGTCACTTGAACACAGGCATTGCAGTACTGTCACAGGTGATCTGATCATTGAGAAGGCTAAGTGACTAAAGGGCAGGGTACACTGGACAGAGGGATGAATCATGTCCTGGGCTGGATGGAGCAGGACAACGCAGGAAGTTGCGAGATTTCATCATGCTACTCAGAACTGCGTGCAGTTTACAACTTATCAGTTACTTATTTTTGGAATTTTCCATTTAATATTTTCATACCTCAGTTGATAGTGGGTAACTGAAAGTTTGGAAAGCAAAATTTCAGATAAGAGGGAACTACTGTCCTGCCCTATGATTCTCTTTTATGCTCTTTCATTAAAAACTTAGGCAGTCATTTTAGGACCTCCTTGTTAGGCTCTTCCCTTCTGTTGAGATCAAATCATGTTCTGTGTTCTTGCCTCTGCTTTTACTGTTCTTACCTACCTTGAAGTTGTATCCATCTATTAAGGAAGGTCCGCTCAAAACTTATTCTGGCAAACTTTGCCCAACTGAGACTGATGATCCTCCTCTTACCTTGAACTCCTTTAAGACTTTTCTTTTCTTTTCTTTTCTTTTCTTTTCTTTTCTTTTCTTTTCTTTTCTTTTCAACATTTTTTATTGATTTATAATCATTTTACAATGTTGTGTCAAATTCCAGTGTTCAGCACAATTTTTCAGTTATTCATGGACATATACACACTCATTGTCACATTTTTTTCCTCTGTGAGATATCATAACATTTTGTGTATATTTCCCTGTGCTATACAGTGTAGTCTATTCTACAATTTTGAAATCCCAGTCTATCCCTTCCCACCCTCCACCCCCCAAGACTATTCTTTTCATAGGTAACAGCACTATCAGTTTTTTTTTTAATGTATTATGAGTTAATTATTATTCATGCTTAATGTTACAAATGTTGGTAGTTGGGTAGTGTTGCAGTATTGTGATGGGTGACTTGCCTTTTTGAGCCTTCCATTGATCTCTATACCTTTATTATATATAGTACTGATCTTGAGTAGAATATTGTTTTTATAATGAAATGTAAGTTGAAGACCTTGGGTATGGATAAATTAGAGTTTGCCATTTTGAGGTATCAAGTTACTTTGGTTGCTTGCACTATTTCAACAAGGCAGGCTTTTCATATCTTTTGTTGTGGAGTAAACTTATAAACATATAGAAACATTTATCAAAATTTATAAATAATTTAAATAGTAACGTAGTTTAGTTTGCAATAGTTTTAAAAAGTATTTTCTAGTATTTGCTAGGGCTGCCATAACGATACTATAGGTAAGGTGGCTTAAACAACAGACATTTTGTTTTCTCACAGTTCTGGAGACTGGAAGTCCAAGGTGCCAGCAGGTTTGGGTTCTGGTAAGATGCCTTCCTGGCTTGCACATGGCTGCCTTCTTACTGTGTCCTCACAGTGCCTTTCCTCTGTGCCCTCATGGAGGGAGAAAGATATCTTTAGGGTCTCTTCCTTTTCTTGTAATAATACCAGTTCCATGTGATGGGCCCCACTCTTATGACCTTAAAGGCCCTTTCTCCAAGTATAGTTACATTAGGGTGAAGGCTTCCTCGTAAAAATTGGGGTGTATACAATTTGGTCCATAGCAAGAGTTGAATTTCTATTTTCCTATGTGGTGGTGTAATGTAGGCAAGCTATAGAAAAAAAAAACCTTAAAAACAGGTAACAACAAATACTTCATTTCTACTTACACTTCTTTTTATTAAGCAAGTAATGCTAAGATGAATATCTTTATGAGTCATGGAATTCAGTATTGTGATAAGAAGTGGCTTTGATGTCTTCAAGAAGCTAGTTTGAGAGATATGTAGTGGAAATAATTTGAATTCGTTGACAGAACTGCTGTGTTGTGTACAGAGTGCATATATGTCATGAGTATACAAGGCACAGTAGTAGCTGATTAAAATGGACTAAATCCTTTAAAAATTGTATGTTCTTGATACTTCTTTTCTTATTCTTCTATTTTCACAAGATCTCAGGATTGGAAGATGTATTAAGTTATTTAATCTAATTATGCAAATAATATTCTAATTCTCCCTGCAGCATACCTGTCAAATGACTGTCTAGTACTGTAGCCATGAGCATATATGGCTATTGAGCACTTGAAATGTTGCTTGTCTGAACTGAGATTTGGTGTAAGGATAAAATACACAGAGGATTTTGCAAACACTTTGAAAAAAATAATATAAAATCTCTAACTTATTTTTATGTTAATTGCATGCTGAAACAATGTCTTGAGTATATTGAATTAAAATATATTATTACAATTAATTTTACTTGTCTCTTTTTGCTTTTTTAAATGTGGCATCGAAAATTTGAAATTACATGAGTGGCTTGTGTTATATTTCTAAAGAACAGAGCTGATCTAGCCTGTTAGAAGCTCACTGCCTTCTGAGGTAGCATATTTTGTCTTTGAATATCTGTCACTGTTAATTTTTTTCTTCCTATTTTTATATGTATCTGTCTTTGATATTTGTATTCATAAGTTCTCATTTACTTCTTAGGACCAAAAAGATAAGTCTGATTTCTCTTTTTAATATTATTATTCAATAGTTTGAATACAGCTCTCTCCCTGAATCTTTTGTAGAGCCTTTAGGTTTTCCATTTCCTTTAAACATTTATATGACAAGGGGTTACATCCCTCCAACCATTGTTACTCCCCTCTGGACTTTCTTCATTTGGTATATATCCCCGATACCAGGAACTGAAATGAGTATCTTGTGATCTTAAAATTACAGATCAGAATAAATCTATCTTTTGTGTCTCTCTGCATGCTATATAAGTCTGTTGATGAGGCCTAAAGTTAAATTGCCTTTTAGGGTTACTTTATTTTCTTACTGACTTACGGAGCATAGTGTCAACTAAGATGGCTCCACCTCTTCCCCTTGTTCTAACTATTGTTTTATCTTGCTTCTTCAACACTTTTTTTTTTTAAGTAGAGGAACTTGTTGATAAAGTGCGTGAAATGTGTCCTTACCACCTCCTCCTTATTTTTGCAGTCCCATTTTGTAGTTCTGCTCTTACCTGAAACTATCTTTCAGATTCTGATTTGGGGGTGAGGAAAAAGGACGTGGTTTGGATCCACATATTTCCATAGTAAATTTCATTTGGATTCTGAATGTATTGTACAAAATATTTGTTACCTTTTTCAACTTTTATCATGTCACATTTAAAGTGTATCTTTAAATGATGTTGGAGATCTTATGTGCTTATTTGCCATCTGTATGTCTTCAGTGGTCAGTTGAAATCTTTGGTCCCTTTTTAAGTTGGGTTTTTTGTCTAATTGAGTTGTGTATTTTAGATACTAGTTCTTTGTTGAACTATGCAAGTAACTTATGTCTCATCATACCTTTATCTACTTTCTGTCAATAATTTGTCTGTCACAATTATTATTATGCTGTTGCCTTAATAGTGATTTTCTGTTTCCATTATGCTATATTTTTTTAATGGGAATTCTTTTGTAAGGAAGAGCTGTTCTATCTCATGTATTCATTCATTCAATTATTAATTTTAGACACATGAATATTAATTTTATCATTGTTTATTGCTCAAATTGTCATGAATTTGACCATTAGGAGCTCTTTGAAGTTAGCTCCTATTCTTATTTCAACATGCCCTGTCATTTTTTGGGAACATTTCCTTACTTTCTGGTTCATCTTTTATTTTTCTTCCCTAAGCCCTGGCCCTAGAATTGATCATTTCTCCAAGGAGTCCAAGTTCCTTTTATTTCAGAATAGTGCTTAGAAACCAAGATCTCAGCACTAGAAGTGCTCATTGCTCTTGGAGTGTCTTTGCTTCTAGGTGTTTTGAACAGATAGCTTTAAGAAATTATATTTTTGTGTACATATACACATCTGAATTTCTTTATGTATCTGCATGTGTATGAGTATGTATATACATGTATATTAAAAAACCATGAATTCATACTGATACATCAGTTCCAATCCACTAACACAAGGTTCAGTCTAGCCTTTCTCTTTTCCTTATTTGTAATTCCTTTCTCCAACAGTGTAAAACCTGGCCCTCATCTACAGTTTATTTACTTATTTGTTCAATTCTGGTATACACTTAAGTGTAGTTTCAGAATTGCTATTGTAAATATACTTTACTAGAGTGTAGTATTGTGTATACTTTCTTTTGTCTTTACTTTTATACTATACAGTCAGCATACTGTTTTCCACAGCTACGTATGTTCTCTTTTTACCCACCTTGTTCATTGGCTTTATGTTACTCATTGAAATAGTTAATTTTGTTACTGTTTCTAGTCTGTTTTGAGGTTTTCTCACATCCTGGATGATTTCAGTAATTTTTTTCATTGAGGTATGTGAAACAGTACTGTGGTGTTTGTAGTCAACTCTGTAAAGCAGTATGTCCAGAAATGTACCCCTCACCTCTTGTCTCTTTTACTCTATTCTCATTTTCCTCTTCTACCATATGACCACCCATCCATGTGAGTAACCAATCTTAATAGTTTCTGGTTAGTTTTTAGTTTCTTCCTATCTTTCTGCACAAGTGAGAAGATACATGTAGGAAAGGAGATATAAAAATTACATATGAAAGGTATTATAGGGCACTACATGTTCGGTAACAGCTTTATCAAGATATAATACACATACTATAAAATTTGCACCTTTAAAGTGAACAGTTCTGTCATTTTTAGTATAATCACACAGTTGTGCAACCATCATCACTATCTAATTTGAGAACATTTGCATCAGTCCAAAAAGAAACCCTGTACTTAATTAGCAATTACTCCATTCCCTCCTCTTCCCAGATCTTGGCAACCAAATCTATTTTTCATCTCTATAGATTTTCCTATTCTGGGCATTTCAAGTAAATGAAATCGTACAGTATTAATTTTTTTGCAACTAGCTTCTTACGCTTAGCATGATGTTTTCAACGTTCATCCATATGGTAGCATGCGTCAATACTCATACCTTTTTATTGCTGAGTGATATTTCATTGTATAGGTAATACCACATTTTGTTTATCCATTCATCAGCTGATAGACATTTGGGTTATTTCTGCTTTCTGGCTATTCTGAATAATGCTGCCAAGAACATCTAAGTACAAGTTTTTATGTTGGACTTATGCTTCCAGTGCTCTTGGATATATACTTAGGAATAGAATTGCTGGATTATAGGGTAACTATATATTTAACTTTTCGAAGAACTACCAAATGGTTTGCCAAAGCAACTTTAGCATTTTCAGTTCCCATCAGCAACATCTGAGGGTTTCAGTTTCTCTACATCTATGTCCATACTTGTTATTGTCTGTCTTTTTTTTAACAATTCTAGTAGGAGTGAGGTGGTATCATTGTGGTTTTGATTTGCATTTCTCTAATGGATAATGACGTTAAGTTTCTTTCTGTGTACTTATTGGTGACTTGTATATCTGTTTTGGGGGAATGTCTATTAAAGTGCTTCGCCCAATTTTTAATTGGGTTATTTGTCTTTTTATTTATTGCCTTGGGGATTGCTCAGTTAATATCTTAACTTATAACATTGTAATTTGGGTTATTACCAACTTAGTTTTGATAGAATATAGTAATTTTTTGCTCCTGTTTACTTTCATCTTCTTTTACTTCCTTTGTGCTCTTAGTGTTGTACAAATTACTTCATTCTACTTTATAAGCCCAACAACACAATGTGATAATTATAGCTTCATGAAGTTCTCCTTTAAGTCAGGTAGAAGAAAAGAGTGGCAAATAATTATATTTGTATTGTCTTTTTAATTTACTTATGTAGTATTTCTTGTAGGGCATATCTGATTGTGAGGAATTCTCTCAGTTTTTGCTTATCAGAGAATGTCTTAAATTTGCCTTCATTTTTTGAGAGATGCCTTTGGTAGGTATTGAAGCCTTGGTTGACAATCTTTTTGATTTATATGTTGCATATATCATCCATCTGCTTCTGGCCTCTGTGGTTTCTGATGGAATGTCAGTCATTATTCTTACTAAGAGTCCTCTGTATATTATGGTCATTTGAGTCTCTCTTGCTGCTTTCCTGATTCCTGGTCTCTGGTTTTGGTTTTTGTTTTTGTTTTTTTTTTTTTTGACAGTTTGGGATGTGTCTGGATATGGATCTCTTTGCTTTTTTCCTGTTTGTTGTTGCTGAGCTTTTGATTTATAAACTAATGTTTTTCTTCAGACTTGGGATGTTTTCTGCCATTGTTTCTTCAAACTTACTTTTGCCTCTTCCTCCCTTTCTCCCCCTGTCTCTTTCCCTCCCTTCCTCCCACCCTCCCTCCTTCCTTTCTTTCTTCCACTGCTTCAGGGACTCCCATCATGTATGTGTTTGTATGCTTGGTTTTGTTCCACAGTATCTGGCTTTGTTCATTTTTTTCTTTATTCCTTTTTGTTTCTGTTCCTTAGACTGGTAAATGTTATTTGACCTATCTTCAAATTTGCTGATTCTTTCTTCTGCTAGCTCAGATTTGTTTTTGAGCCTCTCTGGTGAAGTTTCATTTCAGTTATCATACTTTTCAGCTTGAGAATTTTTATTTAGTTCTTTTTGATAATTTCCTCTTTAGTGACCTTTTATATTTGGTGAATGTAGTTCTTATACTTTAGTTTTTTAGACATGATTTCCTTTAGTCCTTTGAACATGTTTAAAATAGTAGATTTAAAGTCTTTGCTTAATGTCTGAGTTTTTTCAGAGTTAGTTTCTATTGACTGCTTTTTTTTCCCCTGAATATGGGTTATACTTTCTTGTTTTGGGGTTTTGTTTTTGTTTGTTTGTTTGTTTTTTGGCATGTCTCATAATTTTTTTTTGAAAACTGGACATTTTAAACAGTACAACATGGCATCTTTGGTCAGTTTCTCTCCTTCGCCCCCCGGAGGTTTATTATTGCTGTTTGTTGTTTGTTTGCTTAGTGACTTTTTGGGAACTAATTCTGTAAAGTCTGTTTTCTTTATCATGTGTTATTACTGAAGTCTGTTATTTTAGTGCTTATTTGTAGGATCTTCCAGGGAACCATCAAATGATGTTCTTTGTGAATGGGGCTTTGAAGGAGCCCACTCTGCCTCTTCCAGTTGCTGACATGGTGTTGGTTTTTGCCATGATTGCATGCTGTTGATTTTCAAAATTACTATAGAGCTGGCGAGGGGAAGATAGGATAGGTAAGTTAAAATGCAACAAGAGCTACTGTTTTTATTAGATTCAGCCCTTCTTCCTGAATAAGCACTCTTTGGATTGCTGCAAGTCTTTTGTTAATTTGTGGAGTTTGGAAGAAGTTGATTTTAACAAATTTGCCAGTTTTCTCATTACTTTTAATAAAGGAGAGAATTTTCTGAGGTCTTTACTTAGCTAATTTCTTTAATGTCACTTCAGTCTATTTCTTTTTAATTGTTTTCCAATGTATACATAAGAGAATGTTTAAAGGTGAATACTACTGTACTGTCTAATCATAGTTTTCCATTCAATGTATTGTCATCTGTTATGTCTATTCTAAAACTTCACTTCTAATGGCTGCATATTTTAATGTATGGGAGTGCCATAATAAATTATTTGTTTCACCTGTTTTTGAAACTTTGGTTCTTATAATTTTTCACTATCATTAACAGTGCTTTGTTGAGTGTTCTTTTGTCTATATCTTACATTGTCCCGAGATTATAAATTCATGGAGGTGGAATTTGCTGGGTCTGAGAGCATGAAAACTTGAGCTTTTGGTCTTCAAAGCCAAATTGATCTTCAGGGAAGTGATTTCAGTTTATGTTCCACCAGTCATGTACGAGAGTGCCTATTTTCTCACATCCTAACCCACTGCTAAGTACTACTATTTATTTTATTTTGTGTTCTCCAGTAGATCTTTTGGCAGTGATGAAAATGTCCTGTATCTATGAAATGTTCTATTTCTATATCTAGTATAGTAGCCACTAACCGCATGTGGCTCCAGAGCACTTAAAATGTCGCTAGTCCTAAGTAAGGTATGCTGCATTTCAAAGATTATTACAGAGGGAAAAGAATGTAGAATAATGAATAATGTAAAATGAGTCATAATAATTTTTATATTGATTGCATGTTAAAATGATAATATTGTATATACATTGGGTTAAATAAGACATTAAAGTTAATTTCACCTTTTTACTGTTACTTCCTTAGTGTGTCTACTGGGATGTTTATAGTTACTTATGTCATTCATCCTACATCTCTTTCAGACGGTGCTTGTCTAGACTCTAGACCATCCTACCTTTAAAAAAGCCCTGCTTCTTTAAAGCTTGTACTATTTAATAATAGTATTTTCTCACTGTTCTTAGATTTGTCAGTTACTGCATTCCTGGTTTCTCCTTATTTGTTGAAGATGGCACCAACAACTTAGTTTTTCTTTCTGCTCCAAGCTCTGTTATCATTCTGGGTCATTTTTAGTGCCCATGTGTAAAACTTGTTTAGTAATTTAGCTTCACAGTGTCTGGACTGTGATTGAACCATCATTTTAATGGCCCCATATGGTCATCATCTGGAACTTCTATTCCACCTCTAAAGTCTTAATTGTATGGTTCATTCTATCCACAACTTCACATTCTTTTAGCTGTTTCACTTCCTTACTTCCTACCTTTGATCCTTGACCCTCTCTGCATTTTTGTTCGCTGAATCACTTCAACCATACTTGTCAGCTCCTTTGACCACTAATTTTGTGCACCTTTTCTGTGAAATAACAGCTTCAGATGAATCCTACAGCCTATTGGCTTACATTCAAGTTATGAGTTGCTACTGGAGTAAAAGATCCTATGGCTTCAGAGATACAGTCACACAGATTTGAGGTTTTGAGCCTAAACTAGTAAACAGAACTGCTTGGCTGCATGCTGTGTATTCCTTTCTAGCCTCTCTCTTTGTTCTTGTGGTTGCTGAGTCAGATCCTTACCTCTAAAAATTCTCTAGTCCATCCCACCTCAGTTGGGATTAGCAGGTGATTTTCTCCCTGGTGTTTAGAGAAAATCCTGTCCTCCACTCCACAGAATGTTATCTGTATTCTAGTTTCCTTCCTTTCATCAGCCATTTGTCCAGGTAATCTTTTCTGTTAGTATGTATGTATGTGTGTATGTATTTATTTATTTATTTATTATTTTCATAAATAATTTATTACTTTTATTTCACTTACAACTGTTTATATATCTCAATTATCCATTAACCAAATTACAAAACAATGAAATTTCAAAATGCTTCTAATTTAAGGAATTTTAACTCAGCATCGTTTCCATAGCCAAGTGGACTTTATGGTCCTATATAAGAGAAAGGATGTCATAAATATTGACAGCCTTCTTGAATATATAAATTCTGCAGGCACAATTTATTCAGCTTAAAGTGATGCCAAAATAGGGGCTTCTTTGGCTAGAGAATTGTAAGATCAAAATTCTCTTCTCCCCTTAAGTTTTTTTCCGTCTTGTATAACTCTTGGCCCATTCCCTCCATTGCAGCTTAACTGATGAATTAGTAATAATTACAACTATAGTGAGCATTTGTACCACAGATAACGGCTAATAACAGATTCCAGGGTAAGGATGTCAGGCCAAAAAGGCTGAAAGATTAACAGGAATCAGGCAAATAATGGGCATGATGGAGGACTAAATCCAGATAAGGATTCAAATGATGAAACTGAACATCTGAAATCAGGTAAGTAGTACTGAAGGAAGATATATCAGTACCAGGCAGATAAGCATGTCTTTGAAACTTGGAATGATGGACAAAGACTCATCAGACCAAAGAGGATGCCCAGAGGCCTCAACACAAAGAACAAAATTAGCAATATGGAATCCAAGAACTGTCTAGAAACCTGGAAAACACCCCTCACACATGCTGTTGGTTCTGTAGAACATACTCAGAATCTGGCCACTATTTACCGCATTCACCCTGATCCAATCTTCTATCATTTCTTGCATGGATTTTTAACCTTATTCCCTACAGTGTAATCTCAACATACAAGCTAGAATGCAAGTCAGCTCGAGTCACTCCTCTGCTCAAAACTCTGCATTGGCATTCGATCTCACCTAGAATAAAATCCAAAGTCCTCGTGGCAGCAATAAGGCCCTATGTGATTGTTCCCCTTCAACATTGGCTCTCTGAACTATCTACTGCTTCACGGTCCTCTGATTACTTCATTCCAGTTTGTATCTAGCATGCTCCCATACTATGCTTTTCTTTAGCTGTTCCTTCTGCTTGCAGTACTTTTTTTGCATCAGATAAATTTTAACTCTCTCATCTCTTTAGTGTTTGCTTAAAATTTACCTTCTCAACAAGGCCTATTTAATACTGAAAACTTCTCTTCTCCGAAACAGGCTCCTAATGATACCTTTTCTAATTTCAGTTATGTCCATAGCACTTACCTTGTAATTTAACTCATTACAGCTGGCTGATTAATCTTGTTTATTGTTAATTTTCTATCTCTCTTCACCAGAATGCAAGTACAACAATGGCAGGAATCTTTGTTCTTATTAACTGATACATTCCAAGCACCTAGAATATGGTCTAGCACAGAAAAGCTCAGTAATTATTTGTTCAGTAAATAAAGGAAACTGCAAGATAAAATGATTTTTTGCATAAAATTGTCATTTATTAGCTCAAACTTTTAATAAGATTTTGTAATTATTCATCATGAAAAACTCTTTCCTCTAATCTATTATGGTGGTAGTATCCTAGATCAAGAGAGTCCCTGTAGCTTCTGAATCTACTCCTCCTTGAGCTTGTTTTACTTGTGTCATACTCTTTCTTTAATTGGAAGTCCTTATTATAAACATTTGTAATGATGACAACTAACATTTGTCTAGCAATTTATAGCTTTTAATACATTTTTATGCACAAGAGCTCATTTGATTCAATAAAGAGAAATTCTATTGCCAAAAGATTTGAGTTAACAAAAATAACAATAATAACAAACAAAATATATTTGAATTACATCTTTAGAGAGTATAAATGTAAACGGTTGTTCATTAATTCATGGTTATTTAGAGAATGTGACGTGGTTCCAGTTGCCCACACTTAACATATGCTTCTATTTATATTTTTTGTGAAATATTTGTAGGATTAAGTGACCAGGGCAAATAATAGCATAGTGTAAGTAGTTTAATATTCTTTGCTCAACTGAAAATAAGTAATGCTCAGTCTTAGCAGTAAAATTACTAATCCTAAATGCTACCTTTTTACCTTTGATTAAATATCAGGTGCATGTGATTGTACATATTCCTAAGTCACTGAAATATTTCATTACAAATGCATATCTAATTAAATTTCCATCTTAGAAAGGATACACTGAGTAAGAGCTATCACTGACACAGTATATAGATCGTAAAGGAAATAGGAATTACTAAATGAACCTTTGATAAAAAGTAAATTCCTTCCCTTCCGGGGAAATATAAACTGTTAGCATTTAAACTTGCAACTCTCCTTTTTTTTTTTTTTTTTTTAATTCTTAAAACCGTCCCTTAACCCCTTGTTGTCCTCTGGCTTCTACCTTATTGCTCTTCTATTCACAGATAAGCAATCAGGAAGAATTGTTTACACATCTTTATATTAACCACTCCAGAGTATTTGGTACAGTTGATCACTTCTTGAAAGAGACCACTATAATTGACCTTCTTGAACTGCTTCTAAGAACTACTTTCCTCAGTCTTCCTAGGTTTGTGTAGATGATGGTGGTGGGATGTTGGCATTGATGTTGATCGGCTTCCTACTTTGTATACTATATTTGGACTCAAAACTCATGGCTGCTGTACCATTTAAATGTTGATGACATAAAATGTTAATATCTGCCTAACCTAGACATTCTAGAACTTCTAACTTAATGGTTATGTTATATATGTAGCTGTCTACTAGACATTTATCTCCCTAAAGCCCATTTAAGCACCTTAAACTCAGATGATTTTTGCTTCTAATGATTGATACCACCATTAATCCAGTTGCTCAGCCTAAATTCAGAAATGTGAGTCTTACTACTCTCCCCACAAGTTACAGAGACTCATTAACATCTAACCCAGCACTGTCCATTAGAAATGAATGCAAGCCATGTATGTAATTTAAGCTTTTCTAGTAGCCCCATTTAAAAAGTAAAAATGGGTGAAATTAATTTAGGTATCATATTTTGTATAACCTAGTATCTATATACATAAAATTTTATTTCAACGTGTAATCAATATAAAGATTAAGACATTTTTTCATTGTTTTTTTCCATACTACGTCTTCAAAATCTGGTTTGTATTTTACACTTAGAGTACGTCTCAATTCAGACTAGCTAAATTTCAAGTGTTCAGTAGTCACATGTAGCTAGTGGCTACCTTAATGGACAGTAAAATTCTAACTTAGATTTCTCTTCATTCCCACTACTTCTATTTTGATTCAGGTCTAATTTCTTCCCTGGGCTACTGCAACAGATATTGGGGTTGCTACCATTATCTCCTCCAGTTCATCCTCAATATTCTTGTTAGTGGCACTTTTCTAAAATACGACTGTGAGTCGGCACGTGAATTGATGTAACTGTGCATTCTTCTGCTTCAGATCCTTTAATGCTCTCCATAACTTTTTAAGATGAAGTCTAATCTAAGTTCTTTAGTGTGGCCTACAAAGTCCTTTATGATCTGCCTTTTGCTTAACTTTCCTGCTTGTAGCTCCTGGACCCTGATAATGAATTGTATTGAACTATTTGTAGTTACCATAAAGAACCATGGTCTCCTCTTGCTTTTGTGTCTTTGCAGTTATCGATTAGCCTGCCCAAGACCCATATTCTCCAGCACATACCCACATTTTCTCATCAGACTAAGGCCTGCAAGTCCTTCAGGATCTGAAGGATCTGATCTCAGGATAGGACAAAGCATCCTTACTTTTTCTCATAGCTGTCTTTATGTGCTTGCCTCCATTATATTATTTATCACTGTGTTACTATAATTGCCTTCTAACTTACTTGACCTCAGATTCTTAGTTTCATAAGCAGGGACTTTTTTTTTAATCTTTTATATCTAATCACTAATACATAAATTGTAAGGTTCCAGTAACTACGTTAAATGAATGAGAGTGATCAGCAGTTCTGTAAGTAGAGCTCTGAATTTCAAGTTGAGAGTAAAGAAAAAAAATTACTTAAAGTTTAAGTTGTCTCATTCTTACATGTTTTCATAGAATTAAATATTAAAATCTTTAAAACAGATTAACCAAGAATCCAGAATAACATTAAGAAAGTAAAAGTTGGTTCCATTCGTACACAACTGTTCATCTCAGTAAAAAGGGAGGAGCTGGGGACATGCAAACTAAGATATGACCTTTAGAGGAAATTGAGGAAGGGGCAGCAAAGCCAACATTTAGAACAAGCCTATGTGATCTTGTAGCATCTTAGTGTCCTTGTTATATTAAATCTAAAATCTAGGTGTTTATATGCCAGTAATGTTTAAAATGTTTAAATAGATCCTTTAACTTTCCCCTTGAATTATGTAAGAGATGGTAGGTTTTGACTAAACAGGCACTAGACAGTTATGTCTATGTGTATGATGTAAGGCTTTTGTTAGAAATAATGAGTAGACATAAATTTATGTTAATATTTTTTCCTTTTGTAGTGAGTAGTCTTTTGTATTTAGAGTTTAATAAACTTTATGAGAAAGAAATTTAATTATTTTTGTCAGTGTGTAAACAGTTTACAATTCACCTATGTTTTAAAATCCAAGGTGGTTCAGGTTGAACTTGAAGTTATTTAGGAAAGACCAGATGTTACCTTTGAAATTTTAAGTTACTGATGTAAACCTTGGATCTTTGTAGCCTAATTTTTATTTTTATTTTTATTTTTGATTTCAGTTACTAAGGAGAAAAATAGAATTCTGGTCATATTTAGGTAATTTGAGGCTGAACATCTCATTTTGTAAAGGTGGGGAGAGTTGACAGTTTATAGTAGATCCTACCAACAATATGTTTTAATATTTTCCTCTGATTCTGACTTTTGTCAATCTATTGCAACTTGGTGTTGTTGTTGTTGTTGTTGTTACTGGAAAGTATGTTTAGCAGTTTTCAAAATAAGTTGCTGCTTTTTTCTTTTGGAAAATTTGTTAAAGCAAATATTAATATTCCAAACATTTAAAATAATTGGATTCAAATGGCAAGAGAATATAAACAAATATCAAGGATTCCAATAATCTATCAATTGAAACCCCTTTGAAGCATCTTGTTCTTTGAATATAATTGATTTCTAGAAGTAAGTTTAGGTAAGTTAGACACTGAAATTACTGTGTATTGTATTTAAGTTTTTCTGCAGGTGGTGAAACAGCAAGCAATGGAATTGTTGTAGCTTGATCTTTTTAAATATAAATTTTGACATAGAGATTTGGCATATCTTTTAGATAGTACCTAAAAGATTTTGTAAATACATGCTTTTAGAAAAAATGATTCGATAACTGTTTCTTGTGTTCTTATGTTTGAAATCAAGTAACACTCTTAAAAGACTACTAAAATTATTTTCTTAGAAGCTGGGTGAATATACTTTTATCTACATTCACATGCTTTCAAGTGTCACAGTTTTAATACTCATCTATAAATAATTTTCTTTATCCAGAGATTATGTTTCACACTGGCACTGTGAACATTTTATTTGTGCAGAAAAAGAATCAGTGGGTGGTTAAGTCTTCTGAATTACAGACTGTGGTTGATTTTAGAATTTTGGGTAAGGAAAGATTCTTATGAAATGTGGAAAGTTTGTATGGTTTAGTCAACAATGTTACATTATTAGTGTGTTCCCTAATTCTGTCTTTTGTGTTTAGACAGTTTCTTCCTCAGAAGAAATTTTGATGCCACATTTATCAATTTTTAATAACTCCTGTATATCAGCACTTTGTTAGAAATGTAGAGATGAATATGACATGATTCCCTCCCCCTGGGAAATCAGTCATATGGGGAAACTGGCAAGTAACATACTTAAATTTAAAATAATTTAAAATGTGAAATTATTTAAAATGTTATAATAGTTATGTACAAAGAATTATTTACTCTCAACCTCACTCTTCTTCTTCACTATGTTACTAAGACTGCTTTTGTTCAAAGTTACCAATAACCTTATTTACAAATTATGCGTTCACATCTCTGGTATTTCATTTGGCTTTTCAGTATTTTCGGTATCATTTAACGCAATTGAGTGACCTTGAGTCAGTCCTCGTTTTCCTTCCTCCTCACTGTCTGATGTTTCTCACTTTTTCTCTGCCTAACATCTCAGTGTTGGAGTGCTACAGGATGCTGTCTAAACCTCCTTTTATCTATAAGCTCTTTTTGGGAATCCAGTCCTCTCCCAATAACTGTCTATATGCTTATGTTTCCTGAGTCTGTATTTTCAGCACCAACCAACCCTGGAATTTCTGAATTCATATATTTAACTGCCTACTGGTCATCTCTTCTTGAATATGTAATAGATACCCCAACTTAACATGTTCAAAGCTGTTTTTGATTTTGGTGATTTTGGCTCTCACTGCCCAATTTCTTCCTCCCCTTTTTTGTCTATTTCCCTAGAGGTGTTCAAACCAAGTACTTAGGAGTTATCTTTGGTCTCTTCTTCTTTTACCAGTCACATCTAATCTACCAGCAATGTCCTGGCAATCCTTCCTTCAAAGTGTATCCTGAATCCTTCTCTCTCCTTGCATCTATACTACCTAAATTTAGTATATCCTTTCTTTCTTGGACTATTGCAGTAGGCTCCTTACTAGTTTTCTTATTTCCACTTCTCTTAGCCGTGAGAGCTATCTTTAAAACACAAATCAGGTCAGGTCACTTGCCTAGGTAAAACCCTCCAGTGGCTTCCCATCATGCCTAAAATAACATCCACATTTCTTGTGATGGCTGGATCCCACATGATCTGGCCCCTGCCTGCCTCCCTGACCTCGTTTTCTATCACTTATCCCCTGGTCACCTACCTCACTTTATTGTAGTTGATGTACCTTCTTTTTCCTGAAAGTGCCAAGTTCACCCCCACTTTAGGGCCCACTGCTTGCCCTGGAATGCTTTCCCCCCTATTCTTTATTCAATCCCCTAATTGTACTGTGTGCCTAAGACTGTCCTAGGAGTTGAGGATAAAGCAATGAATAAGACACGGGTAGATTCAGACATTTTTTTAAGCCTTTTGCATTGTGGGTTCCTTGAATTTGTAACCTAAAATATTTTCTCTGAAACTTCTTCACCTCTCCCAGATGCCTTCCTCTTTTTGATGCCACAATTTATATAATTCATTTAATCTATAGCTTGATGGAGTTTACATTCTTCTTGGAGGCAGAGTCAGGTGGATATTGCAATAAACAAAATTTGTAAAATGTATATTGAAGTGCAAAAGACAAAAACATAAAACAGCAAAGTGCTGAGTAATTTTAGATAAGGTGGTCAGGGCAGTCCTCTCTGTGAAGGTGACACTTGAATAATCATCATCATGTATTCTAGGTTGTAATATAATTCATGTGAACAAAACTCACAGATTTGTTTGATATAGAATAAAGATGTACCCTTTTCACAGACATTTTTGTCCAGGGATAGTCTGTTTTCTTCTCTATGCTCTGTTAGTTACCTTTCAGTTTTCACAGCTCACATTTACGTTCATCTTTCCGTTTGTTACTGCCTGCCATCTTTAGCTTTCTTCCCTTTCCTTTATCCACAAGTCTGCATTTCTTCCAGTTCTGAACTTTAATTACTTGAAATACAGCGCTGTATAAAGATTTTAGCTAAAACATTTGTATTTATTTGATCTGGGCTGTCTTAATCTGTGACTGACAAAGCAAAATTGTATAAAATTTACATTTTTTTCTTCTTAGAATTTAAATTTGGTCCCTTATACCTTCTTGAAGCTTCATACTTTACAGCTTTCCACCATTTCTTATAAGACTTCAGCTACAGAGTATAGTAATTGTCCTTTATAAAAAGATAGATCTTTGGTTCTGTATTTCATCAGGCAAGCTGATGAAATGGATTAGAAATACCTGACATGAATAGAAAAATATTTGCCTTCAATTTACTTGTAATTTACCTCTAATTTGTTGAGTTACATGTAAGTAACTTTCATTTTTTTCCCCTCTATTTTTTACTGTGTTCCAATGGATTTTCCTCTCCTGTTCGGGCTGAATGTGCCATGTATGATTCTTGGAATTCCTTGTTTACTGTTCTTCTGTGGATCTGTTCTGTTGGAATCTGGAACACTGGAATGATGGAAATGTTGTCTTTACAAAGTAGCTGTGAGTATACTACATAATTTATACAGAGACTTTTTTCAGTCTAAGTTAACTTAAATTTCAGTTATAGTTGGATGAAGTATGAAACAAGGAAGCTTTAAATATAATACATAAAATTTTATCTCTACACATAGGCTTTCAAGTATTTGATTTTAAAACCTTATATTCTGATCAGTATCCTAAATAGTATGTTTAAAATTAGCTTTTTAGTTTAATTGGCTTACTTATCTTCTCAACATTTTGTTTTAAAAATTAGTTTATATGGATTTTTAAAAAGGATAAAAGGTTATGGATGGAATATTTAGTTACATATGTAAAACTAGTGAGGAATGCAGATTGTTGTTCTTTGTTAAATCCAAATGTATTGAATTAATACTTTGATCTTGTATGAGTTTTTTTGGATGAGAATTAAATGTGGCAAAAACCTTTAAGAGAAATGTGCATCTCTTAGGAATATTTTGCTGTTATATTTTAATGATGAATAAGACCTACCTCTAAGTAAAATTAATCAGTAAGACTCTACTCATTCAGATGGTCTGAACTATGGACAGTTTTTCTCACCAATGGGTAAGTTGAAAATCAGACTTACTACACCCATTTTAGAAGTAGGTTTCTTTGAATTACTCATGAAACTATTGTTGAGGTCATCAAAGAATTAAAAGCCATACAAAAAACTGAATTAAAACTTACTTTCAAACCTGTCCCTGATTATGGAGGCAGCAGGATCATGTGAAAACTTTGAAGTGACATAATTAGACCTGGTATAACAGCTTGAAAGATATTGTTTACTGATTGACATTGATCATGAGAGCTTTTAAGAGTTTATGAAAAATTCTGAATTTGACATTTTGATTTTATTTCATGAATTAGAAGACAAATTTCAAGAAACTCATGCTTGTAGTAATTAGTATGAGCCAAGGGGATAATTAAAAGAGTTCTTAATATAATTTTAAGGGATTTGAATTTTTTATTGTGAAAAGTCTTTTTTTCTTTTTTTTTCTTTTGGTTGATTGGTGAGAATGTTATTATTACTAACTCACTATAGAGTAAAATCTTTGTTCTGAGGCAGGTTTCTTTAATTTTTATTTTACTCCCTTGGGTTTTTATTCTTGACTATTATATTGTCGATCAATCATGCTAAATTCATTTTGTCCATTGCTGCAAGTAACTAATACTTTCATTGGTAACACTATAAAATCAGTTTGATTTGCCATGTGAATAACAGTTTGAGTTTTCTAAAATAAGTTAATGAAGGGAATTTGAAAGTGTGACAGAAGCATTTTGTGGAAACATAAATAACTGGACCCTTTTTTGCTTTTCTCAGCAACAGAAGAACCTTGAAGGCTATGTGGGATTTGCAAATCTCCCAAATCAAGTATACAGAAAATCAGTGAAGAGAGGGTTTGAATTCACACTTATGGTTGTGGGTAAGATATGATTTCTCACTAAAACTGGGTTTTGACTTTTAAGTTTTAAACTATTAATGAGCTGCTCAGAATGATTTGTGAACAGTAGCCCAAATAACTGCAGAGATCATGTGTTATATGTTTTCTTTTGTTGTGCAAATACATTTAAAAATTTAACTTGATGGCATGATGGGATTTAAGTACTTTCTTGTCTCTCTCTTTTTTTTTTTTTTTGTAGACGGCACAGTTTTGGAAACTAAGTAAAAGTTAAGAAGTAGTTGGGGGGTGGTGGTGAAAGAGCATACAAGAAGTTCTCTTCAGTTGATAATGCTACGAAAGGAGAGAGCATCTGGTGGTTACTTATTACCCCAGGATAATTTTATTCTCTGGCTCATATAGTGCAGTAGAGTCATACCACATGAGTGTTGAACTTAAACATATATTCTCCGAATTTGAAAAAGAGGGATGATGTAGAGGATCATAATCATGCAAATGACTACCCTGGGAATTCATTCATTGAGTATAAGCCCTGGAATGAATAAAATATGACTCTCCTTGTTCTTTAATTCAGTCTCATTTTTCTCATGGGTGTGTTGTATCCTATGAACACCTTCCCCTGCCTATAGTCCATTTTAAGAGATTGTCAAGGGGTATTTTGACTGTAGGTTGATAACATCATCATTACATGTGAAAAAATACTATACCATATATAAAATTAGTAATTTTAAATGACAGTTTTGGTCTTAATTGGCTATATAGTATTTTCACCTCACTGAAACTCCTAAGTTTGATGCAATTTTGTTGTATTTCTCTATTTGTCTTAGGAAGGTGAAAGGCAGAATAGGATTGACTATTCTTGACAAAGAAAGTTGAGTTGATGCTGACTGGGCCTTTATGTAGTGCACATTAAATTTTACTAATTACATTCAACTGGTATGTTTATTTTGGTGTTGAATTAGATTAATTGAATTAGGTATGAAATACTCCATTGAAGGGAAGAATATTTTATCAACCGAGGAGAATATTTTACCTGAGGGTCAGTTTGTGGCTGTTTGGAAACATCCGCATTATAATAATTTGCATAGTTAAAACTTGGAGGTACAAAGTCTGCAAACTTGATACTTGGTAGAGTTGGTTAACTTGTTTTTCTCTGGTTGAGTAAGAAGCATAGTACACCTAGCTTACAGATTGCTGCTGTAGAGCAAAGATGGGTCTAGACAGATGGATAAAATGTGCATAGCATACATACCTCTTCTTCCATAGGTTTGTAATCATGATCATTATATATGAAGAAATACATCTTACCTTTACGTATGTAATGTTAGTGTTCTTAAATAACAAACTGTAGACAAATATGAGATTATTTTTTAATTTGTAAGAAAACTTCCTAGGTCCATTAGAACCATAGCAATTTCCCCCCCCAAATTTGACATTAAAATTTACTTTAAAGAGTAATTTTAAAATATATCCTAATGGAATAAAATATCTGTGAATCAAGGCCAGATATTTGGTTTAAAATTTCTGTGACAGTTTTCCAGGTGAAAAATATTTAATAATTAGCTGATTTTGATTTTTTAGAGAATGTATGCAGTTTCTGAATGTATCTCATTTATTAGTTTTTCTGGCCAGCGCTTTTGTCAACTACAGCTTTTGTTTTTTCTCTTCCTTGATAAGACTTCAACTGAGGATAAAGGAGGATGGGTGTTAATATTGTTACTCTGTTTTCCCCATTATACCTTGAACATTACTGTTTAATTAGCTATCTTTGTATAGACTTGTTGAGTACAGGGTCTAAATCTTTCCACCTACATAGTTGCAATGTATAACACATAGTTACCTTTTAGTAAGTGTCTAATACATTGTGTGTTTTGTGGACTTTAGGCCAAATCTGACAGCGTTGTTTATAAATTATAGAAAGCTAAAACTAACCTTGGCTTTAATATTCTTAACTTAGAGACTACAAGCTATTCCTTATGAGGTAAGTTGTTATTTTTGGGATTTATGCTTAGAACAGTTTTGGCTCTTATGATAGATCTTGGTTTGAGATTTATACATTGATACAAACTGAGTATCTGTATTTAACAGTTGATTTCTTTATCTCTTTGTCCTTTGTTGGAAAACCTTTATCCAGTAACCTTGCCTCATAAGCAATATTTATTGAGTATTTACTTGAGTGGCTTTTTATGTAAAAGAGTCATGATGTGTATTCCAATATTTTCTCCCTTACAGGAGCTTATAATTTATATGACAACATAAAGTATACATAAAAAGATAAGTAACATTTTCAGGAAGTAAATATGAGTTAGTAGAGTCCATACAGAAATTGAGCCATAGACATTTAAAGGTATGAGAGATCTTGTCCCTGGTTGGAGATTATTAGTGCCATAGTTGAGGAGGCGGTTTTTTTGTTTTGTTTTGTTTTTAGTTGAAGTACAGTCGATTTACAATGTGTTAATTTCTGGTGTCCAGCATAGTGATCCATTTATACATATATATATATATATATTCCTTTTCATATTCTTTTTCATTATATGCCATTACAAGGTATTGAGTATAGTTAGTTCACTGTGCTATACCCTATGACCTTGCTGTTTTATCTATTTTATGTATAGTAATTAGTATCTACAAATCCCAAGCCCCCAATTTATCCCTCCTCACCTCCTTTCCCCTATTGGTAGCCATAAGTTTGTTTTCTATGTCTGTGAGTCTGTCTCTGTTTTGTAAATAAGTTCATTTGTGTCTTTTTTTTTTTTTAATATTCCACACATAAATGATATCATATGGTATTTTTCTTTCTCTTTCTGGCTTACTTCACTTAGTATGTTAATATCTAGGTCCATCCATATTGCTGCAAATAGCATTATTTTATTCTTTTTTTATGGCTGAGTAGTATTCTTGTGTATGTATATATAGATATATATACCACAAAAATGCTCAGTATTGCTGACTATCAGAGAAATGCAAATCAAAGCTACAATGAGGTATCACCTCATACAGGTCAGAATGGCCATCGTTGATAAGTCCACAAACCATAAATGCTGGAGAGGGTTTGGAGAAAAGGGAATCTTCCTACAGTGTTGGTGGGAATGTAGTTTGTTGCAACCATTATGGAAAACAGTATGGAGATTGCTTAAAAAAACTGAAAATAGACTTACCCTGTGATCCAGAAATCTTGGGTATATATCTGGAGGAAACTAATTCGAAAAGATACATGCACCCCTGTGTTCATAGCAGCAATATTTACAATAGCCAAGACATGGAAGCAACCTAAATGTCCATCGACAGATGACTGGATAAAGAAGTTGTGGTAGGGCAGATTTTTGAAGACTACTATTGGGAAAAACATAAAGTGGGCAGTCCAGTGGGAAAACAATAGCCAGTACCTACATAACTTATTATGTGCCAGGCAGTATTTCAAGTACATAAAGTACTCATACTTTATGTATGTAACTCATACAATCCTTAACAACAACCCTATGATGTACGTATTATTGTTATCTCCATTTTAGAGTTGAAGAAACTGAGGCATGCAGACTGTTTCACAGTCTGGTGTGTTCTTAAGCACTATGCAGAAGCTTATTTGGGAGTACTGCATATAGTGCAGGGTTCAGTAGAGTGCATCCATTATGCCTTGAACTTGTATGATTTCAACTAGATATTCTGTTTTCCCTAAAAAATTAAAGAGACAGAGGAAAAGACAGAGACAGAGAGAAAGAGGAAATGAATGAGAATTAGATATCTTAAATTGTGCAAGCAATTTTATCCTGTCATTCCACTGGAATGAGTGTCTGGCCTAGGGTGAGCATGAAGTGAGAGAGGTTAATTTTCTATTCCTCCAGTCATTTTCAGCTTCCATGTACTTTCATATGTGAGCATCTTACCTTGCTGAGTTAGTCTAGGTACGCTAATATGAACTAGTTACTTCTTATGTGCTCAAAGAAACAGGTATCTGTTTTAGTGCAGGAAGAAAAACAGGTTGTCAGTTTATATGTAATTGTGTTTATAGATGATTCAGAGAGCAGTTTCAAGATTAATTTGCACTGCACATTGACTTTAGTATCTGACCCCTAAGATGTAACTTTATAATAGTGCAAGCTTAGATTATGAAGATCTTGATTTCCCCCAGATGAAGAGTTGGAATTCTTGATTTTGAATCTTTGTTTAAAAATTTGGTTTAAAACCCAATGTCAGGCATATCAAATAATGGAGACACTTAGTTCTCTAATTCAGCAAAGTGTCAAACTCATTTGGGCTTGGAACTTTATTGTCCTTTGTATGCTTCTTAATTAGACTTGCCTATGCTCTGAGAATAAAATGTTAATTGTAAGATCCTGATTTTACTCAAATCTTTCAAGGAGGTAGAACTCAGGAATATATAGATTGCTTTATCTAACCAGAAAATATTTTGAAGAGCAAATGATATTAAATCTGTCATTTTGAATTATTTGAAAATAAAATTCATAGTTTGATTATTTTTATAATCTTAAGCTTTGCAAAAATTTTGTAGCAGAGGTTTTCTTTGTTGTCATAGTGTATTTGACCTATATCATTGACATTTCTTTCTTTCTTTCTTTTTCTTTTTTTTTTTTTTGGCGGAAGGAAGCTTAGAACATGCTAGTTTAGCCATTTTAGGGATTCAGCGTTTATCATAATGTGTTTTTTGTATATGACTTACTAGTAAAAGTTCAGGAGGTACTTAGTGACACATTGACTGTAGTAGATAGCTTCCCCCCACCTTCTTGTTGGTGTTTGAATTGATGTAATAACATCCAGAGTTATTTTAAAAAATTGAAAAGTAATGCTGGCACTTTTGTTTTGTATCAAGGCTGTTCAGGTGCATTTTGTATCTAGGGCACTTAGTAGTGTTATGCTTAATTCTGAAGTTAAGATATGTTGGACACTTGAAATGCTTTGAGTAATATTTTAAAATTTTCTTCCTTGAGCTCTGTATTTTTACTTTACTTTCAGTAATAAAAGTAATTTAGCCAATGATTTGCCCAACATTGTGAATATAGAAAAACCTCTGAGTTATGCACTTCAAAACTGATGAAATTTATGTTATGTGAATTTTATTTCAAAGAAATAATTTAACCAAAGCAGAGAAAGTTTAAGGAAAAAAATCACATACCTACTATTTAATTTTTGTTTTCCTTCTGGGTTTTTTTATCTGCATTTTTTAAGTGCTTTTGTAATGAAGTTAATGTGTTTTATTGTAGAAATTAGGAAAAGCAAAATGAAAATAATTTGTGACTGAATATATCTTAGTTTTTGTAATTTATTTCTCCACCAGTGAACATTAAGTTTTACAAATAACATGGTGATGAAGATCTTTAAACACACAGGGTTCGTGTATGTGTATTGAGAGCAGAGGGCAGTATCGTTATTTATTTGTTTATGGTCTCTGCAGTAAGATTACTGTAGCAAAGTGTTCCAACATTTTGTGGCTCTTGACACATGTTGGCAAATTGTTTTCTTAAAAGTTTTTGTGTTACTAAATATTTTTTAAAAGAATATTTTTTGCCTGAATTTGAGGAGATTTATGGTATATTTGAAGGTGAGGTTATTCAATTTTATGGATGCTGTAACTGTTTTAGATGTTTGAGGGAAGAATGTAAAGATAAATGTAGACACTAAGGGAATAGTAGAAGAAGACAAAAGTATACAAGTTAACTGCACTGTGAATCATTAATGTGATAAGTGACATAAGAAATGTATAAACCAAATGCTATTGGAGTTTAGAGAAACAATACTTTATAGATAAAAAGCATACTACTGTCAAATCATATACTACTAACTCTTCGAGAAATGGTGAATGGTTTTTTCAGTGATGAATGTATTAATGTTTTACACACGTAATTCTTTACCTGATGTAATTTCATTTCCTTAATCATAAAGCAGTGTAATTCAGACAAACACAAAATAGTTTTATAGACTGGGAGTCTTTTAATTTTGTAATAGGGGCAATGCCTGGATTGACATATATAAGAAATGTAATCTGGATGATATCCCAGTTTCATTTAGTAGGCTTAAGGAAAAAAAGACATTCATTGTGATTTTTAAAATATGTATAGCTTAATCCTCAAATTATAATTCTTAATCTATTTTTGCTTTTCATTCATATTCTATCTTTGAAAATAGACCGTTTATAGTACTCTCAAGTTTAAAAACACAGCCACCCTTTTAATTAAGAAACTTCATAGTATGTGGGCTAAATTAAGGAAGAGAGGTGAGAATGCTGATATTTTTTGCCATACAGAAATTGTATTCTTAATACTGAATATACTCACAATTCATTGGGTAGGTGGACTGAAATAAAAGTTGGGGGACATTTGTTGATTTTAATTAGCTAGATTTAGATACAAACATGAGAAAGTTACATAGTCTAGAATGACTGGGCACTGTATGCAAAGAAAGTGTTTAGGACTTTAAAAACAAGGTAATGAAGGGAACTCTTGTCAAAGCAACCTCTTTACAGATGGAAATAGAATTCTCACAGAAGATTGTTTTTGTGTGGTTTTCCACTTGATGTGGCAGACTACTATTTCTTGATTCTTAAGGGGAAATTTCTAAATCTTCTTTAATCTAGGGCATGGAGATCAAATACTGTTGTTGGTCAGATTGGTCCGTCCCTTTCCTAGGTAGCCATATCACATGTCTCTGAAATACAGTTTTAAATATGAAGTGGTCTTATTGTCTCTTCTACCTATTACTACAGACAGTCCAGCACCACAGGAGGTCAGAATTTCCCCTTTATACTCTTAGTCCACCTTTCTTTCCAAAGCTTTTGTAGATTGAGTGTGTATATGTGTGTGTTAGGAACCAGGTTTACTCTGTCCCAAAGCAGGACGTTTTCTGTCAGTACTTTTTTTGGTACCCAGTAGGTGGATTTTGTTGAGAAGAGTTTTAAGTCAGTATATCATACTTGTTTCACCAGTGAAGTACAGAATCTCAGAATTATTTTAAAGGTTGGGAAGGTATAACCTGTCTCCCATCTTGCAAAGGTAGTTAAAATAGCTGATGTTAATTTTACCCCAATTTTATTTCTGAAAAACAGGAACACATTTTAAGTATTTTTCAAGTCCCTTTGACATATTTTACTATATAATAGTAATAATTTTAAGCAGTGACTAAGCTGCTTAAGACCATGGGCCAGATTTTTTGGGGGAAAAGGGGCACTAAATGGGTTCACTGACTAAAGTTCCTGAAATATAATTGAGATTTTTATCATGTATTTATGTTCTGGAAGGAGATTGCATATTTAGATTATCAAAGGGGTTATTATTCACCTAAAAATTGGGAACTATAGTTACAAAGTATTTTAGGTAATTGGAAATATGTGGCATTGATTTATCGTAATTTTTGTGCTGAAATATGTTTTAATCAATTTTGTAACAATTCTAAACACAAAAGTTAACAAGTACAATACACAGCTTTTTTATTGAAGTATAGTTGCTGTACAATATTACATAAGTTACAAGTGTACAGTATAGTGATTCACAATTTTTAACTTAATATGTTTACTTATTTGATCAATTCCCTTGTATGTAACTAGTCTTCTGCCGTATCCCTCTAACTCTTCTCTCCCCATCTCTGATGGAGTATCCTTGCTCACCCCTCTGAAGTGCTATGCCCCGCCATACCAGGCCACTCTTCTTACACAGATGCCCTCCTCATCCTCGTTGGGTTCAGGCCTTCTCCTAGGCCCCTTTGGAAGCCATCCTTATCTTGCAGGCTCTGAGACTCTGCTCTGGACCACTGTGACCCTCCCTCTAGCATGTTCACCTGTCTTTCTCAGCCCCAGATAGTGATTTTTGTACTGAATTTTTTCAGGAAGTAAAATGGAAGAAAAAACTGAAATAATTTTGAAGGCTTTAAAAACTAGTATTTAACTGTATTATAGAATTAACTGGCATATGAATAGAAGAAATAATTTTTTATTATGTTAAAAAATTTGATGAAGTTGTAATTTGGGGCTGCCATAGAAAAAAATGACTAAATGGAGATAAAACTTTGGAAAAATTTAGCTTGGAAATGAAAGTTATTTACAGCTGTGTTTAGTGTTGTAGAGGTACCATTTGTTACATTTACATATGTTTTGACAAACTAAGTTTGGAAAACTTTTGGATGGCCTCCAAACTTACTAATAATTGATACAAATAGGTTAATATTTAGGAGGAAGAAGAAAACTTTAGATTTGGGGGCTCTGTCTTACACTGTCTAGAACTCTCAGGTAAGCATTTAATAAACATAAAATAATTGTGCATTTCAAAGAATCAGATGTGAGCATGATTCTTAACTAACTCAAGTTTTTATGATAGGAGACTATAAATTGTTTACTATGTTACAGACGGTAATAATTACAGTAATAGCATAATAGATTTCCATAGCATTCCTGTCATGGTCCTGAGAATAGATTTTAATTGAAGGGTCAGCAATTCAGCTGATATACACTGACTAAGCTGATGATATAAAAATGGAAGTGACCACTTCAACTTTTAAAGGAATTTCCAGGGAAACACACACTACTAATTACAATTTAATTTAATAAATGCTTTAGTAGTATATGTTTAGTATGCTGTGTAAAGAGTTAGGAAAACTATTATTTGGACTTAATGGGGAAAACATCTTACTGCCTGATAGGATAGATTAGAGTCCTGAAGCCAGTAGCTCATATTGTGCTTAAATTTCAAATGTTTTATTTATTTTGGAAATTTTATAAAACAGCTATTTATACTTATGTTTGTTATTTATGTTTTTAGCATACTGTGAAAATCAGCTTCTACATTTAAACTGACTTAAATCTGCCTTATAATACTAAGTACAATACCTGCTAAAGTAAAAAGAATATTGTACTTAACCTAGCTTTAAACTCAAATTTTTGCCACAGATAAGCTTTCTAACCTTGGACAGATCACTTTGAATCTATATCTTCATCACAATAAACATTTACCTGGTCTTTCTACACCACGCATTGCCCTGAAATTTAAAACAAACCGAGATAGCCACATCCCCTAAGAACCTGATGTGTGGGACAAGGGTAGATTGGAGACACTTGGACCATAATACTGTTTCCTATGTGTAACTAGCTATACTTCACTGAGGGCTTGAGATAACTGTGTATATGAATGCACTTTGTACATGTACTCTGTGTGTGTGTGTGTGTGTGGATATATATATATAAAATGTACCTAGTAAATCAATAACTAAATAAAATGTTAATATTAAGCATATATTTATTAGTGTATTTTTACGACTTAAGTTTTAAGATCTAAATACTAAATACCAAGGATGAAGAGAAGATAAAGATCAGGATGGTTGAGAATGATATGGCAGCTAACAGGTTAAATACTTGATTAATCTTTACTTTGAACTGCTTTGGTTGAACTCCTTTGATTATAAACATTCAAGGCACACATGTTGTGCCCTTACCTTACAATTCAGTTTAGATTGCTTGGTAAAACTTTTCTGGTGAGCTTGAGATTTAGCTAATTTGAAAGATGGTTGAGAATTTGTTCTTTTCTTTTCCCCATTGTAAATAAGATTTAGCTGGGTAGCTTGCATTCTCATTAACAAAATTGATTTTTGTACTTGCTATTATGTACATTTCAATAAAGACATGAAGTTTAAGTATTTTGCTGAAGTTACTTATGTGACATCATGAGTCTTAAGAGTACACTTGCTTTATAGTTCCTACAATGTTAAATCCTGTCTCTTGCAAACCTTCTGAGTATCTTATTTTCCCTTGAGTGTGTTAGGTACTTAATGCCAGTGATATAAAGAGTCTTTGGGATTCTTTTTATCAAAGATTGACAGTAAGACTTTAATTTTGAGTCTCAAAATTAAATTTTTCATATACATTGATGTTTGCTGTTGTTGTTGGATCATGTTTTAATAAATCAGATTTAATACCATTCAACACTTAACAGTAGTATTTCTTGGTTCAGGCCATTATTATAGATAATTTTAGACTAAAGAAGAAATTTCATAAAATCTTAATCATCTAAAAGGCCAAATACACAAAGGAATTAAATGAACTAAGTTTTGATTGTACTAGGTCTGTATTTCTCTGACCCTTTCAGTGAAAATCATCTGGGCTGCCTAATCAGGATGTTCATTCCTAGGAATGTTTCAACAAGAGCTGCCCTTGCTCTCCATTCTAAAGTTTAAAGAGTACTGCTCCAAGCATACATTAACGTTCAGGGAAAGGAATCAAATTGTATATTTCTTTGAAATGTAGTTGTGTTTTTTGATATAACAAATATATTAAAATATTCTTCCTGTAGAAACTGTTACTTGTTACAAAATAGTTTTTCATTAGAAATCGTAATAGAGGAGTGGATGGAATTTTTTAAAAAGAGAAAAGGTCTCCATTGTTAATTGTGGTGTATTTTCTCTCTCTTCTACACAGTTGTAATACCATATTTTTATATACTTTCTTTACCTAAAGCTATGGCAGACATTTTCTGATGTCAAATGAGTTTCTAAAAACTAATTTTCAGTGGCTGGTTAATATTATTTTTATGAGTACTACACTCAACCTGTTTTTGTTGTGAACTCTGTGATCCCTGAAAGGTTCCCTTCCTTTCCCCTCTACTACTTTACTGTTAAAAAATATTATTGCAGTGTTTTTCCCTGTGTGTTTGATTCCCTGAAGTAGCTGACGTGCTAAAGATGTGAACTGAAAATTTTATACCAATTTATAGTTACCACAGATGTGTAACTGCTCTTGTTTGTCTCATCATTGCAAATATTGAGTAGAAATCTTTTTAAAATGCTAAATAAAGCAAAGTGACGTTGCTAATTTAGCATTGGACGAAGGCTTCTCATTTTAATTTGCATGCCTTTGATAATTGATTTGAAAATTTTTTGTCTAGCTTTTTATTAAGCATAGTTACACCATTAACAATTTCTTTGTTTTATTATGAATGTTATAACCATGCATACTCATATATTTGCATATATATATAAAGAAATACTGGTGAGACAGATTCACATAGTCACCAGTGTGATTCACACAAGCCACTGCTGGTCCTTAAGGTATAAATTTTGGTATGTGAATAGATTTATGGAACTTGAAAGAATTTATGAGTCATTCTAGTTCAGATGATTAAACTTTGTGCACTTGCAAAGCCATTCCTTAGCACCACTTTGTAGAATGAAAAATCAACTCCTTGCTGCTTCTTTTCTATCCACTGGATATTCATGTAAAATAACTTCTTTGCTATGCTCTTATCTCCTTCCTTATATCTCTCTCCTTTTACTTACCCTCAAGTGTGGCCATTGGCCTTAAGCTGCCCTCTAGTTTCACAGAGCCCTCCACTCTGATATTTTGACAAAATACTTACTTTTTATGATTCACAGATTTAAAAACTAGCTCTGTTTCTCTCCAAATTAAACTTCTTAGTTTCCTTAGTGAATACTGGACACAACTAGAAATTAGAGGAAAAGTCTGATCCCCCTCCCCATATGAAAGACTGATAGTATTAATAAGAATACTTGATTTTTGAAAGAGAATATTTAATGAATTAGAATTTCAGGCAATGATGTGAAGAATTTAGAAGAACATGGGGGAGAGAGAACTCACAGACATTTCTATCTGTCCATTTCAGCTGTTTCTCAGTTTAGCAGAAGAACTTACAGAAACTTGATAGCTAGCCTAGGAAAGGCTGCAGACCCTAGCCTAAGTAAGGCTGTACATTTTGAGCACAAAATTGTGATAATCCAATTTTGGAATAATTAATCATGAAAAATTTTCCAACTAGGCATTTAGATTTTTCTGGTAACATGAGGATACATTTTAAAAAGGGTAGTTATCCACTTGAACTGGGCTATATAAAGAGTAATTTTATCCTAAGAAATATCATAAACATCCTCCTTAAGGCCTCCCAGCTTTAGATGCATAGCAAGTGCAAACTTTTTGGCTTGTTGAATGAGGTAATTATTGAGTGGCTGTTTAGAATGTTTGCTACTAGCTACACAGCAGAATTATTACTTAGCTCCTAGTGCTGGTGGTCAATCACTGTAATTAGAATAAGTAAACATTGTTTAGATAATTGCAGAGCCAGGACATAGGGAACCTGTTTAGCTTGCATTTTAGGTTAGCATGGACACAGTTCTGTATGTCAAAGGATGCCCTAATAGATTATGAGGAAATGAAGTAGTCTTATAGCAAATCCCAGATGTATAGACTACCTTGGAAATAATCTGTATCTAATATAATCTAGAATGTTCTTGATAGAATAAATCTTCAGAGATAAGCACATTAAAAAGCAAAGTCTAGCTCCCTCCCTTGATTACATATTTTTATTTACCTCATTTTATAGCCAGATGTAAAAAAAGAATAAATCTTTACTTTTTAAAAATTTCCCTAATTGTTATTATATTTTATATTACAGAAGTCAAATATTTATTCCATCATTTTCTTTTATTAACATTTTCAACAGAGGGACTGGGGATTGAACCCAGGACCTTTTCATGCTAAGCATGTGCTCTACCACTGAGCTATACCCTACCCCCCAATAAATCTTTACTTTTAAATTTCCCATTCATCACTTCTCACCATTTTCTCTCCTTAATACAAAACTGCTTTTATTAAAGGTCAGTAAAAGGCCTTCTTGTTGTCCCTTAGTCACTTTCCCTTTAACCTCCCATTTGGTATTGTTGACCACTTTTTCCTTGCAGTTCTTTCTCTCTCTCTCTCTCTCTTTTTTTTTTTTTTGGTGTGTTTGTGTGTGTGATACTTCCTCCTGGTTTATCTGGTTGTTTAGGGTCCTTTCCACAGGCCATCTTTAAATGGTGTAATCTGGCATTTTGCCCACTGTTGTCTTAAACTTGCTAGAGTTTCTTAGTTTCATCTGCCTTACAAATCATTTTGGGAAGCATGTTCCAAATATATCTGGAAATACTTGCCTAAATTCTGGGCTTTAGGTCCTAGGTAGGGTATATTTATCTATTTTGTCATTTCTTAAATGACACTAATGTGCATTCTTTTTAAGAACTCTATCTTGACACTGTCTCATCTCTACCTCAGTTGAAATTAACATCTGCATCTTCCTAATATGTAACACTTGAGTATTTTTTTAAAGTGTCAAATACTGTGCTAATAAATTTTATTAAAAGAAGCTAATAAAATTCGCACTATACTCATAAAATAAGTATCTTATTGAGATCACATATTGTGGCTGATTTAGGATTTGAATTTGAGTAAAACTGCTTTCAAATCTCAGGAAAAGTGAGAGTAGGAAGGTGAGGAACAGAACAGGAGCACAGTGTGGTCCATAGCCCCTCTCAAGCACTGGACTTTCCTCTTGCCTAAACCCTAGCATAGTTATCCAATGGGAGAGTCCAATGGGGAATATGAAGAGACTTCATTTAGAAGCAGATTTTACATGAGGAGCAGAGTCGAGTGCTGAGAGTTAGAATACCACTGTTCTGGTTCTTGCTTTGTTGCTTAACCAATTGTACTCTTGGCATCAGTCAGCTACTTTCTCTTTGGTTTAGTTTTCTAGTGTTAGAAATTGGTTTGATTTGTATCTCTAAGGACTGTCCCAGTTCTAATGTTCTGAGACTTTACATAATTTAGCAAGATGGTGTTGAACACATTATATGTGTTTATTACATAGTTTGTGTAATGAAATGGATTTTTCCAAGCCACTGATGATAAAACTGAAGAGGAGCATCTCTTTGTTGTAATTTATGTGCAATTTGCAAATGAAAAATCAAGGTTTAAGCTGCCTGTGAATTTTCTACTTAACTAATATAATATCATTATTTATATTAGTTGCTGTAACTGTATATGATTAAGGAAAATAATTTAACAAAGAATTATACCGTATAATGTCTTAAAGTATGTTTTATGTGTTGAATGTTAATAAATATTTTAGGGGTTGGGTGAAATGATCTAAAGCTGCAAAATTGAGGAGTTGCTAGGTGAAACAAAGATAAGCAGTTTCTTTAATTGTAGGACTTCTCAGAGCCCTTATCTTGGGTTTATGCCCAAGGATCTCAAGGAACTTGACTTTAACTAATTATTGATGTGTGACTTTCTTCAAAGCCATTATGAACAAACATTCATGAGTGTTTCATTCTTAGGCTTGAAATGTAGTATTCTTGAATGATGATGGCATGGCTTTAATGGGCTAGACTTCAGAGATAAAGAGGACATGGGTTATTTTAACCTGATAATGTTAAACTACAGGTATAGTATTAGACTCTAGTTAGTTACTCTTATTCCATAATTTTTATAACGTATTTGGCATCGTAAATTGTAAGTATTTCAGTGTTCTGTCTTAACAAGGGCAGAAAAATTTAATTTCAGTTAATTCCCCTTGAAGTTCAGTAAAATAAGGGAATGATAATGACTTTGTTGCAGACCATATATAGTGCATTTCAAAGTCAAATACATGTGAAATAGTCATTAATTTGGATCACTTAACAGATCTTAAAATATTAATTATAAAGAAATATAAAATGCTACAGCTAGTTATTCTGTTTATATTTTATTAAATAATTTTGTTTGCTTAAGCTAGGATGTATATAATTCTGAATTTTGTTATTCTTAAATGTTTCCTAAATAATAATAAATAACTTGATTGAAGTTGTTTCCATAGATTCTTTGTTTAAGTAGAGTTTGAGCTGGTGGGACTGATCATAGCTCTCTATTATTTTGCATTAGCAACACTATTGCTTTCCCTTTAGCAGAGCCAATGAGGAAGAATCGATTGTAGTTATAAGTTACCTTGAGAGACTTAGGACAAGGCTGTCTTATGATTAGGATGTCTGACATTTTAGTATATAAGTAAATATTACTTTACTACAGATAAGTAGGAATTAATAATTTAGTGTCCAAACTCAGGCATAACTTCATTGCATCCAACATTTCTTTTCATGTATTTTGAGGCTAGTACCCTTTAGAATCTTCATATTGCCATCCTTACCCTCCTGGTCTATTCTCAAATGTCTCACATGTTTATTTCCCCTAAAAAAGAAAAGTTTATAAGAATAAACATTTTTATTTTCTAAAAGATGTAAATTCTAAAGACATGTAGTAAAGTGAAGTTCCTTTTTCTCCTTCATTCAGTCCCATTCCCTTTTCATAGTGACAACCATTATTAAGTTGTTAGAAGTTTCCTGGCATTTTTCTATAATTTTATATACAGCAGTCATTCCCAGATAGATTTCTTTTTTAATGTAAATGGTACCATGCTATAAATACTGTTCTGTGAATGTTTTTTCTATATCATTTAGTATTTTTACTTATATTCATGTCAGTACATGAAGTTAACTCATTCTTCAGAGTATGTGTTTATCATGATTTATTCAGTCTGCTATTAATGAACAATTAATGCTTAATTTCATTAAATTTTTAGGCATACATATAAATGCTTGTATAATGTACATTTCTAAAAGTGAAATTGCTGGGCTGGGTCAAAAGGCATATGCATTTAAGTTGTGATAGACTACCAAATTGTTCCTCAGAAAAGCCACACCAGTTTATAGTTTCAAGAGCCACTCTGAGGGTTGATCTATTTTCTTTAGGCTTATTTAGGCACAAGTTTCTCTCTGAACACCACTTCAGTTATCTCAAGTTTTCATAGGTTGTATTCATTTTGTTTGTATTTGAGTTTTTCAGATAAGACTAATTGAGGGGAGTTGCTATTTTATATCTCCATGGGCAGATGGGTTATGTTATTTTGTTATTAATTTTTAATTTCACTGCATTGTAGTCAGAGAATATGATCTGTAGATTTCTGTGTTTTTCATTAGTGATTGATTTTCTTTGTAGCCAAATATATGATCCGATTATGTAAGGGCTCCATAGGTATTTGAAAAATGTTTTTCTCTGGGTAGAAGTTTTGGCATTTATTTTTGAAAATCAAACTTACTGATTATTTAGATCATTTCTAATTTTTAGTCACTTGGTTACTCAGTATTTGAGAGACCTCTTAGCCTTTTACTATGTATGTTCTCTTAGCTCCTCATTGTTTCTGTAAGTTCCATGAGAAATGGAGTTCTGTCTTTTTTGCCCTTTTAATTCCTGTACATAGTAGGTGATTAATAAATACTTGCTGAATTATATTTCATGCAAAGTAGCATGTCATATTTCATCTTGCTCCTTGGGGATATTTTGTATTTGGAATGTGGTATTGTTTTCAGTTTTCAATATGATCTTAACCTTATTTATCAGGATAAGTAAAAGAAAAATTATTAGAGGAAATTCTTATTAGTCAAAATGTTCATGGATTTCTTCTCTGCACGAGACCCAGCTTGTGAATTATATTGATTGTGAAAACACAGCTCTGGTTCCCTTCTCGTCACCAATGAGAGTGTCCCTTCCTTTCTTTAAGAAGTTGTAGGGATTTGTTGTAGGGTTTAAGGCCTCCATGCCTCACACTTGATCTCTTGTTCAGTGTTGGATTCTCTCCTGTATTCCCTTTAGATTCTCAATCCTTACTTGGCCACCTCACCTTCCTGCTGCTTTCTCTGGATCTCCCATTCAGCATTTAACACATTCCCTTGTACTGGATTCTTAACTGCTTAATATAGTCCTTCTACTTCTTTGCCCTTAATGAAACTGGGCCCATTTCTCCTACAGCTTATAACTTTCTTAAAGGGGAGCCTTGTTCTCTTCACCTCATGTGCCAAGACAAGAGGGAGATGGTCTCGGTTACCTTGCTTATTGTTAAAACCTCCTGTTCCACTGGGGCCCTGCAGACTAGGAAAAATAGACATCATTTTAGTTCATAGTAACTTACGCTAAAAATTAAATATCAAATTCTAAACTTTAAGAAAAAATAATTAAGATATATTTTCTTTGATATGGCTCCTCTAATTGAGTTTGGATTTGAGGGAGGAAGTGTTTTGAGCTTCCTGTTTTCCTGATTCCAGGATACTATCTATGAAACATATAATCAGATTTGATTGGGGGGAGGTAAGAAATAGTACAGTAAATGAACATTTTGATAATAAGAGACATTTATTTTTAGAATTGTTGATGGGGGAGAGGAAAATGTGTATCTCAAAATTAAGGAAATTGGGCAGTTCTTCTAAGAAAACATTTTACTTTAGATAAATAAATCTAAATAACTTAGAAGTGACTACAAACATAAATGCAAAATGAGGACTAGAGACACCTATTACATATGAACAATGTTGAACTGGACTCTAAAATTGTCTTTTCCTTGGCCAAATGATACCCTGTAATATTTGTAGTGTTTACTTTGATGAAGATACACCTAGTTAGCGTAGTCATCACTTACATTGTAAATTAGTCTAGAAGAATATAACATACAGAACAAACTGTTCAGATAGAAAACTTATTTACCTTTAAATTGCAAGTTAGGTGTCTTTCTAGACTTTCACTAATAATTTACTTTGGCATTTTATTAACCTCCATAACTGTTGATAAAGTTTCTTGAAATGTTTGTCTTGATTTTAAGCAAGAGGATTTATCTTTTGTTGGTATAATCAACCTTCAGGGATACCACATAGGAACTGAATCTTAAAGCTTTGATGCATAATTTCACTGTGAGTTGTCTAGGAACGGATGGAAAATAATTTAACTACCTCCTGAGATGTCAAAAATCAGCCATAGCTAAGTTTTAATTCAGGGTATAGAAGCTACTACTTCATATAGTCAATGTTAAGAGTTTAGATAAAGATAGAGGGAAAAAATTCACTGTGGGAGAAAAAAATCATAAATGAAATACAGTTAGGTATTTTCTGATTTTTAATGAGTATTACAAAAGCAGAAGATCTTTACAGGTTTTGTAATAGCATGAAGTACATATTATTTAGAATTAAGGGAGCAATCTTGATGATTGTTCCCTAAAAGATAATTGCTGAAAAAAACAAAATGAAACAAAACAAAACAGTCTTGTCCCTAAATAGGAAAATCATGAGTCTAAGCTTTCGAGAGTCAGATATATGCTAACTTTATTATGTATTTTCGTTAATATATTTTATTTACTAGCTTTATAGTAACTTGTTTAAATTCCTGTGAGCAGCTGTTGGGGGTTAAAGGAAAGCCTGTAAACATACTGTATCACAGTTTTTCCTCTATGATAGTAAAGGAGGAAAGAAACTTATTGGTATAAAATCAGCTATGACATATAATTCCTAAATATGAAATTTATGCCTCCCTCCTTTTTAAATTTAGCTGAGGAAATTGATCAAATTCCTTTCCAAGGTAATTATGCCAATAAAGATCAAAGTAGGAAGTAAGCAGCCTAAAATAGAAATGCTAACAATTCTAGGAGCTTAAAAGATGGTTTCAGTTTGTATTTATAAAGCAGTTTCAAAGTTTGACTTTTCTTTTAATGTGTGCTCAAAAGGTTATTGTAGGTATGATGAAAAAGGCTGCTTCTAAGGAAATATATTGTAAACTGAATAGAGGGAAATTTACTTGTTTCCTATACATTCAGAGAAAAAGCACACCCTTTTTTCTCTATGGGAAGATCAGAAGGATCATATTATTCTTACGCTTTCCTAGGCTTTCACAGTTTTACATTCCTACCTACTTGACCAAGAGTGGTCTATTATTGCCAGAATTCTCAGAGCCCTGCGTTTGAGAATGCTATTTCCTCTTCATGTTTATCTTAAATTTGTTCACTGTGTTTTTCCTCTTTTCTCTTTCTAAAGCAACTCCCACATCCCCATTTATCTCTTTAAAATTTTTTCTTTGTAATTTTTCCTTCTGTG
The DNA here is from genome assembly GCF_048773025.1 of Camelus bactrianus. NCBI lineage: Eukaryota > Metazoa > Chordata > Mammalia > Artiodactyla > Camelidae > Camelus > Camelus bactrianus. The sequence goes on along the minus strand of NC_133545.1, from coordinate 36,949,634 downwards.
TTCATAATTTAAATTCAGCTCACCTAACGGGTCTCATACATTATCATGCAATTCTATGTGAATTTTGTGTATGAGATTCTCATATATACATTTTTCTTCAGTGTTAATTGCTGCAACTTTTTGGAGAAATTATCTGACAGTGTTTATCAAAGTTGAAAATACACATATTTTATGAATCCAAGATCTCATTTCTGGGAGTTTATGTAACAAATGGAAATAACAGTATACAAAGATATACACAAGATAGCAGTACATAAAGAGAGAGAGAGAGATCTTTTTATTAAAGCATGATTTATAGGTGCAAAAGATTTGGAACATCTTGCATGTGCATTAATAAGGAAAAGATGAATAAATTATGCCTAATGTGGAATACTGGACACCTATTAAGAATAAGTTTTTATTTGAAAGGCTGTCCATGATGTGTTCATTTCTTAAAAAAGATAAAATGCATGGGATGAGTCAGTTTTTCCTGTTTGCTTGTATTTGATCCATTCATATACATGCTATTTATATTTGTGAAAGAGAAAGTTTGGAAAAATATACACCAAACTGGTAAGTGAGGTTATTTTGAGAATTGAAGGAATTAATTTGGAAGATATTCAAGGAGAAAATTACTTTTACTTTTTATTGTTGAATTACACAAGCATCTATAGCTTTTAAAATTTAATAGTTGAATTCTAAAATAGATTAGAAAGAATATATATACACATGTGTATTACTTTTAAAATTGAAAAAAATTCAACATAGATGTAGAGCTTCAATTATCAATTCATGGCAGTCCTCCAGCCCCCCATACCTCCAGTTTTTGTATGTGTGGTAAAATGTACATGACACACTATTTACCATTTTAACCACTTTTAAGTGTACAATTCAGTGCCATTAAGTATTTTCACATTGTTGTGCAACTGTCACCACTGTCTAGCTCCACAAATTTTTATTAGCCCACACTGGAACTTTGTACCTGTTAAACAGTAACTCTCCACTCGCCAATCCCTGGTAGCAGTTCTACTTTGTCTCTTAGAATTTGTTCTTGTTAACTTCATATAAGTGTAATCATACAATATTTATCCTTTTGTGTCTGGCAAATTTCACTTAGTATAGTGTGTTCAAAGTTCACCCTTGCTATATGTCAGAATTTCATTTCTTTTTAAGGCTGAAAATACACCATTGTATTTTTATAATACATTTTGTTTATTCATTCATCTGTCTGTTGACATTTGAGTTTTTTCCACCTTTTGATTATTGTGAATAATGCTACTACGAACATGTGGTGTACAGTCATTCAGTCCCCTACTTTCAGTTCTTTTGGGTATAAACCAGAAAGAGGTAGAATTATGGAGCCATATGGTTTTCCTATATTTAAATTTTTGAGGACTGTCATACCATTTTTTAGAGTGGCTGTGCCATTTAACATTTCTACCAGCAATGCACAAGGCCTTCAATTCATCCACCTTCACCAACACTTGTTTTTTATTTTTGGGGTAATATCCATCTTAATGGATGTAAAGTAGTAAGTACCATTGTGGTTTTGATTTGCATTTCCCTAGTGACTAGTTATGTTGGGCATATTTTAAAGTGCTATTAGTATATTGTCCTTGGAGAAATGTCTGGTCAAGTCCATTTTTAAATTGGGTTGTTTGGCTTTTTGTTTTTGAGTTGTAGTACCTTATATATTGTGAATATTTATCCGTTATCACATTTATGATTTGCAGATATTTCCTTTTATTCTGTGGGTTGTCTTTTCATTCTGTTAATAGTGTTCTTTGATGACGCACAAGGTTTTTAATTTTGATGAAGTCCAATTTCTTTATTTTTCTTTTAATGCCTATATTTTGATTCAAGAAATGGTTCAAGAAATAATTGCCAAATCCAGTGTCATTAAGCTTTCCCCCATGTGTTCTTCTTAGAGTTTATAGTTTTAGCTTTGATCCAGTTTGAATTAATTTTTATCATGGTGTATAGTATGGATCCAACTTCATTTTTTTGCATGTGGATATTCTCTTTTTCCAGCATCACTTGCTGCAAAGACTGTCATTTCCCTATTGAATGGTTTTGACACCCTTGTCAAAAATCATTTGACTATGCAAGAGTTTATTTCTGGACTCTTTTTTCTATTTCATTGTTTTATTTGTCTGTCTTTATGCCACACCACACTATTTTGATTACTATAGCTTTTTAGTAAGTTTTGAAGCCAAGAAGTGAGCCTTCTAACTTTGTTTTCATTTTCCAAGACTATTTTGACTATGTGGGGTCCCTTAAGATTCTATTTGATCTTTAAGATGAGTTTTTCTATTTCTGAAGAAAAAAGTCATTGGGATTTTAGTACGAATTGAGTTGAATGTGTTGATTGTTTTAAGTTGTGTTGTCATTATAGTAGTATTAAATCTTCCACTCCATGAACATGAGATATCTTTTCATTAGGTCTTTAATTTCTTTCAGTGATGGTTTGTAGTTTTCAGTGTACAAGTCTTTAGCCTCTTTGGTTAGGTTTATTACTAAGTACTTAACTTTTCATGCTGTTGTAAATGGACTTACTTTCTCAATTTCTGTTTGGGATTGTTCATTATTGTGCAGAAACACACACATGTGTATTGATTTTGTATCCTGCAACTTCCCTGAATCCATTTATTACCTGTAACTGTGTGTGTGTGTGTGTGTGTGTGTGTGTGTGTGTGTGTGTGTAGGCTCTTTAGGATTTTCTACATGTAAGATCATACCATCTGTTAAAAAGATAATTTTATTTCTTCCTTTCCAACTTGAATGCCTAATATTTCTTTTTCTTGCCTAATTTTTCTGACTACTTATTGTGTAGAAGAGGTGAAAGCTGACATTCTTGTCTTGTTCCTGATCACAGAGGAAAAGCCTTCAGCCTTTCACATTGACTATGATGTTAGCTGTGGAGTTTTCATACATGGTCATTATTATAGTGAGATAGTTCCCTTCTATCTGTAATTTGTGGAGTTTTTTTTTTTTAATCATGATAGGATGTTGAATTTTGTCGTATGCTTTTTCTGCATCAGTTGAGATGATCATGTAGTTTTCCCCCTTCATTCTGTTGATGTGGTGTATTACATTGATGGATTTTTGTATGTTGAACCATCATTTATTCCAGGAATAAATCTTGCCTGGTTATGGTATATAATCCTTGTAATGTTTTCTATTGAATTATGTTTGCTAGTACTTTGTTGAGGATATTTACATTAATATTCATCAGGGATTTTAAACTATAAGTTTCTTTTCTTGTAGTGTCTGTCTTGCTTTGGTATCAGGATAATGCTGGCTTAGAATGAGTTTCTGTTTCCTCCTTTCAATTTCTTGAAAGAGCTTGGAGAAGATTGGTTTTAATTCTGATTTTAATGTTTGTGATGCCATCTAGTCTAGGGCTTTTTTGAGGTAGGGGGATGATTACTGATTTAATCTCTTTACTAGTTATAGGTCTGTTCAGGTTCTCTATTCCTTTATGATTCAGTCTTATTAGGTTGTCTGTTTCTGGGAATTTGTCCATTTCATATGCATTACCCAATTTATTGACATAGTTATTAATAGTACTCTCTCTTTTTTTTTTTTTTTTTTTTTTTGAGTAGAGATAGATTTATTTGGAGAGATATGTACTTCATAGACAGAGTGCAGGCTGTTTTAGAAGGCAGGAGAAAGGCCACAAGGTCTGCAGTTGGGTGTTTAAAGTAAAACTAGTTACTCCATAGGCAGAATGTGGTCCATCTCATCAGAAGGGAGAGTGGCCAGTAGTACAGTCTTATACTTCTTTTTGTTTCTGTAAAAGCAGGAGTAATATTCACAATTTTCTTTCTGATTTTAGTAATTTGAATCTTTCTTTTATTCTCAGTCTAGCATTTCCTTTCTTTTTCTGAATTTGAGTTTAGTTTGTTCTGTTTTTTAAGTTCCTTAAGTTGTAAAGTTAGATCTTTGATTTCAGATCTTCATTTTTATGTATATGTTTACAGTTATAAATTTTCCTCTAAGCAATGATTTTTCTGTATCTCATACGTTTTGGTATGTTGTGTTTTCATTTTCCTTTGTTTCATGGTATTTCCTAACTTACCTTGTGATTTCTTATTTGACCTATTAGTTGTTTGAGTGTATTGTTTAATATCCTCATATATATTAATTTTTCTGTTTTCTTTCAGTTATTGATTTCTAGTCTCATTCCCTTGTAAAAGGAAAAAACCCTCTGTTATCAATCTTTTATCTTCTATCTGGTTCTTCTGTCCATTTTAAAAAGTGGAATATTGAACTCTATTATTATTATTGTAAAATTGTCTATTTTTCCCTTCAAAATTCTGTCAGTGTTTGCTTTATATATTTTGGAGCTCTGAAGTGTGGTGTATATATGCTTATTCTTCTAATATCTGCTTCATGAACTGACCCTTTTGTTGATATATAATGTCCTTCTTTGTATCTTATAACAAACAATTTTTTACTTAAGTATGTTTTGTCTGATACGGGCATAGCCACCTCACCTGTTTTGGTTACTGCTTACTTGGAATATCTTTTTTCTCCTTTTACTTTCAACTTGTATGTGTCCTTAGATCTAAAGTCCTTAGATCTTACAGATAGCATATAATTGGATTGTATTTTTTAGCCATTTTGGCAGTCCGTGCCTTTGATTAGGGAGTTTGATCCTTGTACATGTAATTACTGTTAACTGAGAACTTAGTTTTGTCATATTGTTGTTTTATGTGTGTCTTACAGCTTTTAAATATATCATTCCCTGCTTTACTGCCTTCTTTTGTGTTTAGCTGATGTTTTATAACATCACTTTTTGATTTCCTTTCTAATTTCCTTATATATTCTATAGATACTTTCTTTGTGGTTATCATAGAGATTGTATATAAATTCTAAGTTATAAATAATTTTATTTGAACTTGTACCAGTTTAACTTTTGGGGGGGTAATTAGGTTTCCTTATTATTTTTAATTAAAAAGAAATTTGTTTTAACAGAGGTACTGGGAATTGAACCCGTGCATGCTAAGCATGTGCTCTGCCCCTGAGCTATACCCTCTCCCCCAGTTTAACTTAAATTACATATACAGACTACTTCTATACAGCCCTCCATACACTTTTTTAAAACATTTTTTTATTCAGTTATAGTCATTTTACAATGTTGTGTCAAATTCCAGTGTAGAGCACAATTTTTCAGTTATACATGAACATACATATATTCATTGCCACTTTTTTTTTTTCACAGTGAGCTACCACAGATCTTGTATATATTTCCCTGTGCTATACAGTATAATATTTTTTTATCTATTCTACATTTTGAAATCCCAGTCTGTCTCTTTCCACCCACCCCTTTGGCAACCACAAGTTTGTATTCTATGTCTATGAGTGTTTCTATGTTGTATTTATGTTTTGTTTTGTTTTTTTAGATTCCCCATATGAGTGATCTCATATGGTATTTTTCTTTCTCTTTCTGGCTTACTTCACTTAGAATGACATTCTCCAGGAACATCCATGTTGCTGCAAATGGCATTATGTTGTTGGTTTTTATGGCTGAACTGTATTCCATTGTATAAATATACCACATCTTCTTTATCCAGTCATCTGTTGATGGACATTTAGGCTGTTTCCATGTCTTGGCTTTTGTAAATAGTGCTGCTATGAACATTGGGGTGTAGGTGTCTTTTTGAAGTAGGGTTTCTCCTGGATATATGCCCAGGAGAAGGATTACTGGGTCATACGGTAAGTCTATTCCTAGTCTTTTGAGGATCTCCATACTGTTTTCCATAGTGGCTGTACCAAACTGCATTCCCACCAGCAGTGTAGGAGGATTCCCTTTTCTCCACAGCCTCTCCAGCATTTGTCATTTGTGGACTGTTGAATGATGGCCATTCTGACTGGTGTGAGGTGATACCTCATTGTAGTTTTGATTTGCATTTCTCTGATAATTAGTGATATTGAGCATTTTTTCATGTGCCTATTGATCATTTGTATGTCTTCCTTGGAGAATTGCTTGTTTAGGTCTTTTGCCCATTTTTGGATTGGGTTGTTTGGTCGTTTCTTATTAAGTCGTATGAGCTGCTTGTATATTCTGGAGATCAAGCCTTTGTCGGTTTCATTTGCAAAAATTCTCTCATTCCGTATGTTGTCTTTTTGTTTTACTTATGGTTTCCTTTGCTGTGCAGAAGCTTGTAAGTTTCATTAGGCCCCATTTGTTTATTCTTGCTTTTATTTCTATTGCTTGGGTAGACTGCCCTAGGAGAACATTTTTGAGATGTATGTCAGATAATGTTTTGCCTATATTTTTCCTCTAGGAGGTTTATTGTATCTTGTCTTATGTTTAAGTCTTTGATCCATTTTGAATTTATTTTTGTGTAAGGTGTAAGGGAGTGTTCTAGCTTCATTGTTTTACATGCTGCTGTCCAGTTTTCCCAGCACCATTTGCTGAAGAGACTGTCTTTATTCCATTGTATTTTCTTGCCCATTTTTTCGAAGCTTAGTTGACCAAAAGTTTGTGGGTTCATTTCTGGGCTCTCTATTGTGTTCCATTGGTCCATATGTCTGTTTTTGTACCAATACCATGCTGTTTTGATGACTGTTGCTCTATAGTATTGTCTGAAGTCTGGGAGAGTTATTCCTCCAGCCTCTTTCTTTTTCTTCAGTTATGCTTTGGCAATTCTAGGTCTTTTGTGGTTCCATATAAATTTTATTATGATTTGTTCTAGTTTTGTGAAATATGTCCTGGATAATTTGATAGGGACTTCATTAAATCTGTAGATTGTCTTGGGCAGTATGACCATTTCAACAATATTAATTCTTCCAATCCAAGAGCATGGAATATCTTTCCATTTTTTAAAGTCTTCTTTAATTTCCTTAATCAATGTTTTATAGTTTTCCACGTGTAAGTCTTTCACCTTGGTTAGATTTACTCCTAGGTATTTTATTACTTTGGGTGCTATTTTAAAGGTGATTGTTTCTTTACTTTCTTTTTCTGTTGATTCATTCCATACACTTTTTTGTTAGTGATTTCACAAATTGTATTTTTAAACATTGTATATTCATTAACATACATTTATAATTTTTTATTCATTCATCTTTTATGTCTTATAGAAAATATAAAGTGGAGTTAGAAACCACAATTACAATAATACCAGTTTTTATATTTTTCCATGTATTTACTTTTTTGGGGATCTTTATATCTTTATATGGCTTTGAGTTATTGTCTAGGGTTCTTTCATTTCAGTTGAAGGAATCCCTTTAGCATTCCTTGTAGGGGATGTGTAGTGGTAATGAATTCCCTCAATTTTTGTTATCTGGAAATATCTTAATTTCTACCTCAGCTTTTAAGCACAATTTTGCCAGATAAAATTCTCATTTGACTTCTGTATCATCAAATTGCCTTCTGGCCTCGATTTCTACTGAGAAATCAGTTGCTAATCTTATTGATGATTCCTTCTATGTGGTAGGTTATTTCTCTCTTGATGCTTTCAAGATTATTTTTGTCTTTGGTTTTCATTGATTTGATCATGATGTGTCTCAGTATGGGTCATTGTGGGTTTATCCTACTAGAAGTTCTGTGAGATTCTTGGATTTGTAGATTCATGTGTTTCATCAGATTTGGAAAATATTGGTGATTTTTTTCCTTCAAACAATCTATTTGACTCTTTCTCTTTTTCCTTCTGAAACTCCCATAGTATATATAATGGTTCAGTCGGTGTTCCATGGGTCTTTAGGCTGTGTTTACTTTTCTTTATTCTTTTTTCTCCTTAGACTCAATAATTTTAATAGTCCTGTCTTCATGTTTGCTGATTCTTTTTTCAACATGCTCAATTCTGCTGTTGAACCTCTCGTGAATTTTTCCATTTATTGTATTTTTCAGATCCAGAATTTGGGTTTTGTTTGTTTGTTTGTTTTGCTTATTTGTTTTGTTACACAATTTCTGTTTCTCTGTTAGGTTCTAATTTTGTTCTTATGTTGTTTTCCTGATTTCCATCAATTATTTGTCCATTTTGTTCTTCAGCTCTTTGGAGATATTTAACACAGCTATTTTAAAGTCCTCATCTAGTGAGTTCACTATCTGTACTGCTTCAGGGATGGTTTCTGGGAATTTGTTTCGTTGTTTTCTGTGGGCTGTGTTTTCTTGTTTCTTTGCATGCCTTGTGATTTTTTTGTTGTTACTAAAAAATGTACATTTGAGAAAAGTCACCCTTCCCCATCTTTGCAGACTTGGTCATATGTTAAGGGCAGATTTCTGATGCATGCTCTGAACCTAGAGATCCAGCCTAAAGTGAAAGTTTAATGCTTTCTCAGGACTTTTCTGAGCATGCATATTGCCTGGTCTTGCATGTAGCTTTCTCAGTTCCCCCTGTATGCATGACTTCTTTTGACTGTCTTAATTCTCCAAGGAGTTTCACCCCAGCTTCTCCTCAAGGCCTTAGGTAGTCTGTTGTATTTATCCACCCATAATCTTTTATTCCAGGCATTTGCAGGTTTGTAGTCCTCCTTCACTTTCACCAGTGGTGCCAGTGCTTCCCCCACCTGAAATCCCAGTTAGGTGAGACTAGTCCTTCAAGTTACAGTCCCAGAGGGGTTGGAATCTTTTAAGTCAAGTCTGCTCTATTCCTTCCAGTTTGAGGGAAGGATTGGGAACTGGGCTGCCACCTCCTTGAGACCCAGACATAGCGTAGAGAAAGTAATGCAAGAGCAAATAAAAATGCTTGAAATTCTTACTGTTTTTCTCATGGTATTCTGATGGGGTATTTGCTTGGTTGCTGGAGACCTTTGACTTTTTTTCCAGCGCTCCTATAAGCTTAATTCAGCAAATACCTAGATGTCTTGATATTTTTGTGAGGGCTTGAAACTTCCTATTCTGCTATTATGTTGACAGCACTCAAGAATAGTTTTTAAATTATGGAAATAATGCAAATTTAGTGAAGGAAATTTAGGGCACACAGAAATGTAGAAGGCTAAGAAAAAGAAATCTCACCTACAGTTTTTCTTTATAGCAGCTATTAGTATTTTGATGTGTTACCTTTCAGGATTCTTCTTTTTTTTTTCCTTTCCTTCATCTCTCCTTTAATTTTGTCCTACTTCCTTTTATTCCCCCACCCCTTACTGCTAAAAATAAATCAATAAACTTAAATGTATAAAATAAGGTCTGAACACACTTTTAGTCAGTACAGTGTTAATATTTGAATACAATGTACTTTAACATTCAACATCCAAAAACATTTTTATAAGTACCCCAATTTTTCATTTAAGCTTCTAATGGAAGTGTTATAAATATTTCTGATTATCCCCAATTGCTTTGATTTTATTTTAGTTTTTCCTCCTTTATTCAAGGCTTAAGGGTTTAGAAAGAAGCTATAACGTATTTTCCTGTGACTTAGAAATTTCTGGAATTTTTACGTCTAGAAAAGGTGGCATCACGTCATTCAAAGGGAGTAAGCCCAGACCATCTAGAATGGCTTTTACCTTTGTTGAGAGCCAGTATAGAAAGAACTCAGCTTAGACTTAGAAATAGTAAGGTTAATATTGTGATAACAGTTATTTAGGCTAATGATGGCTATTAAACTAACTGAACTATTAACAGTATGTATATTCTTTAACCTAGTGCCATATTAATTGATAATTATATGATTTTAATGTATTTTAACTTTGTATTATGTGTATACTGAAGCTGTTTATATTTTGGTAAAAATTAGTTGTATATTTGGTATGGTGTACTAGACTTGACATGGAGGGTCAGAGAAGAGTATGTGAATCTTAATGGAAATTGTGTCCTACCTCCCTCCTTTCCCACCTCCTACTTCAAGCAGAAACACTTCTATAAAAAGTAATTACCTATAAATTTTTTGAAGTCTGGTTTATAGAGAGATACCTTTTATACTTAAGCTGATTATTACCTGGGTGAATAACTTGGAAGTATTTTTTTGTGGTTCACTTTTCTACTAAGATGCATTGTGATTTTCTTTTTATCATCAGATTGCTACTTCTATAGCTGCATGGTTTCTTGGTCACTGATTAATTGTAATAAACACTTAACCTCGTCTACATTTTTTTTCACTGAAGCAGCAATATATAATCTGACTGGGATGTTTCCTTCATGACTAACTTTGGTCTCTAGGAATAAATACATTACTGTTAAAAATGGTGACTATTGTATCAGATACATTACTTTTAAAGAACACAGACTGTAGAATTGTAAAGCTAAAAAGAATTCTTGGAAGCAAGAGTCTAATTTTAATTTGATAAGAAAATGAGGGCAAAGAATCTATTCTAGTAGGGAGTCTTTATAGTATATTTTCTAACGTCACTTCCTTATCCCACCAAGAAGTACTTGCATGAAGTAAGTTTGATTATAGCATTGGTTGAATATTTAAGGTTGATAAGGTGGCTGAGTTTAACAGATTTTCTTCCCCTATTTCTTTTAGGTGAATCTGGACTGGGAAAGTCAACATTAATCAACTCACTATTCCTCACAGATTTATATTCTCCAGAGTATCCAGGTCCTTCCCATAGAATAAAAAAGACTGTACAGGTAGGTATATTGTTAATTGATTATAAAGTGGAGTTATGTTAATAAATACAAAACACGTTCTATAACTTGTGTTATACCTCCATAGAGGCAGGTTTCAAATTTGACCTCAGGCAATGTAAAGTGGTAAACATGGTTGTTGATAGAGAGGTGGGAGGGGTTGATTCACTGAGAGAAGTGCAGGTAATTAGAGGAATTTTCTTGATAGGAACCTTCTAAATTTGTCTTGAGGACCCTCCTAGAGATTATATTGTGATGTAGTGAATAATACTTCTGGAGTTACATTGCAGTATGGTAGCTACTTGCCGTTTGTGGCTTCTTAAGTTTGAATAAATTAAAAATCAGTAAAATTAAAAATTCAGTTTCTCACTTGCACCAGTCACATTTCAAGTGCTCAGTAGCCATATATGGCAAGTAGCTACTATTTGGGGAAGTGTAGATATATTTCCACCATTGCAGAAAGTTCTGTTGGGCAGCGTAGAGAAAACGTGATTCATGTGAAAGTCATTAGTTGAATACAGTGTTTTGTATTAGTGAGTGGCATGAAAGCACATGATAGCTGAATGACGATAGCAAGTTGTTAAGGCTTCCAAGCTATGAGTGGTCTAATTTAGTACTTTTCAGTCTTTAATGTGCATTCAGATCACTTGGGGAGCTTGTTAAATGTAGTCCCTGTTCTGGTAGGTCTGAGATAGGTTGAAGTTCAGTGTTTCTAACAAAATCCAAGGTGATGATATTGCTAATGCATAGACCCCATTTCATAGAGCAGAGTGCTAGACTCTAGTTCTGCGCTGTCCAGTACAGTAGCTGGTAGCCACGTGTCCCTGTTGAGCTCTTAAAATGTGGGTAGTCCAAATTGAGATGTTAAGCAACAATAAAATACATCCCAGATTTTGAAGACTTAGTATGTAAAACAAGAATGTTAAGTATCTCAATAATTTTTTATACTGATTACATTTTGCAATAATGATAATTGGTTATATTGGGTTAAATAAACTACATTAATTTCATCTGTTATTACTTTCTGAAGTAGCTACTTAAATTTTTAAAATTATTTATGGGGCTCACATTACATTTTTGGGGGTAGCACTCCTTTAAACTATTGACTGAAAATGGTGAATTGATACAGTAATACATAATACATAAGCAGAAGAGGAATGGAGTGGACAGTTCTGGCAGGAGCATGTCTTACTGAGGCAGTAATACTTGAGCTAGCTTTGAAGGTTGGTAGTGATTATCTCAGTGTGCAAGATGGAAGGACAGTCTGGGAAATTTGGGCAGAAACTTATATACATCAAACTGCAGGATACTGCTTAGTAATTAGGTCGCTAAGAAGTCTGTGAAGTGAATATTTTATTTCTCCTTTTTAAAGTTTTTCTGTTTTAGGAATTTTTAAAATATCCTTCATGGAGCTTGAGATTTCAAATTGCCTGCAAAAATGTGTTCTGAAAACTTGATACTATATTACTCATTTATTTTATGATATATTTTAACCCTAAGCAAGAAGATAAGCTTTTAACTTTCTTAATTTACGTATTTTAAATCTGAGATTAGTAAACTAGGTATATAGAAATGTTTAAGGAACCCCACAGTGTAGATGCCTAAGTTCAGAAATATTTAGTATAAAATATCTGTTAAATATTAATGGTCACGTACCATTAAGTTCATGAGACCTTCCCAGACCTCCCTGTAAACTCCTTCTAATTCCTATCCCAGGCCCCAAATGTGTAAGCTCTACAATGGTAGGGACTTCATTTTATTCACTGCTGCAAGCTAAGTTTCTAGAACTGCATTTGTTGTACATTAGCATCCAGTATTTGTTGAATGAAAAAACAATTTTTAAAAATTTATGAAAGTGTTTAGTTGGAATATTTCACACTTTGAGGATCTTTGAAAACTTCAAACGTTTTATTTATCTTTTTTAATTGGTCTGTGAAGTTTTATAAATCACTAAAATAGATTAAGTAGAATAATTTTAAATTTGACACTCTGAAATTTTAAATTTGATGATGATCTCTTTTGAAGTTTTGTTGACTATCTTTATTTTGTCTTGAGCAGAAGTTTTTAAATTTATTTTAAATTGCTGTGTAGATGGGGCACAAGTTTAAGCATAAACTGTGATGAGTTTTTCTGTATGTATTCATATATCCAGGTAACCACCACCCAGATTAAGATACAGTATGTTTCTAGGCCTCTGGAAAGCTTGCTGGTGCCTTCTCTCACTCAGTATTACACCTACCCCCAAATATAAATGCCTTTCTGACTTATATCTCCATAGATTAATTTTGTCTGTTCTTGAACTTTATAAAGATACATTCTTGTGTCTGATTTCTTTCACTGAAGATTGATTAAATGTGTCTTTTATATTCATTAATTGTTCAGATTTCATTGAACTGCTTTGACTATCTTAATATTTCCTGTTTTCCTTCTTGATTTGGAGGAGTTTCTTATCTATATAATAGTCCCTCACATTTCAGTCTTTGCAGGTAATTTCTTCCAGACTAGCGTCTGTTAAAGGTGATGGGAGAGGTTCTCAGTTTGTCGGAATCCTATTCACATGGGTCTGTCTCCAAAATAATCCTTTCCAAACTCACTTTATCTTCCTTTAAGATTACACTTTAAAAGTGTCCTCTTCTACTTTGAATATCTTCCCAGCTCTCCTTTTTTTGAAAACAAAGGAGTAATTAGGATTAAGGGTATCTCTAGTAAGATTTTTAAGAGAAAAGCCTGTATACCACTGTTAAACTCCCCCTTTTACCAAAAGTGAGACCTTTAACATCTGAGAACTGGATTGATCCTGATTAGCATCCCAGAGAAGTCCCCTTTCCTGACTGTACAATGGAGGTATTCCTGGATACACTGTCAAAAAGATGAAGAGCATCTGAACTCTTTTCTCCACCCACCCAGGAGAGAACATGACATGTTCCTCATCATTCAATGTAATTAGAGAATAAAATGTAATTTTCTTTTACAGTTGACTGGCTCTTCACCAAGCTTAGTAATCTAGTAGATGATCTGCTCTTGGAAGTTCTTAAATTCTTTCAGTGGAGAGTGATCAGAAGTATTACATCTCAGTCCAGACATGTTAGACCAGGAAAAACATGGAGTCCTGAGTTTCAAAAGGCAAATGTCTGCAGTTTCCCTGACCCGAAGGCTTTCTGGAACACTTCCAACTATTAAAAAAAAAAAAAAGAGAAGAAAAATCCTGTCATGTGGCCAAATAGGGAGTAAACTTTTAATAAAGACCACAGTCTCATAATCTCTCTCCTGAGCATTATTTATTTGAAAGAGACTTGTATCTAAAGAAGAAATTCTTTTACATTCACGGTCTTGGAAGGATGGAGAAGCTGTCTACCCTGAACAGAGAAATGATTCTCAGTTTCCAGTGTATCAGAGGTTCTGATTTGAGTGAACTTTTCAGTAATAGGTAGAAGTCTTCTGAGATTAATTCCCAATCTCCTGTCTTGGGCCTCAGGACCCTGAGCTGCGTAGCTCCAAATGTGACCTGACATTCTAGTCCTGTAGTTCTTCATACCAGTGCAGTGGTTCTCGAAGTTCAGCATGCATCACAATCACTTAGAAGCCTTATTCAAACGGATTGTTGAGTCCCCCTCCCCAGAGTTTACTGTTTAGTAGGTTTGAGGCAAGGCCCAAAGAATTTGCATTTCTAATAAGTTCCCAAACTATGCAGCTGCCAGTCTGGGTATTACACTTTGAGGACCACTTCTCTGGTACTTCTGGCCTGCTGCAAATTGGTTTCATCCTATCTTTGTGGGAAGAAAGTAAGAGAGGGAAAGGGAACTGTTTTTCTTTAGTTCTTTCAGAATATTTCATATTGAATGAAATAACACCATGTTACTTTCGTTTTCATTCATACGTATGTTTTCCCAGTTTCTTTTGTGAAATGGCAATGCTAGATTTTTTTTTCCAAGGTCTTAGTTGGCAGCCTTATGTTGGTCCCCTTTAAAACTTTTCCTTGGCCTGTGAAGTCCTATAAATCACTATTTTAGATTAAATGGACACAAAAATTTTGGAGGTGAAAGCAGTGAATTCTTTTCCTAGGATAACATGTTATGACTTCTTGAAACATTTTTAGAGTCCAGTTAGGAAACTCTCCTATTGATGTTGGGCCAGTGTTGATAGTTTTTTGAATCAGTCATACACAGAACAGATATTTGAGTGCTTGTCTTCTACCAGGTTTGGGGGCTACAGTGAAGATGGACACAAAGTTCTCAAGGATGTCACAATCAAGTGAAGGATAAAGCAAACAATTATGATTTAGTGAGAAAGATGCTCCTATAGGGTGCTATAGAGGTGACCTTGGCAAGGTATATTTTAGTGAAGCAATAAGAATAGAGGGCAAGATGGCAGTGGATTGAGAAGTGACTTGTGAGGCAGAGAAGATGGGGATAGCTAATAAGGAAAGGATGGGAGTGAATACCTAGAGGTTGAGTATAGGGGACAGAGAGTGGTTAGGTTTTTGTTTCCAAAAAAGACTTGAGAATGTTTATGTCCTAAGGGGAATCAGTCCCTAAGAGATGAGAGATTGAAGATAAAGGGGAAATAGTCAAAATACTTGTCACGATGACTCTAAAATGGAAAGTGGTCAGATCCCCAGCATAGATTGAGAAAATTAGCCTTAGGCAGAAAAGGGATCTATTCCACTGAACAGGAGTGAAGACTCAGTGTTGCTTCAGACAAATTGGGGATGCTCTCGTCTTCAAGTAGAGATCAAGTACTTTGCTGAGCATGGTGGCAGAGATGGTAGGACAGAGCCTGAAAAGAGCCATACCAAGAAATGGGAGAGGCATGAGACGAAGGAGCAAATAAGAGGATTATCAAATAGCAGGGAAATTCCTGTCAAGATTGAAGTTCATGAATTTTATGGAATGGTATCTGAGCTGGAAAGGAAAATAAAGGATTTTAAAGGAAAATGAAAGGAACAAGGGACTTAAGAGCTCAGTGTAAGAAGATAGGGGAATGAATGAGGTACAGTGGTTCAGAGAGTAGAAGGGAGAATTAGAATCTTTGAATCAACTTTCTTCTCAATAAACTAGTTTAGGGTCTTGATGAGAAGGAAGTAGTCCATAAGCATAAGTATCCTGTTGACCATTGCCTCTTTTAGTTTCTTGTTGAACATAATGAAGTATTTAAGATGATGTTTGTCCTTTGAGCCATTAAATGATCAAAATAGATATAGTTTGTGTTTGAGCTAAAGTGGAATACCTCAGGCTGTTCAAGTCTGTGCAGAGCTTTGTCTGTAATGCCACCTCCTAAGCAAGTATAGGTAGAGGTAAGCTCTTGGCAGAAAATTTTAACTCTCCTTTCAATTTTAATATAGTTAATTAACATGTTTTATTTACCTTAAGAAATGACTCAAACATTATGTTAGAAATGTTTAATGTATTTAATAGTCTTTCAAAAATGGAAGAAATAAAGCTGTGTAAACATTGAAGGTTTTACTTTTTTTTTCCTTCGGATTGATAAACTGAACAATATTAGAAAAAAAGCATGCCTTGAGTTTCTAGAATCTAGGAATCCAAAAGAAGATTTAATGAATTAATTATACATAGATAATCCAATAGGCTTCATTTAGTTTAATTTTTCGGAGAGAAACAAGGTTGAAATTACCCTTGATTCATTCCTTCAGTATAATGTGTTTAATCTTGGAGAACTCTAAGCGATGCCATAAAATATGCTGATGTGACCTGCTTAAATAAAGTGCATGGGAAAGTAGCCATTTGGAATAGATTTCTTAAGAAACATTTGAAATTCTTGGACTTGAGCTAATTTGTTTTCCATGGATCCCATGAGGATACTTGCAAAACCAGATGATAGGATACAGTTGGATCCTGTGAATGGCACTAGTTTACAGTTGTGTTTTCTGGATCTCTTCCATATGTTGCTGTCTTCTTTGTATTTGACCATGTATGGATACATAGAATTTCATAGGCCAGAGCAGAAAAGAAGCTTTGTAAACAGGCTCATTAAAGTATGTAAAAATACAGATCTTCATTTTTCTTGTCACTTCAGTAAACAAGTTGTTGAACTAATTTTTTTAAAACAAGGAAGCAAAGATCTTAAAATTTAAACTGTTATATTGTGTGATTAGTATACAGCCTATTACTGAAGGTAGAAATAGGCTTTGGTAATAAGGGAACCAGAAATGGTTTGGAGTAAAATCAGGAGATGAATCATATAGAACAATTGTATTTTTACATCAGTTCTAATATACAATACTGTGTCATTTAAAAGAATTACTAGGTGAAGCAGTGGTGTGATTACTTTGGGTATTTCTGTTTCAATAATAGTTACTATGAATGAGTGACCTATTTTCATGAAGGAGGTGGGGTGGATTAAAGATATTTTGAGATGTTAGATTTGAACAGATTATCCTCCTCTTTTCTTTTTTTTAATTGAGATATAATTGACATATAACCTGATTGTCCTTTTTGACTATAGAGGACTACCAGATATATAAAATGTAAACTTCCTGAGCCACATGAAGTAATATCACTTGTTTTCTTTTTAGTTTTGATAACCTACACTGATGAGTCTGATTACTTCTACAGTTATTTTGCCCCTTTCATATTTATTAGAGTAACCTGATATCAGACAAACTATATTATCTTAGCTATGTGTGAGAAACAGTGTTCTCCCATTGTGTGTCCTTCATTAATATTGAAGGTGACCAGAATATTTTAGAACCCTTATTTATTGATGTTTACTTTTTTAATCTACAGAGAAATTAATACTAATATTTAATGTTCAGATTGCCAAGTGTATATGTTTGGTAGATAAATAAATATACTTATATTTGGGATGTTTAAAATTTTCACTGTTAGCTTACACTAGGATCAAAGCAGTCTGAAGACCATTGGTCTGAAAGATGAGAGCTTTACCTCTTATTTGTCTAGAGGACTGGAAGCCTCTTCATGGACATGCATGTCCAAATCTCAGTATTTTCAGTTTCAGCAAGTTTCTTTTTTGATAATATTCTTTTAACAAAACAATTTCTGATTACTCTCAACTTGTACTGTCACTAAGTCACATGCAGCTATTTAAATTTGAGTTAATTTAATTGAAATAAAATGAAACATTTAGTTCCTCACTTGCTCTAGTCACATTTCAAGGGCTAAGTAGGCACATGGGCAGGCAGCTACCATATTAGATAGTGGCGATATAGAACATTTCCATCATCTCAGAAAATTCTGTTGGACAGTGCTGCTACACACCTACTTGCTCAGCAATCTTAGTGTCAACTCCTCAGTCTCTTCATCCATCAGCTAGGTCTGTAAGAAAATGCCAAAGGGAAATGGAAAGACATAATCGTTTCTATAATCTGTAAAGGTGTACCAGATGTTTTCTACCTAGATATTAGTCACTTTTCCTTTCCAAACTCTGTTAATCAGCGTAAAGAATTGAAGTTGCTTTTCATGTGGTTACATTTCTCCCTTAAGTCTAGTTTATACCATCTTATGGCACATAACACTCAAAGTTTGAGTAATTCTTGCCTCTTAAGTTAGCCTATCAGCATGACTGGAACCTCTTAGTCTTAATAAACACTTGCTGTAAATTGAATGAAAGCCTATCTTTTTCTGGGAGAATGATTCCCCTTTTCTGTTTGAATCAGTGTTTGCTTTACCTAGCAGCAGCATATGCCCATGAATGATTTTTTACATTCTGGAACAAGAGATTGGGGTTCGATTGTTGGAGGAACTGTTGTTATCGTTTACATCCAATGCCTTTTCCCAAAGAAAAAACACTTTTACAAATTCTAAACAGAACTGAAGATTTTAATCTGAGTTAGTAGGATTTTACCCTACCAGAATACATGTTTTTTCAATGCCTGGACCTTTGCTGATTGCTTTGGCCTGAATATACAATAACACATTTGAAAAGAGAATTGGATCTTAGCCATAACATAAACACAAGTGTAAATAATTATAGCCATGCTGAGAAAGATTTGGGAATGATAATAAGTTCACTTGAGTAATTGGTTTGGACCAAACTAGATGGAGACAGTCCAGGAAAACATTTACTGTAAATGGTAGATTAGATGTACTTGTCTGATTAATTATATACTATGAATTACTTAATCATTCAAGCACATTGTTTAAGCACATTTGTATTACTAGATGTGCATTTAGGTTATATAAGTATTATATGGCTTTAGTGATTATTTCTATTTTATCATTCCTGTTTTCCTTCTTTATATCAACTGTGAGCCATAAACTCACTATTTACATATGTGCTTTTCTTTCAAGTAACCAAGACTTCTAAAGTCCACAGTAATTGATTCTAAAGAAAGAGTGGGGGTGGGTAGGTTTAGTTTGCAAAAAGCTTCCCAGTGGTTTTGATTAACACTTGTCTCCCTACCTCTTACCTTATAGGAAAATACAGGTATAATGTATGGTATTAATATCTGCACCAATGACTCTTACAGGTGGAACAATCCAAAGTTTTAATCAAGGAAGGTGGTGTTCAGTTGCTGCTCACAATAGTTGATACTCCAGGATTTGGAGATGCAGTGGATAATAGTAATTGGTAAGAAGGATTTTTCATTACTGTTTTCCATTGCATTTGGGAATAGTGGTGGTTGGACTTTTAAACATTTTAAATCCTTAACATTTTAAAACTTCTCATCTTGGCAAAGATCGCTCACTTTAAGTAATATGTCTTGGGTTCATATATCATCTTTGCCACTTACTTGTCAATGCTGCTTAACTTTGCCCTGAGTTCCTTTTCTGTAAAATGGAGATAATGCCTACCTTTGAATTATTTTGAAGACAAATTCTAGAAAAACATAGATAGAAGAATTCTCATTATTATGAGAAATTTAAAACTTTTCATTCTCTACTATAATTTTATCAATTTGTAGACTTTATTTTCTGTCACATCGTAATTTAAACCTGATTTTAGACCTTGTTTTCCAACAAGTCATAAGTGAAGAAAACATCCATGCATGACTTTCTATTTGGAAATAATACCTTAGTAGGTTATAAACAATATTTTAGTTTTTCTTTGAGTTCCGTATTGGTTTTGAAATAAATTTCTGTCAACTTTTAAAACACCTAAATAAGTTCATCATGAGGTTTCTGTATTGTTTAATCTTTTCGTTTGAAATGTAACACTCTTTGGATATAATTTTTCGTATTTTCAAGTGTCTCAGCATCATATACTTATCAATGCAAATAATATGATAACTTAGTTTTGTTTTGACTTTAAGCAGTTTCCTTTCATTTGGAAAGTTTAGAAATAATGAATCAAGATTTTATTCAACATTATGTATTTTTTTGAATCAGTATATGTGGAATAATTTAAGATGTCTTCCATTAGTTACATTGGTTTTGCTTATTTAAAATTTTTAATTATTCCTCTTTAACAGAGTCATCAGTGGTATATTTATATGCAGAATCACAACTTAATTATTTATCTATCTGCATCCTATAGCTGGCAGCCTGTTATCGACTACATTGATAGTAAGTTTGAGGACTACCTAAATGCAGAATCTCGAGTGAACAGACGCCAGATGCCTGATAACAGAGTGCAGTGTTGTTTATACTTCATTGCTCCTTCAGGACATGGGTCAGTACCTTGTTGCTTCTGATAACCATTTTTTTGTTGTTGTTTTATTATTACTCAACTTTGGGTGCTTATTTTAGTAATCCCTATCTGTTTGGAGTACATTTAACTATACCAGTTGTAAAGTTCCAAATTCCATTTAAAAATGGCTGATTCAAAAATCTTTTAAAGTCCTAGGTTAAGTTAACAATGATTTTACTTCTTAGTTTCTCATACGTAAGACTTTACCTGCTTCATGGAAAAGAATTTTTTTTTTCCATTGTGGTTTGATGTCTCAGTGTGGCTAATTTAGCTTTCATTTTAAATACCAGTCTGCCACTAATTGAACAAATAAGGAGAAACAGCCATAGCAATTAGCGTAGGCATATTCTATGAAACTCCAAAGATTTTTTTTTTTTTTTAATTTAATGGAAGTTGAGTTGATTTACAGTGTTGTGTTGGTTTCTGTTATACTGGACAAAACTCTAATTCAAAAAGATATATGCACCTCAGTGTCCAGATATGTTATTTACTATAGATCTGGTAGAGAATGTTACAACAAAGCTTAAATACCAAGGTTCTCATGTGCCATGTCTTTCTTCAGTAATCTACTTGTCTTCTGTTTCATCTTAGCTATCACAGTCACAGTGTTTATCCTGGGTGTCATATCCTGAGCACTAATCTTAATAGGAGTTAAAATTAAGATCTAGGTATCTAGACGTTGATCTGATCTGATTGTTCTGTTTGTTATTACAACCAGCCTGTACTCCTTTTTTTGTTGTTTGTACTTCTTTGTCATTTAAGTAGATATATGTGTCATTGGCAGCTGCAGATGTTTGTAATTACTCTTCTTAAATCTTTGGGTAAATGACTCAGCATAACTGAGGCACCTTATGGTTGTAACTCTAACCATCTCTCCACCGAAGACTGTTTTATACATCAGACTAAATAGTATTAAGTCATCTAACACCCAAATTACAGTAGTTTCTTCAAAAGAGTACCTTTCTCTTCTGTTTTATGCTTTTTTCATCACTTTTTTCTTAAATAGACTAGTGCCCATTTTCAGTATCTCACCTTAATTTATGTAGTTTTACCATTTTTGCACTGTTGGATTGTAGTGGTGCAAATGTTTTTTCTTTTATTTCTAATATTCCTCTATAATATTCTCAGAAGTTTATATATGTAAAGCACAAAATTGACTAATCTACTTAAAAAGTCAAAAAAAAAATCTCAAAAATACCACACTGTATAGCCTTTTGTGAGTACTTGTTAGCTTCTTCCTGAATTTTATACATTTTTTAGCATTCTAGTTTAATTTGTTAGGGCTTTTTCTGGAAGCCAACAGAGTAAAATCTTAACCTGCAGTTAAGTCAATAAAAATTTGTCAGTTTAGATCCAGTTTTATTATTTTAGATCATTTGGGCTCTCTCCAAGTTTTAGTAATTCTCATAAGATCACATTTCTCTTATCCCCTGAGGGAAGATATATTTCTTAAAATTGCATGGGAAATACAATTTTTTTTAAGAAAAAATTTTGATAGTATATGTACTTGCTTTGGGCCATTTATAATTTGTCACAAGGGATGAGAATTCAAAATTTTAATTTCTTACATATAAAAGTGTGCTTTTGAGTAGTTTCTCAGCTTAACTTATTTTTAGAAATGGAACAAAATTTTTGCCTATTGTTATGTGCTACTATGGATTAAGTAAAAGAATATGACACTGAATATTCTATAGAGAGTTCCAGATTCCCTGCTCACTATAGACTGAAATTCCAGGCAGCATAATAGATGGATTAGGACCTTTCTATCTTATCTGGGTACTCCTTTGGATTCCCCTTTTAGAGCCCCTTTTTGGAGTAATTGTAAATTGGTACAACAGTATATTTTCAGTGCCCACCACCCCACCCCACTAAGTATTAAACCTATTAAACATAGGGTTAGTTTATGATTTCAGCTGTTAGTGCTTTGTTTTCCTTGTTCAGGGTAACAAACTTGGACCATGAATTTTAAAATGATGCTTTTACAAACCTTTTAAATACTGATTGCCACATTGAAAAAACAATGTCATTCTGAGAAGAAGGTTTTTTCCCTTAGGAAAAAAAAATACATATATGTATGATATTATTATAAATATTTGTTATTTGCCCTGTAGTCATTATATTTATTTTGCTGTAGGCTTTGAGGTTGAATAGTCTTTTCCCTCTGATGTGGGTTTATCTTCTAGAAATTCTATAAAGGACTTTCCATTGTTTAAAAGCAACATTTAAAAACTGAATTTGTTGGAAAAGATGACCTGAAATAAAACTAAATGGACTGAGGAAAAATTTCAACCAGAATGTAATCTACATGTAAACTAAATATTTTCTACTGTTGATATTTTGTAAGCTTCTGAAATTTGTATTCTAATTTAAAAAGGCAAAAGGTTTTTTATCAGGGCTTTTATAAAGCTATATCTAAAGTTTAATTTTTTTTAACTGATTTACATCTTCTTCATGCAAGTATTTGGTTTTATATTTGAGAAGTTTGCTTTTCCAATTTCCTTGTCATTGTTATTTTCAAGTGTCTTTCTCCTTAAAAGTTGAAATAATATAATAAATATTCTTCAAATTTTTTATTTTTAAGTTTGATTTTAATATTTTATGTTAAATGCTCTTAAGATTAAACTCTTAGATTAACTAAATTCTTTTCTGTCACCAATTTAATGAGGTGGTAGTGATAGTAATTTAAATTTGTCATGAGTATAATCTGGAAAGTGAACCCTAAAAATTTACAAATCTGAGATTGATTGACAGGGTCGTAGCTTTTATATTTAGTGTTATATGTAATGATTGATGAAAACCAGCAAAACTTTAATTTTTTTCAAAAATGAATAGGTTTTTTTCAGTTAGCACTAATGAGGTAAGGGTGCTATTTACAGATAAGTATAGTGTTATTCCAGCCACACTCTCTTTTCTATAGTGTTTCCTGTTGTCTGAATGCCAGTATCAAAATCTGAAGGATTTAAGATGATGAGAATTAGAATAGGAGGTAGCTATCTTATTTCTCCATACCTGCCTCCCCCACTCCTTAGCCTTTCTTTCTGCCAGTCAGCATCACTACCATAAAGAGGTATGGTGTTATTTGTTACTAGAAAGGAATACCTCATTAGTCTCTGCGCCCCCAGTACCCTCAATACTGTATGTATTAAACTGTAGTACTCTAAGAGAACCCTAACAAGGGCTTTCTCTTTATTTTAAAGTGTTAGTCTGTAAAATTTATAATGAAATTAGAATGAAATTATTCCGATTTTCATCGTGTTTTATAAAAGTTAAGGAATACCACATTTCTATGCAAAATATTCTGTTATCTTCACTAATTTTTGTAGAATATTAATTTTTAGTCTACATTGTACTATAGATGTGACGAATATCTTTGGTTTTTATTTAAAGTTATTCAGAGATGGAAGGAAAATCACAGCAGCTTACTTTTTTAGTCAACAGATACTTGGGCATCTTCTCAAGTGTTGACATTGTACTCGGTATTGGAGATACAGATGAATGAATGAGACAAAGCCCTTGCTCTTAAATATCTTCTAGTGAGAAGATGGGAAAAACAAATACACAAGTAGGCAGTTACTATATGGCAAACTAAGTATTATGATCTCTTAGAAAGACACCTAGTCTTAGGGTAGAGAAGGATTCAGAGGAAATGAAAATTGTAAGCTGGGTTCTAAAGGACGAATAGGAATTAGGCAAGCCAAGTAGAAAGGGGATGGGAATGGTGCGTGTTCCTGGGAGAGGCAGCAGGCTATGACCAGAGGTCAAAGTACAGTGCTTTCAAGGAACTGTGAGTTCAAAAAGGCTGGCAAGTTAGATGTAGGATGTGGCAAAAGTGCTAAAGGATGCTAAGAGATGAGGACAGATGGAGAGGCTATGTCTTCACAGGACTTGTGGGCCACATTAGGTAAGGAATCTGGCCTTTAGTAAGATTTTCAATAAGAGAATGACTTGATCATATTTGGATTTTAGAAAGACCATTCTGACTGCAGTGTGCGTGGTTTGGAGGGAAACCAGATACATTCTTGTAATTATCTGTACCAAAAGTCTTGGGGCCCTGGACCAAAGTCATGGAAATGAAGATAAATGTATAAATATATTTATTTTCAGCAGGTCTTGGTTAATCTTTGGAATTGAAAATTAGAGGCAGGAGGAATCCTGGGTTTCAGCCTTGAGCAAGTAGGTGGATTGTAGTACCTTTCACTGAGATAGAAAATGCAGAAAGGGATGGGAAATTTGGGGGTTCATATGAGCATTCGGTTTTGAAGTTCCAAAATGGAATGTCCAAGTAGTATTTGCACTGGATGAATACAAGCCTGGAACGAAAGAGGGAGACCTGGCCTGGGTATAAAGACTTGGGAGTCATTGATCCATAGAGGATAATAGAAGTCACTGTAGTTAATGATAAGCATACAGAGTGCAGTGAGAAGAGAAGAGGACCTCCTAGAGAATTCTGAGGAACATACCTCTTAAGAGACTAGCTTACAAAAAGGATCCTGAAATATACCTGAAGTGAACAGCTCGTGTGAGAGAATAATGTCAAATGCTACATGATGGGCAAATTAAAAAATAATAGTTAACTCCTCAGTATTTATGAATTAGCTGCTACCAATTATATTAGCAGCATGCAAGTATTTGGTGACCTTCTTGAAAGTATAGTGACAAAGTGGAGGCAGCAGCCAGAGTGTAACAGGTAAAAAGGATAATGAAGAAGATTCTCTTATGAGCCCCTTCTCTGAGAAATATAGTTGGTAGCAAGAAGTTGAAAAGAACTACCATTTTTCATTTAAAAACAAAGATTTTCCAAATTTTGAGTAAGAAGAATAGAGACTATTGTAGGAAAGTCTATTAGGAGCCTTTCTGGTTTTTCTAATTCTTCTTTAGGGCCAAAACCCTATGACCAGGGTGTTCAAGGGCAGGAGTCAAAGCCTTCTTAGCCACTCCAATGCTTCTTGAAGTCCTGTTCTTCCTAACTGTTGCTGGCCCAATACATCTTCAGAGAGTGTTTCTGATGAGTAAGTAAAGTAGTTCCCATGTATTTAATTTAGCATTGGGAATGTGAAGAATCTATTCTCCCAAATTGATCAATCCAGTCATATTAAGTGTTGTGTATTTCAGACTTAAACCATTGGATATTGAGTTTATGAAGCGTTTGCATGAAAAAGTGAATATCATTCCACTTATTGCCAAAGCAGACACACTCACACCGGAGGAGTGCCAACAGTTTAAAAAACAGGTAAGCAGAATGAGCTTGAACTGTTGAGTTTCTAATATCATTCATGTAATTTGTAGATTTTTGTATTTTCAGTATAATGCGTTACAGTGTATTTCTCTTGCTACTTTACAATATGGTTGTTTATACTATGTTAAAAATAACTCTTGAAAATAATCTTCTGCTTTAGGTTTCTCCTCAGAGTCATAGTGCCCTTATCCTTTGTAAAGCACATCATTTTTACTGTATTTGTTATTTCTATCAGGAGTACATATTTCTCTTTTTATTTTACACTTACTCCCTTTTTTATTTTGTAATGTGCTGTTTCTAAGTTCAAATACTAATCGTATAATACATTTCTCCTCTTGTATCTTGATTTGTATGTATCTTTTTTTCTTTTAATTGAGGTACTGGGGATAGAACCCAGGACCTCGTACATGCTAAGCATGTGCTCTACCACTTAGCTATTACCTGCCCCACCCCTGCCCCCATTTGTATGTCTCTTGATTTGGAATTGTACTGAGAATATGAACTAAGAGATAAAAAAGATGAATAAGCAATGATCTCTACTTCCAGATCAGTCACATTGTAGTGGTTGTACAAGTTTTTTTTTTTTATGCTTAAAAAAAAGATTTTTAACCAGGGGTGTTTATCCCCCAGGAGTCATCTAGAGAACTTTCTCACAATAAGTTATTGGAGCATTTCTCTATCAATTGGTTCTGTAGATTAAGATGGGGCTTTAGTTTTTGTTATTTTGAAGATGCTTACTCAAGCCAATTTAATATACAGCCTCTGACTAAGAACCTCTGCTCTTGAGCTAGCTAGCTATTGTTCTTTTTTAATTCTAGTCATATATTTGACACTTCATCATTTATTCTTATGTTTTTTCCCATATAGACACATAACCCTGTTGTAAAAGACATGTGGTCCCATTTTTCTCAGTGACAATTTTACTTCTGTCTGGTTTAGTAACCACATAGCACATTTTGTTTAGGGACCTTTTACTGCTGCTGGGGACCCTTGAAGTGAATGTAACGTTGAAAATACCAGTACAGTCAGTGAGCTACTTACAGGTATATCATACAAGTATAGCCATCAGTTTGTTATGAGTTTGATTAGGGTATGTAATCAACATTATTTGGATGTCTGTATTCTGTTTAGAATTTGGAGTGATTTTGGACAAGATAATTTAATTTAATTAGGTTTATTTATTTATTTGGGGGCGGGTGGTACTGGGGATTGAACCCAGGACCTTGTGAATGCTAAGCAAGCGCTCTACTGCTTAAGCTGTATCCTCCCCACATGAGAGTTTAATTTAAATGAAGTCATTTCTGATGTTATTAATAAGCTGTCTTTTTTCCTGTCTTTTTTTATGCAGAAAAAAATTCTTAAAATAAATAATTCTTAAAAAATAATTCTCCTTATTAATTATTATTATTAACTCCTTAATTTATTATTATTACCTTCTTAATTTCCAGGGCATGTTTTCTCCCTGTGTGCTTGCCTGATCTTGTATCTGTTGCTCTTTAATTTGTGTATATGCACATGTACATGCAAGGATATTTTCTGATCAGTGTGCACATTTTTCTTCTGGAGCCAATGCTATACTTAGATTTACTTACCTTTGCTAAATTCTACTGAAAATTTTAGGTGAGTTTAAGCTCTGTTGATTCAGCTGAATAAAATAGTTGGTGAGAGTTTATCTAGAAAAAGTATCTCAGTCATTGTAAATAAATGACCTAAAGCCATTATAATAGAAATCAACTAGAGAAAGTCCTTTCTAGAATCTTACATCATTTTTAGAACTCTTTTGGTGTTACAACCAAATGACTTTAACACTTCTGAAATAATTGTATTTTGAGAATGGTATTTATTTGTCAACTTTACAGTTAAAAACAAAAAAGACCAGCATTGTACTTTGGTTTTAGATTACAGTTTTGCATTATTGAAAAACAGTAAAGGATCTGGAGCTAAGGACTTAGGAATTTAAGAAGGGTATAATAAAAATAAAGCTAATGTATTGAAATTATGTGTGGTGCTTTTGCTAACTTCCTCTTTCATTTTAGATAATGAAAGAAATCCAAGAACATAAAATTAAAATATATGAATTTCCAGAGACAGATGATGAAGAAGAAAATAAGCTTGTTAAAAAGATAAAGGTAAGTTCATTCTCATATATATACTAAAATGTTTTAGGGCCTTAATAACACTGTAATATCTGCTGGAAAGACCAAAAATGTCAGTGTTTTTAAATAGTTGACTCACAGAATAAATAGGGAGATTATTCAGTGTTGAATTCAACTTTGTGATTAACCTTGTCGATTAGCTGTTATGTATAATAAAGCATTTTATGGAATAGAGAGATAAAATAATTCTGGTCTCCATGTGGTTTTCGATTAACTGATTTCATGTTTTATAATTTTCCCACTTAAAAAACAGGTAATGAGAGAAAAAAGGGGGATAATGAGAAGGGAGAGGATTTGTTATTAAGCACTGTTATGCTTAATCTTTGTTTTAAGAGCCAAAAATATGTTTTCTTTTGTCCTTTTATAAGGATCAACCAAAAATCCATACCAACATAATTTTCTGTATTTTTAATTTATAGTGGTTTCCTAAGTACACTGGACCTTAAAATGATGTATTGATTAATGGCACTATGTAAGCAGATAACTATCTTGGAATAATAAAATATTTGGACCTGATTAATGAAAAATTTCTGAGGTTTTATAAAAATAAAAGTTGTATGTTTTGTATATCCTTATATATTTCTGGGAGCTACAAGAATTTGAAACACTACTCTGAGTTAGTCTGGATGAATACAAATGCAGTCCCCCAGATCTAGAGTTCCAAAGGTAGAGTTTAGCATGCGTAATATTCTCTGCTTCCAGGGCTGTTAGGGTTGGTTTGTGATCAGGTACGAAGGCTAGTAAAAGTCTCATTTTTTCCCTCTAACTGCCAATATATTTTTTACCCTTGAAAAATTTTCCAGTATGGGACAGCTTCTTTTTGGAATGATTTTGCAACAAATAATTTGATTGGTATATGCCTTAATATTTAAGAATATTTTCAGTGAAAACATAATTTTATTAATTGTTTATGTTGTTTACATAATTCCATGTAAATAACAGTTTACCAAATAGTAATTGAATGGCCTATGAAAGTAAATGCAGAAACTATCAGGGTAATTTTTTTTCTTGTATGTTGAGTAATGTAACTCCTTTATTCTTGAATTTGAGAGGTATACATAATAATAAAATACAGAGATGTATTTGAATAAGAACATTTTGTTTTATACATATTTATATGTATTTGAACAAGAACACTTTGTTTTATAGGACCGTTTACCTCTTGCTGTGGTAGGTAGTAATACTATCATTGAAGTTAATGGCAAAAGGGTCAGAGGAAGGCAGTATCCTTGGGGTGTTGCTGAAGGTAAGGTTTTCTTCAGTGAATGGCTTTCTGTAAGATCTCACAAATGTGATTTAAAAAAATTTGTATTCATAGTAAGTAGTATAATATGCATACTACATTGATATAGTCTAGATTTTCAAAGATAGTTGTGAATTCAGTTTCGTTGAGTCTTATTTCCTCATAAGTACATTCAGATTAATCAGACCTTGTGTCTACTAAGCCAGGCAAATATGTGTTAAATCCTAACGTTTTAGAACTTTAGAAGTCACTTGTCCATACCCGCCCTCCCACCTCTGCCCTACCATTAGGTCTATTCCTGTTTTCGTGTTTGAAAAAACACTTATAATGAATGGGCTCTTTACTGGGGCTCAAAGATTGCTTCCAAAGTATCTAATAACCTTCTGAAATTGAAAACAATTTTGGAAAAAAGGCCTATCATTTTTATCTGAGTCTCAGATAGTTCCAGGACGTCACAAATGATTGAGAACGACTGTCAGAAACCCAATTAAAACAGTGTTTTTAAACAGTTGACTTACAGAATAAATAGTTTCCTCTTTTCAGGACAAAAGTCACCTTTTTTGGCATCATATCTTTAGAGTAAAAAATTTCATTATTAATAGATTCTCTACTAATTTTTTTAAGGAGTTTTAAACAACAATAAAATCTTAGTTATAACATCAAACCACAGATGTTTCCCCAAATTTGTTTATTACACTAGTTTAACCTAGTATTTAATCTTCTGTGTTGTAGTAACTTGGAACCAAGATTGAGTCATAATTGTTCTATTTGTTGGTATTGCTTTGAAAAATTATGTAATTTTTAGGATATTTTCCAAGCTACCGCTCTTATCAGTGACTTTCCCCACCAGTGACACTATACTCATTTCCAACTCTCTGTCATCCCCATGTAACCTTTAGTTGCTGAGCTGAGGCTTTAAAACTTGTACAGCTCTAGAAATATGCATGGAAGAAATTGCTTTGTATCTATAGTTTTAGGTACCCCTCCACCCTTGGCTCAAATAGTATAACTGTTAGTGATACATTTTTAAAAATAAAGAACCTCAATATTCTTGGCTCATCATTTCATTTTGGTTACCTTAAGGAGGTTTTTCTAAAGTGTTCCCTGCCCCCTCCCGCCCCCAACACTAAACTATGCTGTAATGTTAAATCCTAATGAAAAATTGATCTAAACTATTTTTCATATTCTCTCATTATTGTTATACCCAATTATCTTTAAAGGGACTGGATTTAGTGGAAATAATATATGTGGTCTTTTTTTTTTTATAGTTGAAAATGGTGAACATTGTGATTTTACAATTCTAAGAAATATGTTGATAAGGTAAGTGTAAGCAGTTATGAAAATAATAAATTTTTTCTTTCTCTAAATAAGATTAGAGTGAGACAGATTTATTTTTTTGCCTTCTATAAATTTAGCTAATTTAAATTAGTATCTTCATTCTAGCAGTAAAGTGACCACTGCATAGAGACAACTTGGATTATTTTGCTAAGGTGGTAAAGTTGTGAGCAAAAATACAAAATAGGCTTTGTGGCTAGGGATATATAGGAAAGTCATTTATCATTATACCTTGTGTTGAGGTTTAACACTGAAGGAGTTATGGAAAGTGGGAAGGAAAAGGCTTTTGCTCTTCTTTAATGTGAAAACTGGAAAGGAAGGCTGAGTTTTGGGTCAAAAGCTGAACTTTGAATATTTAAAAGTTCCCAGCCTAGTAACTGGTAAATGGAGCATTTTTGTTACTCGAACCATGTGAACAAAACCAGTCTTCCGCCCAGGTGGGAAAACATTACTCATAAATTCCTTCCTCATGCCATTTCATACCCTTTTGTTACTTATCTTGCATCTTGCTTGCTTTTCCAGACCCTCGCTACGTACTGGTCTCTTCAACCTCCAGTTCTGTGTGGTTGTCTTAAGTTGATGTCTATTCCTTTTCATACTCCTGTCTACTTTCCCAATACACAGGAATCTTTTTAGCTAAGTAGAAGTAATAACAAGCATATTGATAATTGGAAGTCATGGAACAACACAGGATCATTCTTAAAAGTGAGGGGGCAAATTTAAGTGAGTCTTGCTACCTCAAGAAATACAAGAGATGAAGTAGAATTTGAAATCAAAGAGATTGCCATGTAATTGGTTTTTCTCAAAGGAGCTCATGACCAAATGTTTTGATAGAAAGTAGATGACAGGGTTGATTCAGCCATTGGGGTTACCAAGCCTCACACAGTGAAAGAAAAGTAAATGCACGTGAAAGGATAATAATCATCGGTCTTGGTTTTGAGAATACAACACTTCAGATTCTATTACGATCTCTTTCCTTTCTCTACATTTTTAAGATGTGACTTCAGAAGAACTAATAATCTCTTATGACATTATATATGTAAGGAATGTTTCACAAATATTAATTGCCAGTGCATTCCCTCTGATTTTATTCATTTCCTCAATTTTAAATCTTCTATGCTACTTGCCGAGTGCTTGACACAGTGATATTCTATGACTTTGTTTTATGTGTTTTAAAAATATGCAATCAATAATTATCTGTATGCCTAAAACACTGTTGAAAGGAAGGCTAGTTACTGCGTCACAAGCTAGAATTTGAACATTGGAAAGTGCAAACGAAGCCTGGCATCTACTGAGTGGGACTCACTAGTATAGAAGCATTACAAGTAAATGGACCATTCTTGCAGGAAGATTTAGTCCAGGAGAGCAACAAGACAATCATACATGTATAAAAATATTTTTTAAAAATCCAAAATTATGTAATATATAAGTAGGTATGCACTGTGATGAGGCTACTTAGATGTATTAAATTCAGAGTAAGTGGTATGTTATGGAGTGGATCAGATAGGAAAGGATTCATGGAAATAGATGCCTTATGATGGATTAGGATAAATAGATAAATATAGTCATTAAATGTTTATTTGTGAGATTGAGACTGGTCCTATTTAACGTTTTTTGTTTGTTTTTTAAAAAGTATTTAACTGAAATATAGTGGATTTACAATGTGTTAGTTTCTGGTGTACAGCAGAGTGATTCACTTATATGTATATATACATTCCTTTTCATATTCTTTCTCATTAGAAGTTACTACAAGATATTGAATATAGTTCCCTGTGCTATACAGTAGTTCTTGTTGCTTATCTATTTTATATATAGTAGTTAGTGTCTATAAATCTCAGAACTCCCTCCCTACCCTCTTCCCTCTCACCCCCAGAACCATACGTTTGTTTTCTGTGTCTGTGAGTCTATCTCTGTTTTGTAAATAAATTCATTTGTGTTCTTCCCACCACAAACATATAAGTGATATCATAATGGTGTTTTTCATTCTCTTTCTGGTTTACTTATTATGATGATCTCCCAGATCCATCCATGTTGCTGCAAATGGCATTATTTTATTCTTCTTTAATGACTGAGTAGTATTCCAGTGTATGTATATACCACAACTTCTTCATCCAATCATCTGTCAGTGGACATTTAGGTTGCTTCCATGTCTTGTCTATTGTCAGTAGTGCTGCTGTGAACATTGGGGTGCATGTATCTCTTTTCTTGTGGTTTGATGACTAGAGAAGTTCCTTTAACATTTGTTGTAAAGCTGGTTTGGTGGTGCTGAATTCTTTTAGCTTTTGTTTATGTGTGAAACTTTTGATTTCTCCATCAAATCTGAATGAGAGCCTTGCTAGCTAAAGTATTCTTGGTGGTAAGTTTTTCCCTTTCATCAATTTAAATATATCATGCCACTCCCTTCTGGCCTATAGAGTTTCCACTGAAAAACTAGCTGATAACCTTAATGGGAGTTCCCTTGTATGTTATTTGTTGGTTTTCTCTTGCTGATTTTAATATTTTCTCCTTATCCTTAATTTTTGTCAATTTGATTACTATATGCCTCTGTGTGTTCCTCTTTGGGTTGATCCTGTGTGGAACTCTCTGTGCTTCCTGAACTTGGGTGACAGTTTCCATTCCCAAGTTAGGGAGGTTTTCAATTATTATCTCTTCAAATATTTTCTCAGGTCCTTTCTCTCTCTCTTCACTTTCTGAGGCCCTTGTAAGGCAAAAATTAGTGTGCTTCATGTTGTCCCAGAGTTCTCTTAAACTATCCTCATTTCTTTTCATTCTATTTTCTTTTTTCTCTTCTGTGGTAGTGATTTCCACTAATCTATCTTCTGGCTCACTAATCCATTTTTCTGCCTCATTTGGTCTATTCCTGGTTCCTTGTGGTATATTATTCATTTCAGTAATTGTATTCTTCAACTCTGTTTCAGTATTCCATATATTTTCTAACTCTTTGCTAAAAACTTCCCCCTGTGCATCTATACTCCTGAGTTCTCTGAACATCTTCACCATCCAACCTCTTTCTCGGCTAGATTGCCTATCTCTTTATCACTTACTTCTTCTTCTGGAATTTTATCTTGTGCCTTGCTTGGCATGGAAGATATTCCTCTGCCTCCTCATATTGTCTGTCTTTCTACTTGTATTTTTAGGTAGGTTAGTTATGTTTCTCAACCTTGGAGAAGTGGCCCTCTGTGGGAGATGTCCTGTGCGTCCCAGAAGTACACTCCTCTCTTGTCACCCAAGGGCCAGGATCCAGCCGGTCCCAGAGTAGAGTCTGGCCTGCTTTTGTGGATTCCTTCCACAAGCTTTGGGATTGTTATTTTCTTATTTCTGGTATCTGCCTCCTGGTGGATGAGGCTGGACTAGAGGCTTATGTGGGTTTCCTGGCTGGAGGAGTCAGGTTCCTGCTCACTGCTCAGTGGAGCTTGGTTCTGGACCTCTGGTGGATAGGGCAGTGTGTAGAGGCATTTGTGGCTCAGGAAGTCTGCTGATGGGTGGGGCTGTATTCCCACCCAGTATGTTGTTTGGCCTGAGGCATCCCAACACTTAAGCCTACAGGGGCTAGGTCTTAGTGCTAATGACCCAGGCAAAATGTCAGCCTCCAGGAAAGCTCATGTAGATGAATACTCTCCGAATGTCCACCACCAGCTTTTATGTCCCCAGGGTGAGCCACAGCTGCCCCCTATCTCCCCTGGAGACCTTCCAAAACCAGCAGGTGGGTCTGGCCCAGGTTCCTATGAAATCACTGCCTCTGCCCTTGGACCCAGCATGAGCGAGATTCTGTGTGCACTTCCCAAGAGAGTGAAGTCTCTGTTTCCGCCAGTCCTGTCGGGCTCCTGGGGTTTAGCTCTGTTGGCCTTCAAAACCAGATGTTCTGGGGTCTCCTCCTAACGTCGAAACCCTGAGCTAGGGAGCCTGATATGGGGCTCAGAACTCTCACTTCTGTGGGGGCCTCTGTGACTTAATTATTCTTCAGCTTCTATGTTGCCCACCCAGGGGTTTTGGGACCTGATTATATCGCACGCACACCCTTTCTAGCATCCCACTGTGGTTCCCTCTTTATGTTTCCAGTTGAAGAAGATCTTTTATGTTAGGGTCCAGTCTTTTTTTTTTTTTTTTTTTTTTGATGGTTGTTTAACAGTCAGTTGTAGTCATAAGGAGGGACAAGCTTGTGGTCCTACTACAAATTGCTATCTTGACCAGAAAAAATCCTATGTAACACTTTTAACAATGAGTACGATGGAGATATTGGCTTCAACTCCTTGAGGTAGATGGTTAAGCAATTTTGCTTAATAAAAAATTCATTCATTTGTTAAATGTGCTGTAACACACTTGTTTTTCTTTCCTAAGGCATAAATGTTCACTTATGCTAGATGTTCACTTTGCTTCTTAACACAATTTTTCATTTATAGATTTTGCAGTGAAATATGTAAAACATTCTTGAAAAGTATTATTCATTGAAAATGATAACTTTAGGAATATTTTACCTTATTGCCTTTCCTTTTAACTTTGGAGTAAAGGTGAGAAAGATGTATATTTAATGTCTTATTAAATATTGTCTTTAAGATAAAGGCAGTCAGTGGACACTTGAAGGAAATATCAATACCAGTATTCCAGATGTCAATTCCAAGTAATTGAAATCATGTAGATTTAAGTTAAGAATAGAGGTTGCTCCTAGTAGAGACTCAAGTTCAAAGCAGTGTCATTTTACTGATTAAGAGAACTGGCTGTGGCAGACAAACCAAGGAGTGGAGAGAAGGAAAACTTGGTAAAAAATAGTTTCAGGATGTAGCAACGGACAGTGCAGAAATCAAGTAGGGAAGGAATACAGAAGGAGAGAAGAGAGTGCTGTCTTGTCAACAATGGGAGTGGAAAAGATGGATAAACTCCCAAAACTGTGGAGAAAACTATATTACTAATTATCTAATTAAGAGTGGAGTAATGGGTTGAAACTTATAAAGTAAAGCATGTTTAATTAAGTGGAAACACAGACTTTTATATCTGGGAAAAAACCAGAACCAGGTGGGATTTTAGTGAAAGGGAAGAATCTTTCATTATCTAAAATGTAAGAAGACATTAACAAAAATAGCTTAACAACTAGTTATTTTTTTCCACATCTTATATTTCGGCTACTAAGTACTTTACCTCTGATCCATTAATGATTTTTCAGTGATACAATGATGAGATAATATATATTTAAAATTACAAAAAGATTGTTTTATATTGGCAGTTTGTTTTGATTATTCTCTACTTAGAGAAATTGATAACAGTAATTTATTCAAGAAAGTCAACAGTGTTTATCATATCTTAGCTTCAAATCAATTTTTAAGGGCCTGTTATGTGCTATCTGTGGCAAGAGTACAAAAGGTGATGGCATGTTTCTTGTAAAATGGGGTGTTTACAATTAGTTGAAGAGGTTATATTGTGTCTCCTGTAACATACACTGGTACCAAAAAACTGAGTGACAGCCAAAGAGAAAATTGTCAAGACTGAGACGAGTTCCTAAAGCAGTAGAACTTAGAAGTTTGAGAGTCAGTGATAGGTTAACCTGAGCTGTTCTGTCCCAACTATTAGATATGCTACGAGTAAGGAACTGCCTGACTTGACTGAAGTAGAGAGGGATGGAGCTTTAGGTGTAACTCTAATGGCCATAGAGAGGATATTATTCATCAAGGGACAGAGTATAAAGGGAGATGAATCTTGTGGAAAACCCAGACTCAGAAATAGGAGGAATAAACCATCAGAGAACTGAATGGAAATGTCTGATAGTAGGAGATGAACCAGAGTAATTGAACATCACATTGTATTCACAAAGGCAAAAGTAATAGTAAGTTTTCTGGGTATCAGAAATAAAAACAGAGTAACACTTTTATGTTTGTCTCCCAGAAGGGAGTTTTGGTAAGGTGGTAGAGATGAAAAGTGAGAGATGGCAAGTGCAGGAATGGATGATGAGAAAAGAGAAAATGAAGTGATAACAGAGTCCTGCCACACCATATATATCCAGAACACCACATTGGTAAAGAATACCACAGAGCAGCTCAGGGAGTCTCTTAGCATCTTGAATCTTTAAGGGATGATGAAATTGTCGCATACATTGTATAGTTATTTCCTGTGTATTGATTTTGTATATGATAGAAGTGCAATGAGCAGACATTCATTTAGCCAAAATACCACATTTACTGGACAATTTGAATAAACAGAAGATTACTCAATATTAAAATCTCCCAGTTTAAATCCAACTTGATATGTGATATGAAGTATCCCCTTGCATTACATGAGTAAAAACTCAAATATTAATGATATTGCTAAAAGAAAAGCAATTTCTTTTAGGTTTTATGAACTTCAGTAGGAGCTAATCTACTTTCCCTACTTGAGTAAAAACATATACCATAAAGGTAAATACTCTTGTAGAAATGTCATTCTTTAGTAATTGCTTGAGGGGCTTTATGGCTCCTGTGCTTTCATTTGGAACCTAAATTTCCTTTGGTGTCAAGTTACCACATTGTATCTTGCTCTGCCTTGAGTGTGAATGAAGACAGATGAATGCCATCATCCTTAAGAACAGTCTTCTGCTTGTTTTAAGTCTGAAATTTTTGTTTTGGTGAAATTTTAAATTTACACCAAAGCTTTTGTAATAGTTGCAAACTCTTGATGTGTTATTTATTTATGACAGAACACACATGCAGGACTTGAAAGATGTCACTAATAATGTGCACTATGAGAACTACAGGAGCAGAAAACTGGCAGCTGTGACTTATAATGGAGTTGATAATAACAAGAATAAAGGGCAGCTTACGAAGTAAGTATACATCGTTTCCTCCAGAAGAGGTATTATTTATGTAGTGAATAATTGTATTGTTTCGTTTTCATCAGATTCCTCTTGGCTACTGAATAGAAAATTGGGATACTGTTCTTTATGCACAACAGCAGACATTTATACTGTTAAGCTTTTGTTTGTTGGAGGAAGTGTAGTTTTATTACCTTGTTCCTTAGGTGAAAGAGCCATGCATTCTCTTCTGGTCATTTGCCATCATCTTAATAATCTATATACCACACATTTAGCAGATCCCCAATTAGAAATCAAACAGCTCCTTTAGCAAAATTTTTTTTAAAGGAAGAGAACAGTTACTACCAAGTAACCCTTAACTCACTTTACTCTTGAGATAAACGTCCCATAGTCTCTTTAAAGAGACTAAACATAGAGCTTCTACCTTTTATTATGTCTTTTTAAAATAAACCATTTTGATAAGCAAGTGTTTACTAACTGGTTATATAGAAATAAGGGACAGGACCAAACAAAAGGAGTAGTTAGATTAATGTAGTCTTGGTTACCTCCTCTATTCCTGTTGTACATTTTCAGGGAGTAGATTAGCTGGAGTTTGGATTTCTCCTGTTGGTTATTAGTGGTGTGAGTGACTACTGAATATACAGCTTCACCCAGCCAAGCTCATATCCTCAAGCTGTGGTGGTCTTATGGTGGTGCAGGGAAAAGAGATGTGTGAGGAGGCTGGTGAGTTAGCTGTTACAGACTTGGTAACCGTGTATGTGCCCTGTTTTTCCTTTATTTGGGGCTGTTGAAGATCATAAGTATTATGAAGACAATTTTTTGCAATGTATGTACATTTTTAGCCAGGTGTTAACCCACTGTTAGAGGATAATCTTGAAAGATCATCTGTATAATAAATAATGACAAAGGCAAGTTCTCAAAGTAGTAATACTGTGTTTTACAGTGGTCAACATTCCTTATAATGGAAAAGAAAATCATTCCTTTTTTCTTTTTCAGTTATGTCTCCACAGTGGCCCTAATTCAGTAAGGAAGCACCGAAAGCATTAACAATTATTGGCAAAGTCCTAAACAGTTCTCTTTTAAAACTGATCGTAGACCTAACTCTATGTTTATTTTCTTCCATATTTTCCTAATGATGTTTGGATCATAGCCCCAATCTCTTTCTTAACTTTGAGTTTCTTCTTATAGAGCTGTTAGCATGCTTATTTGAGGAACTTTATTGAACAATCTCTAGATTTTCTGGTTTCAGAGATCTCCTGAGAGTAATTCTTAAAAAGGTAAATTTCTAGGCTCAATCATTAGCAAGAGATTCTGATTCAGTAAATGTGGGATGAGTCTAAAGGTTTGTGGTTTTAATGAGCGCCTAAATGGTTTTGATATAGGTGATTAGTAACGCATGTTTTGCAGAACACTGACTTATGGGAATTTACTACTGCTGTTTTAAAAATTGATTTGGTTTTTTATATTTAAAAGACAATATTTTATTTGAGGCAAGATTCAGTGCATGAGAAAAAGGCAAGAATTTTTAATTTCTTTTTAGCAAAATTTTTATTAGACAACTTTAGCACAAAAATATAAGGATCTGTCTAAGTAAATATTGTTCACAAAATTTGAATCCATTTTAAGCATTTCACTAGCTTATGAATTTTTTAACTGTTTGAAAGAAAAACATACACAATTAAAGCCACTGGTAATTTTATAATATGTTAAAGGAAAATGTACTATCAGTTTGATTTTTTTCTTT
This sequence comes from Camelus bactrianus, assembly GCF_048773025.1. Classification (NCBI taxonomy): domain Eukaryota; kingdom Metazoa; phylum Chordata; class Mammalia; order Artiodactyla; family Camelidae; genus Camelus; species Camelus bactrianus. Next base: position 36,911,044 of record NC_133545.1, on the reverse strand, counting down.
TAAACGTTTATTCATGTGTTAGAAATAAATTTTTTTCCATAATTCAAATATAAGTCTTTTAAAATAGTGCCATTGGGATATTTTTGCAGTTGGATGAAGGTAAGTAATTCAGAGAAAAATAGTAAACCTTTTAGTGTTGTTAAAAATGCTTCTGCATATACAGAATTCTAGTGTGGATTACTTGAGTTAAACTATAACCCAAGTGAAAACATAAAAAGTAGAATTCTATTGGAAATGTATTTCTTAATGAGATTAATCATGTCTAAACTTTGCCTGTGAAAATAATAATAAAATTTGTACTGCTAAAAGTCATATTGCTCCAGGAGTTAGTATTTTATTTTAAGTAAATAGAAAAATAAATATTTTTAAAGATTGTACCAACTGGGGAATGGCTGTAATTGGAACAGATACTGATATATGATTTGTTAAATTAGAGTTTTACTACTTTATTGAATGACACATACTGAATCTGAAAGAAGTCAGTTGGAAGTCTTACACTTTGGTTATATCTAATACTGTCTTGAAAATATTAGCAATTTCAGAAAACATTTCAGTTGAATTTTTGAAAAAAAAAAAAAATCAGTACCAGCAATTTACGGTACTTTAACTGATGTAAGGTGTTTTTCTTTATAGCTTAGGACCCATCCACGGACAACTAAAAAGAATGACTAATATTTAAATATTAATGACTAATATTAAATATTTAGAAAAAATGACAAATGTGAGTTTAGGCTTCTTCTGATGTTCTATTTGTATTACTTTCATGGTACTCTTCCCTCCATGGTAATGTATCCTTTGATAATGGTGACAGGGAGAGATTGAGGTTTCAAGGATCTTGAGTGGGAAAGGTAGAGTCATTAAACAAAAATTGCCAATTCTCCAGCCATCTCCCTCTATTATATATCTGAACCCGGAGTGTTATGACATGGATCCAGGTACCATGTTTCTACCAGCTAACACCACATCATGCCCTTAATAGAAACATGTTCGATACTGGGAGATACACTCTTTAAGTTTTTGTTACAGTACTTTGATTTATCACTGAAAGAGACTCCTGTTTTGTCACCTGGAGGTTTTCAAACTTTAGATAAGGGATGGGTACGAGGGAGTAGGTCTTTTTTTCTGTAATGTGATAGGTGGGTTGTTTGTAACTTGGAAATTTTCAGGCAGATCACTTGAGGCAAAACTTTGTATGGAAATTGAGGATCTGGAAATTGATTTTCTTAAAACTGCACAAGCTAAAGTAACTCTCTTCATATAAATAGAGACTTCATTTTGAAGACCGCTGAACTTTGGCCCTTTAAAAAAAAAATGTCATTTTATCACTTTCTTAATTGCCTATGGTCTCTAAACAGCATCTGCAGGCAATTTGAAAAAGAAATAGGCTAGGGGAGAGTATAGCTCAGTGGTAGAATCCCCAGTACTTCCATTTAAAAATAAGAAGAAGAAATAAAATTGATGATAAGGTCATTTATTCATCTGCTGATTGCTGATGGACCTGTTTTTCATTGCTCTTATACAATATATATACATATACATATGTATATACATCTATTTAAAATTTATAATTACATTAACTTTTGTCTGGCAGTGTACACTCTGAAAAGTGCTAAATAATCACACTTGATTTTAGATTATAAGTTAATTTTTTAATGTTAAGTATTGAGTAATAGATTAGTCTATCTTATATATAATTTCTGGAGACAGTTTGGACAGACTGTAGAGTGTACTAAACTATGGGTTAAAAATAAAAATAACTGGTTTATATGATTGAAAACGTGCCTTTCTGTCATAGTGGTCTTAGAACTTAAAACAAGATTTAGACATCACATTGTATATCTTAAACTTAGACAATATTGTATGTCAATTATATGTTAATAAAGCTAGGGGAAAAAAACAAGATTTAGATTATATGGTTAAAATCTTAAAAATCACTGAGCTTGTCTCATCAAATGCTGATTTGTTTCAAGTCTGGAGTCTGGAATAGTGAGCACTATTCTTTGTTCAGCTATTACCTGTGTTGGGCAAAGAAGATACCAAGTCATCTGTTTACCTCAGGAAGAATGAATCTTGCCCACCTCTGTCTGGAGGTTGGAGGGTGTTAGAAGTAACAGAAAGTGAGGTCAACTTCTGAATTAAAAAGGATTCAACAAGGGGTTGTAAAGGAATGGGGAGAAGAATTAACCATATCCAGATTGTAGATGTCTTAAAAGAAAGTGATCCCCAATAAGGGAGTTTTACAAATTGAAGGTTTGTGGCAGCCCTGCGTTAAGCTAGTCTGTCTATGCCGTTTTTCCACCAGCATTTGCTTCCTTCATGTCTCTCTGCTACATCTTGGTGATTCTTGGAATGTTTCACACTTTTTTATTATTATTTGTTATGTTGATATGTAATCAGTGATCTTTATTCCTGCTATGACTTACTGAAGGCTCAAATGATGGTTCCCAATTTTTAGTGATAAAGTATTTTTTGATTGATATATACATTTTTTAGACATAATACTATTGCACATCTAATAGACTACAGTATAGTGTAAACATAACTTTTACATACACTAGGAAGCCAAAAAATCTATGTGACTCAGTTTATTTCTGTATTTACTTCCCTTTATTGAGGTAGCCTAGAATCAAACCTGCAATATCTCTGAGGTATGCCTGAACTTAAAATCACATTTGATTGGTGACTCTCTGAATAGTTTTCTATCATTGACACCTGTTATGACAGTTAATATCTTGCTCTAAGTTGGTGTACACACTATTGCCTCTTTCCCAAAGGTTAATTTATTACTGTTTTCTATAACCTTCATCTGTAGTCTTGGGAAAACTTTGTAGATAACTAAATTCTTAGAAATGACTGAAAATACAGGTTTCCGAAGGCTAATCCTCAGAACGCTTGGTATATGACACAGTTTCATTGATCTGAAATTTTCCAAAGTTTTTCAAGAAATAAATTTATTCAGTTATATCTTTTACTCTTTGTTCATATGTCCTTTCATGAAAATATGATGATAGTATTGTTATATTTATATTTGGTTTTAAATTTTAACACTCTCACTTTGTAAAATAAAATGTTGGTAACTATTGTTTTCCAGAATGTTTGGAAATTTTTGTTGCTCTTTGAAGTCCTTTACTTAAATGAAATTCCTTTGGAAAATTTTGTATGAAAATTGCTACATGTCTGTATACATAGTGACCTATGAACCACTGAAGCAAAAGTATGTAAATGTACTTGCTTAATGTATTCTTCAGCAAAGACCACACATAATTTATATGAAATGTGGTTGTCTTTCCATTGCACTCAAAATGTGGGTCATGTAACACAACCACAATAGAACCTTACTAAGACAGCCTTAAGTGTGATCCTTGCTGTGATTTATTATTGGTTACATGGAAAGAGTAAGTCACCTGGTGGCTTTTAGGAACTATAGCCTCTTAAAGAGATCCCTAGAAGGAACTAAGTTATATCTTTGGAGACTTAATGTGATATTCAGGTTATGTTGCAGTCTTCTTAAAGAAAATCTGTTACCAGGTCTTTTCATTTCTTTGAGTTGCTTTAAATTTTTCTGACAAGTGTAAGTTTATAAGTTTAGCATAGCTATATGCATGAAGAAGAGTTTCCATTAAAAAGCAAGCAGGCAATGATATAATTTAAGTGGTTTTTCCAGACATCTAATAAAAAAAGTTTCATTTGAAAGAAAAAAATATGACAACAAAAAGTGATCCTTTTCCCTGTATTTTCCACATTATAAATAAAATTTTGTGTTTTCTAAATGTCACTTTAATAAAGATGACCAAAAGTGGGTGCTAATTTATTTAAAAATTCGATTTGAAAGATTGTTTTGACTGGTGAGAGGCTTCAAAAAATTCATTTTAGATATGTGTGAGCATTTTCTTATAATACTGGAATATCACTTCATTTAGTCAGGAGTAAAGTATTTTTACAAGGCTGAAAAACTTAATGTGAAATATTGCAAATTTCTCTGAAAGTACACATATTTAAATAGCTTTAGAAATTTGAGCAGGCTGTCAGACGATAACTTTACAACATATTTATTTTCATAATGATTTGGTGTAGGGATTGCTGACGGAATTTTGGAAAAGAAATTAACTAACTTTAACAAATTTTGCCGTAAACTTTTGTTTTGGGGCACATATCTTTATTGTGAAATCTGTGAATTTGCCTTTAATTGCTGCTTTTAGTATGGTTTACTTTGAGTGTGCTAAGTCTCTGTATTTTTTGTTCTTTTAGATATGACACAGTTGAAGGCATGTAAGTGGTTAATTTGTTTTTCCAAAGACATAAGCAATTTTAGTATGTAAAAATTTTCAATATTTAAATTTTGAATTTAAAAGCAAATTTCAGAACATCATAGCATGTTCCTCTATAGGCTTCTACTTTCCCCCAAGAGTTATTTAAATAATAATCTAGATCACCGTGTTTACTCTTGATAAGGTAGTTAACCTTTTCATGTGCAGATTATACTATGAATTCTTTACATTCAAATGAATTGCCTTCTTCCCCTCAAGGGTGAAATTAAATGAGCATTTTATAGATAGGTTTTATACGTTATATAGTAACATAATAATATAGGTTATATAAGGATTATGTATTTAACTGTAAAATCACAGTTCTACCTAAATTCTAATTTATTTTTAAGCTCTAGTTTTCATTTATAATTTATTTAATATAGTTACAATGTATTTATTTAATATATTTTCAAATCCCAACAATATTGTTGGATAATCTGAATTGTTTAAACATGTATATTCAGTTACTTAAGACTGCCAATTCAAAAATCATTATTAGAGGGTTTTTTTTTTTCCCCTCTAGAGCTTTACAGTGTTTTGGGGGCTGGTAGAAGTGCGTTTTATAGAAATCAGGCAAACACTTTGAACCCTCTCACCGGAAAAATACTACATGAACACACACCACCACACACACACACACACACACACACACACACACACACACTCACACGCACATTTGGTATGTCCTTTCAGGGCATTCATTGACACTGCCCAAGAGATCTGAGGCCCCTATATTAAAAACACCTGCCATAATGTTGAAAAGTGTATTAATATGTAGGGCCTTTTTGGCTTTTAATGAAATAATGATATTTACACTTAAAAATTTATTTTCAGTTGACCTCACTTTTCTAATGTAGGTTGTTCTTCTAAATTAATGTTTGGTTTAGTTTCATTTTCAGAACTTCTGATTAATTGTTTAATTGTTAAAACATACTGTAGGTTTGTTAAGTTTTCTTTTGGTGAAGGAATATCCTTTAGTTAAATAACATTTTATTCTAACTTAGATTAATTGCAAAAATGAAGAATCTTGATCACAATAGTCTCACATCATTGTCGTTCCTTTTTTGCTAAGAAAAATCAGTAGCCAGTGTTCTGTCCTGTTGCTTGTTTAATATTTTCCATCTTACTCTCTTGTCCTCCTGCTTGGTAGGGAAGAAGAGTGCTGTAATAGTTAGAAATATTCAGCCTTGTTAGGAGAGACGTCACCATAATCAGAGTGTGTCAAATCAGGATTAAAGTGACTAGCTTTGAAGTTATGGGTGAAATACAACGCCTCATTTTGTTTTTAAGCCCTGATTTAACTTACTGCTTTATTGAGATAAAATTCACCAATTTAAAATGTACAATTAAATGGTCAAGGCCTGTTTTTGTGGAGGTAAAATAAACACATTTTATCAACCAAGTCAGAAAAAGGGCCTGCGTCTTTTAAGTTGTTCAAGTATATTGAATAGTTTTCAGAGATCCTTAAAGCCGCAGAGCCCACTTTTCTTTCCTCCCTGGGGCAGTAGTAGGTTACTGATACTTTGGCATTCTCTTGTGTCTATAAATATATTAGCCTTAACATAAAGCTCATTTGTAATACTTTTCACCATGAAAATTTTGGACAAAATTGTGCATAGATTTGAGCCTGTGGACTTTAATGTTAGTGGAGTGAACTACTTTTATTTATGCTTGTATCTATTTTCTGGCATTTCAGAAATGTCAGGATATTTATTTTCTTCTGATTCATATTCTCTCTCTCTCTCTCTCTCTCTCTCTCTCTCTCTCTCTCTCTCTCTCTCTCTCTCTCTCTCCCCCCCTCCCTCCCTCTCCCTCTCTTTCTCTCTCTCTCTCTCTCTCTCTCTCACATCTATGTATGTGTTATCACGGACCATCTTTGAAAATCAAGACTGAAATATTTGAGTTAGGTGGAATGAATTTTTCAAGAGCATTGACATCACAGTGAACTAGAAATACTCTGCTTGCCTAAATGAGGAGTGTTCTAAGTATCGCCTGATAGTTTTTTCCAGCGTATCAATTTGGTTAACCAAAATAGGTTTGAATTATTGTTAATTAATTGTGTGATTGTGATGTCAGTAGTTGTCTAAAAGAATAGATTATAACACTTGGAAAATTGCAGAACTAAAAATATTTTACATATGTTAACTTCAATAACTCAGTAACTTTTCACATAAAATTTTGTTTGAAGTACAAAATTAAGTAATTTTCTTCTCGTTTCCATTCTGTAAATGTATTTAGGGAATGTTCCCTTTCCAGTTTCCTTCTACAGTTTATTTTATGTGTTATCTTTGATTTGATATGCGTTAGATTTAGAGAAGCATCCCACTAATAGTCACCTTTGGTAGGTCTGTTTTTGTATTTACAGAAATTTTCAAGTTTAGATACGAAACTTCATGGGAAGACGTTCTAGATTACAAATATTTATAAATTTTAAAAGTTTCTAAAGAGTTTATAACATGTTTATGCATAAAACTTCAAGTCTGTGTTCCGTGTCATTTAATGTGGTATCAGAATAATTGAAAAATTATTTTGAAACATATTTTCAAAAACCAGAGGGCAAAGAATTTAGTAATGGCATCCAGCATCTCTGTTTTCATCACTGTTTCAGAGTTTCATATTATACTTTTTTTTTAAGATGTTTAATGATTATCATTAACGTTCATAACAGGAGCCCTCTCGCACAAATGGAAGAAGAAAGAAGGGAGCATGTAGCTAAGATGAAGAAGATGGAGATGGAGATGGAGCAGGTGTTTGAGATGAAGGTCAAAGAAAAAGTTCAAAAACTGAAGGACTCTGAAGCTGAGGTAATCAACCTAATATTTCTGCCTTTTATAGACACGATATTCCTTTTTAAAATAATATCTTTAATAAAATTCATAATAAAACCTTTCTATAGATATTTTTAAAATTTAATATAATACACTAATATAATAAAATGGAGATGTAAAAGCAAACATTATGTTTATAATAAGATAGTATATGTTTTAATATGTGTTGGATACAAGTATACTTGTTAGGAAGACATAAGATACTTACAATGAATTGTTAGCTATAATAGGCAAGTTATAAGAAATGAAATTATAAGCCATTCCATACAGTCAATATAAGAAAAGTACAGATCAGAGTTTTGGGTGGATGTAAGAATTAAAACTAGTGTTAGAATAATAATAGAAGGCCAGATTTATTTGCATATGAATGAAGAAGAAAGAAAGGTAAACTAAGGACATGCCAGAATAAATTACAAGCAAAGAGGAGAAATTGAAGGAGTGTGTTTTTTTTTTGTAAATGAGTTGGGCCTTATTTGTAATATTGTGTCAAAGAAATTCCCACTGTTAAAAAAAATCAGGTAGGATAGTGACAAAGCAGTCAGTAAGCTGATCAGCTACCCTGGAATCCCTGTAGATGCTGAGGCATATATTTAATTTCTGTTAATTAAAAAGATCTTGAAGACATATCCTTCAGTAAGTGACAAGAAAAAAAAAGATGAGGGGAAAAAAGCCACTAACATAGAAATCTATAGAGTAAGTAGTTGACTTGATGTCTGAGAACAGTGGAAGAAACTATTTCACTGCCAGAAATACTAATGTGTTTGATTATTTGGCACTATCATACAACTACCGGTTGTTTTGTAAATGTAATAATATATAGACTTTTCTAAGTAGTATTGCCTTTCCAAAATCTGAAAAAATTCTGAATTGTGAAACACATCTAACCCCAAGGGCTTCTAGGAAGTGAGGATTGTAACCTATACTTTTAACTCTACATGCAGTTAACACAAAAGATACATGTAAGTGACAGAAATGTTCAGGTAAAGAATGAGGAACCCTGTGACCTACTGCCCAGCTTTAAAAATAAGACATCGTCAGTTTATTTGAGGCCCCTATGTACCTCTCCGTTTTTGTCTCCCTCTCTTTCCTTCTCAGAGGTAACTGTTCTGAATTGTGTGTATATGATTCCTTTGCGTTTTTTTTAATAACTAAAGGTATTCCCAGTTCCTATTTTCTGATATCTTCTTAGTAACTTGTTGCTATCATCAGGAAGATGTTACCTCAAATTTGACTCATGTTTGCTTAAATATATCTTGGATGGTGTTGTTTTGTAGTAACGGCATGAAATATTTGAAACAGGAATGAATGTGAAGTCACTTTTTGTGGGTTTACAAATTAGGAAAACACATTTTATACAAAATTATATTATAATCCAAATTCAAGATGCTAACTCAGTGATGTAATATAATCTTTAATAGAACATAATTCCTGGACATCTGAAGATTTTTAACAGCTCTTAGTTATTCAGTGTAGTTAGATTTTATCTGTTTTTTTTTTTTTTTGAGGGGGAGGGTTCTTTTTCTTTTTCCTTTTTTTATTTTTTGCTGTGATTGTTTTCCTCAGAAATTGACTGACTAGTGCCTAGATGAAATTATCTGATAAAACATTAGATGAGCTCTTTGTTTCTGCAGTTACTTTGCATGAGTGTTTCCACCTCTAAGCCAGCATTCTTTACATCACTAATTCTCAACATAGGAGGAACCAGTTGCTTTAGAATCACTGGAGCTTGTTGAAAATGTGGATTTCTAGACCTAACACTCAGAGATTCTAATTCAGTATGTCTGGGTTAAGGTCCTGGATTCTGTATTTTTGCCAAGCATTCAGGTGATTTGTATGAAGACTGACATTTGAGAGCCACTGCTTTTTAAGAATCAGTGGACCTTACTGTGATCTTACAACTCTTAGGTCCTTACCTATCTGCTTTCTTTCCGCTTATCTCAGCTTTCTGAATTTGGAATTAGGAGATAGATTCAAATCCTGGTTCTGCCACTTTCTAGCTAATGATCTTGGACAAGTGACTTAAACTCTGCAACTGTTTGCTCATCTGTAATAGTGGGAGCAGTGGTGTCTTCCCTTCCCAACTTCCTACATGTATGATAATGGGTGATGAGTAAGGAAAAATGAGGTAAGATAGAGTGTGCCCATTATAAAGTGCTACACGACTGTAGCTTATTGCACTCTTTTTTTCCCTATTACCCGAGATTATTCTCTTGGGTCACTGGCCTTTTGGGTGGTAAGTCCTACAGGAAGAGATGGTGCTTTCCAGGTAGTATTCTGAATTTATAACTAAGAATTCAGTGCTCACGCTGTTAACATTAGGATGCCTGGGTGGAATGTACTTCTGCTCCTGATTTCTCAGTTTTATTTTATATATTGTGTTATGATTTAGCTCCAACGGCGCCATGAGCAAATGAAAAAGAATTTGGAAGCACAGCACAAAGAATTAGAGGAAAAACGTCGTCAGTTTGAAGATGAGAAAGCAAACTGGGAAGCCCAGCAACGTATCTTAGAACAGCAGAACTCTTCAAGGTAACTAATATCAAATTCCCAAGAAATGTATGTATTAATATTTTAAAGAATTATTTTCCTATTTATTTAAAAAACACTAAAATAACATTTTAAAAGACATCACCCATTAACACACATTCCTGAGCACAAATCATTTTCCTCGATGAATATTTTATATATGGATGCAATCTATCTACTATAATAGTATTTTTTTCACTGTAAACATTTTCCATGACTTAACAATCTTCATAATTATAATTTAATAGCTTCATAACATTCTCTTCAGTTGACTCACCATAATCAGTTGCTTACCTCTTTCTGCCAATTGTTGGACATAATGGTTGTGTTTAACTTTTGGCAAGCATAGAGAACACTGCTACAAAGGTCTTTTATATGTTTTTAATGCGTTGAATTATTTCATTAAGGTAAAATTTTAGATATTTAATTCCTAATATAGCTAATCATTACTTGCTCTTGATTTATACAGAAATCAATAATATTTGTACTTTGGTTTTCTTCTTTTTCTAATTCGTCCCACTTAAAACTGAAAAGTTGTACCCCTGTAAAGGTTTTACAGTTTAGCCTTACTGCTAAACATATTAAAGATTAGACATTTGTTCTATAACACTATCCTATTCACTTTCTTCCCAAGGAAGAGGAAAATATATCTGTAAAAGCAAAGCAGTTCAGTAAAAGCAAATGGCAATAGGAGAAAAGGATATCTTAGTTGATGTCCGTTGATCATTTTTGATTTGCACTATTTCATTTAGGAAAAGTTGTTCTTATGTATTAAAAATGGGTTTTTGCCATATTTTTTACTATTTGTCCTGGAATATTTGACTGTCCAAGAAAATAATATAGACTAGCATTGTCCTTATTGTTCACTTCTAAATCTTCTAATTTTTAAATGTAAAAGTAGTGTTTGAAAATCCAACACAGTTGTAGTTGGGTTAGCTATTACTACCATGTGTTGTCTATAATATTTATGAAGTGATCACTCATTTTGATTATTTTCCTTTAATCATTTAGGACCTTGGAAAAGAACAAGAAGAAAGGGAAGATCTTTTAAACCCTCTATTGACCACCAGTTACGTATTAGTTGCCAATATGCCAGCTTGGACATCAGTGTTTGTTGGATCCGTTTGACCAATTTGCACCAGTTTTATCCTTAATGATGGATTTAACAGCATGACAAAAATTATTATTTTTTTTTGTTCTTGATGGAGATTAAGATGCCTTGAATTGTCTAGGGTGTTGTGTACTTAGAAACTAACAGCTCTAAGTACCTTTCCTATATTTTCTTTTCTTTTTTTATTAAACAGATGTCTTCAATTTAATGCAAGAAAACATTTTACTGTTGTACAATCATGTTCTGGTGGTTTGATTGTTTACAAGATATTCCAAAATAAAAGGACTCTGGAAGGTTTTCATTGAGGATAAATTGCCATAATATGATGCAAGCTATGCTTCTTTATGATAATTATAATACAAAGGTTCCATTCAATGCAGCATATACAATAATGTAATTTAGTCTAACACAGTTGACCCTATTTTTTGACACTTCCATTGTTTAAAAATACACATGGAAAAAAAAAACCTATATGCTTACAATGCACCTAGAGCTTTTTTATAACAACCTTTTTTTGTTTGTTTGTTTTGGATTCTTTAAATATATATTATTCTCATTTAGTGCCCTCTTTAGCCAGAATCTCATTACTGCTTCATTTTTGTAATAACATTTAATTTAGGTATTTTCCATATATTGGCCCTGCTAAAATAGAATATAGCATCTTTCATATGGTAGGAACCAACAAGGAAACTTTCCTTTAATTCCCTTTTTACACTTTATGGTAAGTAGCAGGGGGGAAAATGCATTTATAGATCATTTCTAGGCAAAATTGTGAAGCTAACGACCAACCTATTTCTACCTATGTGCAGTCTCTTTATTTGAATCATGGCCTCTTGAAAAGAAAAAAAGTCACCATTCTGCATTTAGCTGTATTCATATATTGCATTTCTGTATTTTTTTGTTTGTATTGTAAAAAAAAATTCACATAATAAACAATGTTGTGATGTAATAGAGTGTGGGGTCTTAAATATTCTGCAGTTGAAATACAAGACTAGAATATGTTTGGGAATAAGCTTTTCAACTTGAACTTGCCTCCTCCATGATTGTAACTCTTTTTCTTGCATGTTTGTTTCATTTAGAATGCATTGTGCTGATTTTCTAATTTATAGGATGTTGTATCTCTATAATCCTTACTATCTCCTATTAACATATTATTTCTCTAGCAATGAATTTAACTCCCTTGGTGAACTCTTTTAAGTCCTTGGAGAAGTTTTTAACTAGAAAGAAAGTAGTATAATTTCTTTTCACTAAGGTCAATGATACAGATTTTAACATAATGCTTTATGGTATTTTAAGTATAATTAATTCAACCCAGTTTGTTACATTGAAAAGTTTCACTGTATCTGTTACTTTTTAAAATTAATGCAGAAGGAAGGAATTGATAATTCTGAATAGCCAATCTTTTTGTTTACATAGAGGCTGAAGGAGTTAAATAAATCAGTATGCTTGAAAGATCCTTGTTGCTTTTCAAAGATATATAGATATAAAGTATAAAACATATTAGGAAAATTATTCATTTTATAGAATATTGACTTTATATAAAAGTTCACCTGGGGGTGCTGCTTTTAAAGCAGATCTCATGAGGCATTAGAAACATGATTTAAGAATATTGCAGTAGGGGAAGATAGCTCAAGTGGTAGAATGCATGCTTAGCATGCACGAGGTCCTAGGTTCAATCCTCAGTATCTCCACTTAAAAGAATGAAAATTAAACTTAATTATCCCCTACCAAAAAAAAAAAAAACCTAAAAAAATCGTACATATATATATATACACACACACGCACTTTTTTTTTTCTTTTAAAGAATACTGCAGTAAACATTTATCCTTCTTTGATGGCTGTCACTAGTTAAAGATTGTCTTGGAAAAGTTTTGTTAATCTAAAAATGCTTTGTGCTGTTGGAGGATATAATATGGTGCTAATGGCTTTTTTAAAAATTGACTTTTATTCCAAGACCAGGATTAGATATTCAGGAGTAATTGTAAGTTAATATGCAGTGGCTTTTGGTCTGTTTTGGTTCTTGTGTTAAAAGAGATTGTGTTAACATCCCTAATTAGAAAGGTTTGGTTTTAGGAAGAACGACCTACTGAATTTGGAGAATGCAAAATGAGAACGTTGATGTTGACCACCTGTCTAACTGGTAAGTACTGCTGCTTCTAGCAGCAGGTTCTCACGGGAGCCATTTAAACATTCTGTGCATTGTGGTAACTTTGTAAAGTCATTTTTATTCTTCACCTAGTGAAAACTTGCAGAGGTGTTTATCCGTGCCATGCCTAAGGTTTTATCTGAATCTGATATAGTACCTGAACAGCTTGGCTGGGTCTTTTGATGGTTAGCTCCAGGCTTTTCGAGCAAGCATATCAAGGGCTTTTTAACTATATGGCCCGGCCTGTGGATTTTTGAGAACTGCTACATGGCTATTCACAATACATGTGACATTCAGGAAGGCATAAGGAAAGGCCAGCTTGTAAACAGCAAAACGGGCAATACTTAGTCTCCATTGTCAGAGGCATTATATAATTGAAGTAACTTATTAATCACTGTTCTTTCTTTCTAAGTGAAATTGACCCAAGTAAACACAAGTGAGCATCTTGGGCACCATGTGGCAGAGCTTTACTGCCACCTAGTGGAAATTAGATCCAATTGTTTTTTTTAATCAAGTTCACCAGAAACTGGGGAAATTGATAATAAATTGGACAAACGGCTTATCTCTATGTAGCTCAGGTTGTAATTTTGAAAGGTGAGGAAATACAGACTCCTGCTTCTCAGACT